>NW_012137191.1:7348333-7404113 GCF_000956105.1 Propithecus coquereli | reverse complement strand
GTATATATTTATTTATATATATACACACATTTTGTTTGTAGCATTGATAGCAGTTTGTCTACCTTTATATTTGAGTCATTTGTGCTTGAGATAAAAATGTTGAGTCACCTTTTCTTTCCTTAAATATGTAACTTCATTGTCTTCCAGTTTGAAGAGGTACTATTGAAATGACAGTCATATTTTCTTTCTCTAATAAGTCACTTGGCCATTGTATGTGGAAGCATATTTTTTTCCTTTGTCCATTAAAATCTGATAATTTTATTAGCATATGTCTTGGTACCAGATGCATTGATTTTCCAAAGTATGCCGTCTGCTCTTTCAAAATACAGTTTCAAATCCTTTTCTTTTTCTCAGAAAAATGTTTTTCAATTGTATTTTTTGTGTGTTTTGTTTTTATTTTATAAGGATATAAATGAGCCACAATTTAATTATCTAACTAATGTTTACTATATAAAGTCAGTTTGACTGATAAAATCAGAATCTCACTAGTTGTAACTATAGGTATATGATAATTTCTCTTTGAAATCATAGCTAAAGGCTAGGGATGCAGTCCAAGTTACCTTGCTTCCCCTGATTCAACTTTACCCAAATTATATGTCCCAGAGCACTGAATTGTTCCCTGGAAAAATAATTACACTGTCAAATAAGTTTAGGAAAATATATAGATTAGTGAAATTAAATAAGTTTATCAGAAATGTGTGTTATAATCTTCAGAGAGGATTTTAATATATATAGCATTTCACAAATGTGTTTGACAGGTAATCTTTTTGCAAATAAATACCTTCACATATCTAACTGAAATACAATTTTGAAAATACTGACTTAATTCATTTGCTATGCAACTGTCAACAGATTTATCTAAACATTTTCAAATTTTTAATATTTTCCATCTGTACCAATCTTTAGAAAAACATATTCTATAAGATAGTGCAGTAACGTTTCCTTTTATTTATGTAACACTCAATTTTTTCTTTATAAAATAGTAGAGGATATCTTTTGAAAGAATTCTAGACTTGTGAAATTATGATAATATAAGATTTGTTCTTTTTCCAGTATTCGCTGGGAGTCTTCTACTCTTTCATTTGCAGTTTTCTTTTTTTTCTTGTAAAATTTTAGTAAGCTATTTTTAAAATATATGATTCAGGCCGGGCGCGGTGGCTCACGCCCGTAATCCTAGCACTCTGGGAGGCCGAGGCGGGCGGATCGTTTGAGCTCAGGAGTTCGAGACCAGCCTGAGCAAGAGAGAGACCCCGTCTCTACTAAAAAGAGTAAAGAAATTAATCGCACAACTAAAAATATATAGAAAAAATTAGCCAGGCATGATGGCGCATGCCTGTAGTCCCAGCTACTTGGGAGGCTGAGGCAGAAGGATCGCTTGAGCCCAGGAATTTGAGGTTGCTGTGAGCTAGGATGACGCCACGGCACTCACTCTAGCCCGGGCAACGGAGTGAGATTCTGTCTCAAAAAAAAAAAAAAAAAATATATATATATGATTCAGTCAGTTTTGATGATTGGTCCTCAACTTGGTTTTGACATAAGGCATCAGTAGGTATTAGGTTATTAAATATGAAATGTCCGATTTCAAATCAAGTTTAGTTTATTATATCTCAGATAAGAAGGAGTACAATTAACCCAAGTGTGTGCCTAAACTATTGACACAGTTTTACCATCTTAACAGTAGCTTGTTTATGCCAGCAGCAAAGAAGCCTGGAGAGTGAGTGGCAATGAAATTGTGAAAGGTATTTTCCACAGCTTGTTGAGAATTGAATATTTTTCCTTGCAAGAAGTGGTCTAAAGCCTGGAAGAAGTGGTAGTCAGTTGGTGCAAGGTCTGGTGAATACGGAAGATGACACAGAGTTTCCAAGACCAGCTTTTGTAGTTTGAGTGGCATTGTTTTTTGTGACATGTGGTCTTGCAAGAGGATTGGCCTGTCTATATTGACCAATCTCAGCTACTTAATCACAAGTATCTTCATCATTTTGTTCAATTGGTTGCTATAGATATCCGCTGTAATCGACTGACCAGGTTTCATGAAGCTGTAGTGGATAATACCAGCGCTGGACCACCGAACAGACACTATTAGCTTTTTTTGATGAATATTCGGTTTTAGCCTATATTTCACACTTCATCTTTATCCAGCCATGGTGCTGAGTGCTTGTAATTGTCAAAAAGAATCCATTTTTCATCACACATAACAATACGGTGTAGAAATGGTTTGCTTTTATACTGTGACAGCAAAGAAAGGCAAGTTTCAAGACAATTTCCCTTCTGATGCTTATTTAATTCTTGTGGTACCCATCTATCCAGCTTCTTTACTTTGCCCATTTGTTCAAATGGTCCAATATTGTTGGAATAGTAACATCAAACTTTGCTGCTAATTCATGCATACGTTGTGATGAATTTGCTTCCACTACAGCTTTCAGCTCATCGTTATCCACCTTGGTCTCGGGTCACCCACGTGGCTCATTTTCTAGATTAAAATCACAGAATGGAACTTCTCAAACCATTGATGTACTGTGCATTCATTAGCTGCATGCTTCCCAAACACTTCATTGATATTTCGAGCTGTCTGCTCTGCATTGGTTCCACAATTGAACTCATATTCAAAAATAACACGGATTTTTGACTTATCCATGGTCTCACAAAAGTTGTCCTAAAAAAAGAAAACTTTGAAAGATAATCACAAGCCAAAATATGCATTTGAAAGAATGAGGATATACCTTCACAATAATTTAAAAAAGCCCAAGAAATGTCAAAGTGAAATGTCAGAGATATCAACTGTCAAACTTAGTACTTAAGGAAATGGGACATTCCGTACTTAATAACCTAATATTTTTGAGTTTTATTTTATTTCTTGGATGGATGAGCTTAAAATACTCTGAAGAGTAAGCAATTTTTTCCTGATGGTTTGTAATAGTTGCAGACATGAGTGTTTATTTTTAATTATTTTATTATTTCAAACATCATTTTTATACTTTGCCAGAGGGTTTTTGCCCCCAGTTAATTTGGATTTGGGAGACTGTTTTGTCAATGAATAATCATTAAGAGCTAGAATCATAAAGAAATTAAAATGTTATTTCGGAATAGGCTGTATTTCTAAGCTTAATCAAACTTTCAAATTAACGCTGGAATCCTAATTTAAGCTGGAGAGCAATGTAGAATAACTCTGATTGCTCTGTGTTTTTGTTAGTGTCACTCGTATGATGCATTTTGATGAGCATGACACGACAAGATCTTCATATTCCAGCTCTGTGCTTTTTGTTGTTATTGTTCCCCTTTGATTCACAATCAGGCTCAAATGTACTAACCTCTGGGTGCCTACAAGTAAGCATATATTTAATTTCAGCTAGACTTGACTTTCAGAGGAATTCTGAGTACATACATCGTGAATTTTGCTGTTGTGAATATAACAAAGGTTACTTCTAAGTTAGCCATTTAAAATTTTCAAAGAAAAAGAAACAGCCTTAAACTACCACAGGAGAGATTTAGAGCAAACCTTTGACATTTTCTGGAATACATTCATCAGTAATGGACTGCTGTGTATACTCTTTAACTTTGTAAGTAATAATTGCGATGAGAGGACAAGTAATTGGTCCAAGCACAGTAGAGGCCATCCCCTTAGAGAAGAGATTAGAATTTAAAATGTTCTTGAGAATTCAGAGAAATGGTCAGAACTTTTCCAAAATGAAAGTATACTTAGGCAGAAAAATTATCTGCTCAATTTGAGATGAGTAATATGTGTAATCACAAAAACTGAGCATGAGTTCAAAATAAAACAAAACAAAGCAAAAAATGTACGCCTCCTTCTACAATGCATGAGGTTTGCTCTACTGCACATAATAGTGAAAAGAAGAATGGCCTTGTGTACAAGGAGCTGAGCTTGAATCTTCACTCATGCTTGAGAGCTGACTGACAGGCTACTTTGTGCTGTGCTGTTTGCAGGCACTGCAGAGACAATGATGAGTAAATTCAAACACAGCCTCTTTTCCTCTGTGGCTTACATGCCAGTGGCTATGACAGAAACAATAATAATGATGATAACAGATAACAATAATAATGATGAAAGTACATATTTAAAAAGTGAAGTGGGGACTCTGAAGGCAAATAAAATGAGCTTATAAATCTACCTATTAAAGGAACCTTGAATGAAGATCGTGAAGATGGGGAAAGACTTCTCTGATGGAGGAATTTAAGTGAAGATCTGAGGTAGAAATTTATTAAGTAATTGGGGAGGGGACGAAGTGCTTGGACAGCTGAGAATATTCTGGGGTGGGAAAAAAAAACAGTAAAAGCAAATGTTCTGTGGAGGGGAGAAACACAGTATTAATATATTAGGGAAACGGAAAAAAAAGCAGCTGTGGCTGGTGTACAGAAAGAAAGTAAGTGTGTCTAGTGGACAGAGTAAGGAAAGAAAATGAAAGAAAGGTGAAGTTAAAGAGATGAGTAGGGGACGGACCATGCAGGGCTTTGAAGGTCATGTTAAGAATTTGGGTCTTTGCCCAGGAGGCTACAGTATAAAAAGAGAAAAACAAAGGGGGTTCATAGGTATGTAATGTCTATGGCTAATGCATTGAAAAGTGCATGCATTTACTGCATTATCCTCACAACCTCAAAATCTCAACGGCTTACAAGAACACTTATTTCCCACTCAGAGGTCTGGGCGTTGCCTGTAGCAGCTCTGCTCTAGGCTTCAGACTCAGGACCGGAATATCTCAGAATTCTTCATTAGGTACACAGTATTTACCTGGGAAAGCTCTTCTTATAGCAGGGGGTGGGGGAGGTGTGGGTAGGGGTAGGAGTTGGGGGCAGCAATAGTATAGGCTGAGCCAAACCTTGCAAATACCTTTAAGGCTCTACTTAGAGATGGCTCATTCACAGCTGCTGACATCAGTGCATTCCATTAGCTGAAGCAAGTCGCTTGGCTAAACTCAAAATTAATAGAATAGAAAACATACTCCTTCCACAGAGGGAGTGAGAAGTGTGATTATTTGGTCCACCGTACTATCTACCAAGGACTTTTCTGGGAACAATGGGTTGGAAGTGTCAAAGATTAGCACCAGGCAAGTTGAATAAGCAAAGAAGACTTTATTCAAGACTATTTCAAGAGAGGAGAGAGACTATTACACTAGGGGATGGAGATTAAATTCAACTCCAGTGAAACAAAAGATAGAAACATTTTTAAATGGTGGGGTGAGCTAATGGAAAAGTACTGGAGGATGGTAAGAGGGAGAGGTTGACCAATGTCATTAGTCTATCTGTTTGCTAATTGTTGCTTGTTGAAGTTAGACTCCTAGTTTCCCACAGAGACTGGTAGATAGGGATGCTGTCTTTTTTGATGATTACATTTCAAAGGGATGGCTTCCACACCTTGGAGAAAGACTTTCCTGGTTGTGTAAGATTCATATCTCAAAGTGGCAGAGAAAGAACTTAAAATTGCAAGTTTTTGAAAGTAAATGCTCTGAGAAAGGGAGGACAGGGGCTTATAGTCAGGAAGAAACCTGCCTAAAGTTTAGTCAAGCTGAGGGAAATTTTAAGGCTATCTTGATCAGAAGAAAGAACAAGCATACAGTCAGAAGCATCTTAGCAATGTCCCTTACAATCCCGTCTTTCATGAGATGGTGCTCTCCAGGCACTATTTGATTTTTTTTTTTTTGAACCATGGATTATTTAGCAGCATGTTACTTAATTTACCAACATTTGAGGATTTTGTAGTTATCTTTTGGTTCATGATTTCAAATTAAATTTTTGATGAGATTAGGGAACAAACTCTCTTTGTGAATCTTGCGTTAATAACAATATTTTGAAATGTTCCATAAACACTTGAAAAGGATATGTATTTGTAGTGATCAGGTGCCATGTTTTATATTATGTATATTAGGCCACATATAATGTGTATTATGTATAAATGTGTACATAAGAATATTAGATCAATTGAGGATATCATTGATAACACTTGATAATGGATAAATTTGGAGAGTATGGTAAATAAAGAAATCAAGAATAACTCTAGATCCTTGGTTTATGGCTTGACTTGAGCTACAGTGTGAAAGTTGAGGTCATTTTCTGAGAAGGAAAAGACTCGGGAAGGAACTGGTTGGAGGAATATGTCAAATTTGGCCATGCCTCAGTTTAGATGCCTATTTGACATCCAGGTGGATATGTCAATTCAGCAGTAGAATATAAGAGTTTGGAGCTTAGTGGAAAGGTAGGAAATTTATCTATAGATTGGGAAGTCATAAAAATGGTGCTTAGAAGCATGGGTCTAATGAGGTCACCTGGCTAGAGTGTTTAGATGGAAAAGAGTCCTAGTGTATTCTGGCTTCAGAGATAAAACAGAGGGGGAAGAAACAGCAAAGGCAAGCAAAGATGAGTATTTAGCAATGTGACAGGAAAACCATGAGTTTGATTAACAGAGCCAAGGAAAAAATGTGTTTTAAGATGAAGTTAAGTGGTTAACTGTGTCAAATGTTTCTGAGAGGTTAAGTAATATGAAAACAGAAGAGTGACTATTGGTTTTGGCAACCCAAGATCCTTGATGATCTTGGCAAGAGCATTTAGCAAAAGCTTGTATACCATTTGTCCATACTTTTTGCCAATAGAAACTTTAAATTATTTAATCATGAAAGAATGAGGAATTCACACACTTATCAATATCCTGCTGTGGAGCTCAGAGTCTTGGAGGGAATCAGACATGCAAAAAAAAAAAAAAAATTAAAACAAAATTTTTAAAGTCCTATGTAAAAGATACATTCAGTGCTGTGGAAGGTGGAGATGCACATGGCCGGTTCAGCTGAGGGAAGCTTTCAGAAGAGAAAAGGCTGACGCTTAAGAAGTGCTTGGCAGCTTTCTTGGCAAACTTTGGAGGAAAGAGCATTCCAAAGGTATTGAAGAATATGTTCTAAAGGCTCAGAAGCAGACATTTAATGAAATATTCAGTGAACTCTACTATCACCTCTGAGATATTTAGAAATGTGTGTGTGTGTGTAGTGGGAGGGGGTTGTCCTGAAAATGACGTCAGGTGCTACTAGACTTTAGGAGAGAAGGGGGATACTAAATTTCCTGCAGTCCTTTGGTGGATTCTCTTGATCAGCTTCTCTAACACACCCTAGCAGGGTGTTTCTCAACAGAGGAATACTCTGTTAGAGTATGATAGATAAGAGGGAAGATAAGAAGAGACTGTGGACAGTAGAGATGCAACCATAAATATGATAGATATTTTAGAAGTAGAATCCATTTAACCTGATGACTGATCAGATGGGTCTGAGGTCAGGCAATGTTGTGACTACCACCTTGTAGATACAATTCACTGTGTGGATAGCAGTGCTCTTCAATCAAACAGGAATACGTGGACAGAAGCAGATGTCAGCCACTGGGAGATGTTGAATTTATTTGGAGCCGATTGTTTTAGGGATCTGTGGGAAACATCCAAGTAAAATATCTAGTAGAAAATTGAAAATAGGAATCTGGACTTCAGAGGAAAGATTGGGAATGGAGATAGATTTGAGAATCATATGTTAACTAAAGTAATGAACATCAAGATTGTGGTGACATTTCTTACAGTTTGTAGAATAATGAGAAAAGAGAAATTGGTCAAGATAAAAAATAAAATTTAAGAATTTTATATGCTTTATTCAAAATTCTTTTGCTATGCAAAACATACTTCTGTTTCATAAAGTTATTTTAAGGAAAGCAATCATAGCAATGCAAGGAGCTATTTATTTTTAATATGATCAATGCGAGTGTTTGGAAATTTCTAATTGATTTTACATAATATCTACTCAGTCTGGAAATTACTAGAGGTCAAATAATACTATGACGTAAATTTTTACTTTTTAAATTATTCTTTAATAATGGAATTATCTTATTTCTACTGTCCATTCTTTTTATGTTACTTAAATACTACTTGGAAAGTTATCAAACATAATTCTTTCTATTTTTGTTATTTATTTATATTTTAGTAAGTATAAAAATTTTTTAAAGTGTTTTTCTTAAACAATGGACTTTCTAACCTAGTAAACTGTAAGGATGATTAATGTTTTTACAGTTTTTGAATTCATATTCCCAAGAAGGAAAATCTTAATGTAAGAAATAATTTTGTTGCTGTATCTTGATTTATCAGCTTCTACTTCTGAAGACTGATGCTTGTGTTTTTATAGAGGACTGATAAAAACAATTTTAAAATAAATTTCTTCCCGGTTCAAATGGAGATTGGCTTTACAACTTTATTTCGGATTCTCAATATGTTTTGTTATTCTTTCGATTCCTTCACATTTGTGTAACAGTTCAGAATTTGCAAATTACCTATAGTTGTCATGTTACTTAAGTCTTACCACAACTCTGTGACATGTGTGTTAGTCATACTATTTTATGGAAAAGGACACATCAGCTCAGAGGTCGAGGTCATACAGCTAGTAAGGGCCAAGGGGACCCTTAAGTCAGTTCCTCTCCCTCCACGTCCATAGTTCTTTGACTACCCACGCGCAATTTCAGTGATACCGGTATTTTTGTCAAGTCACTTGTTTATACTGCTCTTACAAAACCCTCGTAAACACACATTAATATGGAAATCATATCCTTTATTGAAAATGGCTAGGATATGACTGATCCCCCTCCCCTGTCCCCTGTCTTTCTTCACTGGGCACAAGTAAGGCCCTTATATGAAACTGAAACAGTGCTACATTTTTTGGGTTATAACAAAGCAAGGTTATTTTTATCTCTGACAGTTCCTGGCTGATCACCGCGTTCCATGCCACAGAAAGGCCTGAATAATTCCTTTAAAAAAAGTATGGTAGCCGAGAATTAGCATTCTTTCTGGCTGAACAGCCACCGGGCACACAGGTTGGCCTCTCATTTTTGCAACAATGTTTTCATTAGGGTCAGCTGAAAGGCTTTCTCTGTTTGAATGCAAAGTGAGAAACAGACAAGGAGGAGGTTGAGCAAGAAATGATCTCTACTGTGCCTGTCTACATTTTCTTAAAATTCAATAATCAGAAACTGTGTGCTTCTGCACAATCAAGCACCATTTATTTTTATTTCATTATACATAGTATCTGTTATTTATACATTCATATATAAACATATATTTTGTATGTCATTTCGAGCTCTGGTGGTCTTTTCCAGAAACAGTGTGCTGTGATGATCAGTGTGAGCCACTCCTCCAAAAACAGGATCTGCAGGAGGTCTGAGCTGTGTAGGTGTTTTCTAGTTGCTATTTGTTCTTACAAATTACAAAGTCAGACTTACCATAGTGCATCTGTGTGGGAGTATAATTTATTATTGTTATTTTCATTTGTAGATTCAACATGCTTTAAATACAACATAAAGTTATGATTAAGTAGAATAATGCTATCAAGATGAAATTTAGTAGTTGTAAAAGATATGTTTTTTTCTGAAACCCATGAACAATTGGTTTTTATTAATAAGTGGAGAAGAGCAACATTATACTAAATTCAATCTCCTAGTAAACATGGTTTTAATGTTATTGAATATCACAACTAATTGTAATTCTTTTGGAAACAAGAGCAGATTATAAAGTGCATCTTGTGTAGAGCCATGGCCAACAATTAAAATTCAATATATAAGGGAGGAAAAGTAATTAAATTATAGATTTGGTGTTTAATGACATTTATTCTGACATTTATGAATTGACTGCAATATTCTACAATTAACCCACATGAGAGGAAACAACTGGCAAGCGTGAGGACTTATTTAGCTAGATACAGTACATAAGAACTTGTCTTTATTTAAAATTATTGTATTTTGTTCACCATAAATTTTTTGCATTAATTTTGCTGTTTTAGAATGTTGCATTAAAATATTATTTATCCTTGTTAATGATTTATTTTGGTGTTCTCTTAAATTTTGCAGAGTCAAATGACGTATTATTTTTACCCTGGTCCTGGCCCTGTTCTATTTAGATATTTTTAAGGCAATAATAAATGGTAATATTTGTAGAAATATACCTCTAGGAAGGGTTTCATCCTTAGCCCACTGTTTAACTAGGTATGTGTAAATACTCTAACACAACCTTATTTGCGGGGCAGGGAGGAAGGAAACTATATATTGAGGGGCGAAGACCTAAGGGCTTCAGGACTATATTGCAGAGAAGTAAGAAGAGAGTTCTGCTAGGTTGTTTTGCACCCTGGTACAGTGTTCCTCTGACAGGGAGTGAAGCTAAAGCCGTAACCCTATGAAAGTTGGAGAAGCCCTGTAGCCTTGGTCATGCCAAGCTTTGATTTGTTAAGTATCTGTTAAGATTTGATAAGTATTACCAAATCCTTCTTTATGAAGCAATCAAATTTCTTTAGCACCTCAAAGGATAACACTGTTACCTGGAGAATAAATTGGCAGTCTTCGTAACCCCAATTATTCTGGAAAGGCAGATTCACCAAGTCAGTCATCTGGAAAAAGAATAGCCCTCAGGCCCAGTGTTGCATTCAGAAAATTTTCAGAGGAAGTAATTAAAATCCCTTTGAGTCTTTTCTAAAGAACCAATTTAAGTGGGATATTATTTGGGACTGGAAATAAAACTAGTGCTAGAAGAATAAAATTTGCGTTAACAAAGTACCTAAAAATGAAACCAGAACATTTCTATCTTAAACCTTTGCTAAAATATAGCCACTAGATTTTAGTAATTATGTGTGTCCCTGTGCGTGTGTGTCTATTTTCAATGCTTTGTATATTGAAGCCATGAAAACAATTTTTAAAAGATATGTATATAGCTTATACCAATTCACATATCAGGTTCTAATTGGAATTTTAGAGGCTAGGTGCCACTGACACAGGAAAGTGACTCCCAATGCTGAGAGCCACTTAAGGTCCAAGTGGGTCCTTGGGTTGGTTCAAGAAAGAATTCAGGAGCGAGCTGACAGTATAAAGTGAAAGTGAGATTTATTCAGAAACCATAGAAAATCTACCCGATAGAGCAGAGGCTATTTCTCCCTGCAGAAGACAACTGGCCCCATGGTTCCTGTTGCCCCTTTATTTAACACATTAACTGCCACGTGAATTGTATTTAATTGACGCTAGTTTTGAGCCCAGAGCCTTCTGAAGCATATGTAACTCTTACACGTCTCTTTCTCTTGGGAGCCATGTGGTGCACAGGAAACTCACGCTGCCATGCTGTAGCATATGTGTTATGTGATGGGTGGCCCCCTGGGCAAAAACGTGCAGTTGGTTTGTGAAAATTTTACTTGGTGATTTTTCTTTTTAATTGGAAAAAAGATAATAAATTTATTTAACATGTATACCTGGCAGCCTTCAGAATGAAAACTCAACTCTGATGTTCTTATTGTTACAATTAATATTGAGAATTTAATTGCATAACTCACAGAAAACAATAAAAAATAAATTTTTCATTAAATCAAAAAGGATTGTTTGTTTTTGAAGGTTTTATTTTATGTTCATAATAAAACACCATGGCCACAAGGAAAAAAAATTTTTTTCTCGTGTGGCAATGTATTAGGCAACAGCTTAATCATAGGCTAAACAAGGGGAGGAATATTCAAGACAGGGGCAGTGTTTTCCTGGAATTAGGGTGACACCCTCCTTTTGACTAAATATGGTCAAACAGGAAGTGTCATGGTGTCAGGTGCATCATGGGAGTGGGAGGTGTCCTTGGAAACTTTTATGGTAATGAAGTGTGTAATGAAGCTGTAAGGTCAAGAAGTGGTCGATTTCTCCACCATCTTGGCTCTAACAGGTGGGAATTTGCCCTGCTTCCATCCTCCATCCTCCATCCATCAGGGTAATTTGAAACTTTGTTTTGAGATGTCCTGACTCAGGCAATACTGCAGCAGCTCCCGGAGCAGTGCCTGCCAGTTCCCTATCTCCCCACCATAAGGAGGACATGAGGCTTAAGAGATATCACATAGCGTCAAGAAAAATATAATCACAAATATTTCCAAAATGTGTGCTTAAAGAGTGGATGACAAGAGGTTGTGCAAAAGGCTGAGTTGGCCCAGATTGATTAAAGCTTTTTCTATTACTTGAGCTATATTGGGTAATCTAAAGCACATGCTATATGTAGAATAATAAATATGAAATAAGAAGCAATTAAATTTTACTAGTGACAGTGAAATAAGCAGGGGCAGGTGCATTATGAAACTAACGATGTGGAAATTTCCTTATTAGGGTTTCAATTTTAATTAATTGTTTTCCAATCCCATGAGTTGAGTATTGCTTTGCTTGTCAAGTCAGAAACCTCAGTGCATTTCCATTTGTTGATAAAACAGTTTGTGCACGTACTAGAGAAGCCTACTCTAAGGGAAACTCAGGAAAGAAATCCAATAGGAATTTCTTAGACACCTCTTAGACACCTATGCTATTCTAATAGAAAATCACATCAAAAATAAATCTCATTGTGCTATAGATTAAAAAAAAAAAATGAGGCCTGTGAAAGCTTGTTGAACTACTCAGAATTATAGCCAGATCATATAGAATCCGGGCTAGAACACTTCAGCAGCTCACAAACCAGAATTCTTTTCTTTATATCCATCCATTGCACTGGAGTCTTTTCTTGAATGGTCAATATGTACATTTTTTCACATTGGTTTTAGGGTAGTTTGCTGAAAAGCTTAATTTTCAACTAAAATAAAGGCAATATCTAGTGTTATTGATTTCTTTTATAATGTTAGTCTTATAAATATTATGCTAGATATGGGAAACTCTACATATTTAAGAGGGATTTGTTCTAGTTTAGACAGCCCAGACAGAGGAAACCTGAGATTATTTAACTAATTTGTGAGAACGATTTGTATTGCTGTTTTTGTGAGCACCTGAGCTACAGAGGTAGCAAGCAGGCTGGGCACTTGCAGGCTGTGGGTTGCCTACAGCGCTACCCAGGAGAAGAGCCAATTGTAAAATCAGAATTGGCTTAGGGTGGAGGGTGTACTTATAAGATAGGTGACTGAAAATAAAACATGGAATCTATTATTATTATTTAATAATACCAATTATTTAATCATACCAATTTTATAAAGATTTTTTAGTTGTTGTTGCAAAAGCAATTTAAATGCTCCTATCTCCATCCTCCTCCCCAGTGCTATGCAGAGGAAAGGTGTGAGTTAGGAGGGGATGGGAGAGATATTTTCTTGCTTTTTGGGGGTGGCCTTTACAGTACCAAAAAAGCTCAGGGAGTAGTAGGAAGAAAACAGTAAAATTCCTTTGGAAAATAAATAAATGTTTCCATCTTCATTTGAGGTCTTTCTACTTTATCTTATGCTATGTTGTATGCACTCCAGTGTTCTTCTTAACACTTCTGTGGTAATGCTGAAGAAGTAGATTGTTTTCTAAAGATAATGAGGTACACACACATAGCAATTTGGACAGAGAACATGGCAAATGTCAGAGGAGGATTAGAACCTATGCTTCCAGGGCTCCTGGCTTCTTAGATTTCTCAGGAAATCAAGGTGATACTTTTATATGGTAAATTTACTTGAGGAGGAACCTGAATATCCAGACATTGGAGCACTAATTTTGACTTTACTTCTAACCCTTCCTTTAAACTTATTTCTCATATTTATGTTTTATCTCCAAAATAGGATAATATGATGTAGATGTTATTTAGAATTGTGAATTATCTAAGTGATTCTAAATAAAGTTGTTGTTTCTAAATTGCTTTCAAGTATCTAAGTTTTAAAGATAAATTTATTTTTTATGTATATGGTATAAATAAAAAGCAATGAGGATACGTACTTTCTGTGATTGAAGCAATCACACTTATTTGTCGATAATCATACACTGTGTTTCATCCACAATATGATAGATGGATTCCATATTCAGGTAGTTAAAGTAGGAATTTTAATTGTGATGTGAGAAGTTTAAAGCCAGAGAATAAATACTTGAAATATATTCCAGAATTGACACTGAGAAAGAGGCAAAATAGAAGGGAGATATGTTTTGATGATTAACTTTATACCTATTCCTGTAGGATTTTTGCCAGGTTTTCCATCACCTAGTAATCCAATACTCCGAGTTGAATAGTTAGGCTCACCAAAAAGGGATGTAAGTATCATTATATATTTTAATAAATTCAAAATTAATATTCAACCAATGTTGGCATGCCAATGAATATATCTGAAGAGAACAATCAGATGATTTATGCTGTGATATAAGAATATGTATCCGGAATCAGTGTGCAGGATAAATGGAACAAGAGGCTAGTTAGAAAATTGTTGTAATTGTCTAAGCAATAGAAAGAAGAGTTCAGTAGGGCCAAGACAGTAAGACTAAAAAGGGTACAGACTTCATTAAAAATTGCCACTTTACATGCAGTTACTTTCCAAGGAGAAGCGGAAGTAAAATGTACCAATGTTTCAAGCTCAGATAAGTGAGGAAGAAGGACTAATAAATATATATTTGCACAAACTTTCATAATTGATCTTTGATAGGCAAATGTGCACAAACATTGCTTGGGTTGATGTATCAGCCCTTTTAAAGATTAATGCAATGAAGCCACCACATCTTGACTCTAATATCAATGTTTGTATAAAATAACACCTTCAATAAATTTTAACTTCATGAAAATTAATAGCTGAATAAGAATACTGAATTCTGTCTTTGTTGCTTGGGATAAAGTGCTGATAAAACATTCTGTGTTTGCCCGTAGCCTCCTTTTCTGCTCTGACTAGCATGGCACTTTCCATTTGAGAAAATTACAGCTAAGTCATTTCGTTTTTACTTTTATATTCATCCTCTGCACCAGTAAGAATTCAGACATTTTTCCATCCTTTCAAATTCTCAAAAATGATATTTATTTTTAAAAATATAAGAATAGATGTGTAAACCTAGGAAATGATTTTAATATACACAGTTAAGATTTCATTGACTTTCATGTTAAATCTATAGTGTTCTGAACAGCAGGAATCTACAGAGATTTCCAAAAACAAAACTAAAATTGAAAATGTTAGCTTTCTGATAGTGTTCAGCATTCTTTATTTTAAAAAGTGTTTTTCTGACTTCTACTGTATTCCATATACATACATACATATGTTGCTATTCTAGGTACCATGTGGCAAATGTGAGATATGATCCCTGTTCTTAAGAAGCAAATCCTACAGAAAAGATAGAGCACATTTCCAAACCAATATATCAGCAAACATTAGTTTACATGATTTATGTTTTATATATAATTGCTAGAAGTATATGTTTAGTGTTAGACACAGAATTCCAGATATGGTCTGATCAAATGCAATCTTTGTAGAACTTACGTTTATCAGCACACTCTTCCCCTTCTCCAAAATTTAAGCTCAACAAGAGCAAAGACATGTTTGACTTGTTCTCCTTGGTTGTCAGTGAATTTGCAATGCACAGAAGTATCTGGAACATAGAACAAGCTAGAGTAAGACTTTCATGTGCAAAAACATGGAATTGCAAACAAGGAGGATTGTAAGATAATGACTGGTTATTACAGGGGTTACTCACCCCTATAGTGGGCTGAGTTGATCAGGGAAGAGGGATGAGGTCAAAACAGATTGGACACTGGAGAATTTTTTGCAAAATTTGGATCTATAAGTGAGGATTATTGATGGAAGGAGCCTCACATTTGAAAGAGTTCCTTGAGGATTCCCAAGTAGTATGTGTTTCACGTGGCTGGAAAGGCACTCTAAGGAAGGCAGTAATGATTACAGTGCCTCGGGATAATTTCAAAGACTAGAATTCATTTTTGGATGATTAAGGGAAGAAATAGATCTACTTACAGTTCCATCATCCACAAGAAAGAAATTTGTAATCTCACAAAACAACATATATTTTAAGAATGATTATAGAAAATGCATTTGAGCTGGTGAGGGAATCCAAGGAGAACAAAATTAGTGGTAATTGTCCACTGTCATGAAAATTTTAACAAATAAATCTACTGAATGTGATAAAGTCTGTGCTTTGTAAAGTACTCCCCCCCTTCCCACCCAGTCTAATTTCATGAATACCTATAGAAATTGTACATTTAACTCTCATCTCAATGTATAATTTAGCTATTATCAAATCTATTTTGACTATGATAAGAGAACATTCAAATTATGCTTTTAGTCTTTTTTAAATTTTCTATAGTTTTTCTGTAGGTTGTGCATGTGTTTTAAGAGACAGCATCCCTTTGTGTCACTCAGGCTGGAGTGTAATGGCACAATCGTGGTCTTGAACTCCTATTTATTTTTTTTTCAATGTTTACTAAAATCTTCGAGAGAGAAATTAAAACAAAGTAAGTCTCAAGAAGTGTTTCTTTCTAATGTTTAATAGGAAAGTGGTATTTTTATCTTCTATTGAAGGAGAGATTTTTTAAAATAACTTTACATACTGTATTTGATGAAGAGCTAACTTGTATTCAAATGAAGAGTGCAATTAAATGATTTTTAAAAATATAATGCATGCTCCTTTAGGTATGTTTCCTTTTGTAGATCTTAATTCAGGGAAATTTTCTGATATAAGATCTAAAAGCCTAGCAGTGTGGGTAGTTTAACTTAAGTTCTGTAATTCTTTTCTCCATTATATTTTTAGGTACAAAATAAGTACGCCTTTTTGTTTACATATCTAAATCTGATATTCTGATGTGGGGTAACATATGTAGGTATGTGACCAGTGGGCTATGGTTCATCGTTATTTTTGTTCTGTTTACTTTTTATTTCATTTAAGAAACTTTTTCTTCTAATCGCAAGTAAAGCATGAACATGCTTTAAATCTAGAAATGAGCATTTAGAAACTGAAGTGTACACATACAGAAATCCATGAGTTTCACCAAGAAAGACTGTAGACAGAGTTGCATGATAAATTTTGTTATTTGTAGATGTTACCACTCTCTGAGTGGAGGTTCTTTCAGGTTCTTGGTGATCCTTAGGAAAAGAAATTCAGGATGCACCACATAAGCCAAAAGCAAGCAGTTTTTATTGAAAACGAAAGTGAATATATGTTGCGCGCTCTCTCTATCTGAGCGCGCGTGCATAAGCGCTTGTGTGAGCGCGGGATCAGAAAGAGCAGCTACACTGAAAGGAAGGGATTTTGGATTTATGAAGTCTCTCTAATTGAATGGAGGAATATTCAAGGATAAGAATTTGGGTAATAATTCCTAGAATTGGGTTCCTTCCCATTTTCATAGTTTATATAGTTGTTTTGGAACTGCCATGGCTGTTTCAACGGTAGGGAAATTTTAAAACCACAATGTAAATGATATTATAATTAGCCAAAGTTCATGTAAGGTGACCTAGATAGCTGACAAACCAGTTGAAGCTGGTCCTTGTCTGTGGTTATTTACCCCCCTTAGTTAGACTTTAACACGTGCGCCCACTCTGCAAGGCCCTGCATCTGGTCTCAGCCCTGTCTCCTCCTGGTCTTTTACTCTAGCCAGGCACCAGCAAGTTTCTATTACAGCTGAAGATCTACATTAAACACGAAGAACTAAGACCATGGTTACTTGAAATGATGGAAAATTGTCCTGGGCAGCATTGTCAACAACAAATAAGCAAACCAACATAAACAAACCTCAATATGAGGCAAAAATGTACTGTAAGTTGTATGTTACTGCTTCGGTCCAAAACCTCCGCCCCAGCCTGCACTGGTCCACGGCCTGTTAAAAACCAAGCCCGGCAACACTGCCTGAGCTCCACTCCCCCATCCCCTGTCCCCCAAGTCCGTGGAAAAATTGTCTCCCATGAAACTTAGGAACCGGGCCACACAGCAGGAGGTGAGCGGCAGGCGCGGGAGTGGAAGCTTCATCGTTATTTACAGTCGCTTCCTATCATTGGCATCACCGGTGGAGCTCCACCTACCCGCCCCCCCTCAAAAAAAATTGTCTTACATGAAACCGGTCCATGGTGCCAAAAAGGTTGGGGACCGATGTGTTACTGCACACTTACTTCATGAGTCAATTACACATCTAGATAGAGTCTTAATGTTATAAAGCGAAAGTTACTTGATTCATACAGTGTAGCTTATTAATTATCCATTGTAAAAGCTACAAAAGCAACTATTTAGGGCATTTGCCTCATTCCACATGATGTGTGATAATGTTATTGTAACTCAAAACTCTGATATTTCTCTATTATTCCTTTGTTCTAAATTTCTATTCACTTTTATCAAAAACGGGCTTCAAATTATCATCCCTGTGTTCTACTGGCCAGTGTACATTTGGGACTCGTGATTCAGTCCAGAGATAAGAGAGATAAGATCAAGAGTTCTCAACAAGAATTGGACACACAGTATGAAAAATAAAACCTTTATAAATACATTAAAATTTATTGAATTGTGCACTTAAAATGGGTCAATTTTATGATATGCAAATTATCTCAATAAAGTTATTTTTGTTTTGTTTTAAGATGGACAGGATTTCACTTGAGGCTACTGTTGATTTGTGACTTGGGATTTTTGGGTCTTGTGTGAAATACTGTGGGATCAATTATTCATGCCCCACTTTCGTATCTTCAATTGTACATTTACCACTGGATACTTTTCCAACTTTAAAAATGTTCAATGAGCTTCCATTCCTAAAAATAAACAGGAAACAAAACAAAACAAATCTTTCTCTACCTTTCCTTCCTCCTTTCCTGCATTCTCCTAAGTTTTAAGAAATAGTTTGCACACAATTTCTACATCTTTAATCCCTCCCTTTATTATTGGATTGAGGCTAGTTCACTAGTTACTCTTGAATTGCCAGCTGTAGTGATTTCTGCACATTTCTCATTTTCCTGGAACTCTCTGAAGTAGGGAACATACTTGAGAACCTTTTTACATTAAAATGCTTTTTGTTTGTTTTTAGCTCTAGTGACCTTATTTTTAACTTGTCATGTCTTTTCTTTAATCAGGCTTTCACAATATTATTTCTCTTTTTGCTCATTCTGTGGGTCCCACCTGTAGTACTAGATTCTTCCCATGTATGTTCCCTAATTCTCCTGGCACTAACTCTCACACCTCTATGAAAATGGCACCCAAATCTCTAACTCTATCATTGACCTCTCTCTTAACTTCAGGTGCATAATTTGAACTTCCTTTTTTGATCTTTCTATCATCTCTCAATTAACCTCAGCATAAGTCATCTTCCCAGTCCCTCCAGGTTCTACCTCCAATCTCAGGTAATAGCATATCCCCCCATCTAGTTAACCATGCTAGAATGTTCTCAGTATGTGTAATTCCTATGTCTTTTTTCATTCCCTATATCCAATAAGTTAGCATGTCCTGTCAGTTCTAACTTAAAATTTCTTTTATATATATAAAATTGTTCTCTGTTTTCATAGTAATAAACTCTGCCTAGGACTTAAATACAGGGAAACGACTGATGTTACATGTACGTACTTTCTAGGAACACAGCATCCCTCAAGATCTTACCATTTGCTAATACCTCGCCAACCCTCCTGGCACAGAGTCCAGCATAAGGTAAAAGAGCAGGTCGTCAGAATCAGGGCATGGTGGATGCCATCACATATGGCACATTGCTGTCAATTAGAAAAAGATTCCTTCTAAAATGTACCTCATTTTATATTTTAAAAAGTTATAATATGAATTTTTAAGGAAAATATATACTGTCATCTGTGGGAAATTTTCTGGAATAAATATACAAATCTACATTGTCTATGCCTTTGGATATAGGGTTCTAAAGGGGGCATAAACTGTATAAGTACACATGGTGTCTCTCACTAGGACTATGTTCTTCAAATCCTGGTCCCACTGTTCAGTGGCTTAACTGGGGTAATATACATAACAACTTTAAGCTTCAGATTCATCACCTATAAAGCGTGACTAATAACGCTATCTCTTTCAGTGAGTTTTTGGGAAGGGTAAATAAGAAAATATATATATAAAAAGTTAACAATTTCAAATCTACCTACATATGCTCTCAGTCTACTGACTCAAAAACACATCATTACAAGATGTCAGCTTATGGGATTCCTTAACACTACTGTAAAGAGGAGATGAAAATGATGTTGGTTTTAACATCTCGCTATAAATCATTAAAAATGTTGTCTTCAAGAATGTTTGATTTGAGAACATTCCAAAAGAACCATAGAAACATTCATTCTTTTTTTTCAATGACTAAAGATATATCCCAGAACCTAACATCTATACCGGAATGTTGCTGCCATACCGTTTGCACAAAACCATGTGAAGGCTTTTGCCAAACTATTAAAAAGTGTCTTGGCATCACCATTTCTATGTTAGCATCCTATTTTATTATTCTCTTATTTCAGGGGTCAGGAAAGTGCAGGTTATGGGGTATAGCCACTCCAGGTGCTGTTTTTATAAGTAATGTTTTATCAGAACATGTCTACATGCATTCACTTGTATATTGTCTGGGCCACTTTCCCACTACAAAGGCAGAGTTGAGTAGTTGTCACAGAGACCATATGGTCCACAAAGCATAAAATATTTATTATCTGGCCCTTTAGGTAAAAAAGTTGCTGATCCCTGCCTTTTTGATCCCTTTAAAATAGTTTCTCAATTAACAGTAGCTATTATTTTTATTGTAATGATTGAGTTCATTAAGTACAATATGTTAAATTTACTCAACTCTTCAAATAGTCTATTTCTCAATTCCCCAACTGTTTGTTTGGAATTATTTAGCAATTCCTTTTGTGTGCTACGTCTCATTCTTTAAAACAAATAAGAACTTAACCTCCCTCACCTTTTTTCACCTGCTACTTTAAAGAATTCTACAAAGGAAACTTATAATTTAAAAGCTAGTTGTCTGGTATTATTTGGATGTGTAGATACACCTAAAGGAATAATTAGTTAAGGAGTAAGAAAATAAACAGTAAGCCTTAAGAGATTTAGTTTTGTTATTGAGCTTTCGAAAGTCCTAAATACCAATGGCCATGGATTGAATTTTAATTGCAAGTATAACCTCTAATAAGTATATCCTCTTCTAAATTTGTTTCTTTAGAGTCAAGTCATGAAAGTAAAGTTTTCCTATTAGTGACTGTAAAGCAGTTAAGACTTTGGGATCCAATACAGAAAATTCTCAAAGTTAAATGAAATGAAAGAAGCTAAATCCGTTTTTAAAAGAAGAAGTTAAATATAAAAGTGTCATTTCCATTGATATCAAAGTTCAGGTACAATCAAAGCACAACAGGATACATTTGGCTACATTATAAAAGTTTTTCATAGATGAAAACAGTTCAAAGCAATGTGATTCTGGTTTCTGCTTCTGCTATTGTTTTGAGGATTCTCTGAGGTTGGAAGTCTAAGTCCTTCCAAAACAGGGGTACTTCCAGAGCAAATCTGAAGAGTTTGAGCTTGGGATCTAGTCTGGATTCCTAAGATCTTCTGGACCATGTATCTTTCTCCTGAAAAGTCTTCAGACCAAAGTGTGATCTATTTTTATATTCTATTCTAGACTATAGTCTTACCATGCCTAAAAGCTACCTGCTTTTGAGATATAGCTGATCAGTACAGGGATATGGAAGAAAAACTCTGTGCTGCTATAATACCAGGAGCACCACTCACCAAAACGAATAAATAATAACAAAGTAAAACACACAACATTTTCAAGTATACTAGAATTTGATGTAATTGGAAATCATTGTGAAGTTCTTATATATAATGAGTACAGTCTAACACAAAAAGCCATGGTTTGGAAAAATTGTAAGACGTTGTTAGATTTGGACAAGGAGATCATGGGAAGCCATTGATCTGACAATTTATCTAAGATGAACATCCTGGAAAAATGACAGATGGACTTCTTGTTCCATATATATCCCAATTGGGAAAAGGGCTAATGAATCATCTAAAGGATTAGGCTTTGAAGTTTAAGACCATTAGAAATTTGTAATCTTTGAGATGAAACATTGCCCAATAATTCATTTAGTTACCAACACTGTAACTGAAACACTGTAACACTGAAAACTCCAATATGGTTTTAGGATATACAAAATATTTTAAAAATTTGGAAGTTTTTCTTATACTTGTCTATCTTATATTTTCATAGAGAGTGTGATTTTAGAGGAAACATATAACCAAGGTTAATTTCAAAATTCCATCAATTCTATGAATCAAAAGAGTGAGCTAAGGACAGAGTTGGTTGTTGTTATTTCTGCCTTCCATAAAATTTGATTTTTCACTAATTTTCTTCTAACTGCTATCTGGGTTGAAATGAGTCACCAAAGTGAAGTACTGGAACAGAGGAACCCCAAAGCAACTCTATTAAGTGACTATAGCAGCATAAAAGGCCTTGAATTTAATTGTCTCTGTATACACACAGTGTCCTCTCAATTGCTCTCTATTATAGTCAAAATGAATCCTTATTGATTTATTTAATGTCTGTTTGTATTTTAGTTTCTGCATCTGACTTCACATTTTCCCAGGAGAGAAGAATGCCTCTCCCTTAGCATGGCAACGTAAATGATAAAACTAGCTGAGATTTGGAAATCTAATGTTCTCTTTTTGTTCTCTTCTTTCTATTACTTTTTTATTAGTTATCTTGTGAGAATAAATATTTTTAGAATACTACTAGGATGTAATTTTGTCTTGTCACATAATAAATGATGAATTTTTGAAGTTTAATTTTGTGACATAACAATATTGCAACTAATTGAAACCATACTATCTCTATCTATCAATATGTATACAAACATGCAAAAACAGATACCAGTCTAGTGTTCTTGGTGTTTTACGATATAAAATGGGATAAATTCAACAGTGATATCACAGTATTACAGTTTTATTTTAGGCATTAATTTTTAATGGAAGTAGACAATGCTGAATAAGATGATGTTTTGGATAGAAACATTAATAGGATTTTGATAAAATAAGAAAAGTTTGATCCCTTTTAGCTTAAAAGTAGTCACTGATTTTATAAATGTGATTTACAAATATGCCAAAACTTTATTGTAATGGTCAAAGCAACAACTTAAAAATTCTAGGGGATTAAAACATAACTGATCCTCTATAAAAAATGTGCAAAATTTTTGCTAAAAGTAAAAATATTTTAATCTTTAAGTTAATTAACTATAATTTCATAATTGCTGATTTGTAGATATCTACTTTGGATCACTTCCGAAGCTGAATTCAGCACAATCTTAAGGTAAATTTATGTGTGTGTGTGTGTGTGTGTGTGTGTGTGTGTGTGTATGTGTGTGTGTTACTTTTAAGGAATAAAAATATGTGACAAAAACTGTAATCATAGAACGTTCAAACATATTTCTAGTTACTGAGAACCCAGCAATATTTTGCTTCATGATAAGCTCTCAATGTTATTGGTTCCCTCTTAACTTTTGTAAACTTTCTTAATTTTAAAAAATAATCAAAATGTATGATGAATTGCTTGATAACCACTTATCAAATGTCCCGCTGGTACCCTCTCTGAAAATACTGGTACGAGAAAATCAGTGTGAAAAGACACAAGACAATTGGGAAACAATTAATACTGTATAGTGTAGCACTCAATGTCACTAAGCTGTTAGGAGAGGCCAGAATGAGTGATCAAATGTGGGCTGGAGTGATGGGGACATGTCATGATATTATTAATAAGAATAATCTTTTAATCAATAATAATAACATTTACTAATGTCAATATCAGGCATCCTACTAGCATTTTATATACTTTATGTCATTCAATCCTCTAGCAACCCTATGAAATAAAATTATTATAATTTTTAAAAATTGTTATTAGTCTCATATTGCAATGAAGAACCTGAGGCTTTTATCTCAGGTTAAGTAGCTAGTAAGCGGCATAGTGACTAGCCGAGGTTTATCTAATACCCAAGTCTGCTAGAGGTACAAATTGGAAAGAGGCATGTTTGAGGAAAATTTAATAAAAATTGTGTAACCCAAGTATATGGAGGTGTATGGACTTACTTTGTTGGTAAGAGTGTTCTAGCTTCATAACTGATCCCCATCTACAGTGTTCTCTACCTGCAAAATGCTGGGCGGTGTTTTGTGCTGTGATACTTGAATAAAAGAATCCACAATCTGGTTGGGGTGACCAATTTAAAAAAATTAACAATATTGGAATTAACTAGTCCCTCCAAGGCATGAAATGATGGCCTAATCCTAATTGAGGCAGTAGAAATAAAGACGAAGGTGTGCATGCTGTTTCCAGAATACAGAAAGTAAATAAATTGACAGTATTTATGACAGATTAGATAAAAGGAATAAAGCAAAAGGGAGAGCAGATGGTTTTAGGTTTTCTCCTATAGCAAAAGGAAAAATTTCAAAACTAATAGAAAGGGGAATATAAATGGTTTGTTAGGGAACACAATAAGTTTGGTCTCCCTATTTTGCTTTCAGGATACCAATGGGGACTTAGATTAATGTATTTTATAGGACATAGAAAGTTGAGTGAAGACAAGAGGTAAAGACTGGGTTCTAATTCTATTAAATATTGCCTGTGGTCTGCTACTTATTTTACTTAAACATAGTTTCTGTCAATAGTGGTTCCATGTTAAATGCATTAAGAAGTTGAGTGAAAAAGCTATCACTTTTGGTAACTGTTTTATTTAAAGTAATGAAACTCTTGTGCAGGAAATGAAAGGAGTCACTTCAATTTTTGAGAATAAATTGGGATAGGTTTGAACAATTATATCACGGGCTCCCTTTCTGGCAGGTGGTAAATGAAAAACTCTAAACTATGACTATAAAAACTTTTTTTTTTTTAATGCTCTACTGAGCTGGCAAGAAAAGAATGTAACCAATTCAAAGATGACAAAGATGAAGTGAAAGCGGGAACCCTGAGAAGTCACCAAGTGCAAAGCTGGGAACGTAAGATCAAGCCTAGGGCTAGCCCAAGGTGGAGACTAGTAGGAAACTTTCTCAGAGAATGAGGATCCTAAAGGAAAATACTCTAAAATAAGTAAATACTAGTATTTCCACTGAGAAGATACAACAAAGAAATTGACTTATCTAGACTTTGCAACAGATTGGAGGGGACAAATCTGCCCTTAGAATTCAGAAGTATAAGGTAGATTTTGTACAACTGTTGTGGCAGAATTCATCTGTATGATCCAACAAACCTCATACAATAACTTAGAGTGGTCCTGGATTCATAGTCACTGGATGGATGTAAAAGCGATCCTTTGTAGTATAAACCTAAATTCAAAGTGTTTCCAAGATGAAGAAATGAGTAAATCACTTAAAAATTACAGAATATAGGGGATAAAAATAGACTTGAGAGAAAGCTAACAAAAACACGACAGAAGATATAGACTTATGAAAGATTTCAGATATTGGAATTATCAGACACAAGAAAAGATAAGTGTGTTCAGTACTATATTTATTTTCTATTACTGCCACAACAAATTACCATATACATTGTATCTTAAAACAACAGGTCTGTAAACAAACATTTCTGTAGGTCAGAGGTCCAGCATGGATATCATCAGATTAAAATCATGATGTTGTCAGATTATGTTCCTTTCTAGAGACTCTAGGGGAAAGTCAGTTTTTTGCTCATTCAGTTTGTTGGAAGAATCCAGTTTCTCTTGGTTGTAGAACTGGGCTCCTTGCTTCGCCCTCTTCTAAAGACCACTGAATGCTGTGGCTCATGGACCACTTCGTCTTTGCAGTCAGCAAGAGCTGGTTGAGTCCGTCTCATATCAAATCTCTCCAACCCCTTCAGTCTAAGCTGGCAGTATTTCTGGTAGTATAAAATTCTCAAGAACTTCGTGGGTCTCTCATGTATGTCACAAGGATTCACTCCATTAATCAAGGGGCATGTCCATAGATATTTCCAAGATAATCTGTTCTTCATTTTTAGTTTCTACTGAAATGGGTGAAGGGATCCATGAGGTAGGAGCTCCTCACAGAGAGATTGCTTTGAATACTGTTATTAAAAATGTGGTCATTAGAGACCATCTGATTTCCAAAGCTGGAACTCCAATGAACCAGAAGGAGGATAAGTTAAAAGAAAATTACATCTAAGCACCTAAAAATGAAACTGCAAAACACCAACAATAAAGAAGAATTGGAAACAATTAGAGAAATAAGACAAAGCACCACTAAAGGAAAGGCAATTAAACTGACAGATAACTCTAAATAGCAACAACGGAGTCCAGAAGATACTGGAATACGGGATCTATCTAGAAGATTCCATCTCTCTGTGAATAGCTTCTACCTTATGCTATTACTCACTTCCATATTCCAGTTATATGTTATTGTGGAAGCTTATTTGTATTTCTTCTCTTGTCCTTTAAATTCGGTTTATTAGATATTTCTAATATCTAATAAATGAGTATAAATGTATATATAACAATTATTCATTTATTCAACAAATATTTCTTATCACCTCACTGTGATGCTCATTATAGATCAGGATTTATTGGCACATTGGGGAGACATAAAAAAATCTATCTGTCATAATCTACTTATATTAATAGTTCATGAATTAGAAGTTGTAAGCATGATGTCATACAATTATACTTTTCCTCTTATTTATAAGATAACTTCTCTCGTTGCTTGTTACTTAAGCACCTTTATGTCTATTTAACTTTTACATGATTTTGTGACAATTCCATGGACCCTCCCAAATGGTACAATTTACTCAGGACTTGGTAGCTATCTTAAATCAATAGTAATGTGTTTAGCACCAAATATGTGCTCAGTACTCTGCTTAGCACTTTTGGGAACACTGGGAAAAGATACACCCAAGCTGTATCTCTCAGTGTCATTAAAGAGTATTCATTATATTACATTTTGGCAGACTCTCCTTTTTTATTATTTCTAATGCACAGTTGAATCATTTTGGCTTTTTAATAACTTGGGATCCTCATCAATTATGTTAGAATGAATTATAGAATAGATATTAAAAGCTGTTGCTTTATTTTTCTGAGCATGACTAATGTAAGAAAATCTCATGTCTTTTCATTCCATTTCATCAAAATAAGAATTCCTTATTAAATAAAAGGAAATCCAAGCAGGCACAGGGGATTTAATGCCTGAGATTCAATGGAGAATAAAATAAAATGATTGTGAGCTTTTCATAAAGCAAACATAAGCTTTATTGTCTCCCAGAATTGCACAATGGCATTCATCTGTAGTTTAAGAAAACATTTTGCTAATTATTAGTGAATAATAATTTAGCAAATTTTACTGGATGTAGAACTTTATCTGGAAAATATGTATTGTGGCATCTCTTAAGTTTTAAGAATATTAGTGTCAAACAGAATTGCTTTAAACCCTGACTTTTCAAATTACTAGCTGTGTTTGCTTAGGCAAGCTATGTATCTTCCTTGAGCCTTCATCTCACCATTAAAAATAAGAACAGCTAGAATTTGAATGCAGTTATATCTCTTTGATTTTTTGTTACATAACTCTAAACTTGGCATGCTCATATTAGCAGAAAGTCTAAAGTCTCCTTCTCCCATGGCCCAAGATTCCTAGAGAATTATTTTATCTAATGTAGTCTGCCCTGCTTCCAAATGCCAAGAAGAGAGATAACTGAGAAGTCCATCCATTGATTTCTGTCACTACACACGGAGCTACTACGGAAAAATGTTCCAAACATGTTCTGACTGATGATTTTGTACTGCTACAGGGATATCCTGGCTAAAACTGATCCCTGAACTCTTGCAGGCTTCTTGATTCCATCTGTCATCTAGAAGAAGCTCAGCCATTGTTCCTCCAATGTCCACCATGATGCAGGGGCCAGGTCAGGAAAGACTGCGAGCTTCAGCCTTTCCTCAGGAATCTCTACCCCCTAGTTCTGACCCTGGGTACCTGGACAGGCTCTCCCTTGCATCATGGCGATCTCCTTGGGTCTCCTGATACCCTTTCCTGCTAGCAACCACAATGAGGAGCAGAAATACTTCAAAAGGATTCCAATAGCATTAAATCACAAAAGGGTTCTTCTCCTCTTGGAAAATTTGCTAACACCTTGGCCCACTCTGGCAGAGGCTGGGGTGAGCCATAATTTAGCAGATCACAAAAGGTCCTACTATTACTTTCCCCCTGGGGAAGAAGTATCTCCTAGGTAACTGGGGCAAGGAAAGTAACTCTTCAAAAAGAAGTTCTTTCTAGATTTAAGTTCACTAAAGAAGCTTCTCTTTCTTTTAGGTTCTTCCTCATCAGACACATCATACATTGTGTTTGTGTGAGGATTAATGAAATGACACACTCACTAGATAGTAGACACTTAATACATATTAATTTTCTCCCTTGTCCTGTATCTTTAATCTTTACTAGCTTAAATCTTTACTGTTCACATATATATGTTTCACATACACATCCCAAACAAGATTATAAAATCTGTAAGGGAAGAGAGTTATGTCTTGTATGTCTTTCAAGGCTCCACAGATTATTTAGCATAATGCCTTGCAGATAAATATTAATTGCCATATAATTATTGCCTTAGTGATTACTTTGAGATTGATTTTTCCATATGTAGATAATATAATCTGCTTTTTAAATTTCTCTGTGTGACTTTCTGCTATCATACTAATGTTATTCTGAGCAGAAGCTTGGCAAGGAAAGGAGATGAAATTCTAATCCAACTATTTGCATTTTGATTACTGAATTAGCCATCAGTCAATAGTACTTAAATTGCTTAGAAATTTTCTTGAACGCTTGAAATAATGGGTTCCTGTCTTTCTCAGAATTGGTGAGGCAAAAATGTATTTGGAA
Organism: Propithecus coquereli; assembly: GCF_000956105.1. Classification (NCBI taxonomy): domain Eukaryota; kingdom Metazoa; phylum Chordata; class Mammalia; order Primates; family Indriidae; genus Propithecus; species Propithecus coquereli. The sequence continues at coordinate 7,375,583 of NW_012137191.1, read as the reverse complement.
GAGGCATAGTGTTACAGTGAAAATAACTTAAAGAAACTTAAAGTTGAATTCTAAATTTCCACTGACACTGTTAAAAGTATAGAAAAGTTATTTAATGATCCTCATATGACATAAAGGGGATGACAATGAAAAGATCATTATAAGGATTAAAGCAAATATATGTATAATGCCCTCTTTAATTTAAAAAATGCACACTCATTTTGAAAAAGTTGAAAAATAAGAGAAATAATTCATAATCTCACATCTCATGGGCAAACTTTTGTTAACGTTTTGGAACATTTTGAGACTATATATGCATAAATTTTAATATCTTATTTTTTACTTCATCTTATTTCGTGTTGGATTTTGAATGGTTCCATGTCACAAATTCTTTAAAAATATTATTTCAAGAGTATACTTTATGTAATCTGGCCATTTCTCATGGTCGCATTAAGTTTTTTCTATTGGTTAACTTAAAAATAATTTTATTGTTATCTTTGTAATGTTTCCATTATTTTCTTAGAAAAATATGATGTGAAAGTATGAGATATTTACTTTTTAGATTTATACCTTTGATATTTGCTAATTTAACATTCCTTGTCCCATCTAATCTTGAAATACCTCCAAGACCCATGGCTTGTATGAATCTATTATGTTGGGGAAGTTCACACTTGAGTGCTGCCCAGGGCTAGTGTTTATAGCATGTACTTCATCTAGAATGGGGAAGACCCCGTGGTTGCATGCCCCTCTGCTTCCTTCCACCTGAAAATTCTAGTACATGCAAGACTTGTGCAATACATATGATTCCTGCTGTTAAGGCCCATACCTTATTGGCCCTTGCATTTGTCACATCCAGATGATGCCCCTTACTGCCTCTGAAGGGTAACTCAGATGAGCTTCAGGTGCCATTAGGGTTTCCCCCCGCAAGGACTAAAATCCTGCCTACTATGCCAAACTGTGGGGGAGAAGGGAAAACTTCCCCTTTGCTTCCAAAGGTTCCCTGGAAGATCAACTCACAATAAAGCAGATTAATAAGAGGGGGATTAGAAATTTATTTATCATGCACATGGGGCGAATGACAGAGTGATTACCCAATATCCCAATGGAGTCCAGAAGTTTAGAGACCCTCATTTTAGAGGGGACGGGGAAATAAGGAATATAGGTAATTCTGTTTAGGGTCAATAAATCATTACTAGGAAGGATGAATAGATACTTAGGCGAATGAATGGATTGGGGGGGAACAGATTGACTTACAAGTGATTCATTTGGAAATTAAATTAACCTGAGAGATAGGTATTATCTTTAAAATGGGTTGGGCCAGGTCTGGTTGCATTCTTGATCTTCTTTCCTGAAATAGATATTGAGATAACAGGGAGGGGAAGAAAGGCAACTGTTCTTCTTGATGAGTCTGTCCAGTCGTCACGGAGATAGAGGGAAAGCCCCTTCCAAAGCCTATTGATCTCTGAGGGCCTTTAATTAAAAATACTCTTTATACCAAGAAGTCATCTTTTATGGTGAAATTCCCTGAGCTCCTTCAGCATCATGTTTTAAAGTTCTTAAAGTAGAAAATAATGGCTTAGCTCTCCCTGCCACTCTAAATTATGCCTCATTCTATCGTTCTTCAAAGAGGATAAGCCAAGCTACGTCGTTCCTTAGTGCTTCATTTGTGTGGCTTCCTCTCCCTGGAATAACTCCCCTATTTCCCACCTGGAGATTATCTACTCCTGTTCCGACACTGACTTAAGTGAAACCTTTCCTGACCTCCTTCTTCCCCTCCCCTCCAGAGAGATGATACTAGTTTCTCCTTTATGCTTTCTCTGAATCTGGTACTTATTTTTATCATAGCTCCTGTAACACATTATTACATGCATTTGTTCAACTCTTTTCCTATTAGATTAGAAATTTAAATACTGGAGGAGAGGTGTTGGTAAGGAAGAATCTCATGTGGGCAAATTTAGACCATTTCTCCTATACGTACCTAATATGGATTCCACAATTCAGAATTTTACCCAGATATGCATACAACCAGAAAATCTTCAAGATGTTGCCAAAGCAAGAAATTTGGTTTAATAATTCTGTTGTTGTACAAAGAGGAAACCAATTGAGATAAATATGCTTGTTGAGCAGCACTTTTCGTGAATATTTTTTAGCTTTGCCTGTAAGAGACAGCAACATTATTTTTGTATTGCTGAAGTGCTTTGAGAGTAATGCCCTAGTGACAGCATAAACAAAATACAAAGGCCAGTTTGTTTTTATATCTAAATGGGGGATTGTTGGTGAAGAGTTGTGCCAGCCAGTACAGAGTGGAATAGTGTTTTATTCCTCTCAAGACAGATAGATTGCTGAATTGCCTGAGTTCCTGCTGTTTTAGAGTCTGCCCCTTGAATTTGAAAATGAATAACTACTCTCTTTTTTCTTAAATGGCTGGTGAGAAAATATATAATTTAAGTGAAGCTGAACCATAATATTGTCTTTAAAAATACGCTCACCTGGTATTTTACCCAAATAATATTTTGCCAAAACTATTAAATGTCTTATTTATTAAATATAGTGAGTTTCTTTGAAGTAAATCATATCATTATTAAAATGGAATGGACAATTTGCTAATGTGTTACAACTTTAAAATGTTGTTCCTTCAAATGAAGTGAATTAAATTTTATATCATTGGTAAAGCCATTATTTAAAACTTTGGGCTGGGAGATAATTTAATAAATTTACTAAGCATCTCTTGAGTGCCATGGTGAAAGTCTCAATAGGGGATAGAAATAAAAAGAAAGCATAGTCCCTGCAATCAAGGATTTCTCAACAAATATAGAAAAAATATTGTATGTATAGAGGATTATAATACAGAGAGATGCAGGAAAATTATAAGGACTCCGAGAAAAGAGATGGGAACGATTACTTGTAGTATTTCCCCATCAGGGAGGAATGATTGGAAAAGGCTTCCTAAAAAGATGGAACTTGGAAAATGAGTCTCCCAACTGAGAAAGGAGGAATTAGAAGAGAAGATTTAAATAGGATCATGGAGGTCATTGAATATCAAGAGGCTGCTTTATTTTTGTTCTGTAAATAAAAAAGAATTATGATGTCTAATTTTATGTGTTAATTTGGCTAGGCTATAACACTTAGTTATTTAATCAAACACTAACCTAGGTGTTACTGTGAAGGTATTTTGTATGTGTGGTTAATATCTATAATCAGTTGACTTTAAATAAAGAATAAGTGTTTTTTAAATTCTTTCATTTAACCAATCAATGCAATGTTCTTATTATATAGATATTATTAATATAGCTATTATTATATTTCTGATTTGACAGATGGATAAACTGATTATAGCTAGTAAATGTCATGCCCAGGGCCAAACCTGGGTTATAGCAGATGAAATGTGTATTTCACCAGTGAAATGCACATCTCCTTGAGGAAAATGTTTTGACTATGATCAATGATCAATGAGCAGTATTAAATTATGCTTTTAAATATTCATAAAGAAAAACATAAACAGCCATATTTCTTGTAGAAAAGGGTTTCTAAGCAGAGGAGGCTTTATGGTTGTGGAGGAGGCTAATGGCTTAAACAGAAGGAATAGAGAAATAGCTTAGATCACAATGACCAGCTTTAAGAAAAGTTAAAGCAATCATGGTGTTTTTAAAACCTCAATCAGTCAACTTCACATTAGATTTTAGTAAACTTGCCTCAAACTATTAGAATAGAGTTATTTGAAATGTGATTCTAGGACTGGCAAAATCAGCATTAGCCTTACCTGTGATCTTGCTAGAAAAACAAATTTGGAAGTGTCACTCCAGACCTTATGCACAAAAATCTCTAGGAGTTGGGCTTGGGCATCTGTTTTAAACAGGTTTAAACAAGTGATCTGTACTCAAGTTAAAGTTGAAAAGTGCTATACTAGAACAAGAAGGGCTGGGGAAGAAGAGTGTCATGATGCCAAACTGAGCTTCCCCAGAGAAAGCAGAATGAAGATACCAAACCAGAGTGAGCTAGAATTAATAATGGTTGGTGAAGGGTCTGTCTTAGGCTGTGATGCAAGGTAGTCATCTGGGACAAAAGAAAAATTTCAGGATGGATGAAACTTAAGTAGGGTCATGGAGAATGTGAAATTCTCTCACTTAAGTGAAGATGAATTTGTACACAAAGTCAGAACAGGCAACACAGAACAAATCAAAGAAGTCAGGGTGAGATTCGTCAAGGATTTAACTGAGTTAGAGATGAGGGCAAGGCGTGGCAAGCCAAGGAGGCAAAAATCCTGAGACCAAAGAACAGCTATTTTGGAGAGAAACTGAAGATGTAAGAATTCATAAGTCAAAGGTCTAAAGTTGAATATAAATTATTTATTTTGAAGCAGGCAGTCTACATTTATTAGGCCAACCTTATCACAATTGCCAATTCTCCATCCTGAAGAATCAGGTTCCTGCTAATAGCTACTACAATCGTCCCTTGTGCCACCGATTCATTCATCTGTGAATTCAAAAAATATTTTTGGCACCCTCTATGTGCCAAATACAGTGACAAATAGCAGAGATACAAAGGTAAGTGAGACAAATGTGGTCCCTGCCATCAGGAGAATCAGACATTAAATAAACAATCATACAAGTAAGTATTTATTGAAAATCATCTGAAGTTCTACCCAGAAAAAGTACAGATATTATGAGAATGAATCAAAGCACACCTAACCTAGCATGTGAGGAGGAACAGTAGGAGGATAATCTGGGAGTTTTCCAGAGGAAGTAAATTTTAAGCAACAACCTTAAAAATGATGCAAAATTAGCTAAAAAAAGACCCGGGGAAAAGCATTCTAGGCCAAAAAAGGAGGCTGTGCAGAGAGAGTATGTACATTAGGATAGAACAGGAGGATTCCCAGGCTAATTGGAATGTAGTGAATGAGAGAAAAATAGCACAAGATAAGGCTAGTAGTGATAATATAGGACCTGCTATGGCCTGTTGAAGACAGAGCATAGCATCTGTCTAAAACAGTAAACATTTTTTAAGCCAGTAAAATATTGATGACAACAGCATTAAAAAATATTCTTCTGGGTGCTATGATAGGGTTTTGGTGCAGGGAAATCTTTTAGGAGTTTATTACAATAGTTTAGGCAGGGGCAGGATGATGGCTTGGACTAGGTCAATGGCAATGAGGAGAGAAAGAATACAATGTGTTCAATATATATATTTACCAAGTACAAAGCAACGGGCTAGTGGCCACAGAGGAAGAATAAAATACAACATCTAAGCAGCAGATGAATGGAGACTGGTACCATTAATTAGAACAGGGAAGACTGGAGGAAGACCACAATTTGGTAGAAAAGTTAAGAGTTCAGTTGTGGACTGCTTGAGTTTGAGACACTTGGTAGTTACCCAATTGTAAATATAAAGTGTTAATATATAAGTGGGTTGATGAGTCCAGAGCTCAGAAAAGACATTTTGGCTGGAGATGTAAGTTTGGACTGATTATACCTCATAGGTCAAGTTATTAGAGTAGATGAAAATACCTCAGAGAGAGGATGAAATGAGATAAGAAGAGATTTCCTAGCCTTAAATCATTAAAGGATGATGAAAATGTTGCACCGGGAAAGGAGACGGAGTAGGAATGGATGGAGAAGCAAGATGTAAAAGAGCAGAGTTGATGTCTTAGATACCAACTGAAGAGGTGTTGCAACTATGGAGTTGGTAATTGTGTGACGGGGCGCCAAGGATTTAAAGAGAATGAAGTGAACGGGACTGACAGATTCACTATCTTTTGTTTTCCTATGTTTATTGTATTTTCTTCATCAATCTCAATGATTTGAGTCCACGTCCAGTTATTTTTTTAAAGCTAGAAACTTTAGTGTCATTCTTATCTTCTTTCCAATTCTCCACATAGAACCCATGTCTTTAAAGGAAAACATCTTTAAAGTGCTGAAAGAGGAAAAAAAAACATAAAATACTGCCAATGTATGAGTCCATACCTAGAAAAAATATCTCTCAAAAATGCAGCCTAACCAAAGATTTTTTTCAGACAAACAAAAGCTAAACAAATTCATTGCCCACAGACCTATACCACAAGTAGTGGCAAAGGAATTTCTTTAGGCACACGATAATATTAAACAGAGGGTTATTTCCTGCAGCAACACATTACGGAGGGCCAGGGTATCAAAGCCTATACTACAACCACATTGCTTTCTAGTCAGAAGCTGAAAACAATATAAGCACAAACTCCACTGTCATTCTAACTTATTTTCTAACCTTATGTATATTTATACATGAACATCGGTAAATTAATGTACAATCTCTTAGGTTATTGGAGCATAACTGAAGGAAAACAAGGCATTGGAAGGTTGTTGGAAACACTAGATTTGATTAATCACAAAAAATACTTAGGACAATACCAGGCACAAATAAGTCTCAATACCTATAATTGTTTGATAATGTATATATAAGAAAATCTTTTGCCTATAATGAAATCTATTATTTGATATTTGTATACACAATTGATATTTTTATGCATGATAAGATCTATTATTGAGTAGTTAATAATGGATATATAATAAAATCTATCACTTCTTACAATTTGCACTAAGATTACCTCTATCAACAAATCAGAGTATAAAATAGGGTCAAATTATGTTCAATACTGAAATTAAATTAGCTTACATCCCTTAAGAGGTTTCTTTCCCTCTCAGTATTAAGGAGTTAGTAAAAAAATTAAATAAGAATAAAAAAGCACTTTAATAATGTGTTTGGCAGCACATACACTAAAATAATACATTTATATTATTTTTTGGCAGAAAGTAATCCTTGTGTTTCTACACGTGGCTTCCTAGTGAGAGAATAATATTTTCTGAGTCATTAAGACCTGATAAAACAGAAGGACTCAGAAAATCTGGATGACTTCATTAAATAATCAATAAACAAGCATTTATTGTAAACCTATTTTATTCAAGCTCTGTGTTAGATGTGTACAACACAGGAGCAGAAAGCATGGAGCCAGCTTGCACGGAATTTGTACAATAATAGTAATAACAACTTTGGGAACTTACTATGTAGAACCACTATGCTCAGTAAGTTTTTCATGTTTCTTCATTTAATTAATGTCCACAGTATTCCTATGGTGTAGGCATTATTATTGTTATTAGTATTTTCATTTGACAAATAAATATATTGAGGTTTAAGGGAGCTTAAGTAACTTCACTATGGACAGTGACTAAGTATACAATATGGCATTAAACTCCAAGGTGTCAGAAATAAAAACTTAGGCCTTTAACAGTTACATATACTCCCTCTCTCTTTCCTTACAATGAATTGGAATGATAAGGAAGATACATTTGAAAAGATGAACAATACAAATTAGGAGGGAAAATGCTCTTTAATTTTCATTTTTAAAAACAATATTCTCTATTGTTAAGTAATATTTGTGAAATTTTTAAATAAAGAAAATCAACCAATCAGGTTTCCCAACCAAGTAAGGTTTTCCCAGTTTTGATAGAGAGTGAAATTGACAGCTTAATATTTGAGAGTACAGACATAGATCACACCCTGGAAACCAGAAGTTAGAAAAGTTAAATCCGTCAAGGGGTTTCAACATACCTGGCAGTCTTTTCCACACCAGCTTGAGCACATTAGCCCTAACGACTAGAAAAATAGGAGCCAGCTAAGAAAATTCTCAAAGAGCTAAGGAGAATCTCCTCGGAGAAGGCAAAGTAAAAACAACAGCTAGACTTATTAGAATTAATAACATTTAATCAGTGTTCTGTCTTAGGCTGAGCCTAAGTGGGAATCTATGACAGCAGAGAATTTAAGTAGGTTAGGGCGTAGGTCAGTTTGTGGAGATAATAATACTTTGCCACTTAAGAATAAACGGGTTTGGACACAAAGTCAGAGCAGATTGTGGGTAACATCAGGTCAAAGTAGAATTTTTTTTAAAAGTAAATTTGACAGGCTAGGGAGGCTAAATCCTGGTATAAAGACAAGTAGTGAAGAGTTTGAGAGAGAACATTAATAACAAGTATCCTTAGCTACAGGTCTGAAGTTGAAAATGAGCCATTTATTCAGAATCAGGTAGCTCTCAGTTCTATATGTTCAACTCTATCAACTCTATCATAGTGACTGATGATTCATACTTAAAAAATCAGATCCTCTGATACAAGCACATATGGTGTCATCAATTCATTTCCCTGCATTCAGCAAATATCCTCTGGTACCCTCTGTGTGCCAATCACAGTGACAAACACTAGACCCATGATAAATGAAAGGCAAATGAAACGAACCTGGTCTTTGCCATACTGAAAATTACGTTGTAGTGAAAGAGTTAGGCATAAATAGATAATTAGAAAATTGGATTGTTAATTACAATTTTAATAGGGCAATAAAGAAAAGGTACAGTCAGGCGTGGTGGCTCACACCTATAATCCTAGCTACTCAGGAGGCTGACATGGGAGGATCACTTGAACCAGGCATTCAAGACCAGCCTGGCAACACAGCAAGACCCTGTCCCACAAATAGATCACGGAAGGACCTATAGTAGTTTGCGAGATGGTAAAGAAGATGTAGCCTGCAAGATGAGTCTGTTAGCCAAGCAAATATTTGGAGAAACAGCATTCCTGAAAGAGGGAGTATTAGTTCTTTAAGTCAGGAAGAAACAGGGAGATTGCCAGTGTGGTTGGAATATAGTGAAGGAGAGGGAAAAGAGAACAAGATGAAACTGGAGGGTTGTTTAGGGGCCAACAGCACATTGTATGCCATGTTAGTGACTTAAAATGGTAATTATAGTGGGAAAACACTAAACATTTTGATTTCAGTGGATATGACGACATCTGCATTTTTAAAAGATTCTTTTAGGCGCTCTGATATGGTATTTGGTATGGATTAGCAGGCAGCAGGGTGAATATGGGGAGATCATCTATATGGCTTTCAGCAGTTTAAGCAAGAGATGATGATGGTTTGAGCTTAGCAGTTGACAATGAAAACCAAAAAGAAAAAGTAGGTGGATTCAGTATATAATTAGGAAGTAGAAAAAGGGATTATAGCCATAGTCTTCAAACATAAGCAGATGGTGTAAGGTGGTGTCATTTACTAGATAAGAAAGAACTGAAGAAGGCCGAATTTGGGGAAAATATTGAGATTTCAGTTATCTCGGAATGAGATAATCAACTAGATATATCAAGTTGGTGTGTCTGCAGTTAACAAAAGGCATCTTGGCTGGAGACAAAGTTTGAGTTCATCAGCATATTCATAATCTTTGAAGTATAAAAGATGATATCTCAGTTTTTAGCATGAGCAAATGAGTGGATGGTGGTATAAGTTCCTAAGATAGTGAAGACAAAAAGGAAAACCAAATTTAGGAGAAGAAAGTCGAGTTGTGTGTTGCCTGAGTTTGAGATGTTTTTGTGATACACAAGTGTAAACATCAAGTATGAGGGGACTTCAATATGTTCATGTAAAATATGATTAAAATATAAAAATAAAAAATACAAACTTTATTTCTCATCATAGGCTCCATCAAGTTTAAGACATTTTTGTAAGTGATGATACCAGCCATTTAGTCCATTCCTAAAAATCTGAGAGTGCTGGCAATTTAACCATGTCAATGCAGTCTTTTTTTTTTCATTATTAACTTTATAGCATTTTTAAGACTAGGAAACAAAAAGTAGTCAGAAGGAGCCAAATCAGGGCTGTAAGGTGGATGCCTAATAATTTCCCATTGAAACTCAAAAATTGCGCTTTAAGTGCACATATAAGAATAACATCTACTGGATGTTGGGCAGGGGGAGGGGGGAGAGGGGAGGAGGGAGGAGGGAACGGGTATATGCATACACAAAGAGTGCAATGTGCACCACCTGAAGGATGGACATATTTGAAACTCAGACTTGGGGGGGGGCAAGGGCAACATACGTAACCTAAACATCTGTACCCCCATAATATGCTGAAATAAAAAAAAATTGCCCTTTTTTGATGAGAGGAATGAGCAGGAGCATTGATATGATAGGTAAGGACTCTGATGAAGCTTTCCTGGGTGTTCTCTTGCAAAACCTCTCAATGACTTTCTCAAAAATCTCTCAACATAAGCAGTCATTATCTGTTGTTTGTTGGCCCTCCATAAATTCAACAAGACAAATACCTTGAGCATCCCCAAAAAACTGTTGCCATGATCTTTGCCCTTGACAGATCCACTTTTGTGTTGACTGGACCACTTCCATCTCTTGGTAGTCATTGCTTTGATTGTACTTTGTCTTCAGGATCATGCTGGCAAAGCCATGTTTCATCTACTGTTACAATTCTTTGAAGAAAACTTCAGGATCGTGATCCCCATAAATTCAATATTTGTTCCTGTTTCAATTTTAGCAGAATTCATGTTGTTCTGATAGGGGCTCTTTTCAAACTGATGCCTTCTCTTTCTTAGCACCTCAAACTAGATCCTGTTAGACATGTTATAACAAGTTAGTCCAAGTTTATTTTGGTGCAAAAAAAAAAAAAAAACCCTGAAACCCATGCATAGTTTTATCATAATACATATTTTCCATAAAACTTTTGAAGAACCCTTGTATATAATTTGGCTGGTGAATCTGGAGCTCAGAAAAGACATTTTGGCTGGAGATATAAGTTTGAATTTATTATACATGATCTTTCAAGTTATCTGAGTAGATGAGAATATCTAGGGAAAGAACATGAAATGAGAAGAGGAGCGGAGGGAAGAGGAGAGGAATGATGAGAAGGAGACAGAAGGGCAAGGGAGAAGAGGCAAAGGGAGAGAGAAGAAAGGGGAGACATCTTTAGGACCACATATCTTTGAGGGGAAATAAAGTGGATGAGTTGATTTTATCATCTGACATCAAGCTTTCATTCACCTGCAGTTACCTGCCAAGTTTTACTCTGACGTGGAGGTAAAGAAGATATGGTTAAGTGTGCTAATCTACTTATCCAGTCCCAAGCTTTGGCTACTGCTGCTAATTGTTTAGAGACTGCTGAACATGGTAATGGGATCCCCATTAAACAAATCAAATGGGATCCCCATTAAACAAATCAAATTATTCCAAGTGATTTACACATTTAGACTGTGTTATAGAAATTACTTAAAGCAGAAGTTGGGTTGGGTAAAGGTAGAAATTAGGTTGTGGGCTTTGAAATTTCCTTCTATTCTCTTGAATATAATAGTAATAATGTTGAAGTAGGGAAGGTGTAAATACATGTTACATAAATGTTAATGAAATTCAACACAAATATATGTGTGCATAAATAGCTCACAAGCCATTTGCTACTGTAAGAATGCTGGTCATTGTCTTTAATAATTTCATAATATTTTATTTCAGGGACTATTGCTATTAATACTTTGCAAAATTGTTCTTTTTAAAAAAACCCTGAGAGATTACGTGTTTGAAATTAAAGTGTGAAACCAGTTATTTATTCCACTGGAATATTAAATTCCACTGGTATCAGAGCAAATAATGACCTGACCCTGTATTAGCTGGTGAGATTATATTCACATTGCCTCATTAATAACACGATGGGAATCTGCTGATGTATGGAGAGGAGGGTAAAACTTAAGAAGTTTCAAGAGAGCAAGGCTTAGGTAGGAAAGGAAAATTTTAAAGGGTTCAGGGTAGAGGGGCTCAGGAATTTTAACTCAGGATAACTAGAGCACAGTGGACTCTTTACTTTTATTATTTCCATAAATCTTCATTTTGTAGCATAGACTAAGTTTCTCTCTGATATCACATTCCTTCAGTCTTAAGAAATGCTTTTAATATTTCCTGTAATTCAGGTGAACTGGGTATGAAATCTCTCAGTCTTTGTTTATATGAAAATTTCTTTGTTTTGCCTTCATTTTTGAAAGATATTTCACTAGATATAGAATTATAGATTGACAGGCGTTTTGTTATTGTTATTGTTTTTTTGCTTCTTTAAAGATGCTAGTCCAGTGTCTTCAGATTTACATAGTTTCTGATAATAAGTCTGCGAAATTTCTTATGTTTGTTTTTTGGTGCACAGTGTGTTTTTCTATCTTCTCAATGCCTTCAATATATTTTCTTATTTTTGTTTTTATCAGTATGATTATAATGTATCTATGTGTAGTGTTTGCTTGGGTATTTATACTATTTGAGGTTCTCTGAGCTTCTTGGATGTATGCTTAGATTTCTTTTATTATTTTGGAACATTTTTCAACCGCTATTACTTCAAATATTTCTTCTACTCCATTCTCCCTTTTTTCTTCTGAACTTTTTATATGACTGCTATTTATCATTTGATATTATTCCAGAGTTTTTGGATGTTCTGTGCTGTGTTTCCACCCCACTCCCACCACCATTTTTCCTTTGTGTCAATTTGGGTGATTTCTTTTACACTATCTTCAAGTTCACTTAATATTTCCTCAGCTGTGTCAAGTGTACTGATCAGTCCATCAGAGAAACTCTCAATTTCTATCATCTTATAAAAATTTATGGTATTTCCATTTGACATTTACTTACCATATTGACTGCCATGTGAATTGTATTTAACTCAGTTAGTTTTGAGCCTGGGGCCTCGTGAAGCAAAACATTGCAGTTGGTTTGTGAAAATTTACTTGTTGATGTTATTTTTGTTACAATTAACATTGACAATGTAATTCTAAAAATGTGCATTGCATATAACTCATGCACAGAAAACAATAAAGAGTAAACAATTAGAAAGGATTGTTTTAATAAAACACTGTGGCCCCAGGGAAAAATTTTTTTCCTAGTGTGACACTCAATGTGTTAAAGTTTCCATCTCCCTGCTTAAATACTCCATGTGTTCATGGATGTTTCTCACTCTTCCCTCTATATCCTTTAGTAAATTAATCACTGTTATTTTAAACTCCCTATCTGATAGTTTTAATGTCAGGGCCATCTCTGAGTTTGATTTAGTTGATTGCTTTGTTCTTGAAAATAGGTTGCTTTGAGTGTGTGTGTGTGTGTGTGTGTGTGTGTTTGTGTGTATCTCATAAATTCAAATGCTAAACATTGTGTATAGAAAAATAGACACTGAGGTAAACTGTATGCCGGAAAATGAGCATGTCCCTTCTATCAGGATATTGGTGTGGGGAAGTGGATCTGAGTTTTCAGTTTTGTTGTTACTCTGGTTATCTTCAATGGGACGCAGTCTTTGAATTTCTTTAGTGTTGGCCTAATGCTTAGAGAGAAGGCTGGGGTGCTGTAGTTTGTTTGTTTCCTTTTTAAACTAATATTGTGGGCTGGGCATGGTGGCTCACACCTGTAATCCTAGCACTGTGGGAGGCCAAGGCAGGAGGATCGCTTGAAGTCAGGAGTCTGAGATCAGCCTGAGCAAGAGCGAGACCCCATCTCTACTAAAAATAGAAAAATGAGCTGGGTGTGGTGGCATGTACCTGTAGTCCGGCTACTTGGAAGGTTGAGGCAGAAGGATAGCTTGAGCCCAGGAGTTTGAGGTTGCTGTGAGCTAGGCTGACACCACTGCACTCTAGCCCAGGGAACAGAGTAAGACTCTGTCTCAAAAAAAAAAAAAAAAAAGAAAAAACTAATATTGTGATCTACTCCCAGCTCTCAGCTGACTCTATATGTCTTTCCCACAGAGGATATCTCTTTTCATGCTCTTCCCAGCACCCCAGAGGTAGAGTGCTATTGCTAGGTACTCAGTGCTAGGATTGTGCTGGAGTGTGGGGATGATAGGGGGTAGGCTGAGGCTGTCTATTCTGCTCTAACCTCAGTCTTAGGGATCTTCACAAATGGGGCTTTTAGAGCATTCTTGCCCCTTCTCTCCATGACAGCCAAACTGCCTTCTGTGTGGAACTGGTCTTAGGAGAGAACGTCCTGCTCCTCCTTCACAATGGGAGACACCTATTAGGTATTTGGTGTTGCAATAGAAGCTTAGACTGAAGACCTGTCCCAGGTTAGAGAGTCGTTTTCTTTGTGTTTTTACCCTTCCCACATCTGTATTTTGTCTCTGTGTTCTGTGGTAAGAGACTTTACCCTACCCACCCCTACTAATGTCACAAAGTGTTTATTTTCTAAGACAGTAGTGTCCAGGGAAGAGCATGGTGTTTTATGCCTATCCCTCCACAGCTCTCACTCACCTCCTGCCCAGCTGTACCATCAATGAAGGTTCTTTTGTCTCCTTCCCTAACTCCCATCTTATTTACGAGCACCCAGAGGATATCTGTGGAGGTTGCAGACATCCCTAGCTATTTCAGACTCATATGTTAGGCCATATGATCTCTGCAGTTCTTCAAAATTTGAGCTGATTACTTCTCAACTTCATGTATTGCACCTAGTGTGGCACCTCTTTGTATTCCACCACAGGGTAGACAATTTGTATGCCCTGGTTCTTCTTGGAGGAGCTTATCCCTTTTTGACTTTCAGGTTACATGGGGTTGCCTTGCAATCTCAGCTCTCTGACAAATTTAATAAAATTATAATTTTGTAGTTTATCCAGTTTTTCTCATAGTTATGGTAGGAGTAACATTCTTTACAGCTTTCTATTAATATATCATAAATGAAGATGGAAGTGATAGGACTTTTTTGAGTATAAGTCACATTGATGTAGAGCACCTACACCATATCAAGCACAGGAAAGGTACAGAATAGTGACTGTTGATACAAAATAATTATTTATTCTATACTTGGAGAAGACTCTGAAGAATGGGTACTTGCCTTGGGCTGAGGGTAAGAGGTATAAAATCCCAGGGGATCAAATCCCATATATTCCCTTCTCATAGCTCTTCATTCCTTTCTGCTTCACCCTCTACTTCTGACATATACTTACAAGAAAAGAAGGTGGCCATGTCATATTTTGAAAAGACTCCTTCAATGATTCTTATACCCTTCCTCCTTCTATTCCTATCCCTGCTGGGGCAATAGTCCTGCTGGGGCAATAGTCCTCTAATCTGGACAGTATTGACCACAGACTTCTCTCCAGTAGAAACCAGATGGTGAATATTTCCAAAGAGCTAGCTTAAAGAGGGCTAAAGATGGTTTTAGCCCTGTCCAAAAGCTAGTGCCACCCTCTTTTTAAGTTCAAGCTTCCTACTGTACCAAAGGCCAAAGCCTATCTCTTTCAAGGAATCTAGAGTAGTCCTGCAAGTGCTCCAAGTTTGGAGGAATTTAGAGATCCTAGTTAAGATTGACACTGGCTAGGAGTGGACTTCACAAGATCCTTCTTTGATACTGTTGGAACCTAAATATCATTCTCTGTTTCTATGTTTCTTTAAGTGGAATCTACGGTATTTACTCTCTGTCTTAAGTCTGTTAAACCATTGTACTGTTAAAATGATTTTTATGCATTTTCAGGTGGCTACCTTATTAACCTATTCAATCATAGGAAAAATGCACATTTGGGGCTGATTTTAAATATAATTGCATTTAGCATTTTCCTTTATCTTTTACTAGAATTATGGAAGGAAGAAACACAATCAGATGGTTTAAAGCATATTTACGGCTAATTTTAATTTAATATTTTGCTATGATTTTGATGAAGAAATTTTAACTTCCAGGATTTTCTAAACTCTCTGTTCACCTGGATAGTATGACCCTCTTTGAAAATCTCCTGATTTCCACCCCCTCCACTCTCAACAAGGAAAAAGTGCAGATTTTTTGGGATAAATGTTCTGTGGGCTTTCCTTTAGGTTCATTGTTCGGTTGAGCAAGGATAGGTTACCACAACTCAACTTTTGCCTGTCTACCTTGGTCACATTAGTTAAAATTTTGAGTTAATTCTGTTAAAATCAGATTGGAAATACTATTGTTGGAGTTAGTTAGGGTTAATTATTTTTAAAACTTTGCAGTCATTGAATTGTGAGCTGAGATGTGCTGATAAATGTTGAACAACTGGCTCTCCAGGAAAAAGAAAAAACCTTTATTGTAGCATTTGCTGATTTTGGTCATTTAAATATTTCCACCATGGTTGATTTCAAGCTACCAACATGATTATCACTGAACATGCAGGTGAGAAGAGGTGCCCAATAGCACATTATTATAATGTATTTCCACCATACAGATAAAATAGTTGTAAATAATCACTAAAGCATTGATAATATTAAAATAATAGAAATAATATATTTTGAAAGTTTATCATTTTAAATATATAATTTAATGGTAAGTTTATATCATTTAATTATTGATAATGGCTGTGTTTAATAATCAGCTTGCAAAATTCCTGAAAATTAAAATATGCTCTTGCAAGCTGTTATTAACTGGCAGTAATAGACCACTGATTCTCAGCCTTTGAGGACAAGGGCCATTAAATTCCCAGCACCAGACTGGGTTTTGACTCATAGCCCACATCAGTGGATATTTGTGAAAGGGTGGGCTCAAGTCAATGT
Source organism: Propithecus coquereli (assembly GCF_000956105.1). Classification (NCBI taxonomy): domain Eukaryota; kingdom Metazoa; phylum Chordata; class Mammalia; order Primates; family Indriidae; genus Propithecus; species Propithecus coquereli. Next base: position 7,359,307 of record NW_012137191.1, on the reverse strand, counting down.
TAGCCAAACAAAAAAAAGCTGCGTGTTATTCTTTGCATTCACATCTGCATGAACCAAGCCAGTTTTTCTTTTGCCTCCATTCCCTAAATTTGTTTTCCTTTGTGCCTCGAATTTAGTTTATTTTTGAAACATAATTATTACTAGGTGATATAGTGGTCTCTCTAGCCAAGAATTTTGCATCTGACAGTTTTGCACCAAGAAGGCAGTCTAGATCATATGTTATCCTCACAAATTAGGAGTTTTATTCTCTACTTTAAATTGATTATTTATTTTTAATTGAAATTCTTGTGCATTTCATTAAAGTATCACATTGGTCAGAAAGATCTCTATACCTGCTCCCCAGAACTAAAATGTTGGTTGTGTTTTACAAATGTTTTTGTGACTACCTCTTTAATTTCACAGGGCAAATGTCTATAATGAAATCTTTTCCAGGAAATTACAGTCTCTAGTTTCAAGATAAAACTCCTTATGAAGAAGCAAAGTTGATTTAGTGCTGTATGCAATAACTCCACATAAACAAATATTTTACAAAAACATTTACTGGTACATTGATATCCTGCTTTGAGACTTAGTTTTTGACAGGAGATAAAATGTGTTCCAAAGTATGCATATCAAGGGACTTATACAAAATTTCCTTATTAAATGAAAGTATGTTATAATAGTTATATTTTATACCTTGAACCTATAGACAAATAAGAATGGGAAGAGTGTGATTATAAAACATTAGTCCAAATTTACAGCTCTACAGACTAGTTTTAAATGATACTATTTTAAAAACTCAGTTGAAACTTATCTATGTTGTTAGCAGTCAAGATAGTTGATGGTAGAAGATGGATTACTGTACATTATATAAATGGGCTGAGTGCAGTGGCTCACACCTGTAATCCTAGCACTCTGGGAGGCTGAGGTGGGAAGATTGCTTGAACTCAGGAGTTCTTGTTCAGGAGACCAGCCTGAACAAGAGTGAGATCTCGTCTCTACTAAAAATAGAAAAAAAATTGCTGGGCATCTTGGTATGCGCATGTAGTCCCAGCTACTTGGAAGGGTGAGGGAGGAAGATCACTTGAGCCCAGGAATTTGAGGTTGCAATGAGCTATTAATATGATGACACCACTGCACTCTACCCAGGGCGACAGAGTAAGACTGTCTCAAAAAAAAGAAAACTTATAAAAACAAAACCTAATATGTACACTAATGCAAAGTATCTTATACTTCAATAAAAGCTTCAAAATGTTTGTATACATATGTACATTCACATGTATTTATACAATATATATACTTGTGTGCTATAATCATGATGTGGTTATTTTTTTAAATACATCTATTCAGAAGTTTTAAAGTAAGTAACTTTTTAATGATAATAAGGCTGAAAGCCCATAAAGGAAGCCTGTGTTTTTAATGTGTTAATCAAATATTGTAGTAAATGTATCATCTATTTTGTTGTTGGCGTTTATTCATTCATGCATGTGTACGATAAATCGTCTTTTAAATTTATTTTTCAGCTTTATTGATGTGTAATTGACAAAAATTGTATATACTTAAGGTATATGAAGTGTACAAGGATCACAAGGTGATGTTTTGATGTTTGTATATATTGTTAAATGGTTCTCACAATCAAGCTAATTAACATATGCATGACCTCATATCATTAACTTTTTTGCTTTTTGTGTTGAGAATATTTAAAATCTACCATCTTAGAGGATTTCAAGCATACAATACAGTATTATTAACTATAGTCACCATGCTGTACATTTGGTCTTCAGAACTTATTCATCTTATATCTGCAAATATGTACCTTTGACCAGCATCTTTCCCTTTCCCCCATGCTCTGCTACCTAATCTTCTATTCTGGTTCTATGAGTTTGACTTTTTTATTTCTACGTACAAGTGAGACTATGTAGAATTTGTCTTTCTGTGTCTGACACTTCAGTTAGCATGATGTTCTCCAGGTTCATCCTCGTTGCAAATGGCAGAATTTCCTTCTTTTTAAAGGTTTAATAATATTTCATTGCATATACACCAAATTTCTTCATCCACTCATTCATCAGTGGACACTTAGGTTGTGTTCATCACATGGCTATTGTGAATAATGCTGCAGTGAACAGGGGAGTGCAGATATATCTTCAAGACAGTGCTTTTATTTCTTTTGGATGTATACTCAGAAGTGGGATTGCTAGATCATATGGTAATTCTATTTTTAATTTTTTTTGAGGAACCTCCATTATGTATTCCATAGGCTGTAACAATTTACATTCCTACCAAAAATGTGTAATGTTCCATCAGCACCCTTGTCAATATTTGTTATATTTTGACTTTTTGATAGTAGCCATCCAAGAGATGTAAAGTGATACCTCACCATGGTTTTGATTTGCATTTGCCTGATGATTAGTGATGTTGAGTACATTTTCATATACCTGTTGTTCATTTGCATGTCTTGCTTAGACATTTTTCATGTCTATTCAGGTCACTTGTCCATTTCTTAATTGAGTTATTTGTACTTTTTTACTGTTGAGTTCCTTATATATTTTGGGTATCAATTGCTTATTGGATACGTGGTTTGCAAATATTTCCTCTCATTTTGTGGGTTCTGTGGGTTGTCTTTCCATTTTGTTGATTGTTTCCTTTGCTGTGCAGACACTTTTTAGTTTGATATAGTCCCACTTATTTATTTTTGCTTTTGTTGTCTGTGCTTTTAGTATTGCATCCAAAAAATCATTGCCAAGACCAATCTCATGGAGCTTTTCCCTATGTTTTCTTCTAGGAGTTTTATGGTTTCAGGTCTTATCTTTAAATTTTTAATCCATTTTGAATAGATTTTTGTGTATGGTTTAAGAGAAGAATCCCATTTCATTTTTTTTTTTTTTGCATATGGAAATCCAATTTCCCAACACCATTTATTGAAGAGATTATTCTTTCCTCATCATGTATTGTTGGCACCTTTATTGAAATTAGTTGGCTGTATATGTGTGGGTTTATTTCTTGGATTATTCTGTTCCATTTAGCTATATGTCTGTTTCTATACTATTAATAGTATAAGTTGATTGTTTTGATTACTAAAGCTTAGAAATATAACTTGAAATCAGATAGTGTGATATCTTCGACTTTGTTCTTCTTGCTCAAGATTGTTTGAACTGCTTGGGATCTTTTGTCACTCCATAAAAACTTTAGAATTTTTTTCTATTTAGGGGTAAAATGCTGTTGGAATGTTTATAGAAATTGCATTGAAACTGTATGTAGGTTGTTTTGGGAAGGGTGGACATTTTGACAGTATCGATCCTTCTGATCCATGAACAGGAGACAGTGTTATGGTCCGGAGTGCAAGAAAAGACCACCTAAGACCGAAACTGAGCCGAATTGTGAGTCTTTATTAGCTGGCCAGTGACTATCCTCAGACACCGCTAAGAGGCAGTGGCACAGAGAGCAGCCCCGAGCTAGGAGAGAGGGGCTCTTTTAAAAGCAAAAACCACATCCTGTAAAGTCATCTATTTGCACAAACAGGGTTACAGAAGCTTAGATCAGCATTAATCATTATTAATCTTAGTCAAAAATACATTTAACACCCTGTCTTAAGCCAGAGTACATTTTAGTCCCTGTTATCTGGGTACATGAGGCACCCCTGGGCATTTCAGGGCTCTGGGGTGTTCCGGCCCTCTGGGCTAGCTGTTACTTTATCTTGTTGACACTTGCAGCTGTGTGAAACGTACCTTCCTCCCCCTTTCCTCCTTTATTTTAAGCTTAAGCATACTGACAAAAGTGAGATGGCAGGTTATTTCCTGTAGATCTTAACAGACAGCTTTCCATGTATCTGTGTCTTCTTTTATGTCTTTCATAAATGTCGTAGTTTGCGGTGTACAGATCATTCACCTCTTGGTTAAATTTATTCCTAGGTATTTTACTATTTTTAATGCTATTGTAAATGGTACTATTTTCCTAATTTCTTTTTTGGGTAGCTCATTGTTAGTGTATAGAAACATACCTGATTTTGTATGTTGATTTTCTATCGTGTCTTTTTACTGAATTCATTTATTAGTTCTAAGAGTTTTTTGGTGGAATCTTTAAAGTTGTCTATATATAATATATCATTTGCAAAAAGAAACAGTTTTACTACTTCCTTTTAAATGTGGATACTTTTTGTTTCTTTTTCTTGTCTAATTGCTCTGACTAGGACTTCAAGTACTATGTTGAAAAGGAGTGGTGAGAGTGAACATTCTTGCCTTGTACTGGATCTTAGAGGGAAAGTTTTCAGCTTTTCCCCATTGATTATGATGTTAGCTATGGGATTTTTATATACGACCTTTCTTGCATTGGCATAAGTTTCTTCTATATCTATTTTTTGAGAGTTTTCATCATGAATAGATGTTGAACTTTGACAAATGCTTTTCTTGTATTTATTGAGATGATCAAATGACTTTTGTTCTTCTTTGTGTTAATATGGTGTATCATATTTATGATTTGCATATGTTGAAACATCCTGCCATCCCAGGGATAAATACCACTTATCATGGTGTGTGATACTTTTAATTTGTTGTTGAATTCAGTTTGGCAGTATTTCATTGAGGAATTCTGCATCTATGTTCATCAGGATATTGGCCTGTAATTTTCTTTTGTGTAGTATCCTTATCTGGCTTTGGTATCTAGCTTTGATACCAAACAGAAGCTAGCCTCAAAAAGAAGATAGCCTCAAAAATTATTCCTTCATATTTACCTTCACTTAGGATATAAATTTTGCTCAATTTACTTTTTATTTGGTATCCCATAAAATTGTCATAGTCAATGACATCATGAGAATTTCATGGTATTTAAGATCTGGACATTATGTGTCATAAAAGAAGAAAATATACAGACATGTCATTAAATGCCAGTATTTAGAGTTTGGGCCTTTATTGGTATTTTAAATGGACAACACAAAATTTATTTTTATTATTTATTTATATTTCAGTATATTGTGGGGGCACAAACATTTTGGTTACATGAATTGCTTTTGTACAGTTTGAGTCAAAGTTATAAGTGTGCCCATCACCCAGACAGTATGCATTGTGCCACTTAGGTGTGAATTAACCCATCCTTTCTTCCCCCCCTCCCACCTGCTTGGTTTCCATTGAGTCTTACTTCCATATGTGTACATTCGTGTTGATTTATTACTTCCAATTTAATAGTGAGTACATGTGGGGTTTGTTTTTTTCATGCTTACAATACTTAGAAGAATGGTCTCCAGTTCCATCCAGGTTTTTACAAAAGGTTTAAGTTCACCATTTTTTTAATGGCTGAGTAGAGCTCCATGGTATACATAGAACACATTTTATTAATCCACTCATGTATTGACGGGCACTTGGGAAAACAGTGATGTGAGGATTTTTGCATCTATTAATATGTTCATGAGTAGTATTGACCTGTAATTTTCTTTTCTTATAGTGCAATTATCAGGCTTTTATATGAGGGTAAACCTGGCCTCATAAAATGAGTTTAGGAGTGTTCACTCCTTATCAATTTTTTGAAAGTGTTTGAGAAGGACTGGCATTAATTCTTTTTTAAATGTTTGGCAGAATTTACTAGTAAAGTCATTAGTTTCTGGATTTTTCTTTGATAGGAGACTTTTGATTACTGATTTGATCTCCTTACTCATTATTGGTCTATCTAGATTTTCTATTTCTTCATAATTCAGCTTTGATAGGATATATGTGTCTAGTAATTTATCCATTTCCTCTGTTATACAATTTGTTGCAGTGTAATTATTCAAAGTAGTCTCTCATGATCCTTAGTATTTCTATGATATCAGTTGTAATGTGTTTTTCATTTCTGTTTTTATTTGAGCCTTCTCTCTTTTTTCTTAGTCTCACTAAAGTTTTGTCAATTTTGTTTATGTTTTCAAAAAACCAATTTTTAGCTTAATTGATCATTTCTATTGTTTTTCTAGTCTCTATTTCATTTATTTCTGCTCAGATTTCTGTTATTTCTTTTCTTCTACTAACTTCAGGCTTAGTTTATTCTTGTTTTTTACTTCCTTGAAATGTAATTTTAAGTTGTTTATTTGAGATCTTTGTTTTTTTTTAATTTGTAGGCATTTATCACTATAAGTTGTCTTTGTAGAGCCACTTTTACTGCCTCTCATAACTTTTGCTATGTTATGTTTTCATTTGTATTTGCCTCAAAATATTTTTTAATTTATCCTTTGACTTATTCTTTGACTCATTGGTTGTTCAGGAGGATTTGGTTTTATTTCTACATATTTGTGACTTTTCCAGTTTTCTTATTATTATTGATTTCTAGATTTCATCCAAAAATTTCTAGACGTGATTCAATCTTAATTTTCTTAAGACTTATTTTTTGGCCCAACATATGATCCATCCTAGAGAATGTACTGTGTGTACTTGAGAAGAATATGCATTCTGCTGCTATTGGATGGAATGTTTGGTATATGTCTATTGGGTTTATTTGGTATAAAATGTTATTCAAGTCTGCTGTTTCCTTATTGATTTTCTGTCTGGGTGGTTTATCCACTGTTGAAAGTGGGGTATTAAAGCCCTTGTATTTCTGTCTATTTCTCCCTGCAGTTCTGTTAACACTTGCTTTATATATTTAGGTTCTACAATGTTGGGTACATATATGTTTATAATTGTTATATTACTTGATGAATTGACCCCTTTATCATTATATAATGACCTTTGTCTCTTGTGACAGTTTTTTACTTAAAGTCTATTTTGTCTAATATAGGTATATTTACTCCTGCTCTATTTTGGTTTCCATTTGCATGGAATGTATTTTTCCATCCTTTCATTTTCAGTCTGTATTGGTCCTTAAAGCTCAAGTGAATCTCTTGTATGCAGCATGTATTTGGGTCTTGTTTTTGTGACTCATCCAGCCACTCTATATCTTTTGTTCATAGAATTTAATCCATTTACATTCTAGGTAATTTTTGATAGGTAAGAATTTAATACTCCCATTTTGTTAATTGATTCTGGTTATTTTGAAGATTCTTTCTTTCTGTCTTTGTCTTTTTATTTTTGACTTGATAATTTTCTGTAGTGATATACTCTGATTGCTTTCTCTTTACCTTTTGTGTATCTACTAGAGTTTTTTACTTTGTGGTTACCATGAGGCTTACATATAATGTCTTATGGTTATGACGGTTGATTTTGAATAGATAATTACTTAACTTTGATTACAAAAACTCTACATTTTTACTACTCCCCCACATTTTATGTTTTTTATGTTACAGTTTATATTTTTTCACATTGTATATCCATTAAAATTATTGTAGCTATATTTTTAATAGTTTTTTAACCTTTATGCTAGAATGGGATTTACGTACCACCATTGCAGTGTAATAGTATTCCTAATTTCACACTGTACTTAGTTTATCAGTGAGTTTTATGCTTTCATATAAAAAACAGTACTAATTATAACATCCTGTCATTTCATCTTCAAGAACTTGCTTTAGCATTTCCTGGAGAACAGGTCTAGAGGGAATGAACTCTCTCAGCTTTAGTTTGTTTAGGAAAGTATTTATATCTCCTTCATTTCTGAAGGATAACTTTGTTGTGTATTATATTCTTGGTTGACAGGTTTTGTTTTTTTTTTAAGCACTTTGAAAATCCCATTGTCTCCTAATCTGCAAATTTTCTGCTGAGAAATCTGTTAATAGCCTTAATAGTATTGCCTTATATGTGAGGGACCTCTTTTCTTGTCTACTTTCAAGATTCTCTTCTTGTCTTTTATATTTTGCAGTTTAATTATAATTTGTCTTAATGAAGTTTTCTTTGGTCGGAACCTGGATGGAAACTTTGAGCTTAATGACAAATTAACCATTTGTCTTCTAGTACATAAGAAGGCAAAGAAATGAGAAGAAAACATTTCTTTATGACTGTAGTTCTGGGAGGTGGTTCAGCAGCTTGATGTGGTAGGAGGGCCTGAGCTATGAACTCAAATGATGGATGTGACTTCCAGTTCACCTGTTCACTGGTCGTGTGACTTGGCCAAATTACTTAATTTTTCTTAAAAGCATGACTTCTCATTGATAAAATGGAAATACCTGCTACTCAACTGATAAAGGCTTTGTGATGACCAAATTAAATCAGTTTAGCAAAGCACTAAGCATTGTTCCAGCCTTATAGTAGGTGATGATTACTAACAGTTTTCCCTTTTGTTGTTAATTTATTAATATGTCAAGATATTAAAAGAAAGGTATTATGTACATTTACTTATCCACATACCAGGGCTTCATCCTCCACTTTCTTTTTACTGTACGCTTTCAGCCTTGAGTTATTTCATCAACTTTCATTGCTAAAGCAGTCCTGGTCACTCCTAAAGCTATTTAGTGAGCTACCACCTCATTACCCAATTGTGTGTTGGAAAATTTATGTGTCCAACTCTCCACTGACTCTTTTTCTTGCTTCCTGGTTTACCCTTATTTTGTTATGTCTAATATTATTTTCTCAATATCTCATCATATTCTCAAAATACCAGTAGGTTTCTGTTTTGTTTCAGTTTTTGGTTTTTTGGTAGGAGTGTAGAGAAGAAGACTTTGAATTACCCAAGTCGCAACTCAGAATCTTCTGTGATCCTTCCCAACATCATACTACTACTTAGTACTACTGACTTTAATGTTTAAATATCTCTACAGTATTTTTCTCATCACCATATACCTATAACTGCCTTGTTTAGGCCCTCATCACTTCTGGGGGGGCAACCAATGGTATTCTATTAAACGTATCCCTTGCCTCTGGTTACTGCATCCAGCCTATCAATCCCCCACAAAATCTAGTCATATTAGTCTCTTGGTGAACTCTTTAAATATTTCTTTCTCTGCAGAATAGCATCAAACATGTTAATAGTGTTAGAAATATCCTATATAATCAAGATAGCAGAATTTTTTAAAAGCCAGATTTCCAATTGTACATAACTTTGACTTGTCACCTAACAAACTGTCCATTGTATTCAAAGTCCTCATCATATAGGCACTTGAGTTTCTCAAGTACATTATGTGGTGTCTTGCCTCCCAGCAAAGGCAAGTGTTGTCTTTACTGGAAATGCTTTTGCCTTCAAGCCTTTTCTTCCAAGACTAAGCTGTGGGAGGAAATGAATTAATGTTTCTAAAGTCCTTACTGTGTCAGAAACTGTGTTAAGTGATATAAAGATATTGCAATATTTAAATGTCCTAATAACTCTATGAGGTTGATAAAATCCCCATTTTAGAGATGAGGAAATTGAGGCAGTATTTAAACTCTCATTGGCTGACTATAAAAACTGTATTTTTGAAAATTTTTTAATTTTTCAAATGTGCTCTAAGTGATTTATTTAGTTTTCACAAAAACCTAGAGATAGATATTTGACTTGATTTCTACATGGTAAAACTGACGCTGATGGAGTATGTATGGTGTGACCAAGGTCAGAAACTTAATTCAGCAAAGCCTGAATTTAATATCAAATTTGTTAAGCATTAAAGCCCATGATATTTCCATTATAACACCCAGTGTCTTTAAATATCACCCCCCTCAATGAACCATTTTCTAATGTCCCTATGGGTAGATGGTAATGCCAATATTTCTTCTGCTACTATGCCTCATGTAATAGAAAAAAATAAGAAGAATCAACATTTACCTAGCAGTTACTTAACATACAGACACAGTTCTGTGTGCTTTGGTAATTATCTCATTTTCATATCTCAGTGTGTATCATAGTAACTATATTCATCACTACATTAATGTGTTTACCTGCTTTCCTCACTAAAGTATGAACATCTTGGAGGCAGCCACTGACAGACAGATATTTCTTTTCCTAGCATCTAGTGCAATGCCTTGCAAGTAGAAGGTACGCAATAAATGTTTTTTTAATTATAATAATGGGTTATGATTATGGAATGGCTATGGTATGGTAGGACATAGAGAGAAAAGTAGAAAGAATGGCATAAATCTCAGAGAACAAATGCAATCTTCTCCCACAGTGCTTACCCCTTGAGCTCAGGAATGTAGAAACTTTAGTAGGCTAAATTCTTTTCCTAATTTTTAATGGCATTATTTTTTATAATGGAGAGAGATTGCATATTTTTCCAAGTGACAGTAGTCAGGAAGGCTAATTATATATCTTCACAGATATCACAGATTTTACAAAGTAAATATATTTTGATTTATTTCCAAATTTTGATTCATTTCATTGCCCTTATTCCCATTACAGAATTCACTCCCTATTTCACATGCACTATAAATTCAAAGTATTGGAAAGCCTCTTGATCTGCAAAGACATCACATTTATCTAAAGTGGACATCTCTGTTTTCCATCCATTTGAAAAGATCAGTTAAGTGTTTTGTTTTTTTTTTCAGGCATAGCCAGACTTCTGAAAAATGAAAATTGGCTCTTTATTACAGCCTTGGGCTTTGTTTTATCTGGGAGTATAATTATCTGTTTTCCTCTATGATTTCCATTCAAGGCTGACTTGCTGCCTCTTTTCCTTGATTTCTTTGGGATTTACTATCTCCATGGTTTTTATCATGCATATCTTTCCCTCCTTTTACTGGATCCTAATCTTGATCTATTCTAGGATGATTATGATGATGATGATGGTGATGATGATGATGATGATGATGTTGTGGGTGCTTGTTTCTCATCTCTGTCTCCATCCTCAGACAATTGAATCGTGAAAATCTACCAAGCAGGTGCAAAGTTACAGTCTTCATTTTAGATTTGGATCATGGATATTTGTACGTGAGAAAAGATACTGGCTTTTGTCCCACTCACTAAGAAAGAGAGATAGACTCAGCTAATGCTCTTCTTGGCCAGCTGGCTATACATTGTTGAATCCTGTAATTTCAAGGAGCTTAAATTTTGAATGCTTAGCTTTGTGATTATTGTAGGTTATGTCAGTAATTTAGATTTCCTAAATGATGGCATTCTATATCCTTGTACCCAATGAATTTCAAAATTTTCCAATTTCTACTATTTTTAAATGAGATACTTTCTTCATATGAAATTGCTTCTATA
>NW_012137191.1:7340190-7344312 GCF_000956105.1 Propithecus coquereli | reverse complement strand
TTAAAGTCTAAGAAAGATTATTCAAATGAGCCCAGGTAAAAACTCCTATATTTTATAGCCATATATGACTCTCTTTTATTTATTTTCTTAATTTTCATTTAGCCTTATTGATGTTCCAGAAATGATAGGAAAAAAACAACTCTGTATATCTCACTTATAATGTAAGATATTCAGCCTAAAGATGCAGGAATTATTTCTTTTGACTAAAAGAAAACAGATGCTGTAGCATTTCTGCCAAAGAGAGAGTCCAGTTTAAATATTCTGCAGTATGCAAATGTCATCTCCTCTGTGTGAATGTTTTACCCGAGTGGATGCTGCAGGGTTGGAGGCTTCTGCCTGTGATTTAGGTTGTAATTTTATTTGTGGAAATAAACCAATCGCAGAGCTCCAATTGTCTTAGCGGTGAGGTGATCAATAGCCCATTACTGGATAGAACAGCGACTACAGGAAGTGCATTGAAGATTTTAATGCATGAATTATGCATGCGGTGCCCATTCTTTAGTCTCCGAACAGAATGACAGGGTTTGTGAAGTCGCCTCAGATAGTTTCTTGCATTAAGAGACTGCAGTGAAATGCTTAATATTTTCAGGCATAGAAGCAGCATTGACTGGGGCCAGCCGAATTTGGAAGATGTAAATCTCCCAGCTCACAGCACAGAATGCTTTATTTGAAAGTATTGCTATGTAGAGAGCCAGCTTTGCTGTCATCTAACCTGCTCTACCCAGAAGGTTGGCTGAAGGATGGGAGCGGCTGTGCCTGCCTCTGAGGTCACAGCATGAAGTCCTTTTAACTTGCTTTCTGCTGCAGGAGAGAGGCGTATTGTGGTATAACTGTCAGTACATTGAATCAAATGGACAATTTGCAATAGGTATTATATCCAGAACGACAGATAACTCAACATATAAGGTAAGTCCAAGTCCAAGATTTTTTTTTCTAGGTTGAGTAACTGTAAACTAGAATGTGCTGAGTTAGGATGATGATGCCATATTAGTAAGGTTGACTCAGACCTCAGTATTGCAATGCCATAGTCAGGGCTCTCAATTGTTATGTTAATGGAGAGGTGACTTTATTTTATATGTTTGACAGTATTGGACCATAGTAAGGTATTTTATTTTTCGTGCAAGAGCTTTTCAAGAATGTACCAGAGCTCAGATGTGTGAAAGACTGTACATTGAGGAGGGGCAGCCCAAGAGTGAGCTGAATCGATAAGTGAAAATTACGTCCTTGTGGGGAAGTTTTATCAGGGCTGTGGCATCATGTTGGCTCAGATTATTTCCTTAATAGCAGCATTTTCAAATTCTAGTAAAACATGCTGGTAGCCACCAAAAATGTTCACTCCTCCCAGAAGTAGAGGAGGGGACTGAGATACCCAAATTCAAATATTGTGTTGCATACAAATTGAAAGATGGAATTAAAACAATTTGGACTAGCATGTCCTTGAGGGAAGACCTTGCTGTCAGAAACATGACAGTTTGACTTCTACCGGTAGTGGTTTTGTTTTGTTTTTCCTCCTATCAAAAATGCCTTACTCCAAAATGTACAGATAGATGGCATATTGTGGAATTTACTCAAAAATGAGTTTTCTTTCTTTCTTGGTGTTTTAAAAATTAAACTAGGACAATTATAGAACCCACTATATAAAGAGCCAAATAAAATTCACAAAAACTGCAAAACTGAAAAACATAGTATTATATTACTATATTTGTCAGAAATCTTTATGAATGAAAGCTGCTTGCTTAACTAGTATGGCAAATAACTAACAAGTATACAAATAATGTTCAGTATGATATGAATTCCTGGACATCTCTTTAGGGTGAGAAAATAGCATTAACAAATAAATACTCAGTAAGAGACTCTAGATACAGTAAATTTCTTTGAGGATACTTTTCAATAGTAAATTTACATTATTAGTGGATATATACATACAAACATACACATACATACATATATACTATAATAGAACTTTATAAAACATAATATGCACAATATACTATGTATATATATATCTACTTCCTCAAGTATGTTTATTGATACTGTTTTTAAAAATATATTTGCTAAATCATCTATCAAGAACCAATAATAGGTAAGGACAAGAATACGTTGAAAAATAGGCATCATTTGTTTTTTAAAGAAAGAAATATAGAGCAATGATGATAGCAAGAGCACAGGAAAACTACTTTTTTAGCATTTCAATTCTGCTACAGTGTTACTACATTACTTGGGTTTCCTGTCAACTGCATGGTGGTGCTGTACACAGAAGGCATTATAGGACATAGAATGTCGTTTAAATCTTGAAAGCTGATCTAGTTTAGGAATAAGAGGAAACTCACACATGGACTTTTTCCTTAGGGAGGGGAAGAAAGGAAGGAGAAGGAACTACCTATATATCTTAGAGGTCTCCTGATGCTGAGTCATGGTGTACAGTTCTGTTCAAATGCCTCCTGGCTGAGCTGCCCCACGACCAGCGAGTAAAATAGACTCTAGCGGAAAATGAGGAAGAATGGAGGGGAGCTGAAACGTAAAGATCTTTATTGCTTAATGCCACTTAGTGAATTCTGAGTAATGAGCAGAATGGCAGTGCTACTTGTTGGATCTGGCTGAGGTGACAGTAGAATAAAAGCCTCTGTGCAGGATGACAAGACCAGAGTGGTAGAATTAATGGACTAACATGGGGAGATTGTATAAACAAGGGATCCAAAAAGCACTGCCTTTGTACTTATCTAAACCTCTCTGCCTCCCTTCTCGTCTCAACCCAAACCAGTAATCAATCTTATTTAAAGTCCTTGGTGGTCAAATAAGGAACAGTTCCCAGATCAAGTGAGGGAAATCTGGGATGAGATGTGCTCGGTTCCCAATTCCTGCAGCAGTTATAATTAATTTTTACAGGCTATCAATTGGGAAAAACTAACAAGAAATGAATGAGAGTTTTTGAATATAAATCTCAATATGTATGAGGTGAAGCACCAAAACGAGTTTAGATAGTGATTGTTATGGCAAGGTTTAATCGCATAAGATATAATTGGAAAAGGAGTCTGATGATATTATAAAAAGATGTAATAAAAAGGAATGAGGGGAAATAGAATGAGAGAGTAGTGAAATATAAAATATGGGATTTTTGAAAGAAAAATGTACTTAATTCATAGTTGCTATGTATTATTAATGCCTCTTAAAAATCAATATATAAAATTCTGAAATAACATGTTCACTAATGTATGATTTTCTAATTTACTTTAAAAATGAATTTTAAAGATGATTTAGTAGAGTGAGAAATAACTTGACAAAAATATTTTAAAATGGTAAGCTGTAAATTTCTTATAAGGAATAAATACTGATATAAAGGATATTTGTACTTATAATAAATCTAAGCTGGGCACAGTGGCTCACATCTACAATCCTAGCAACTCAGGAGGCTAAGGTAGGAGGATTGCTTGAACCCAGGAGCTTGAGACCAAGCAGGGCAACACAGTCATAACCTGTCTCTACAAAAAGTAAAAAACTTAGCCAGACATGGTTGCCTACTCCTGTAGTCCTAGCTATCTGGGATGCTGAGGCTGGAGAATTGCTTGAGCCCACAAATTCGAGACTGCAGTGAGCTCTGATTGTGCCATAGCACTCCAGCCTGAGTGAAATAGTGAGTCCTCATCTTAAAAAAAAAAAAAAAAAAATAAAAAAAATAGATAATTACTGCTATGTAAGTAGAAAACTGTGTATGTGTGTATGTGTATATATATATATGCACACACACACCATATTTAACTAGGATTATGGGAAAGGTATAGATCACTTACGGAAGATGGAGAGAAGACTTAAAAGTATTTGAAGAATGATAATATACCTATTTTTCAAAGCTTTAACACATATACAAATTGATTATATCAGAGTTTATGTTTGCATGGTAAGGATATTTCCCATGGGGTTCTTCAGTAAACAGTCATGATGAGTTGCAAGCTTTGTAAAATTCACAGAAAACTTTTTTGTATGAATCTATAACAAAGAATGATGACAAGACATTCCATCTTCTTTTCTTTCCCACTGGAGAAAATGATAAAATTAGTTTCTCCTCAAAATATTTTCCCTGAGTAATGAGCTTATGAAACATCTCTTTTTCATATATACTCTTAG
>NW_012137191.1:7324939-7331151 GCF_000956105.1 Propithecus coquereli | reverse complement strand
CATGTTTAACCAACTTATTTCCTATTATAAATACACCTTTCACCCCATTTTTCATTGTTTAACACTCTCTTTCCTCTCACAAGACAACTCAGTGCAACAAGGAAGCATTTATTAAGAATCTTCTGGTGTGATTTTGCCAAGTACTATGGTTCTGTAGATACAAAGGAGGATGAAGACCCTGTGCTTTCAATAGGAGCAAATAAATCAAATACAGGGGGAAAAAGGTACAACATAGGGTCAGCTGAAATATTTGGTAAAAAGTTTTACTATCATAGGAGAAAAGAGGACCCATATTCAAATTTTAAAATGGAACCAGGACTAAGACTATGCGTAAAGGCACGGAGGTAAAAATTAACACTATATATTCTAATCTTAGGACTGAAACAGAGGGATTGGATGGGTGCAGTTGAGAATGAACAAGGTGGGAGCAAGTTATTAAGACTTTAACTGCCAGAATAATATGTTTGGACTTGATTTTATAAGCAGTGGGCACCCATGGACCTAATCCTACAGGAGGCATTTAATGCTAAAGAAGTTTATGACCCATGAATCAGCCAAATTCTCAACATTTCCTTTTAATGTTTGTTATTCCTAAATTAAACAGTCATGCATGGTATAATTGTTTCAGTCAATGAGGGACCATATATACTATGGTGATCCCATAAAATTTTAATACCATGTTTTTACAGTATTGTTTCTATGTTTAGATACACAGATACTTTCCATTGTGTTACAGTTGCCTACTGTATTCAGTACAGTAACATGCTGTACAGGTTTGTATCCTAGGAGCTCTACCATATAGCCTAGGTGTGTAGTAGGCTACACAATTTAGGTTTGTGTAAGTACGCTTTATGATGTTCGCACAATGACAAAAATCACCTAAGGATGTATTTTACAAAGTTTATTCCCATAGTTAAGTGATGCACTACTGCATTGTGTTAATCACGTCTTTGATTTCTTATATTCTGATGCTTTGGCTTTGCTGATTCTGGAGGGACTGTTCCTCCCTAATCACCTCAGGGACAGGTACCAGATAACTGGTGACAGCCCCTATGCTCTAGAACCTGTTGAAATTATTCAAACTAGCCAATGCTAAAACATTCCCCCTGCTTCTCCCATTCCTTCCTGCGAAAACCACACAGTTCTCCTCTCTCCCACTGCCCACTGACAGCCTCAGTGCTTCTCCACATGGCTCCCATGGAGCACTGTGCCCTTTCTCTTGGAATCTGTGAGTAGAACAAGCTGTCTTTCCAATGGCAGTCATATCCAGACCTATTGTCCTTAGCAAACTGAAATAATAAAGCCTATATCAAAACCAGCATGAAAAACAACTTTGAAATTTTAATGCAAATTAACATAAATAGCAATAGTATATTTCCAGTACTTAAATCAGTCTTGTTTTTAATCATTACCTTTTTATTAAACTGTTTCCTTATTCTGAATTTAAGGGTAAATTCTGAGTGAATCTCCTATAAAAATAAGCTTAACTATTTTGTAGGTTGTGATTGATAGAGGGTATATCCTCCAGAAATATGAATAGACGATTAGAAGTTTTCAGTCTTATGATAATATATATGTCTAAAGTTTTAAATATTTTTCTGAGACTGCTTTAACTTGTAGTATGTCATATCTACTACATGTAAACAAGCATATATTTTGTCAAACAACTAAATTGATGCTGAGGGAAAACTTACTTTTATACCACTTGAATATGAAAATTTTGAAATCTTGAAATCATAATTACCAAATGCTAGTGTTGTTTACGTAATCTCTATGATATCTGGTAGGCAACTATAACACGCATCCTAACTAAAAAATATTTCTGCTAAATTAAGCCTGTAAAACTGAATTGAACTGTCTTGAGAATGTGATGTCCAAGAAAATATTGTTGGAACAATGAGTCAAATATAATTAATCACAAGACTAACAAGAATTGGGCCACGTAGAAAGTAGTGCTCTGAAGAATATATACCATAAGACATTAGCTTTATCTTCTGGTGGTGCACTCCATTATTTCAAAACATCATCACAGGAAGAAGTTGAGAACAGTAAATGACTTTAAGGGTCAGAGGAATTCAAACATTAAATGCATGTTTGATCTTTATGGCTTTTAACTTCCCTTTCTACTCCGAGATTGTACTGTAAGTTATTACTGCAATTGCAATAGCCCTTTAAGATATAAACTTTTGATAAAGAAACTCAAGTGGAAAATTGGTGATGATTTAGGTTGAGAATAGGTTAGAAAAGATACTAGTCATGCTAGCAGATGGAAGGGCAGCAAGGTAGGTGGCTGGGAGGGAGTCTGGAGGCAGAGCTGTGCCAGAAAGAACATAGGAATTTAGACAGATGGAAGATGATATATTAGTTGGCAGAGAGAGCAGCTGGGTGACAAGCCAGAGAATCTATTGAAGGACTGGTTGAATAGACAGCCAAGAGGTGAATCAGATGCACCAGTAATAAAAGAAATAGGTCAGTATGAGGGCACCCAAGTTCCATAACAAATAGGTAAGAGTCATAGAAAACAATTACCATTTGTCCCTTTCCTGGAACCTGAGAAAATGACTTTTATTAAAATCTTTCACAATGTTTTGAAATGATAATGAACAATGATCTACGGAGGAAAAATTTTAGTATAAAGTTCAGAGATGCATACTACTGAGGAAATTTATTCTGTAAAATTATCATGAACATAACATTTATTTTATTTCCTACTTTTGGGTTTCCTATAATTTGAGTTCTGGTCCTGGCTTGGTTAATATGTGAGGATCTGGCTGGAAAATAGTATTGAAACATAATAAAAGTGGAGAATAAGAACTTTAATCTCCTTCAAAAAGAGAATTTATCAGACTATGGAAAAATCCAAATATAACCTTATCTTTATGAAAATGCCTTATGTTATCTTTGTCTATTAAAAGTGATAATAGCAGTGTCTCAATGAACATAAAGAAGATGGTTACAAGTCATTTGGTCTCTCTTCTGCTTTCAGACTTACCAACCCTTAAATCACCATATTCTTAGGCAATTAGTCATACTTCTGAGCACTTAGTAAAATTGTGTAATGGAGTTAACCACTTCTAAAATGACAGCTGTCATTATGGGTTGATACAGAAGTGCCGTGCTCAGTAGTATTTGTAGGAGGTGCTTGGCTTTTAATGGCCATACTGATTGACCTTTGGATAGTTACATGGCTTCTAAGTGGAAGAGACACTCCCAATTGCCACATATCTAAACTTAGAATTAACATTCTTTCCTTTTCTTCTTCCAATTAGCCTACAAACTTATTTTTCTGAAACTGTCAACCGTATGTCTCAGGCTAATCCATTGCTATTTTAATAGCCAAAGCCCTGTTCTGTTATGTCTGTAACTTTGTTGTTTTATTGCCAGTATGATCTTTTCTAAATATCTGCATTCCAGTTAATCCCATACACAGAAGCAAGGATCATTTATCTTAAGGGTTGTCTGGGTTATATGAATACTCTTTGCAAGTGATGCTTTTATTCAGTTGCCACCTGAATCCCTTCAATTAAACTTCTGAGCATAAGGCTAGTAGCAGTATCTTCTCAAATCCTACATGTCCCCCTCTCCTCTCTCTTTTTCTCTCTTGTATATATATTGTATATACAGCAATTTCCTAAGGAGCCATATATGACAAATTCTATGTATATGTCAGCACTAGGCCAGACTCTGGGGATACAGGTATGATTAAAACACAAACCTTTGCATCAGAGAGTTTATATTCTAGTGGCATAAACATGTTTATATATACCAGATACTACGATACAATTTAATAGATGCAATGATACCATGTCTGTGTAATATATATGTACATCATACTCCATAATTATAAATCTCTTGAGGTTAGAGAACACTAATTTATTAATTCATCAAATGTTTATTAAACCCCTTCCATGTGCAATGCCTATGCAAAGGGAAATATTTTCCCTATCGCCATGGACAAAACAGTCTATTTAAAAAGAGAGAGGAACAAAGTTCACTGGACAAAGACATCTCCTGTAAAGGTGTATAGCAGATACAATAAGTGCATATAAATTGGGCCATAACCAAAATTAGGGGAAGGACTCAAGGATAACTTCCTTGATGAAGAAATCAAAGGATACAGAGAATAGTTTTAAACTATTTAAATAATATTTCTATAATGGTTTATTCAGTATAATTATGAAATAATGCTGTTGATTATAAACTTCAGAGGTTCATGCTAACAGGAGATATATGCTTAATGAACACAACTTGAAAGGAAGCACGTTATGTGTTTGGTGCTGAGATAATACTTAACGTGTATTATCTCCCTTTATCCTCTGCAGAAGACTATGAGATCCTGACTTTAAAGACGGGAAAACTGAGCTCTGAAAGTTATATTATTACTAAAAGTCTAGGTTCAGGATTAGGAGATCAAAGTTTCTTTTCCATATCCCCATAATCTTGCTAAATTTTCTTGGCACTTTGCAGAAACCTTCAAATGTCAATGCATTTATATATTTGATGACATTTTGAAGCCGCTATATTCATAGGTTTGTTTATTTTCCTTCCCTTTTAATTAAAATGGATATAATGGAGGGAGTGCAAAGTTGTAAATTAATTTTTATTAAAATATTTTTAATTAGGAGAAAATCAATTACAATTTGAAAAATAAAACATCCCTAAACATAATCTAAGTTCAAAAAATATGTCACTTTGCTCAAGTATAGAAAATGAGACTGATAAATGAGGAACAAAATTTCACTGGAGGAAATATATAAATTTTACAAGAGGTCTGATGCATATACCCAACTGAAATATCACTAAATAGCTTGATGAATAAATTTTCAATAAGTTTATATTAATCAGTTGATTATTGGTTACTTTAAAATATGTATTAGTGACAACAGTTAGATAGAAGGAATAAATTCTAGTATTTGATAGTACACTAGGGAAATAATTTATTGTATGTTTCAAAATAGCTAGAACAGAAGAATTGTAATGTCCCTAACACAAAGAAGAGACAACTGTTTGAGGTGATGACTATCCCAATTACCTTGATTTGATCATTACACATTGTACACAGGTATCGAAATATTACCTGTATCCCCAAAATATGTACAACTATTATATATTAATAA
This sequence comes from Propithecus coquereli, assembly GCF_000956105.1. Lineage (NCBI taxonomy): Eukaryota > Metazoa > Chordata > Mammalia > Primates > Indriidae > Propithecus > Propithecus coquereli. The sequence continues at coordinate 7,326,034 of NW_012137191.1, read as the reverse complement.
AAATTGTGAAAGAAAAAAGAATAATCTTTAATTTCCCTGAGTAGATGCTTTAGACCCTTTTTTCCCTACCTCACTCCATTAGGCAAAAAAGTGATATTAACCAGGGGAGTCTTCTATACATGACTGGAGAGCAGAAGGGGCATCACTCTGCTTTGTTCATCATTGTTATGCCAGTGTCCAGCATGGTGCCTTGAACATATTATGTGTTCGGTAAATATGTGTTGAATGAAAGATTATGTGAATTAATTTATTAATACAAGACATTATTGTTTGAGTCACATCACCAAATTAATAGATTTTCAGGGACTTGTTATGCTTAATGTACATAACCAATGTAAGATGAATGCTGTAGAAGTAGATTTTTTTTTTTTTCAATGACAAAAATCTATCTTGAACTGGCTTAAGCAAGAGAGGGGATTTATTGGAAGGATATAGTACGATATGACTGAAGGCTATACAAGCAAATGTTGGGGAGGATGGGGTTGGTGTGTAGCTGGGCCTAAAGTATTTTAACTGGAGACTTGAATGCCACATCAACAAAGTCAGCTTCTCTGAGTGTGGCTTCAATTTCAATGAAGATCAATTTTTCTATGCTTTAGGGAACATGCCTGGTCACCAAAGTGTAGAGGGCTTTATGGCTTGTACCGCTTCCCTACCCCACTTCACCATCAATGAGTATATTTTGCAATAGTTTTTACAAAGATAACACTATAAATGGTCAGTGCAGGTGATTGGAATGCACATAGAATTTCTGTTGACATATTGATTAGAAAATTAATATAAAGACATTTGGTTTAAAACTTGAACCAATATTCTCGAACTCCTGAGCTCAAGAAATTTGAACCAATATTCTGTTCAAGAAAAGTATTGTGGATATTTTAATAAAAGAGAAATTGTGTCTTATGCAGAAGTTAATGAAGGGATGAAAATAATTAAAATATTTTAAATCATGAATATTATGAATTGCAAAATTTAAACACATCTTTAACCCTTATTTTTCATCATTATTGTTCAGATATAAAGAAGTGCATTATTTAAAAGATAAATCAAAAAACAGAGATGCATTCTTAATAAAGATTTGGGATCAACTTGTTG
>NW_012137191.1:7319758-7321549 GCF_000956105.1 Propithecus coquereli | reverse complement strand
CCTGGCCCACAGATACATTCTTAAATAGGAAGTAGAGTTACAGCATGGAGAAGCAGGTCGTTCATCTAGAGCTTCTAAACCCTACACATTAATTGTCATACGAACAGTAAGCTTTATGCCTCAACAGAATGGATTCTCAGGGGTGTAATTTGACACCAGAATTAATGTAAAAATTCATACTAATATATGAAAAATGTATCTGATATTCTTTTAAAATTTTCCTGTAAATTGCTATTTTCCTCAGCTCTGTTTGTATAAAGTCAAGTTTTCTCTTAGTGTTCTTTGTCAGAAAAATGTTTAATTTTATCAACAATTATTCATCTTATTAGATGAGACCTATGCAATTCATTGCCTTTTTGTGCATTGGTAGTTAGACATCTTATAGCTAAATTTTATGTTCAATTAAAAGGCAATGTGGTAGTGTTCTCTAGACTAGATTACCTGATTCCCTTCATACTGGTACCATGTTTATGATTGTGTTAAAAGTTTTATTGACTACATATGCTGTCACAATTTCATTTTGAAAGTATTAGTGTATACATATTGAAAAAAGAAAGGTGGATAGTTTATGAGGTAGCATGTAGACCCTCACCTGTTTTGAATGAGTCAAGAGATTCAAATACTGTATTGGAATTTATCATAAGCAGTAATCTGACACATTCAGTTTTATTTAAGGGAGATATAGATGCAATAAAATGAAGGAAGGATATTTCAAAGAGGCTTTTCCAATAAATTATTTATTTTCAAGGCCTTTCAAGATGCGTATCATGTGTCTGGTGCTTAGAAAACATACTTAGTCTTTAGGTCTTCTCAAAGATGAAACTCCTACTAAAGTTATACTATACTTAATTATATATGATGACTTTGTAGTTCAGACAGAATTGAGAGCATCAGCTTTTCTTTACTAAAAAAAAAAAGGCAGTAAGGTTTGGTTATAAAGGAGAAAAATGACATCTTTCCCTATGAATTAATTGTCTTCTCAGACAAAATAATCAAATATTATACAATATAGGAATGTAATGTGATAGTGTTTGTGATTGATCCATAATGAAGTATCAAAAGAAAACATCACTGCACAGTTAGAAGGATCAACAAATATTAGCGTAGTGGTATCATCAAACACTGGATTGACTAAGAACCAGAAAACTTGAATTTAGTGCCTTGAGATTTCAGACAAATGGTTTAATCTAAGCTTCAGTTTACTAATATTCAAAATGAAGATAGTTATATCTGATTTCTCCAATTGTCAAACTGGTCATGAAGTACAAATGAACTGTTTATAATCTTTACACATCTAAAAAAAGGGCATAAAGACCAAAAAAGTAAATTTAATATTAGCAACAACCATAAAACCTACACACGTGGTTAATAAGGTTGATTTTACATTATCAATATATATATGTAAGGTTAGTCATCCAGGGAAAGTAAAACAGGAACAAATGCAAAACATACATTAATGACTGACTCCAAAGCAAGCATATTGTAGCTTGGAAATAACCAGTTCCTACAAAACTGATTTACAATCATGCTCCAATCCAAACTATCCTGATTCCACAAACACTAATAATGGAGTTTGGTTGGAATTTACTAGGAGAAAAGAAGATAACTGGTGCTAGACAATATGTTAGTGTATCTGATTTATTCTCAAGTCATCTGAGGAATTTCTAGTAAGGAAATTGAGTCTCCATGAAATACTAACAACACTTTCTTAAAGACCTTTGTAGTGATTGCTAATATACAATATGATTTGTATTATTAAAATAAAGATTTTCGAACAATATCTCAGCCATG
>NW_012137191.1:7316643-7319708 GCF_000956105.1 Propithecus coquereli | reverse complement strand
TATAATTAATTCATAATAGTTTAGTGAAATATACTACAATGAGGCAGTTGCAATAAGAAGAAAGTATTTACGAAAGGAGTGAATATATTTCATAGTGTGACCTATTCATAGTTAAAGGACAAGTTACATAATAGAAACTGTTTAGAAACAAATGACCTGCAAGATAAGCAGAGCTCTAGACCAAAAAGAATGTGTCTGGTTAGATCTGCATTTGTATCATGTTCTTTGAAATGGCTTCAAATAGTGTACTGTTTCTTTGGGATTTCTTGAAAATGTTAAATACATAGGAAATTCTTGAGAGTAGAACTAGGTAGAAATAATAATAAAAATATTAAAAGAAGTGGTTATTTTTGTCAGAATTCTTAGCTAGAAGCATGAGAACGTGGCCAAATGTTTACATAGATATATTTGGATGAAACCTTTGAGAGAGCATGAATGCCAAATATTGTTGATTTTTTAATAAATGCCATATTTTAGTCATTAGTTGTAGGAAAAATATTTTGGCACAATGACTGTTTTGAAGTTACAAATGCGAAAAAATCACAAATATGGTTATTTTCTTTCTGTGTTCTTTACTGCAGTAGGATGTAGCCGTCACCTATGAAAATACGAATACCTTTAGGCAAAGTCCTTCTTTAATTTAAATTGAACCTAAATAGGTGTTTCTTGTGGTGGTAAAAAATATATTTTTGGTAATTCAGAAGTGAGATTATTTAGAATTTGTTTCTTTAGTTCTTCATCAGGAATAAAATGAAATCTTAGAATTGGAAGGGGTCATGTAAAAATTGTTACTAACCCTTAATTTTTACATGTTGAAACCAAATTTCTAATAATTGATTCCTACTGTCTAAGGACCTACTAATTAGGCATATCCACATAAGGAAAATAAGTTTAAAAACACACATAGCTAAAAATTTAATAATAATATAAAAATCACTGTAATTTTTTTAAATTGTGAAATTCTCGTTCGAGTTTAAGGTTCTTTATGTAATTACTTTCTTAGTTTAAGGGAAAATGTTTTTAATGAAAATTACCTATTTTAAGAAACATTTCTTAAGAAAAGAAAGGGAACTTCAATGAAAGAAAATCATTCCTCTGTGATTCAAAACGCATGGACCTCTTAGATCTTAACCACAGGAATATAATGTTGGGAAAAATCATTCCTGAGCATTGATTGGGAAATTGCGACCCATGCTCAGCATCAATATAAACTTAATTCTTCTTTAGAAGGGCTAGTCATGTGTCAATCGACTTGCTGAAAATACTTTGGTTATATTATTAAAAGCAGAAATTTCAGTAATTTATAATTTAGGAATACATAAGAGAAAATGTGTGAAACATGAAATGCAAATTGTGTGATTCTCCATTTGTCATATAGAAGATTGATTAGGATTGAATTAGCCCAGTAAAGTGCAGATATGCAATATATATTAAATACAGAAAAACTGTGAAGATCATATTGGCTACAAATTAAATGAAGTAAGAATGAAGAACACAAGTGAATTTAATTTGTTAGTCTCTAGTCTATGTTATTACCTGTTTCATGGCAAAATTACACTTGGTTTATTGTCTTTTGTTGACAGAACAAAGCACAATTTAAAGGAAGTAATGAGTAAACCAATATCTATCCATTTTGTACTTTCTGCTGGGCACTGTGATAAATGTTTTACATGTTTATTTAAATGTCGTCATTGGTATCAATAAATGACAATTTATTGACAATAACAGAAGACAATAAATATTTTTAAATGTGTTCATAAAAGGCAGTATTTTAATTTTGCTTAGGAAATGATATTTTTGCCATATGTGTCACTTAAATATTAGTTGTTTAAAAATAATTTAGAATTTACTATTAATAGACCATTACATAACTGTATACAAATTACAAAGAAACATAGGTTTTTATTTATTTATTATTTTGTTAAGAATGGAGTGAGTTAGTTTGGACAATAAAAAATATCAAAAATGTATATTAGTGGAATTAAAATTAAATATTCCCCATAGGCATTAAAAGTGATTCTAGTCAGATTTAGTTAATTGGGGAAAATGAATCATGTGGTAACTTCTGTGGTCTAAAATGAATTCAGCAAACACATCTATAAAAAAGAGTATGTCTATAGGTGATAGAAAAAATGACTCTAGTAATGGCACTGCAGTGGAAGTTGGGAAAACAGTAAACTCAAACAGGTAATTGGTATGAAAAGGACAGAGAAAATCTACCGTTAATTTAAAAAGCAAAAAAAAAAAAAAAAAAAGAAAAGAAAACGATTGGTCTGAAGTATTAAGAACTCAAATGCTTCCATGAAGTCTTGGCATCACTTCCACTCCTCTGCGTTATCAGCCCAGAGAGCAGTACGAGAAAGCTTCACCAGAGTCCTTCCCACCATGACAATGTCCTGCTCATTCCCCTCATCAAACAAGGGTGATTTTCTGAGAGTTCGATGGGAAGTCATTAGGCATTCACCTTCCAGTCCTGATTTGGCTCTTTCTGGCTTCTTTGTGTTTCCTAATCTTAAAAAAAAAAAAGAAAAAACCTATAAAGGGTATCCCTTTTTCTTCCATTAATAATGTGATAAAGACTGCATTTACATGTTTAAATTCCCAGGACCCTCAGTTTTTTAAGGGTGGACCAAATAGCTGGTATCATCATTTACAAAATTATCTTAAACTTAATGGAGCTTATATTAAGAAATAAAGTTCATATTTTTTACCTTTTAATTCTATTTTTCCACAAACTTTTTGAAGTTCCCTCAAATTTCTTTTGCAATATCTGTAGCAAAATACTTCAAATCAGCCAAAACTTTTTTTTTTAAACATTTATATTTCAGAGGAAAAACTTGAATTCACTAATGGTTGCCCCTTCTTTCAATTTATATCACTTTCAAACATTATGCTGCCTATTTATGCCAATTAAAAATGTGAACTGAAAATTATTTGAATTTTATTATTTTCAAAGATCTTTAGGGAAAATTTTTTTGAAACAGTGAATTTATAATGTGGATAGCAATTAGAATCATATGTTACTAGTTATGTCACAGATACATTCTTTTTTTTTTTTTTTTTTT
>NW_012137191.1:7311354-7314575 GCF_000956105.1 Propithecus coquereli | reverse complement strand
TGTCTATTTTTATTTTTAATTTTTTTTGCTGTGAGACATAGAATACTATCTTAGTGGGATATATATCTCATAAAGAATCAATCAATAAATCAACTTTGTAGGAAATGATAATAAAATAGTATATTTATAAATGCTTATACATTAGCATTATAAGTGATACTTGTTGAGTTAATTCTATTTAAATTTAAATTGTGTTTTTTTACAAAGGCACCCAACAATTTGCTCATTTTTTTCTGAACTTTCCTTCCATGGCCATGCCTTGTAAACATACCTATACTGTTCATTATTAAATTTGTGAATGAAAAATCTTTGTTCGTTTTATATTTTTCTAAAGACTTATCTTGCAGTCATTTGGTTTGAGGTTTTCAAGGACTTGGCTAGAGTTATTTTTTCTTTCTCTTGATTTTTCAGACAGGTGTCTGAATTGATTCATTACTTTTCAATTGTTACATTAGATGCCTCCCAAACAATGTCCTGCAGGGCTATCCGGACAGAGTTGTGGTAAAAGGAGAGAGTAGTTACTGAAATCTCTATTCCTTTATGTGTTCTAAAACAAAATGGATCTATTAAAGCCCCAATCTATTCCATAATCATTCTTTGTAAAAAAAAAAAAGCTTTTAGAAGACACAAACCCTATCTGAATCCATTATTGTTCCTATTTCAACTGACATAATCAAATTATCCAAAGAGATGTTATGAAAATATGAGCTAGTCTTGAGTAAGTTGCATGTCTGGATGAATAAGTAGCTTTTGTATTCTTCAGCTGTCTATGAGATTATAGTTGGTGCAGATACGTAACAACTGATATGAGGGTTTTATTAATTGTTAAGGGATGAGGCTATTTACTCATTTTTGCATTATTGCTGCACTAAATCTAAACCAATTATGAATTATTTTGTCCCTATTTTATGCTTTTGCATTTTGAAGTTTAAAATATCATATTTGTTTAGTATAAATACAAATTATTCTCTTCTAGCTATTTCGGAGTGTACAATAGATGAATTCTTTATGCTGAGATCCTGCCCACCTTAGCCCTTTGAACGTAATCTTTTGGAATGCTTTCTACCCCCACTTTTCGCCTCACCCTTAGGGTCAGTTTTTCAGACAATTTGTTTGGCATTTTGAGGTTTAAAATACCATTTGTTTGGCATAAAACATCCAATTGTCTTTAACAGGGAGTTACTTTCATCTAGATAACTTTCAGATTTTAACACAAGAAATGCAAGTATTTTTTCTGGGATTCTGATTGGGATTGTGTTTACTATGCAGTGAATCCATGATTTGGTACAAATCAAAGTCTTTTCCAAAGCCTTTGATTAGACTTCTAATAATGGTGGAAATGGGGCCTCTTTGAATTGTGCTCTGAATCAAAGGTATTAACAGAGTTCCCATGTGCACTGAGTATCAAAAAACACTTTAAAATAAGAGCTTAGAAGCAGGTGCGACTCTACTGTCTTTAATTTGCATATACTCTTTTCATTTTTCTCTTTCCTTTTCATTGTCTTTGCTTTTTTCCAGTGCACTGGGAATGAAAGCCATAGTTTAAAAAAAGTTTAGAAAAATTATGTATGTGTGAGCTTGCGTGTGCAGAAACCTCTGTGTGCTTTAAATCACATTTTACAAAGGAGTGGGTACTCTGTGTGAAATATGCAATCAAAAAAGAAATTCCATCTATATTTTGGAATTTCCTGGGACATTTATCTTTTAACAATTCTCAGCCTCTCTGGGGTTAGCCTTACTAGGGAATTACATGATCATTTTTGTTAAAAAAAAAAAAAACTGCATTTGCAAAGTTGTTATACATACTTTATTCTCCCTTTATAATTCCTCAGCTATATTTAAAGTTGGTTTCTTATTATTTTATAGATGAGGAAACAGATTCAGAGAAGTTAGCTTTAGGGCTGAGCAGTAATACTTATTTTTAATCTTGGCCAGCTCTATCTGGGACCACCGCTCTTTCAAGTACAGAGTATGACTGTGGCTTGGCTTTCAAGCTTTTTACCAGATTTCCTAGACACCATTCACTTAACCAAAAATGTTTATTAGTATTTTAAGGATCACATGTGCCTTGTTTTTTTAGCGCCATACGGTCTCAATTCTAAATGAAACATTTTCCCCCATTTTAATGTTCTCAAAATTAAGATGATACCAAAGTTAATGTCACAATGACATTTTTTTCAAAATCTGAAATTAAATTGATAAAACAGTGTTATAGAACTGAGAAAGAACAATTCTTTGGTGTTCCATCCCTATACCTAGGCCACTTCTTACTTGTCTTTGAATTCCCTTTTCCTCTACCTCTATGTAAAAAAAAAAAAAAAATCTCTGCTTTTGTGTGAAAACTCTATATACTTCAAATACTATTTCATCATTTCCTTTCTTACAATTCCTAAAACCAATGGTAAATCTTTATTATTTTTCATAATCTTCTAAATTTATTTTTTAAGTCACTCAGTTTTCGCAGAAGATAATCTTTGTTGCATAGTTTTCTAAGAAAAGTTGATCTAATATCTATTAGTTTTTTAATGAACTTGTTAAATAGCTACTAAAGTTTTCAATAATGGCTAACCTTATTAGAATGTGTTTTCTCCACTGTGTTAACATAAACATTACCCCAGGTTCAAACTTACTTATATTTCATGACATCTTTCCAGTGTTTTTTCTATTGGGGGGATTACTGAGTTTTCTAATTTCTCGGTGAATGTTTCTGTCTTTGCTTTTACTTGTGCAGGTTTTGCTGTCAGGAATGACAGGATATGAGTAGAGTGAAATCAGGGTTGAATAATGAAATGTCTGAAAAACTGACCCTAAGGGTGAGGGGAAAAGTGGGGGTAGAAAGCATTCCAAAAGATTACGTTCAAAGGGCTAAGGTGGGCAGGATCTCAGCATAAAGAATTCATCTGTTGTACACTCCAAAATAGCTAGAAGAGAATAATTTGAATGTTTCTAGCATAAAGAAAAGACAAATATTTAAGGTGATGGATATCCCAACTATGCTGATTTGATCTTTATACATTATATGAATGTATTAAATTGCCATATGTACCCCAAAAGTATGTACATTTATTGTGCATCAATAAAAAATTGTTAAAAAAGGAATTCAAATGCAAGCAATGTCTCCATTTTTAGTGGACAAACTGAAGTGTTGAACAGGAGACCAAGGCTGAATCCTTGTTGAGTGAACCTAGCCCACGTAGTAAAAGTTAGTGGAAAACTCAACT
>NW_012137191.1:7309469-7310409 GCF_000956105.1 Propithecus coquereli | reverse complement strand
GTTGATTCTTTCTCATCAGGCTACTTTGTCAAGGACTGGATGTGCTATGACTGGTTTATGAACTTGATTTTGGGGCTCCAAAGGGAAGGTCCTTGGCAGAGCTGAAGAAATGTTCCCTGGTCTTGTGCTGTCTTGGTGGGGTTTTGGCCTGTTGGGTTATCACTGGCCTGTTGTCTGCTCCTTCTGCTTACAGAGATTAGTGAGTTTCTTTTCCTTGCTTAGCTTTCCAGGAGTTGGATCACTTTTGAGTGTGTGACTCCGCTATCAACTACTTGGTTGAGGTGGAAGGTGCTGGGTTTAGTTATGGGGTTGCTCTCTCTTTTGTTGCTTGAATTTTGCGTGGAGGGGTCAGTCGTCAAGGTATTCCAGAACCTTTGAATTGAACTCCAAAATCCCAAATGGGACATACAAAAGCCTGAGTCTTTGGGAAATGTTTTGCCACTTCCAAGGGCTACTTGAGGCTTATTACCACTTAAGATGTGGTGAGAAGAGCAGCAGGAATCAGCATGCCTGAGGCAGTATACTTCAGGAATTGCTTGATCAGTAGCTGGGAGAGAGCTGCTAGTATGTTATTCAGGGCTTATTAGGCACTCTTGTGGAGGAATTCCTACTGAGTATGCCAGTTGGTGCAATTGCTGAGGACTCTGGTCGAGATTTTCCTTCCCAGACCACTAGCCCCTAAGATGACTACAGCCTGGACACCAAGTGCAAGCTTTTGTGTTATGTTCTTGTCAGGTGTTCAAAAGCGATCAGCTGTATTGCGCCAACACACTGTCCCCTTTTGCTTAGATCCAAGGTCATACAGATTCAGGCTAGTCCTATGGGGAAAGTTCTAGGCAAGGAATTCTTGAAGAAGAACCCCAAAGCAATTGCCGCAGCAACAAAAATAAATAAGTGGGATCTAATCAAATTAAAAAGCTTCTGCACTGCCAAGGAAACT
>NW_012137191.1:7306229-7308321 GCF_000956105.1 Propithecus coquereli | reverse complement strand
TGTGGTTCTGTTGTATGCAAGGTACTGAACTGAGACTCAAGGATATAATGGTGAGTAAATACGCAGGTAACACGCTGATATGTTACCTGTCCTTCGGAAGTTTACGGTCTAGCAGTAAACACATAAGTTAAATAAAAAAATTATAAAAATCAATATTGAAGTCAGATCATCATACATGTCAGGAAGGAAATTGCAGAAGTATAGAATTTCCTCATGGGATAACAGTGAGTGGAAGCTAATTTAGATAAACATGGAAAGAATCTTAGTGAAAGTGTGATTTAATTTGAATCCTGAAGGATAAAGATTTATCCAAGCTAGAGCATGGAGAAATAATTAGTTATTCCCATCTTTTCATATTAAGTTCCATCTCATCTTCTTCTATTTTTAGATTTATAAGTTCTTGTTTTTTGAAGATGTGAATTATCTTCAGTCTCTAAGTCATAAGTCTCTATGTCTGTAAAACTGGATCAGAAATTAGCTGGAGGAATAAGAAAATAAAAAAGACTATCATGCAAAAATGTGAACATTTAAAATATGAGGATTTGAGGAGCCAAAGCAAGATCAGCTAGTGAAAGCTTTTGGCTTCCATGGTTCTGAATTGGAAGTTGTGTGCTATTGACAACACATGGAGGGGGGTTCTAAGTCAGAATTGTAGGGCCAAAGAACATTTTCTAAAGCAACTGATTCCAGAATTGAGATCTGAGTGATGATTAGGACCTAATCAGAAGAGCAGATGGTGAAAGGAGGGAAGTGTAGGAAGATAGCTCAGAGGAATCGGGAGTCAGGAAGGGAGAGGAACTTGAGAAGGAGCCTAAAGGCAGGAGGCCTGGGAAGTCCTGCGGTTCAGTTTCCAGAAAGTGCTGGAGCAGGGTGACAGTGGCAGCATGTCACTGGAGATGTACAGGGAAAAGGCAGTGAGAAGCCATTGGATTATGTTAAGTAGAGAAGTGACTTGATTTAATTTTTGACCCTAAGAACTATCTGGCTGTGGTTGCAAAAACACTTCTGCCTGGGGCATGGCCATGAAGCAGGAAGAATACTAGGGAGCACTGCAGTAACCTTGGGGAGAGAGAACAATGACCCAGACTAACTTCCGCTTCCGGCCAAGGCTGCGAGAAGATGGCAGCGGCAGTGGCTGCATCAGCCCTGACAGTCACCTTTGGGCGGCTGGTGTCCTCGTGCAGCCGCAGCATCCTGAGAACCTCGGCCGAGCGGGTGAGACCCGAGCCTCGGGGTGAAGGGAGGATGCAGGGTGAGGGGAGTGGTGCTCCCCGCGGTCTTGGCACGTCTGTGTCTGGGTCCCACCTGGTGCCTTGTGTTGATTGCGTTTGTGGTGAATATAGCATGGGTTTTGGAGTCGGGGGAACCTGGGTCCTATCAGGCCGTCCCATGTATACCCAGGCTCGGTCTGTGCCTTCAATTAGTTCCTTCAATTAGTAGCTTAAATAGGATAGCCTTTCAACTTCTGTATAGGCCCTGTGTTATGGCGGAGCAAACCAATGTTCAGAAGAGTTAGCTAACTTGCCCAGGGTCACGCAGGAAGGAAGTGGAAGGAGTGATTCAGACGCACCTCCTCCTGCGTCAGCCTCGCCTGTGCTTGCGCCATTGCCCCAGGCTGCAAGCCACTCTGAAAAATGTCCTCATCTGAAAAATGACAATGAATATCCTTGTCTAATCCTAACTAATTCAGCAAAACAACAGCTATATTTTAGGCATTGGATGGTTATGAGGCTCATAAAAGGTTATGTTCGTCAAAAACTCTGTAAATCTCTGCTCGAAAATGGTTGAAGTGATTGTGTGAGGGAGGGTTTATACTTTAAAATTGGATCTCACATGTCACCATGACCTGAAAAAAAGAGGGAGGTCTAACTGTATATTTGACGCTATGAAAGAATTTTTCCTCTTTGGAAAAAAAAAATGACCCAGAGTAGTGGTTTTCAAGCCTTTTTCCTTAAAACAACTTTGTAAAGTTATATATCCTAGATATTTAATTTTCTTTGAGGCTATACCTCAGAGAGCTAAAAATAGAAATACCATTCGATCCAGCAATAGCACTATTAGGCATCTACCCAAAAGAGCACAAAACATTCTA
>NW_012137191.1:7293136-7305578 GCF_000956105.1 Propithecus coquereli | reverse complement strand
TACACCCATAATTTGCTGAAATAAAAAAAAAAAAAAAAAAAAAAAAAAAGTTATATATCCTCTCATAATCTTATCAATTGGCATAAATATTCATCATAAGTTTAAATTGCAAAAAATGTAATTTTTAGCATATTGTAAATTTTGACATTTAAAAATAAATCTGTTGTATCACTCTTAAATATATCCATAAAAGTCTGAATAATATCAAGATTCAATGCTCATGATTATCCGTTTAAAAATAGTTGAAGTAGCTGTTGTAGAACTCTAAAAAATCTTATGCCATTATTTTATTTTTAATTCATATATCCATCCCCATGGATTTCATCCCATTATTACATATCTTATGCTCAGAAGTGCTTAATTCATTATCCTAGCATATATTTTAGTTATAAAATATGTTTATAATTTAATTTTTTTAATTTCCTATAGTTGTAAGGTTTTAAGTGTTAAATTTTTTTCTAGGATGAGTTGTCAACATTTTTAGTAATGTACAATTGCCTAAAGCTACATAACTACATTCCAATTTTGAAAAATTGTTCATGACAAAAGAAGTTTATTGGCAATGTTTTGCTTAATGTAACAGATGGGCTTTTAAAATTTTAATTAATTCCTCTACCTTTGGATGAATATTACTTATTGCCAAAATGAGACAGGGTTTAGCATTAATTCTGTTTTGACTTTTCATTTTTATAGATGTGTATTAGTACATGGAGATGAAGAGTTGAATATAATAGTATCATTCAGTTATTTGAACTCCTTCTGATTATATGTATAAAAAATCACATAGTGATCCATCTCAAAATTTATCTTTAATAATTTATTAAATTTGTTGAATGCAAAGAAATGAAACTTACCTGATTTACAAAATAATTTATTTGCTATTCATTCACTTTCTCAACAGCTGTACCAGTATTTCTCAACATTTATATCAGCTGTCTTTTTGTTTGGTGCTCTCAAAGTATTTACATTCTGGGTCAATGCACATGAACTTCTGGATGAGTAAGAAGTCTGTCTTTCCTTTGTAAAATAAGAGAAAGGTAACTAGGAAAGGGCAGGTTGAAAAGTATATAGCCTGCACTCTGTCATACATATATCTTCAGTTGACTCTCTAAAATATCTTCCCGAGTACATCTTGGGAAGGATTTTTGTACCCTCAGGAATATGTATACACTAGTTTGAAGCCCACTCAGTTAGATTAAGGCACTGACAATGATCGTGGGAAAAAAAAAAATAGAAAGGCATTAGAAAGAAAGAGAAGGGTAAAGTGGAAAAAAAATCAATAAATTTTGGTGGTCTATTAGACTGGGAGCATATAGAAAAGTTAAAAATTGAGAAGAGTGGAGTACATTTTAAACGTTCCTCCAGAGAGTGGAAAATAACTGAGTGAGAAAACATGGAACAATTTGCCTGGTATCTGGAGATAATAAGTTCATAGGGCTGATCTGCAAAGCTGTACAATTTTCTCTTCAGTCATCAGCCACCAGGGTGAAGGTACAGAGAAGGCACAGGTTGAGGGCTTTGTATGCAAATTTCAGGAAGTAAATTTTGAGGGATATGAGATGAATGTGAATTATTAAGAATGAAAGTGATAAAATAGAAAATTAGCTTAATTTCTCTGGACAGGATAAAATAAAAGTATACTCAAACAGGAATGTATACATAGTAGTACAGGAAGATTTGCCACAGTATGTCAGGAAGGAAGAACTTGAGAAGAGGCCCAGAGTCAGGAGGCCTGGGAAGTTCTGCAAGGATAAGGCAATCCATGTCCAAAGGTAACTTGAGAATGCATAGATCCTGAGGGGAAAAAAAAAATTCCTTGAAATCAAAGCAAAGAAGGTTACCATAAAAAATAATTAGAATGACACCTTATTTTATCCAGGGAGACAACAATCATTCTAACATTCTAAACTTTATATCTCTCTCCCTATCTATCTGTCTCCAATGTTTTCAAAATATATATTTAAAGCAACCATACAATTTATAATACACTGGAAATAATATTCTTTGAAACTATTTATATATAACTCAATAAGAATTTAGATGTCACCATATAATATGCAAAGGGGTATATACCTATACCAATAGTATTTTAGGTAGTTTGTAGGAAAAACTTTGAAGGTGACGGAAATGAAGTACTGAGAACTAAGAGAACAGGTTTAGAGAGGACAGTGTTTATCTAGATACTGGTTAATGTATGGTGTTGAATGATGGTGGTGGTAGTTTAGAAACAAAAATTAAAGATTACATAATTTTTCCAAAAAAATTGAATGAGTATGAGTGTTCCAAAGGTGCACACTAAATGACCTAAGAGTTTTGTAGGGTTGTTGAAAATAACAAAGACAGTGTGAGGAATGATGCTTCTTTAAGTGGAAAAAAATTTAATAAATTCATCTTTATTTACTACATTTTGGCTTGCAAGGTTTGATTACAGTGGAGATGCCCTGTGAACCCTGGCAAAAGTTGACAGGGAAAGAGGCCCCGGGGCTAAAAACATTTGTATCTCCGAATCATTCACAAGAAATGAATGACTTCAAAGCAGATGGGTTGTCAGAAAGTAGGCTGAACTATAGTGTTGCTCCAATAAAGAAATGAAGTTGCTAACTGTGGAAGACATAAAGTCCAAACTCTGAAGCCTTAAAGCAAAATAGTACAAAATCGATGAATTAAATTTTTCTGAATGCTGAAGTTCTCACACATACATACAAAACAAAACAAAAAAAATCTGAAAAATGTCACTCATTGTTACCTTTCAGGCACAAAAAGGCTGAAGTATGCAGATACAGCCCATCTCAGTTCCTGAGATAACTCAAATGTAATTTGGCCAGGCTCATAACTCCCTAGATCAATCTAATAGTTCCTTTGTGTTTTGTTTTGTTTCTGTTTTGTGTTTTGTTTTTATTGTCTTTGGTGGTGGTGACAGGGTTTTACTTTTTTATTCTGTGTACAAATTTCCACAGATTTAGACACTTAAAACATGCTTGTTACTCAATTTCTATGGATCAGGAGCATAAACACAGCTTAGCTGGATCCTCAGTTCAGAATCTCACAAGGTTGAAGTCAAGTTCAGTGGGGTTGTGTTCCTTTCTGGAACCTGGGATTCCCTTCCAAGAGTTAGCAGAATTCAGTGCCCTGTGGCTGTAGGACTAAGGTCCTCATTTCTTGCTGTCAGTTCCCAGAGGCCACTCGCTGTTCCTCGTGCCTCTCACAGAGCCGCTCACTGGCCCCCTCACAATATGGCAGCTCACTTCTTCAAGGCCAGCAGAGTCCCCTTCTCTTGGGGAAGGGCCCAAGTCTTCTTTTAAGGACTTTCACTAGATTAAGACAGACCCATGCAGGATAATTTCTCTTTTAATTAACTCACAATCAACTGATTTGAGACCTTGATTAGATTTGTGGTATCTTTCACCTTTGCCATATAGTGTAACCTCTTGACAAGAGTGATACCCATCATATCCATAGCTCCCACCTACACTCAGTGGGAGAATATACAGGAAGTTTATGCTGGGGTGGAGGCAAGAATCTTGAGACCATCTTACAATTATATTTCCCACAAGAGTAAAGGGTATAGAGCTATGGTGACATTTGATTAACTTATCTATATCCTATCACTTTATCATAAAACTACCTGATTTAAGTTTTAATAAATTTCTACCAATGCTATTGTTTTCAGTTCGAATGGCTCAAATAACTCAGCATTCACAGCTTTTCTACCTTGAACATTCCAAATCGAAGACTGCTTTTTATAACTTATATCTCTGAAAAATTCATAATATCATTATCAGTTTAATTACTCTTTTGCAAAACTTTTCCAACTACTATATTTTGCTTGAAATAGAACATCCATTATCTTACATAGTGCATTTGAATTGTGGGCCTGCTATGTACTCTATAACACTTTCCTTTTTTTCCCTAATTCCTTACATAATATTGACCAGAAATTAGACTTTTGAACTCATTAGGCTCAACTCAGTTGACAAACACAATTCATCTTTATAAATACATAGTGCATACTCTATTGGCTTTTTATAAAACTCAGAAATGTCTCTCAAGTACCCAGTGAAACATCTTAAATGCTTTTCTATAATATCTTGTTACATAAATTAAGAAATTAATTATAAGGAATTCCTCCTATTTTCCTTTCTCTTTAATATTTTTCTCCTATTCAGAGGTTGTTAGAAATCTGTTTCCCCTGTAAAATACCGGCTTGATAGCTCCACATTATGCCATTTTGTTACAGAAGCGAGATTCCCTAACTTTATTAGAATAATCCTTATGGATAATTCTGTGCCAATTTATATTTACCAATTTCTTTAAAGGTTAATTCTCTTCAGAAAAGTTTCTTTCAATTGATTCATTAATTTTTTATTGTTTTTCTTTGAGTTCACAGCATGTATTTTTAATTAATGACCTTCGAATGATATCACGCCACTTCCTGTATAGTACAAGGACTTTTACAGCAGCATGCTTCCAGTTCCTTCTGCCTTCACTGTTACTGTTGTCACACATTTCACTTCTACTCATGTCTCAAACCTCACAATACATTGTTATTATTGTTGTCGTAGACAATGAATTTTCTTTTACAGCAATTAAAAATTAAGGGAATGTCTTTCCTACTTGTCCTCATTTTTTACCTTTTCTGGTACTCTTCATTTCTTTGTGTAGATCTAGGTTTCTACTAGGTCCAGGTCATACTTTTCCTGTTGAAAGAGCTTCCTTTAACATTTCTTAAAGTATCCGCTTATATAGGGGCTATAGACTTCTTCCATACTCTCATGAATGTAAAATATTCCTTGTTGTTCCATCTTGTTTTGGAGGGGCTTGTCTTTGTAACCCAGGTTCCTTGGTTGCCTTGCAACTTCAAGTCTCTAATCCCAAATGCAAGGAAAGTCAGGATTATTATCTAGATTTTTTTCACTTTGGTACGTGGAAGTGAGGTTCTTTGAAGCTTCCTAGATCCAATGCAGAAGCAGAAGTCCAATCTGTTGAGAAGCGTCCTTTTATTCCTAGTTTATTGAGCATTTTTATCGTAAAAGGTGTTGGATTTTGTCAGATGTTTTTTTCTGCATCTATTGGGGGTAATCATGTGCTTTTTGTTCTTTTATATGGTATATTATAGCAATTGATTTTTGGATTTGAAGCTACTCTTGCATTACTGAGAAAAATCTCACTTGCTTATGATGCATAATCCTTTTTATGTATTGCTGGATTCAATTTGCTAACATTTTGCTAATGAGTTTTACATCTATGTGTCAGAGTTACCTATTTCTTTTCATATCTGAATTTTTTAATTGGTAACCAGACATTTTAAACCCTATCATTGTAGCAACTCTGGATACTGATCCTCCCTCTAGGGATTGTTATTATTGTTCTTTGTTTGCTTTTTGAGTCATTTGTTTATTTGTTTAATGACTTGGCTGAAATAATTTCGTGAAGTCTGTTTCTCTGCAGAATGTTTTAAAGGGCCAGGCCTAGAGGTTACATACATCGCTTCTGCCCCAATCCCAAATGCCAGAATTCAGACATGAGATCCAACCCTAACTGCAGGTGAAGCTGAGAAATGTAGAGAAGGAGCACCAGTAGTCTCTGCCAGCATCCCAACTTCTAGTGACCAAATATCTCTTTCTACATTCAATGCACCCTCTTCTCCAAAGGGTTCAACCAAAAATCACTGAATCTAGTTCAAAGTCAAGAATTCTCAGGTCAGGAGATGTATCCATTTAGTCTAGTGATCTGTAACTAAAACGATGAAGTCTTTCCCCGACCTCTAGCATCCATATACACACCTAACATAAACTGGTGGGGCAGGGGAATGATAAATACAACATTTACCACTAAGAAAATGGAAGGCTGGATGACATACAGAGATCACTTGTCTTTATATGAGGCACTGGCCAAAGAACATGAAATGTCAGTTAGATAAGAGGAATAAGTTCAACAACATAGTAACTAGAGTTTTTTTGTTTTTGTTTTTAGCTCTGCAGGGAAGGCAGTAACTAAAGTTAATAACAATGTACTGCATTTTGAAACTCACTAGGAGAATACACTGTGTTTTCACCACAAAAAAAAAAAATGATAAGATGATAAGTATGTGAGGCAACACATATGTTAATTAACTGAGACATTCCACAATGTATACATATTTCAAAACATCATGACATCATGTTGTATTTGATACATATATACAGTTTTTATCAATTAAAAAATCATTTGTCTACAGAAATGGTGGAATCCTTGAATTTGAGAAGTTTCTCTGCCCTGGCAGTAGGGTAAGTCCCCTGATAAGACTCATGCTCTGCTCTCCAGAAGGAAATCGTGTGTGTGTTTTCCTCTCTGGCCTCTGGCTGTGCCCTCTTTCACCAACCCCGCTGATTCCATCTTTTGGGATCATGAACTTTTTGGGATCTACCCAGCTTCATTAGTTCATGGAAAGTTAGGTTTAGGTTTCCAATAATCAGAAACTTTTGGTGTGAGATCTTGGAATCTCTGCAACAAAAATCTCTCAGCAATTTAACAAGTACCTGATGTATTGCTTCTGGTTTGTCCATGTTCTAATAAACACATCTCAAAATCTTTCCTAGGGATTGTTCAGATATATATTTCATTTGTTTCTTTTATCATAGCACCCTCTTCATGCTGCTATCAAGCTCCAAGGGAGCTACCTTTAGGTATCCAGATCAATGGATAGGAAGGCCACACCCTTAATTAAACTCTTACCTATTCATTTTATTTAACTGAGAAGTTTCCAGGGCATTTGTCACTGGAAACCTGCTTTATTCATTTTTCATATTGTTTGTAATTTAGAAGCATTTGTCTTTTTTAACCTTGAGAAGCCATGCATTTCCGGACTTACTCTATTCCCTTTCATACTTTTTGCAAATTGGCCAATTCTTTCCTGAGCTCATCTGTTTTGAGTAATACAGTCACTCACCACACAATGAAGTTTCAGTCAATGATGGACCCTGTATAAAATAGTGGTCCCACAAGATTACAGTGGAGCTGAAAAATTCCTGCCACCTAGTGACAGCATTGGCCTCATAACATTGTGTGTAATTTAGTTTTTAAAATAAATTTAGTGTGACCTTAGTGTATGGTGTTTATTACGTCTACAGTAGTGCATAGTACTATTCCAGGCCTTCCCATTCTTTCATAACTCACTCACTGATTCATCCAGAACAACTTCCAGTCTTGCAAGCTCTATTCATAGTAAGTGCCCTATATGGGCGTACCATTTCTTTTCTTTTATATTATATTTTTTAGTGTACCTTTTCCATGTTTAAATATATTTAGATACACAAATGCTTATCATTGTGTTACAATTGTCTGCACTATTCAGTACATAACATGCTGTACAGGTTTGTAGCCTAGGAGCAATAGACTGTACCATGTAGCCTAGGTGTGTAGTAGGCTGTACCATGTAGGTTTCTGTTATTTCACTCTATGATGTTAATACAATGGAATCACCTGGTGATGCAGTTTCTCAGAATATATCTCCATCATAAAGCAATGCTTGACCGTACTTAGCCAAACATAACCAATAATAATCAACACTCATTACAAGACTTTTAACCTCTTCCCCTAGAGACGCTAGCTCAGGAAGCATGTGTTCTGTTTCCTAGGATTCTGTAAGAGATACCTTTACCAAAATTTTTTCACTGCTTAATATGTTTTAAGAGTCCAATATTGGACTTTCCAGAGTCCTATATTGGCTTCCCCACTGCCCATAACCTGACCACCATGCTCTTGTCTCACCTTTTAAGATTTGGTTTAATTTTGCAACATTGTCCCTCTTCAAGGTACAAATGTCTATATTAGTTACATATGCAAAGCTGTGCTCTAATTACAATAATCCAAATATTTGTTTCGAACTAAAAGGTTTATTTCTTGTTCACATCACATCTGTAGCTCTGCTATGTGGAATGTGTGGCCTCCAATGTGTTAGGGGAAGAGAGGGCTGGAGAATTTTTTAAGGGCCAGATCTGGTAAAATGCCTTATGTTATTTCTGTCCTCATTCCGTTGGCCAGAATCCAGTCATAAGTCTCCACCCTTATGAATGCAGAGAGTAGAGCAAAATGATACTTGGCAAGTGCTTGCAGTCACTGCCAGTTATTAAAACATTTTATCATCTTCAAATCAACATGAACCCACTATTTTACCAAAGCCTTCTTTCATATCCTGGCACTGTCAAATAGTGCTGGCTTCCTAAGCCATTTATTAACTAATTCTTTTATTCAATAAATATTTATTCAGCACATATGACATGATTAGAACTGTAGAAGCACTCAGAAAATAAAGATATGATATATTAGAGGCAAATATAAATAATCAGAAGGCAATGTAACATGTATATTATTATCCAAGATGGTATAGGAATACAAGGAGAAACTGTTTAA
The DNA here is from genome assembly GCF_000956105.1 of Propithecus coquereli. Classification (NCBI taxonomy): domain Eukaryota; kingdom Metazoa; phylum Chordata; class Mammalia; order Primates; family Indriidae; genus Propithecus; species Propithecus coquereli. Next base: position 7,297,187 of record NW_012137191.1, on the reverse strand, counting down.
TTCTGCCTTCTCTGCAATCAGAGAAGTTTAGATTTTAATTCCCAGAATTAAAGGAAGTGACACATGCATCTTGTCTTAAAGAAAAAATAAATATTTGCTAGATGGGAAAGGGATTATGGACTTCTAGTCTGAAAATAATTGTAGCATAGTCAGATTTAAAAGCAATAAATCAAGTTAAATTTTAGGTACTACTGAGTGGACCAAATTCTTGACTGTGTAGTTATAAATTACATATGCTTAATAGCTGCTCCATGCATCTAACTATAATTACCCTATAAATCTTAAATGAATTTCCTCGGTCATGAAATTCCTCCTACGTGATTAGAGCATGTAGAAATATATGTGCATTTTAAAAGGATCAGCAGTTAGTAGAGGTATATTTAGAAGTTATTTTCTTCTAATTAATATTTTTCTCCTTACTTTGTTAAATATTTAATAATATAAAATACGGCAATACTGGTTCATTTATGTAAGGGAGAAAAGAGTAGAGGTGGGCTTTCTGGGTTTATTTGTTTATTTATTTATTATTGTTATTATTTTGATGATGTCTTTGGTGGTACTTTTTTGTTTGTGTTAGTGTGGATGGAAACACCATGGGATTACATCTTAGTTTTGGACATTGCTTTTGGGCCCCGTTGTAATTTCTGGCTTTGGTTTTACTAGTGGAAAAATTATTTGTGTTGAGAAATTAAAAGCATTACTGACCAAAAATTACAACTTACTAAATTTTTTTAGATTCTATTCTTTCTTGAGATAAAGTCTCTTATTTGTTTTTTTAAAGTTTCTAATGTAATTCCTTTCCCCAGAGCTTAAGATCATTACCATCCTAAGTAAAAATAATTATCCCTATGGAAATATTTTTATTGAGTAGAACTAGGTGGCCATTTGAATGCTAAATTTTCTTTATACAGAAACCATTAAGATTTTAATTGGGATGGACATACGTAATTTGTAAGTAAAGTTTCCAAGCAAAGTTTATAAGCCAGTCTATTGAACAGGATTATAGAATGCATTTATTTCTATTATTATTATCATTTGAAAGCACTTTAAAAATTATCTACTACAATTTCTTCTTAAAGTAGTGTCTTACTTAAAGCCCCCTGACTATGCAAGGATATTTACCGAAGTAAATGTTTTTTAAACTCTACTCTTATGAGGCCATAGGCTTTCACAACTGTCATGGACAGGGTGGACATGAAAAGATAAGTTGGAAAATTATATTTCCTTTGTGTAAAGTGTTTAAGTTATGTATGGAGGGTTTAAGATACCTTTTAAAAACCTTTCCATTCCCCTCTTGAGTGTGGCAAGTCATCCATCTCCAAATATTTTCAAATAATTCAACTATTCTAGTATTTCCTATGTTTCATATCATTTAAATGTGTTAATACTCATGGAGATATTTTCACATATAATTAAATCAGAACAATCTTTGAAACATTCATAATCCTCTGGAACATATAACTCAGACTTATTTCTTAGAAAAGGGTAAATCAATATTGAGAAATCCATTATTTTAATTCATCAAACTAATAGACCAAAAAAATCTGTAAGTAGCCAAAAGTTGGTTTGTATTTTTAAAAGAAATTGGTAATTTAAATCCAGTTTTTAAAATATACCAGGGCATATTTCAGAGAGAATGTGAATGTTGTATAAGGGAAAACTAGAAAATCTGAGGATTGTGTGACCAACAATATGGAATAAATTATGTGGGATTTTAAAAAATTTATCAAATTCAGTAATGCCAAAATTATTACTATATTCATATATTTTTATTGGTAAGAATTTTAGATTTGTTTGTAATATTTATAACATGCTGCTTGATTAAATATTTGTTTATCGGTTATACCCGACATCCCCAGCATTAATATCTTCTAAAAGATACGTACTTTCTCATTCATTTGCAATAAGGATTAAGTTAAGTTAATCATGTGGAACACTTGGATCAGAGTGAGTGTATATTGCCTTCCCATTCTTTCATAACTCGCTCACTGATTCATCCAGAACAACTTCCAGTCTTGCAAGCTCTATTCATAGTAAGTGCCCTATATGGGCGTACCATTTCTTTTCTTTTATATTATATTTTTTAGTGTACCTTTTCCATGTTTAAATATATTTAGATACACAAATGCTTATCATTGTGTTACAATTGTCTGCACTATTCAGTACATAACATGCTGTACAGGTTTGTAGCCTAGGAGCAATAGACTGTACCATGTAGCCTAGGTGTGTAGTAGGCTGTACCATGTAGGTTTCTGTTATTTCACTCTATGATGTTAATACAATGGAATCACCTGGTGATGCAGTTTCTCAGAATATATCTCCATCATAAAGCAATGCTTGACCGTACTTAGCCAAACATAACCAATAATAATCAACACTCATTACAAGACTTTTAACCTCTTCCCCTAGAGACGCTAGCTCAGGAAGCATGTGTTCTGTTTCCTAGGATTCTGTAAGAGATACCTTTACCAAAATTTTTTCACTGCTTAATATGTTTTAAGAGTCCAATATTGGACTTTCCAGAGTCCTATATTGGCTTCCCCACTGCCCATAACCTGACCACCATGCTCTTGTCTCACCTTTTAAGATTTGGTTTAATTTTGCAACATTGTCCCTCTTCAAGGTACAAATGTCTATATTAGTTACATATGCAAAGCTGTGCTCTAATTACAATAATCCAAATATTTGTTTCGAACTAAAAGGTTTATTTCTTGTTCACATCACATCTGTAGCTCTGCTATGTGGAATGTGTGGCCTCCAATGTGTTAGGGGAAGAGAGGGCTGGAGAATTTTTTAAGGGCCAGATCTGGTAAAATGCCTTATGTTATTTCTGTCCTCATTCCGTTGGCCAGAATCCAGTCATAAGTCTCCACCCTTATGAATGCAGAGAGTAGAGCAAAATGATACTTGGCAAGTGCTTGCAGTCACTGCCAGTTATTAAAACATTTTATCATCTTCAAATCAACATGAACCCACTATTTTACCAAAGCCTTCTTTCATATCCTGGCACTGTCAAATAGTGCTGGCTTCCTAAGCCATTTATTAACTAATTCTTTTATTCAATAAATATTTATTCAGCACATATGACATGATTAGAACTGTAGAAGCACTCAGAAAATAAAGATATGATATATTAGAGGCAAATATAAATAATCAGAAGGCAATGTAACATGTATATTATTATCCAAGATGGTATAGGAATACAAGGAGAAACTGTTTAATTCTGCCTTCTCTGCAATCAGAGAAGTTTAGATTTTAATTCCCAGAATTAAAGGAAGTGACACATGCATCTTGTCTTAAAGAAAAAATAAATATTTGCTAGATGGGAAAGGGATTATGGACTTCTAGTCTGAAAATAATTGTAGCATAGTCAGATTTAAAAGCAATAAATCAAGTTAAATTTTAGGTACTACTGAGTGGACCAAATTCTTGACTGTGTAGTTATAAATTACATATGCTTAATAGCTGCTCCATGCATCTAACTATAATTACCCTATAAATCTTAAATGAATTTCCTCGGTCATGAAATTCCTCCTACGTGATTAGAGCATGTAGAAATATATGTGCATTTTAAAAGGATCAGCAGTTAGTAGAGGTATATTTAGAAGTTATTTTCTTCTAATTAATATTTTTCTCTTTACTTTGTTAAATATTTAATAATATAAAATACGGCAATACTGGTTCATTTATGTAAGGGAGAAAAGAGTAGAGGTGGGCTTTCTGGGTTTATTTGTTTATTTATTTATTATTGTTATTATTTTGATGATGTCTTTGGTGGTACTTTTTTGTTTGTGTTAGTGTGGATGGAAACACCATGGGATTACATCTTAGTTTTGGACATTGCTTTTGGGCCCCGTTGTAATTTCTGGCTTTGGTTTTACTAGTGGAAAAATTATTTGTGTTGAGAAATTAAAAGCATTACTGACCAAAAATTACAACTTACTAAATTTTTTTAGATTCTATTCTTTCTTGAGATAAAGTCTCTTATTTGTTTTTTTAAAGTTTCTAATGTAATTCCTTTCCCCAGAGCTTAAGATCATTACCATCCTAA
>NW_012137191.1:7282063-7284401 GCF_000956105.1 Propithecus coquereli | reverse complement strand
TTTTTTTTGAGACAGAGTCTCACTTTGTTGCCCGGGCTAGAGTGCCATGGCGTCAGCCTAGCTCACAGCAACCTCAAACTCCTGGGCTCCAGAAATCCTTTTGCCTCAGCCTCCCAAGTAGCTGGGACTATAGGCATGTGCCACCATGCCTGGCTAATTTTTTCTATATCTTTTTAGTTGTCCAGCTAATTTCTTTCTATTTTTAGTAGAGATGGGGATCTTGCTCTTGCTCAGGCTGGTCTCGAACTCCTGACCTGGAGCGATCCTCCCGCCTCAGCCTCCCAGAGTGCTAAGTCCTCTACAAATTTTATCTCAGCTTATCAATAGGACATCAGGAGGGATCTTTGTGGTGATGGAAATGTTCTGCATCTTGACCATGGCAATTCTGGTTGTGATATTGTACTATAGTTTTGCAAAATGTTATCACTGGGGAAAACTGAGTAAATGGTACATGGATTCCCCTGCATTGTTTTTTTTACAATTGCATACAAATTTACAGATACCTCAAAATAAAAAGTTTAATTAAAATAAAATTAAGCAATATTTACATACAGACTTGATCCCCAGAGATTTTGAATCAGTTGGTCTGGACAGAGGCTTTGTCATACCTCATTATATTTAAGTGCCCAGATGATTCTAATGTGCAGACAAGATGGAGAGTTTACAGAGCTCAAGCTCGATTGCTTTATTTTGATTTCTAGCAACCATGTACTAGCAATAAGTTGACTCAGTTTCCTCATCTGTACATTGTCGGCAATAATAGTACTCACTAGGATTTTTTTGTGACACTAACTAATTTAATTATGTAGTTCACTTAGAACAGTGCCTGGGACATAAGCACTAGAAAATGTTTTATGTTACTTTCATCATCATTTTTTTATTGTGGTAGCAGTTTATGAAACAGTAAAAGTGTGAAACACATCTGGATATACTTTAATAAGAGAATGGATGAAGAAACTGGTTTAATTCATGTAACAGACTAGTGTATAGCAGTGAAAACAGATGAACTATAGCTTCATATATCATTACAATGACTTTTGCAAGTATGATATTTATAATGAAAAGCAGGTTACAAACAAATACAGTTGGTCTCGTTCAGTTAAACATTTGAAAATTTTTCTATATATTGTTTAACAATATATACATCTTTAGTAAATGGATAAAAACATGCATGAGAAGGATAAATATTGAATTCCAAAATATAGCTACATCTGGGAAGGATAGATGTCAATATAATAAGGAGTTTGTACAAATGTGCTTCAACTGTATTTATAATGTTCTATCTGTAAGTTTCATTGTGTTTGATATTTATATTATTATCTTTGTAGGTTTTTGCATATCTGAAGTATTTTATAATAATATAATGATAGCCAATATTTATTTACTTACATATACTAGGCTTTGTACTAAGCTCTTCATATAGATTATTCAATTTATCTTTCCAATAACCCTATAATACACTCTTATTATTCTTATTTACTCTATTTTATAGATCAGAAAACTGAGGCTAAGAGAGTTTAATGATCCCAAGAACACATGAGTTGGAAGTGGTAGAACTGAGATTTGAACCCAAACTCCCAAGTATAGTGCCTGGAACATGGTAGGCACTAACTAAATGGGAGCTACTATTACTGGGAACCATCATTTGTAGTGGAAAGAATACAAGGCTTTGAAATCAGATAGACGTGATTTTCATTATCAGCTCCCTGAGCCCTAGTTCTCCTATCTCTGTCTGTAGCAGGGTGGTTGAAGTGATGAAAGATTACTTATTGGGTACAATGTGTACGATTCACGTGATAGGTACACTAAAATCCCAGACTTCACCACTATGCAATATATCATGTAACGAAACTGCACTTGTACCCCCTAAATATATTGAAATAAAAAAGAAGAAGTAATGTATCAAAAGGCCCAGAACATAACAAATATCTGATAGTTGATAGCTATTGTTAGGTATTTAGTTTGGGAGCAACGAGGAACCATTGCAGATTTTTAGTCTAGAGACTGATAAGCTGAGATAAAATTTGTAGAAGATTAAAAGTAGAGAAATTTAGAAGAACTGATATATGTTTTGGTTTTTTAAAGACATGCCTCCTAAAACACACTCCTAAAACTAAATTAAAAGAAGCATATTTTGCTAATGAGATGCTCATTGATTTGAAATCAAAGTAACAAAAATGCTTTGAAGAAAAAAACACAATAATTTTTAAGTAAACTGGATATAGAGTTACATTTAAACCTTATACGGTATTATGAAAAAGTCAGTCATGTAGCATTACACAATAAACACATCCTAGAGGCACGTATGTTCTTCAATAGAAATTTGACTAAACCATCA
>NW_012137191.1:7280030-7282013 GCF_000956105.1 Propithecus coquereli | reverse complement strand
AAAGTGGTTGGATTTGAGATACTCTGAAGCTGGAGTCTAAAAGACTTGCTGTTAGATTGGTTATCAATGGAGAAAAAGAGGATAATCAATAATAATCTCTATGATTTGTGTCTGATCAACTGAATGAATGATAGTTCTATTCTGCCAGTGAGGGAGTGGGAGAGGTTAAAATGTTTTAAATAAAACTTTAAGGTGATATTTTGTGTTTTACATTGCCAAAACGGAATAGAAACAGTCTGAACAAAAACAATTGAGTTTAATGGGGTGGGTCAGAACAACTTGCATTGTTCTAAAATAATTCGAGTACTTATCTGCTGTTTTTCTTTTGGCGGGACGTTATTGATGGTGGTGGTGGTTTAACAGGAAAATTGCAGACGTATTTTTGCCAACTATGAACAGTAAAACATTGACACATAAAAATATTTGGTTTATTGAGTGATTTTCTATAAATGAAAGGTATTTTTATTTTTTACAATTTGGATTTATATTTGTTCTTTCTCCATTACTGAATGAGATTGGATACTTCTTGAGAAGGAATAGTGGAACACTTTTTAATTTTGGGGGACCCATTGCTTGAAGTTACCTCAAAAGTCATCTAGTATAGCAGTCCCCAACATTTTTGGCACCAGGGACTGGTTTCATGGAAGATAATTTTCCACGGATGCAGGTGGGGGGTGGAGATGGTTTTGGGATGATTCAAGTGCATTACATTTATTATGCAGTTAAACCTCTCTGCTAATGAAAATCTGTATTTGCAGCCACTCCCCAGTGCTGGCAGTTAAACCTCTCTGCTAATGAAAATCAGTATTTGCAGCCACTCCCCAGTGCTGGCATCACCGCATCAGCTCCACCTCAGATCATCAGGCACTAGATTTTCATAAGGAGTGTGCATCCTAGATCCCTCCCATGCGCAGTTTACAGTAGGGTTCACGCTCCTATGAGAATCTAATGACGCTGCTGATCTGACAAGAGGCAGAGCTTATGCAGTGATGTGAGTGATGGGGAGCAGCTGTAAATACAGATGAAGCTTCCCTTGTTCACCTGCAGCTCACCTCCTGCTATGCAGCCCAGTTCCTAACAGGCCACGGACCAGTACTGGTCCATGGCCCAGGGGTGGGGGACCACAGATCTAGTGTTAATCTTACTTTTTATGGTAAGAAAAAAGATGAGTCTAAAATATCAAATGAATTGAAAAAAAGTCACATAGGTATTTAGTCAGAGGGTCAGTACTAGACCTTCCTTGATCTTATGGAATTTCAGTGAGGTTTTGCTGTTGTTGCTTTGTTTTTGGTTTTCTGCTCTATCATGATATAGAAAATTACAATCAAACAGTATATAACTATATCAAGTGTAAAAAATTAATATCAAGTAGAAAAATCATCAAGTGAATTGGTATGGACTCAAATAAAGGCTTTTATAATATAACTGAAATGCTGCTTTTATCCTACCTTGAGTATTTCTAATTATACAGGTATTCTGAGAGGGCTTAGTAAGATTCATCTGATATTCAACTGGGCTTTGGGAAATAATAATATTTGTGCTAATTATAATAGCTTATGTTACATGTACTATTAATAAGCACTTTATTGACATGGTCTTGTTGCATACACACAGCAACCTTATGAGCCTGGTACCGTTATTATCCCTTTTTAACAAATGCATAAACTTAGGTTGAGAGGCAAGATAATGCCCCAAACCATAAAGTGGTCAGTGGCTGGTCCAGGACTTAAAGCCAAGTCTGGCTGACACCAACCCCATGCTACTGTGCTTACTCCTCTGCCACTTTATTGGTTGGTAACTCACTCTCCTCTGCCACTTTATTACATTCATTGGTTAACCCAATGAATATATCACAATTATGTGGTAAATCCTTACAGAAAGTGAAACATTATATAATTAAGACAGAGGCATTAGGTAAGAAACAGAAAATGCTTAGGTAAAAATTAATTCTAAAGATACAAGTGAGTGAGTAAGATGTAGTTC
>NW_012137191.1:7276943-7279980 GCF_000956105.1 Propithecus coquereli | reverse complement strand
ACTATGCTAGGTACTATGAGATTTACCTATTTGAATGTAACCATATCTGCCCTGGCAGATTTGGTTTATTAGCCATGGCAGGACAAAGAGGCAGTTATTTACCTAATAAGTTTTAGTTTTAGGGTATTACGCCTCCCAATATCTTCAGATGTGTTCCAGTTTACCATTTATTGGGCCACTGATCCTAGTTGAGTAATTTTCTCTTGAAAACTCCTGTTCAAATCTTAAGATACCAGTTGGAAATTGTAGCAATGGAAGTCATCAGGATCTATGATCACAAGAGCACAGGTCAGTTTATTGTACTGATCAGTAGCTCCACAAAGTTCTGGAGAACAGAACATAAAGTCATTATATTTTATTAGAAGTGAGTACACAGGGAAGAGAAAAACAGTATCATAAAAGCCTTTAACAGTCTGAAGAAAAGTTTAAGGCCAGTCATTTAATAGAAATTTTGGTTTTGTTTATTTAGTCCATGGTAAGGCTTTGTATTCATATTGATTCTTGGATTGATTCTAACAATCTCTGTGCACTTGTGGGCCACATCCTATAGGTTGGGAATCGCTGCACAGTTGAGCAATCCAGTGGGAGATGGGAGCAAAGATTCAGGTTGAGTCAGTATCTATGTGGCTAAAAATTAAAATAAAAACCTGGAATGCCTAAGAAACAATACTTTCAAAATTTAGATTATAGATTTCTACAAAATCTATAGAAGGGTAGTATGAGGATGCTTAAAACAAACACTGACTTCTGCAGAAGCATGCCTGTACTCTTCATTTCCACAGACCTACCTCCCCTGCACTCGGCAATGACTTTCACCATCTTAAACATTGCACTTTGCTCTCTTGATGCTTATGCACGTGTTCCTCTCTGGTTTATGTGCTTGCGTTTATCAGTGCTGCTGCGTTTCCCCCATGGCAGCCTGAACACCCACTCGTCATTGCCATTTGCGGTACTTGTCTCTACATCTTAGTCGATTATAAATTCCACACAGATCCAGACCAACTGTGTTTTCTCTTCCTAGCAGCTGTAACCCCACATGTCCCCTGCTGCTAGTACTATGCTGGAAAGCACTAGATGCTTTAACAAAAGTTATCAAATGAATAAAACGTCACCCAATTCAGTTTTGCTTGAGTTGTGTATCTTGAGGTTAGTTACTTCCTATTTAGCGATTTTTAATATTATACTATTTACTATTACACTATTTTTCATTTTAGATTTCTTTCAGAAATATTAAGGCCAGTATTTATATTAAAATTGGGAAAAATTTTCTGATTCAGTTTCTATTAATTTTAAATAAAATGCTATATTTATGAATGAATGTTTTAGATAGCATAAAACACAAAATAATATAGTAGTAATTTAAGTGACATTCCATAAGATTTGATCCAAGGATGTTCAAATGTACTTTTAAATGTTGAAAAAAATCAGGATAACAGGATACTAAATATATCACTTCCTTCTTTATATACATGTTGTTATAATCAATTCATCAGAATGAGTTACAAACCATAGGAAAATATTGGCATATAGTTTCTTGATAAACAATGCTTATTATTATGCAAAATCTATTGAAAAATCTATAGTGGTTTTTCATTTCATGTTGCTGTCATGGTTTGCAAACTAAACACACATTAACCATAACAACCACTAATTATTTTGTCCCTTAGTGAAGATGTTGGAATAGAAAAGAAATTATTCTGAATTGTAAATACAAATAATATACTTTGAAGGCAATGATTATTTTTTCTCATATAAAATGTATATCTTCCATTGGAGTTATTCCAGGAATAAAACAAGCAAAAAATTAACATAAAATGACTGAGTTGTAGAAAGATAGAACTACACATGGCAGAATCTATTTATTATAACAAAAGACATTATACTTTGTCTAAAACACCATTGCATTGGGGATCTCTTATTCAAATTTTGGAGCAAAAATATAAGATAAGATGTGTATATAGTTTAATTTGCAGTCTAGGGAGACTTGAAATATTACTCTACCCCTAATGTTTCTTTGAACTTCCATTTCTTGATGTGAGGTACTTATTGGTTCACAATCAACCCGACAGATCATAGATATTAATTTCTTAACCTAACATTTCTGGCAGTTCTGAGCATCATTTTTTTGGAGGGGAATCAATAAATAAAATTTTAATCAGTACTTGTTGCGTACCTACTGTGATAAATGATATGGTAGGGAAGGATGTGGTGATGGGATGACAGAGTTTTATGAGACACAGTTGCTGATCTAAAGAAGCTTGTTACGTAGTTATGCAGACTACACACAAAAACATATGCACACACATACTTACACACACCCACACACACTTTCATGCACAAATAGATAAAGAGTTTAATATGATTGAGCTTGGGCAGATCACAAGGGATTTGTCTGAGTGGAAGGACTAATGAGAACTATGACATTCTTGGTTTACAGTTATTTTCATGTTGTGTAATACAGAACTAGTAAAGAAGCAGCTAAAGATACAAGTGAGTGAGTAAGATGTAGTTCCTCACAGAAGGCACACATAAAATTTGTGCTCGGTCCACCTGGAGGAGAGAGTCAAGTTAGGATTATACGAGGCCAGAAAAACATAAATAGTGCCTTACAATCTTTTATACTCTTGGCTAATCCCAACTCATCTTTCTACTTGCTCCCATAAATAACAATCCTTTGCTGGGAGTTGGTTACATAACTAGTGCAAATTCTCTGAGGAAGGATTTAGATCTGTTAGAGGAAAAAAAGAAAAAGCTAGGGAGTGATAAACACAGTGTATATTGTTCTGTGCTGTGTTCAGGGAACAGGCTAGTGCTGAGATACATTGAGTCCTGTGGCCCTTATATGATACCTGATTGTAATGAACATTCACTGTATGACTCTAGAGAGAGGAAAAACATGGCTTACCATTTAAAAGATAACCCCATGTCTTTTGCCTGCTTTTTAATGATTTGATCATTACACATTGTATACATGTATTGAAATATCACACTGGACCCCATAAATATGTATAATTACTTCATGCAGATTAAAAATAAT
>NW_012137191.1:7262530-7268568 GCF_000956105.1 Propithecus coquereli | reverse complement strand
AAAAATTCCATTGTTATTAAAAAATTTCATATATCTATTTCTATAACAAAAAATTTCCTATTAAATACATTTATTGAACTTTTTCTGTTGTTAGATTTTCTTTTTCCATCTGCTGCAACCAGATTTCTCTGCTTACTCAAGACAGAAACATGGTTGTATATACGGTAGACAGTTATTATTTTCTTCTTTTAACAAAAGTATCCAATAGAAGAGATTGTAATAATATGATTTTAATGAGTTTGATACATTCAGTAAGAAAGTGCTAAGTCTAATATATTTGCCTCTATGTATGATTTTTCTCTAAAATTTAGACTTGATAAATTTGAACTATTTGTCTATGTTTCAAAACATAAACATTTCTATCTTAATCATTTAGTTTTGATTTTCTCTAGGAACTGAATTTCACCAAAATAATTTTGAATGTGAACTTTACTGTTTTGTGATCTTATTTGAACAACTTGGCATATTTGCCCTTCAATAGCAGTAATCATCTGCCAATTCGCCATTATAGCTAGCCTAACATTTAAATTTAATTCTCCTACCTTGGGCTCAGTGAAAGTCAGGAATATGTAGATGGTTTTCCATAGAAAAATTTAAAGGTGATTTACCTTGATTTTCCTGGCAGTTGGTACTGTGCACTTAGTAACTGTTCTAGGTTAACGCCCAAAATGACGTGTTCAAATAAACAGACTCACGAATGCTGGACACCCACATTATCTTGTTATAAATTTTAAAATTTTTATTAATTTTAGTAGAGCATTAATTTTCACTCTAGAATTTTTTTTTGTGAAAGAACCAAAGTGAAAAATAGAAATGTTTCTTTTCAAAGAAAGAGATCATCTTAGTCTTTAGGAGGCTGACATGTTTAATGCACTTTCTATTTGTTGATAAGATTTGTTCATACTACATAGCTTTCTATGAGATGTTTTGGATCAATTTTTTATATGTCATCTAAAATAAATAATATTATGAAAATAAAATCAACATGGCTGGGGAGTCTGAAGGACAGTGAGGTCACAACTCCCAGTCTCGCTTTATTCAGAGATTTATTAACAACTAAGCTGTGCCTTGGAGTTGGCTCATGTACAGGAACTAAATCAATGTCATGGCTTTTCAAGTTGAGGTTTTGAAGCATTATGATGACCTTAATTACATATATTAAATTATTTATCAAATGTTATACACAGAACATTTTGCCCTTTCCTTAGGACATTGGTCAGCATCTCTTTTTGAAAAGTAATCACTCATCAGGATTTTATTGACTATTTCTCCAAAGGATTTTCCAATATTCCTCCTACAATAAAGAAAAGTTCATTTCTCTGGCATCTGTTCTCTGAAAATGCTTAGATTAATTTAAGAATTCTGAGAAAACAGCAAAGATCCTGCTTCTCAAAGCAATATCAGAGATGGAATTCCCAGAAGACAAGTAAACTGAAGCATTTTATGCTGAACCCAGACTTCCCTTCTCCTCTCTTCTTTCTGTACATATTATGCAAAATGAGTCAAATGGTGGAGATCAGGAAGAAAAGGAAGAAGATTAGGGAAAAAATGACATAAAATTGAGAAAGAGACTAATAATATCACCAAAAAAAAATGAGATATGTGTTAAGCAGCATGGAGGGAAATTACAGAAACTAACTGAAGCCGAGAATAAGAAAATCTTAGTCTTGTTCTTGATTTCGTATGTATAGGAGGAAAATATGGTCCCCTGTGATAAGAGAGGATACGAGGACCATAGAGACACATAAATTCTTTATTATTATAAGCAATCCTCATGTATTGTGACTTTTACCTTTAGTGCAACTTTATAGCTTGTTCATCTGTTGGGCATTTAGAGATTTATAACAAGAAAAAAATAGATAACTCTTTAGAAGCAAGAAATTCTTAGTGATAATTGTATGCTGTGTGAAAATAACATCTCATCAAATAAGCTGAATAAAAATTGTAATAATACCTGTGCTTGAGGAAGTTTGCTGCTGACTTCTGGAAGGAATACAAAGTAATGTAATACAGAGTGCACCCTTAAGGAGCAAATTTACTTGGGATGACAAATCTTCATAAATAAAGTAAATATTACACAATAGAGGGACAGGTTAGCAATAAAGAAAAGGCAAATTATGTAGCTGATATGTACTAACAGTGTATTCTTTCATTCAACAACTATTTGCTGAGTATCAAGAAACCTAGAATGAACTAGGTTTTAGAGATCGAAAGCTGATTGTGAGGTCTACAGTTTAGGAAGTTTCCCTTCCTTAGGAGGATTCCCTTTTTTTTTTTTATTTCAGCATATTATGGGGTACAGATGTTTAGGTTATGTATGTTGCCCTTGCCTCCCTACTCCCCCCCAAGTCTGAGTTTCAAGTGTGCCCATCCCTTGGATGGTGCACATTGCACTCTTTGTCTCTTTTGCTGAGTTTTTATGGGCAGGTAGGTTTGAAGAGGAAGTGGGAGAGCATTCTTTCCTGAGTGGATGTAAGTACAGTTGCAGAGTAAATGGTATGAAAAAATAGCAAAGTCACCCAGTTTTCAGGATATAGTGGTAAAAATCTTTGGCTAAAGTGCAGGGTACAAATAGATTTGTGTTTAAATGATATAGAAGTCAAAATGCTGGAACAGACAGATTTATTCACTAGCCAGGATATTTGCAATTGGTACTATGGAGAAAAAAAGGATTTACTTTTAAGCAAGTAAATGACACAGTGAAAGACTATGCATCACTTAGGACTCCTTTGATAGTAAGTGTCAGAGAACCAAACTAAAACTAACTAAAGAAAGCAGGGGTTTGTACTGTTATACATAGCTGAAAAGTTCTGAAGTAAATATGGCTTTAGGAATATCGTGGGACACAGGTGATTTACTTTGTTTTATCCTTTTCTTGACTCTGTTTTTATTCTCAGGCTCCCTGATACTTTCCTTCAGGTTTAAGCTCACATACTTACAGGACTAAGTCCAATAGGAAAGAGAGGGAAACTTCTGTTTGCTTCTTCATAAAGTTACTGTATTCTATGCTTGGAACTTCTAGGGTTACAAGCTCATCTCTGAGCCAATCACTGTGGCTAAATGGATGAAATTATATAGATTTACTAGGAGTAGATTACAAACCTATTCTTGAACTATACCTCCTGTAAATAAAGAATACAATAATTAAATATTATGGCTGAGCAGGCATAGAACTTATGTACCATCACCCGCATCCACATAGAATGAGGATTGAGGAAGGTTTATTTCCCAGAACAAATGTGTTGTACTGGGACCATGAGTGGAAAGAGAATGCAGTGTGGATTTTTGGTACCAAAACCAGCCCAAACGTTTTGAGCTTTATATATGAATTTGAATGGAAAAAGTGATATTAATATGCAAAATTTTTCAGGGATGACTTTAGAACTTAGTGAGTGATTGTCTATTAGTTTTTCTAATAGTAGATCAAGTTGCCAAATTTTTTCAAGTTGCAGCACTCTTAATTTCTTAGTTATTTTTGCATGACACTGCTTCACCAAAATAAATACATAAGAGATCCATTTAATAAATATTTAGGTCTGACAGATAATGAGGTTGGGTTTCACTCAAAAAATGTAAAATACCCCAGGAGAGTTCCCTATTTGGGGAACCATAGCTATAGCCATTGACTTACAAAAATGTGTTATTACTTCCTAAGATTGATTAGGAAATAGAAAAATAGATAACATAAGAGTCTTGGAGCTACTAGTTCAGTAACATTGTGTATAAAAGACTATCATAGCCACTCATGCAAAGCTTGAATTGGGTGATTAGTGTTTACCATTTTGTCCAAGTTTTTGCTAGTTTGAGTTCTGGATAATGGATTATGATTAGGAAAGAAAATGATAAAACTAATTTTTCATATAAATCATTTGTTGCCCAGGTTGAGGGGCAATGGTGCAGTCAGAGCTCACTGCAGCCTTAAACTGGGTTCAAGCGATCTTTCTGGCTCAGCCTCCGGAGTAGCTGGGACTACAGGCCCACGCCACAAAGCCCAGCTAATTGTTTTTTTGTTTTTTCTAAAGATAGGGTCTCACCATGTTACCTAGGCTTGTCTTGAACTCCTGGGCTCAAGGGATCCTCCTGCCTCAGCCTCCCAAAGTGCTGGGATTACAGGTGTGAGCCATCATACCTGGCTGATTTTTTGTTTCTGATACATTCTCCTAAAGGATTCTCTGTAGACTTTCTGGAATGTGCAACACTGAAAATCAAGTGATATGAACACTATTTATTCTAGATCTTCTCCCCCATCTAAGACCATAGGAACTAGTCCTTTCAGAGGAGATAATCTCATCTGGACCTCTTTCTCTAGTTGCCCATCTCTTAGAATAGTGCCACACTTAATTGTATGGTAGACCTCAAAATAGTGTTCTATTTTAATAAGCCAATGTGGTATACACTCCCTTCTAAAGGTAATATAAGTATCAGTATGCATGTACACATAATCTCCTTTTTAAATGCTTTGAATTTAACATATTCCATATTTAGCATAAATAAAATAGTTTATAAGACAAAGACATTTTAAAACATTTTTTTTCATTTTTTACTTTCTTTGAACACATAGAACATTGATTTTTCACTTTGGGTTCTTTATGGTTTCATTATTTGAACTTTATATTTGACTCATTATAGAAAATCTATGAATAGGTTAGTATATTTAAGATATGTCTGAGCATCTTCTTTCAATCATTTATTCCAGAAACTTTATGCATTACTTACTGTATGCCTTGCATAGCATGTATGGTTTTCAATTAGACTGTATGTTGCAATCACTTGGAGATTTAATCAAGCCTAACTTTTAATCAAGCCTCATTCCAGACAGAATAACTGGGGTTTTGAACCAAGGAATGGGTATTTTTCAAAAGATTTCTGAGTTATTTTAATTTACCTTTAAGGTTGAGAAGGATTGATCTAATGCAAAGACTGCTTTTTTTAAGTTAAATGTATTCCTTGAGTTAGCAGCTATTTCTGATCTTGAGAAAATGAGGATTATATAGTTATGATGTCTGTTCTTTTTGAGTCCAAATGCTTGACAATTAAAAGTATTACTAAAATCATACAACTTGTGACTGAGAAATACAAATGTGTTTCCCCAAACTTAAAGCACAGGCATCATAGTATTCCAAAGTGAACAAGAAAGTTCTAGAGATTATAGAATTTGATATTCCTTTTCTCCCTTTGCAGCTGCCTGCTAGACTAATCCATATTGTTTATTCACAGGATGAGAACGATGTTTTTAATCATTTTCCACAGATGTGAATGATTGATATAAAAAAAGACACTCTGGCTTAAAGAGCATTGCTAGGAAACATAGTTTGAGGATGAAATCTGCAGAGAGATCTCCTATCTTCCATTCCATAATAAAAAAGTTTGCTGGTAGCATGTCCTGATTAAAAAAGTAGAAAAATAATCTATTACCTCTGTATTTGGAGGGAATTTGTTATAGGCTCACTTAAATGGCTTTATTTGGAAATAGTTTTGTTTTATAGATGTGCACTGAAACTTCCAGGAATTTTTTTTTTATTTGTGTAAGGATAAAATTTCAAGTATGTAATAAGATTTTTGTCAAAATAATTACTTTTAAGAGAAATGCACATAAGCACAATCATTAACTTGTCTTAATTTTTGCCTTAATAATAATTTTCTGACTATTAAAGTAATATATTCTTTATCATAGGAAAATCTGGGTATACAGAAAATATAAAAAGAATAGTAAAAATCCCCCATAATACCACTATACAGAAATAACCGTATATTGATGTTATTTCTTTATGCCTTATTTATTCTAAATACTCAGAATATGTCAGCCAATGGTTTTTAAAGTTTTTGTTTTCTTTGTGTGTTCTGAGAGTCCCTGTCTTTTAGCAGGTAAATTAGTTTCATCCTCTTATATTTATTGTAATTTCTTATGTACCTTTATGTATTTCTAAAATATGATTTTATGTTTTTTTACTGCCCATACTTTTTTTTTTTCCTTCTTTCCCACCTTTTATTTGATCAAGTCTTTTATATACCTTATATTTTTAAGGTCATAATATATA
>NW_012137191.1:7208870-7262394 GCF_000956105.1 Propithecus coquereli | reverse complement strand
CTATGGGGAATTGCTATATCTAACTGTCTAAACTCTTTTAAGACCCTTATCCATATTACTAAATCATTTTCTCAAAAGATTGTCTTAGTCACTACATATAGCAATATAGAAAAATACCAATCATTGTATCCATATCAACATTAAGTATTATTAATTTTAATACTGTACAAATTTTATGAAATAGAATGTATATGCAGCATTTTAAAAGTTGCATTTTGATTCATTCACTAGTCATTCACATTTATTTATTCATATAAGTCTCTAATCATGTCCTTCAACCACTTATCTATTATTACTGTTATAGCCTTCCATATCTTTAGCTATAAGTTCCTTATGGCTATGTCTGTAATCCTTGTGAAGCTTTTCCCTAATTTATATTTTGCCTTTAAAATTCATTCATAATTTTTATATGTGCGATTTAAAATTTTTCTTTTTATTTTCTCCTATTCAGGGACTTGGTGTATTTATTTCTTTTTTAAAAATTAGTTGTTATAAGTTGGTTTGATTCTTATATTTCAACCTTTAATTCATCTGAGTTTATATTGATGTATAAAGTGAGATTAGAATATTTATTGATTTTTTTTTTTGTTAACTGTCTAATCATGTCAATGCCCTTCTTTAAATCATATTTCCTATCTTTACCTGTTAGCACTTTCACAAATGAAGGATATAAGTGTTGCTGCCCAACCTGGTTGTATTGCCTGCTGCACAGAGAAAAGCCAATACACTGAGACAGTTGGGATGGCAACGGAGAAAGGGTTTAATTCTGCAGACTGCTAAGCAGGCAGATGGAGGAATTTCTCAAATCCGTTTCCCTGAGTATTTGGGAGGCAGGGTTTTTAAAGATAGTTTGGTGGGCAAAGGATTAGGCAATCTTCTTACATCTAGTCAGTTCCTGGGTTAGGGTCACAATTCCTTTTGAGTCAGTTTCTTGCTATGGGTCACCAGTCTGGGTGGATCAGCCAATCCACTGGAATGCAGCACCTGGAAGATATCTCAGAGACTACCTTTAGGTTTAGAAAAGGCAGTGTTATCTACAGAGAAAGAATCTTTATGACCACCAGCTATGTGACCCAAGAGTAGCAATTATAGAGAGGCAAACAAAGGGACAATGGCAGATTATTATCATTAAGTTTAGTTAGGCCTGTGCTTTCTCAGTTTATGCCCTTACTACAGTTCTTGTCTTGCAACCCTTTATTAATTTGTAAATGGTGGTTTCATAAGTAGTATAAATGTAAGCCTGGATTCAAATCTCAATTCCACCACTTACTAGTGCCACAATCACCGTGATCTTGGGCAAATTGCTTAACTTACATGCCTCATTTGTGTCATCTATAAAATGAACACAGAGCCTGTATCATAGGGTGAAGGAAAAGTGAGATAATATATATAAGGCGTCTGGCACATAGTAAATGATCAGGAAATGTTAGCTCTTATCTGTTGGTTCTTCAGAGAACATCACACTTATTTATGGAGTTTTATATTATGGTTTTCTGTTTTGTGGGATTATAACTTATTTTATTAGCCTTGAAGACTCTAGAGCTGAACTGCTTAGTTGTGAATCCAGACATTCCAACTGATTAACTGTGTGGTCATGGGTAAATTACTTCATGTCTTTGCATTTTAATTTCTCTATCTGTAAAATGGAGATATTTATAGCATTTACCTCAGAATTATTTTGTGGGGACTAAATGAGGATTAAATATATTTAAAGTGGTTAGTGCTAAGTACTATGTTGGCCTGAGCTGTAATTTGTTCCAAAGTATTCTTAACGTTCTATTCACTCCTATTTCTTAGGTAATGAAATTGAGACTTATTCTGTCAAGTTTAGAGAAACTCCATTTGTACTTTGATTGTAAGTACATCATTTTGGAAAAAATAATATTAAGTCTTGTTTTGGAGAAATGATGTATTTCTCCAATTTTTTAATGCTTTTATAGAGCTATCAATAAATTTTTGTACCTTTCCATTTCTTATACTGATCATTAAAAGTATTACTAGGTCATCAATTATGTGTTTGTTAATATTGCAAATAAGGGCTTTATTTTCCTTATTTATAAGTAGTTATTGTTAGTATGCAAGAAAACTACCATTTAGTTTATATTTATCCTTTGCTTAGCCATTTTGCTGAACTCTCTTAATTCTACTCTTTTATTTAAATCCATTTTCTTTGCTATTCTGGTGTATAATCACACTATGCAAATAATAGTTTTGCCTCCTCTTTTCTAATTGTTTAAAATCTAATTTTTACTTCATTTTGATTTTTATTTGCCTAAGCTTCCAGAGTAGTGCTAAATTCATGTATGTAAGAAATATTCAACTGGTATTTTTCGTGTTTCAAGTACTGTGGAAGGCACTTGGATAAACAAATAGATTGCATAGCCATGGGCCCTGTCCTTAAAAAACTTTAAAACTAGTCCTACAGTCTTAACATGGTATCATCTATCAAATGCTGTGTGTGAGTTTGCATTATTTAGGGGAGATATTATGTAGTCTTCATTAGATTATTAAAAGAGTTTATGAGTATAAAAGGTTAAAAACCATTAATCCTAATATTAATAAATCATAGTCTTATTAATACCTGATTAATTTTGCATTATGATTTAAACGTTCATATTCTCTATTATAGACTTTTTTAAAATTTGAAAACAACTGTGATAATGCTATCAGTCTCTTTATAATGCATACTGTATATCTTTTTTAAATTACCCATATTCTCAAAAATAAGTTGCTAATTTTTCATAGAAAAATGTTAAAATAACCTACACATTAAAAAAGGACTCTTTGTAGATATATTAATTGAAATTTTACAAAGTAATTTTTGAGTTTTAACCGGCAATATTGGAAACATAATTCAAGTCTATAATCACAGATTGGTCACCTGTGGTCTCTATACATAGGAATAAATTGGGGTATAGTTTCCAATCTTGTGGTTATTTGTTTTTAGACTCTAGATTATGATTTTAAAGAAATGTGGTTAACAAAGAAAAAACAAACAAATAGACTTGTGTTCGTTTTTCCTTTCTCCAGTAGTTGTTCTTTTCCAGGACTGCTGAAACACAGGGGAAAGACAGAAAGCAGTTTGTCAAATAAAACTGCCTGATTGGTAGAGAAGACAGCAAGCCTTCCCTGCAAGGACTGGTAGAGAAACCATGGGAGAACTTTATCAGTTTAATAAACAGAGTGAGAGTCTCACAAGCTGGGTGGCTCTCCACAAACAAAACAAGGCTCAGGAAGGCAGCAAAGGGAAGAGATCACTTTCCTTGATTTAGCATCTGGGAAGAAAACATTCACAGGAGGGGCACTCATGTGGACAAAGAACAAAACCTTGCTTCCCCTCCAGCCACTGGGAACAAAACACCCATAACATCTTGCCAAAGGGTGTGCAGGCCTGTGTCAGCAGGGGTTTGCTCCATGTGGCCAGTCAATTGAAATCCCTTGAAAATATTTTGACTGGAGCTATAAAAAGTTAAAGCATTTGGAAAATTCCTTTTCAGGTTGTTTTCTGTGAGGGTTCAACCTACTGTTTTAGGAAACTCACTTGCCATCTGTACATTGATGTATTTATAGTGCGAGGGAGATTCTTTAAAAGGTGAATGAGAAATAGCTGGGTGTATAATTAGAATCAGTGCTTTTCATTAACTACATTTTAGCCATAACATGGAGAAGAAAAAGCAAAGGGGGATGTTTTGAGTGATTTGAAATAAAACAGAACAAAATTACTAAACAGCTTTAAAAGGTGGTGGTACATTTTAATTTGATTTTAAAAAAAGGAAAAGTCAATTGAAATGTCATTACTTCTCTTTTTAGTCTCTGCAATTTACCCCTTCAAATATTATGTTCAAATATTAAGCAATTATTTTTTTTTATGTCAGTGAAATAGTTATACCTCTGAAAGCATTTGCTAATTTATACATTCAGGGATTTAAAAAAGGTTTATTAAGTGTTTCCTATGTGATAGGCGTTGTGGTTGGTCAAAGCCCCAGATCAATGGGGGAGTCAAGCATTGAGATTTATTTAATCATAAAGGGCAATACTTGCCCCCAAAGAAAGGTACAAGTGGTATCAATCTCAATGTGTCATTATAAGTATCAAAACGATAATTCACAAAAAGAACTGACAGTGACCCTGGCAGAGTCTAATTGTCACACATATTCCAGTGATGAGAAGAATAGAGAAGCTGAGCATCATGCTGAGGAGGAAGATGTTAGGGTACAGGTGCCACCATTTAATATCACTGGCAAGTGGCTTAATCCTCTTAACCTCATTTTCTTTGTTTGTTAGTTGGAGTCAATAACAGTTACCTACAGGTTGTTGTGAAGGGGAAAGGTATATGTAAATCACCTGTCCAGTATGTGAAACAGTAGGTGTTCAATAAATGAGTAATTTCCTTTACTGGACTCTTAGCCATGAAATATTAATCCCTAATACTATACGGATATCATCAATTAAAAGCTAATACAGATACATCAGTGGTAAATTCTGAGAATAACATTAGATAGGGACTCTCTCTTAGGTCATTTGTAAGCTGAGTATGAGTATCAGCTTCTCCTGTGACTTCCCATTGAACTTTATTTCTCCTTATCATTTTTATTATTATTAATAGACTTTATATTTACAAGCAGTTTTAGGTTCAGAGCAAAATTGAGGAAAAAGTGTAGACAATTTCCCTATACCCCCTACCACCTGCCCCTGTACACATAGCCTCCCCCACTATCAATATCCAAAGTGGTATATTTATTACAATTGATGAACCTACATTAACACATCAGCATCACTCAAAGTTCATAGTTTATAATAGGATTTGCTCTTGCCATTGTACGTTCTATGGATTTGGACAAATTTATAATTAGAGTATCATACAGAATAGTTTCACTGCCCTAAAAATCCTCTGTACTTTGCCTATGCATTCCCACCCCCACCCCCATCCCTGGAAACCACTGATCATTTTAGTGTCTCCATGGTTTTACCTTTTCCCAAATATCATATAGTTGGAATCATACAGTATGTAGCCTTTTCAGATTGGATTCTTTCATTTAATAATATGCATTTAAGTTTTCTTCATATATTTTCATGGCTTGATTGCTCATTTCTTCATAGTGCTAAATACTATTCCACTGCCTAGATATATCAGGTTATTTCTACTACCCTACTAAAGGATATATTGGTTTGTTCCAAGTTTTGGCAATCATAAATAAAGCTGATATAAACATCCTTGTGCTGGTTTTTATATGTACATAAATTTTCAACTCCTTTGGGTAAATACCAAGGAGTGTGATTGCTGGATTATATGGTAAGAGCATGTCTAGTTTGGAAGAAACTGCCAAACTGTCTTCCAAAGTGGCTGTACCATTTTGCATTCCTACCAGAAATGAATGAAAGTTCCCATTGTTCTACATCCTTGCCAGCATTTGATGTTGTTGGTATTTTGGATTTTTGCCATTCTAATAGGTATGTAGTGATATCTTATTACCATTTTAATTTGCAATGCCCTGGTGACATGATGTTGAACATCTCTTCATATACTTATTTGCCATCGGCATATCTTCTTTGGTGAGGTGTCTGTGCAGGTCTTTTAACCACTTTCTAGTTGGTTGGTTGTTTTCTTATTGTTGAGTTTTAACAGTTCTTTGTGTATTTTGGATAACAGTCTTTTATCAGATATGTCTTTCACAAATGTTTGTCCCAGTCTATGGCTTGTGGTCTCACTCTCTTGACAGTGTCCTTCACAGAGCAGGAGTTTTTAATTGCAATGAAGTCCTGCTTAGCAACTCTTTCTTTCATGGATCCTGCCTTTATTGTTATATCTAAAAAGTTATTTCCATATCCAAGGTCGTCTAGATTTTCTTCTGTGTTATCTTCTAGTAGTTTTATAGTGTTCCATTTAAATTTAGCTCTGTGATCCATTTTTTTTTCCTTTTTCTTTTTTTTAATTTCTGCATATTATGGGGATACAAATGTTTAGATTACATTGCCCTTGCACCGCCCCCAGTCAGAGCTTCAAGCGTGTCCATCCCTCAGATGGTGCTCATTGTACTCATTATGTTTGTATATACCCATTGTGATCCATTTTGAGTTAATTTTTGTGAAGAGTATTAGGTCTATTAGGTCTGTGAATAGATTTTTTTTTTTTGGACATGTGGATGTCCAGTTATTCTAGCACAATTTATTGAAAAGACTATCTTTTTTCCATTTTATTTCCTTTACTCCTTTGTTTGAAAATCAGTTGACTATATTTATGTGGGTCTGTTTCTGAGCTTGGTATTCTGTTCCATTTATCTATGTGTCTATTCTTTTGCCAATACCATGGTATGTTGATAACTCTAGCTTTACAGTCTTTATAACTTTAAATCTTGAAATTGGGTAGTGTCAGTCCTCTGACTTTGTTCTTCTTCAATATTATGTTGGCTATTCTGGATCTTTTGTCTCTCTATATAAAGTTTAGAATCACTTTGTCAATATCTACAAAATAACTTGCTGGGATTTTGACTGGGATTGAATTGAATCTATAGCTCAAGTTAGGAAGAACTGATACCTTGACAAGATTGAATCTTCCTCACTGTGTTTTCATCTTTGCATTTTACTTATTTGTTCAATGAAAGAATTTGAACTCTTCCATACTATAGCCATATCTCAAGAGTCTATCTTCCTCCTTCAGCTTAGTTTTGGCCAAATAACCAGCTGGCCGATAAGGTTAAATAAACATCTACCACTGAGAATTTGCCTTGTGAGCCTGTCTGAAAGTGAAGGACGCATAGATTAGATGCAATTAGCAGAAGGTGGTAGGAAGGACATAACTGCAGTGTAGATGAACTTTTCTTAGGTCCAAAATCTATGTTACTATGCACACTCCTAAAATGTTGCTCTGAAAGGATTATTTTTTAGTTTTATAAAATAATATGCCTGTTCCAGATGGGTCCAGGGAGTTTCTCATTCTCAGCAGAACTCTAAATCCCAACCAAGTTGGAATTTTTTCTATGAAAGGCTATATTAGGTTACTGACACTTATGCAAATAAAAATATTAATTGCAGAAAACAAAATGGAATCATTCCCAAAGAAGGAAACACACTGTTGGAGATAGAAAACCATAATTAAACAATCGTTATTATTGGCATATCAAAAATAAGACCTGATTTAGTTAAGATACTGTGCTTTAATGGGAATGCTAATCATTTTTCAGGACATAATCTATTTAACAACTGTATACGCAAAGCTTCTTAAGTGGAAATTTACTTCTATAAGGGCAAGAAATTTGAAACCTGAAACTTTGTAACTTTTTAGTTGACATGGCAGGGAGGCAATTTGCCAACAGCTGATTATGTAATATATATTAAAAGAAATGTAAAGAGCCACACATGTGCTTTTGTTTCTGCTGGAGTGCTCAGAGTCAGAGAGGTTCAGTTCAGCAGAATATAAATCATTACAAATTCTCCTTCCCAGAAATTCAGGACACATTGATAAAAATAAATGGAATAAACAAAAACATAATTGGATTGAAAACATAATGTGTCTACTGATAGAAAACTTACTTATTAAAATACCAAAAATATTAAGCAAGAACACCCTGGTTTAATGATTTTAGATATAGTTCAAATATAAAGAAAAAATGTATGTAGTCTCTTAGATAATTCAAGCAAAAATATTGCCTTTTGCCTAAAGTTTCCTGGTTAATTGCAAAACCTTCCTCTTTACCTTAACTGTGTAGATCGTTACATCGTTCTGCATAGTCACGTAAGGAGTTTAATTTTCAAGTTAAATCAAAATCACATAAATTATCAGTTATAATTTAAAATTTAGGGACAGAAATTTGGGCATATTGAACTCATAACTGATAGTTTATTGAATAAGACTTTGAATGGCCATAACAAATCTTATTTTATACATTCAAAATTAGTTTACAAAAATAAGAGAGGACAAATTTCTGTGTTTTACAACCTCCAAGTTATAATATCTTCTTTATTCTAAGATATTAAAGCTATAATAATGATAGTTTCTAAATCATCAAAAGATCCAGAAAGGAATTTTTTAAATATATGTTTTACTTCAGCACGAACTTTAGAATAAAAGCCAAAGATATTGCTTCTAAACTTGTAAAGAAAGTAAATAATAATCTGGCAAGAGAGCAAAGAGCTACCAGGCTCCTGCCAATAGATACAGCTGTCACTGCCTTTTCCCCTTATTTTATTTTTTCAGTTGGTGAGACAGCCATGATGGAGAAAAGTCATTTCCGATTTATATTTCTGCTGCTTCATTTTTCTTCCTTTCACTTATTCATTGCATAAAACAAATCAATTAGGAGGTTCTATCGGTTACTGGCCAGATAACGTCCAAATAGCTATTTCTTACTTATATCTCACCTCTAAATTGTGGTCCCATTTATTCAAATGTTTACTTGGTATCTCAACTTGGATATCTAATGGGAAACTCAAATCTAGTATGTTCAAACCAAATTCTTGGCCAACTCACTTTCCCACCAAAACTCTACCTCCCTTTGTTGAATAGCAGCATCTTTCACTCCAATGGCCAACCTAAGCGATAAGCACTCATCCTGAATTCATCGCTTTCCCTCACTACCACTCCAATGTCTCTGCAGGTACTACCCAATCAGTGTTTCTCTCTTACTGGTCCATACCCTCCTTGAACCCAAGGACCATATATTTGAATCTGTGGAATCTCTAGGACCTAGCACGGTATATATGATAGGCACCTAAATATTTTAAAACAAACAAAATGGCCTATATAACTACTCCTACATTTGCTAGTAAGCAAATTGTTGATTTTGCTATCCAAAATTATTGATTTTGCAAACTGTACTGGCAACTGCACTGCATTGGAGAAGTCATTAAAACTTGGAAGAGAAGTCCTATTGTATCTTTCCTCCCAATTGCCAAAATACAGAGAATATATACGCAAAGAGTGAGCCCCAGTTTAAACTGTAGACTTTAGTTAATCAGAATATGTCAATATTAGCCCACCAGTTATAACAAATACACCACAATAATGCAAAATGTTAATAATAGGGGAAACAATATAGGGGAGAAGGGGTTTATGATAACTCTGTACTTTATGTTTAATTTTTATTTAAACCTAAAACTACTCTAAAAATAAAATATAAAATATGTCACAAGAAAAAAAACATATTTCCCTTATTTTATGCCATTACATTGTCAAGACATCTGGAGACCCATTTTTCCCCCAGTTCCCAATGCCTTAGTTTTTAAAAGCTGACTTTTTATTGTGTAACTATCTATTTATGGGCAAAGTATATTTCATTTCCTTTCCCCTAAGTGAAAGGAGATAATATTTAATGCTGCTTTTATTAATACTGACGAGGAAGTCAATTCTATGAAATAAAAATATTTCTGAATGAATTTATTACCGCTGAGAGGGGAATGGGTTGGAAATTCACAATCTCATTCATAGAGAATTTGGTCTATATAAATTCAGTCTTGGCAGCTAGCCAGTAGGAGCTTTTGAAATGGCATATCTTGAGAAATGTTCTAACTTTTTTGGTAGAATAAAGATGGGGAAAAGAGCATAATAGCATGATTTTTTTCTTTAATAAATTCCCTTTAAAAGGGTTTTGAAAGTCTGGTCTCCAGATAATTCTGGAAATGGTTTTCAAAGACTGCTACTCAGATTTCTGTTTTGTAGTGAGCTAAAGTTTTGTAAAGTGTTAGAACTGATAATCATTTGCATGGAAGCCTCTATTTATAGCAGTAAAGTCCAATTTTGTAGCACTTTTGCAAAAATGCTTTTTATATATCATTTAATTTGATATTCATAATCATCCTGGGAAAACTGTGGAACAGATTTAACTACTAAATAAATAACCACAATTTCAGAGAGTAAAAAAAAAAAAAATGCATGGAAATGCCATCAACCCAATCGAATTAGTCCATTTTCTATGCTTATAATAAAATATCTGAAACTGGGTAACTTGAAAAGGAATTTGTTTCTTACAGTTATGGAGGCTGAAATGTTCAAGGTTGCGGGGCCATATCTGATGAGGGCCTTTTTGCTGATGGGGACTCTGCACAGTCCCGAGGCAGCAAAGGGCATCACGTGGTGAGGGGCTTGAGTGTGCTCAGATGTTTGCTCAGGTCTCTGTTCCTCATCCTCTAAAGTCAACAGTTCCACTCTCATGATAACCCATTAATCAATTAATCCATGAATGAATTAATTTAATAGTGATTTTTGTACTTCAGGAGTTCTAAATGAAGGCAATTGCATAGCCATTTTTAGGTGCTTTTCTTTCAATGATCAGCTTTCTTCTACGACACCCCTAAATCTTCTGTTATTAAATACACACACACATACATGCACATTTATTGATCACATGCTCTGTGTAAAGTATTTAAGCCCCAATAGAAATACAAAGATATGTATAAGACATGCTTTTTTTTCTTAGGGGATTACAATATAGTTATGGGTAAAGAGAAACTATTACAGCTGTCTTATGTACATTTTTTCATATAATTCCTACAAGTATGAATTATTATTCTCATTTTACCAATGTGTAAATAATGCCCAAAGCCACCCAGCTATATATATGAAGTAGTTCTGACTGTACCCACAGTCTGTACGCTTCTCTCTCAATCTCACTGCCTTTTAATAATAAAAAATCTTAAATTCTGTGAGCATATGAGGCCCAGATTTTCAAGGATAGTTTCATAATCAGATATTCTGTTTTATTTATTATCTTCATAGGCCATCAAGATCTATCAGAAACACCAAATTTCAGCAAAGAAACTACTTCTCCAAAATACTTTTTTTCTCAACCTCTAAAATTACCTTCAAATATTTTTTAATCCAGTGTCCCTGTGTTTAGTTGGAGGTAGCCTGACATTTAGAAAATAAGCAAGCACAGAATAAAAAGACACTAGTAAGTGGGTCAAACAATTGTTCTGAGACTTTAGACAAGGGAGAGGACCACAGAGGGGGAGGTTGTCTGAGGAGACCATTTCCTGTAAAGATAAAGATTGATTGAGGTCTTGAATATAGTTGAGATTTTTGTTTTCTCATCTATAAACTGAGCTTAATATTAAACAATAGTAGCTACATCAGTGGTTCATGTGAAAATTAATCGAGTTAATACTTAAGCTTTTAAACCGGAGCCTGACTTACAAGTTGAGAGATGGAGCGTGGACATCTTAACTACTAAGCTAAAGACTTTGTAACTTATCTTTTTATTTCTATGGTGTAGCATAATGCCTCACACATAAAAAGTACTCAGTAGATATTTGTTGAATGTGTGATGAAATGATGGTGTATGATTGATAAATTTTAACCCACGGAGTACAACAAGAGAGTTATATTTTCTGAAGTTCAAATTGAATTTTGTATTGTTTACTAAGCTTCAGAGATTTGGATACATGTTCTTTAAAATAATAAATGCACAGGCAAAATTTCCTCTTGGTGGCAGGAATCAAAAGGTAGATCCACGGGGTTTTCCCGAAAGCTTGTAGCTAACTAGACTCTAAACTTCTGAAGTTTGAGACTTTGCCTCTGTTTCTATCACCAATGGGGGCTTGTATGAACTGTTTCACATAGTAGGTACTCAAGAACTATTTGTTGATTGATAAGACTTGGATTTGATATAAAAATACTTACATTAAGGCAGAATAATTAAAGATATTATCAGTAGCTATAGAATCCTTTTCCTTTTGACATCAGTTTTTTGCATAATCCGCATTTCTTTCTGTAATTTCATATGACCGGAGGTATGTATTCACTCTTGCCCTATTGACAACTTAATTTATATTTGATGCAAATTTGAATAAAAAGGGACAAAACTCTCTGTACAGCCCAAGATCATGTGTTCATGTAAATATGAAACCTCGATGCTCTGAAGGCATCAGATATAGGAGTCAGAAAGTTTCCCCAGTATCTGTTCTGGTAATGAAGCCTTTAAAAGGAACCGGAAGAACAGAGCCTTCATAAACCAAAGCACTTAGGATTAAATGCTATGATGACATTTTCTTACAGAACTATTCAGCAGCAACTAACTGTGGAAGAAACCAAAAGTTCAACACATGGCATTTAAGGTGCCATAATTTGATGACACATCTCTTCCCATTTATCTTTCTCAGATGTTTCCATTTTCCATGAGTGTATGCTCTAGCCATGCTAGACTAGTCCATGTTCTCTGAATTTGATCTTTATTTTCCTTGTGTTTTCATTATTGCTACTTCTTCTTGCTCTTGTGGATCTGTTTGTCAAATATAGGACAATGATTTGCTTTTAGTAATTGCATAATAAATTTATTCAACAGATATTAATTGAGTATCTTCAATGTGTTAGGCATCATGTTAGGTAATGTAGAGTATAGAAAAAGGAATGAGACAATCTTTGCTGTTAAGGAGTTTATAATTTAGAAATTCCCTCCCTGAATATATATCTTTGATTTATCAATATTTATGCTGCTACTATAAAATGTCTGGATATGGTAGAGAGTTTGTAAATATATATAGAACACATTAATGAATAATTAAAAATGACTATCCATCTACCTTTATATCAATATTTTATTATATATCCTTTAAAGAAAATGAAACAAATTTCTTGGTCTTTGAAACAGCGTGCGATACAAAGAGATGTCTAAATTGCACAAATGTTCGTTGGGATCCTTTTATATGTGTTTCAAAAATAAATACTTGTTGAATTGTTTTAATTAAATTGAAGTGCATTTAAAATTAAATCCTCTGATGCTGCTTCTAGAAATAAAGGCCTAAATTATTTGGGTATGAATCACTCATTAGCTTTCGTACTGATACAATGACCTATAGTCAGTGACTCTTCCCTTTTATCTAAAACATAGAATGTCAAGGGTTACATCATGCTGTCTCAGAAAGAATGTGCCTTCTATATGGCACATCTCTTAACCCTGAACAGCAGCTAATAGGAGTTACAAGATCATCAGCCTCCTTCTCCCCTCATGAGTAGTCTCTTGTCAGCTGAGACTAAGAAATTCTATGTACCTTTAGATTGGTGAAGTAGAATAAATGCCTGCTCTTTTACATGGAGGACATACAGATGCTGTGCAGTGTAGAGCAACCTCTAACATCATAATCCTTTGCAGCAACATTAGGGAGAATGGCTTAGAGTGGAACCTTAGAAAGCAGAGTGACAGCAGCAACAAAGCCTTGTTATTAGATATGGCTGTCTTCACAGAGGAATGAAGCCATACAACAGGGATATTACAGCTCAGCAAGTCTTTAAAACTCCCAGCGTAGGTTGAGTGAGCTCTTGGATCTGGCAGTTTCTTCACAGGTCTGTTCCTTTGTGGATATGTGCAAAAGGGAAAAAAGTTTGAACATTATATCTTGCTGACATGAGAATTTTTTTCTGCCGTCAAAAACTTATTAAATCCTACTTTGGCTTTTTAGATATGATTCACAGGGAAAGTATCACCGGGCACGTTTCTTTGTAGTAGTCCAGCTATCTCGGATCAGTTTGAATTGCAGGTGAGTAACAAAAGGAGTTAAAAGTACATTGTTAGGTAATTATAGTCCAATAAGAGAGCCTCATTTAAAAGTCAGAAACCTTCTAGGTATTAGTCAAAGCAATATATCAAAATGCCTTGTTCATTATGATATGACAAACTAAATCAGATGTAGAAATAGAGGATATCCATTTCTCACTTAGATCAAATGCCACACAAAGAATAGTACAGACAGAATTTTAAGAGGTAGGCTATTAAATGCTGTGCATCTTCTGATTTTTTATTTAATTTTTATTTTTTTGAGACAGGGTCTCACTTTATTGCCGTGTCTAGAGTGCAGTGACACTATTATATCTCACTGCATTGAACTCCTGAGCTTAGGCAATCCTCCCACCTCAGCCTCCTGAGTAGCTGGGACTATAGGTGCATGCCACCACACATGGCTAGTTTTTAAACATTTTTCGTAGGGACAGAGTCTTGCCATATTGCCCAGGCTGGTTTTGAACTCCTGGCCTCAAGCGATCCTTCTGCCTCTGCCTCCCAAACTGCTACGATTACAGGTGTGAGCCACTGCACCAGGCCATATTCTGATTTTTAGAGTGCATTGGCTGACAATGTGGTCTCAGAACATATTTGCATGCACAAATCTACCTATACATTGTTCTGTGTGAGTGGTGGAAATATTCCAACCCCCACTTAACATGCTTACAACAATACTTGAACTTTGGTATGCTTACAAATTACCTGGGAAGCTTGATTAGCATGCAGATCTTGGGCTATTCCTTCTAATACCCTAATTATTCTTGAGAATTGCTCAGAAATCTATTTTACTAAGAAGAACACCCAAAATGCTAGTAATAGAGTTGGCCCTTGGTACCACATTTTGAGAAATACTGACTTAACATTATGAAAAATAATATACAAAATGCCCTTGCTCATGATCTATGGCACAGATAGATTTTTAAGTACATTTTTTAAAAAAATGAATAAGGGAAAATAAGGGATTTAAATTTATCTGGAATAGAAGGGTTCAAACCCTGGCTTTGTTGCTAGCTACGAGCCTTTGGGCAAGCCACACGATCCTTGTAACTCAGGCCATCTCTAGAAATGGCCGCTGGGGGGGGGAAATTTGAAGATATTGATATTAATTAAGTGCTGACAGCACAGCCTACATTTTATAGAATAACTGATCACATTTTTAGATAATTGGATTTATATTTGAATTAATTACTCATTTATTTTTAAATTGATGTAATATGCAGAGGAACTTAAAAATAGTGGAACTCAATTTGTGATATTTATATAACATATTTTTCACAGGTTAATTTAGGCCCATGATGTCACACAGGACTATAACTGATACAGCCCTGCTTATTCACTAGGATTTCAGGAAACCACCATTTTTAGATGGTAGAATAAATAGAAAGTCCTACATAGATTTTGTCCCATATTTTAGGAGTGTGTGTTTGTGTGGTTAAGGTATCTGACAAAATTTGAGAAATGCAGAAAGGCCTGACTGATCTCAAACTATCTCCCCCATGGAACTGATATGCCAACCCCACACAATTATTTTACTTGATATTACAAAATTTGAGATGCTAATGGAAAAATAAGGTAGTAATAATGAGCAAATTGAGCAATATGATTTCTTGATTATTAGCAATTCTGAGAATTACTAATTTAATCAATGAACAAAGGAGGTACTGTTTTATCAAGCGAGATTTAAAACTCATATATATTTATGGGATTCCACTCAAACTATTTCCCATCAGTATACTAATGAAAATCAGTTTATTACTCAAGGGCAAAGCCATATTTTATTCTACTTTGAATCACCAGAATCTAGTGCTACATTTGGAAAAAAAATTGCTGCTAAAAATACCAAATGAATATTAAATGAAAGATAAAACATTGGAGGTAAGTTCTAGTAGGAATTGGGGTTGGATAATGGGGAGTGGAACTGATAACCCCTGTGTCGTCAATGATTCAGTTGAATGATCAGGTAGAAGGAAATGAATGGGGCCAGGCAATGAATGGGAGTCCTGAAGGTAACGTCAGATACAATACAGAAAGACGGTACAGAAGCAAGTAACATGAATATGGGCACAGAATTTTACAAATTACAAGCTATACATTATCTCATCTGATCTTGACCAAATCTGTCTGAGATTTCTAGAGATGAGCTAAGTTTTATTACAGGGATCATGTGTATTGTCCAGAGACACATAGCTAAGTAACTGAGCCAGGGTTTGAATCCCTCTATTCTAGACAGATTTATATCCCCTATTTTTATTGTTCAATTTTTTAAAAAGTACTTAAAATCATTGCTCTAAATCATAAGAAGGGACATTTTTCTATTCAATGATTAACATGTTTTTCATAATGCTGAGTCAGTGTTTCCCCAAATGTGGTCCCGGGGACCACCTCCATTAATGGCATTTGGGATGTGGTTATTATTAATATTTAATAATAGATTCCTAAGCACATCCCAAGGAATAATTAGAATTTCAGGGGGAGTAGCTGCATTTTAATCTGCATTTAAGTTTCTGCATTTTAATCAAGCTTTTCCGGATACTTTGTAGGCATACTAAAGTTCATGAATTAATATAGTAAGCGCCTTAAGTGAATGCTAGAATATTTCACACTCTGGTGATATTATATTTATTGAGATGTTTCGGGCTGAGTTGTATCAGTCCTCTTTTGACATACACTTCACACACAGTCACAGGAAGGCTGTTCAGGGGCAAAAGCTGTTGCCAACTTAAGATCCTTGCAGCTCTAACTGCTAGTTGAGCAACATATGATTCTATTCTGGCAAAAGTAGGATGCTGTTTGTAATCATTTTCAGAAAATGGAGTATTTTCCTTGGGCATACACTTGGCTCAGAACACTATGTTCTTCAGAAATTTTTACAAAATGTATTTGACCATTGCAGTAAGCACTTCAAACATGGTTAATGTCTTTGCATAAAAGTGGCAAGCTGAAATAGCTACAGTTTGTTTATATAGTTTAAAGAAGTCAATGTGGGGCTGGAGAAGAACATCAAAGCATGCCGTTATTCAGCTAGAGGGAGTTGTGGCATCTAGGTTCAAATTATATTTAGTAATCTGAAAATTAACTGGAGATGTATAATATTTATATCACAGTGCTTAATGGACTTAGCATTTAAATGTACAATATCCCCTTTCTAAAGGTGAAACATTTTTAAAATTCAAAACTAATTTCATTTTATTGATTCATTTCATCCATTCCACTTTTATGGACATGTGTCATAGTGCTGTCACATCCACACACATGTCCATACACATACATTATATAGTCCTGACAGTCATGCTCTGAAGTAGGACCTTGGATCTCCATTTTGCAGATTGAGCAACTGACTCGTCAGGAAGATTAAGGGGCTTGAGCAGCAGAGACAGAATTTCAGATTGAGTCTGAGACTAAAATCACCCCCAGTTTTGAATTATACACTAGAAGATATTGGTATTTTTTCCCCTAGTATATCTGTGTTTAATTTCTAATAAGCTTCCTCTAATCATTTCCTGGAATTACAATTTTGTAGTGAATGTTCTTCAGAACCAGAGCAGAGTGATGAGGGTGAGGAACATAGGTCAAATTGTAGGTTAAATACTCTTTTTTAAAAATGAATTTTTGTGAACTATGTTCAGGATAGAGGTACATGATTTTTCAGGCCTGATGTGCCAAAAAATTTTTTTCTGTTTGGAATAGAAATGTGAACACTTGGTAATGTATATATGAATATTTCCTCAGTATTCCTGAGATTTTGTTCTTTATTAATGTAAATGATTGTCTAACCATCAATGCAATGAAAAATTAGTTTTATTGGTCTTGCTGAAACACTCTCATTATATAGCAGTACTAAATACTTTGTAAATGGTTATTAGTGACTAAGTGCTTGCTAATTAATATATTGTTGAAGCTTTTTTGAATAATTTATTTGGGCTCTCTTGCACTAGAACAAAAGAGGACAAGAGCTAGATGGGGTCTGTCCAGCAGAAAAATGCATATCTAAATAAGGGCCAAATTTCTCAACCCTAGTGTTATCTAAAGCAGTGGTCCCCAACTTTTTTGGCACCAGTGTCTGGTTTCATGGAAGACAATTTTTCCATGGACCAGAGGTGCGAGAGTGGGGATGGTTTTGGGATAATTCAAGAACATTACATTTATTGTGCAGTCAAACCTCTCTGCTAACGATAATCTGTATTTGTAGCCACTCCCCAGCGCTAGCATCAGTGCATTAGGTCTACCTCAGATCATTAGGCATGAGATTCTCGTAAGGAGCACGCAGCCTAGATCCCTCACATGCACAGTTTACAGTAGGGTTTGTGCTCCTATGAGAATCTAATGCTGCCCCTGATTTGATAGGAGGCAGAGCTCATGTGGTGATGTGAGAGATAGGGAGTGGCTGTAAATATAGGTGATGCTTTGCTCACTTGCCCACCGGTCACCTCCTGCTGTGGGGCCTGGTTCATAACAGGCCATGAACCAGTACCAGTCAGCATCGGGTACTGGTTGGGGACTGCAGATATAAAGGGAAGAGGGAGAGGGACGAAGAAAGACAAGCCTGGGAAGAAAGAAGTAGAAAGAAGAATGTGAATTTGTCACATGACATTGCCTGATTATATTGTGAAATGTTGTTTTAATATATGTGTAATAGATTTAGTAAAGGATGCTAGACAAAAGAACTGCATTCTCTTGGAAATTAAAATAGTACCAACCCATGTCAGGGATCCACCAGTCACTGGAGCCCCACAGAGCCACGAGGGGTTGTGGAAGGCAGCATAGACAGCAATACCTGACAGGAGGCCTGATCTGGGAGGATGAGAGCCACAGGACTCTGTAGGCTGGCAAAGGCTGACTGGTCCAGGGAGCTGGCCCCACACAGCATGGCCTCAGGGACAGGAATGCGTCTCTGGTTCCTGTTTCTGCTCCTGCTGTTATTTCAGTTGTTCAGGAGAAACAAGTCTGCTCCTGTGACTGCCACGTATTTGTCCGAGTTGTTTTGTTTTCTTTTTCTGCCACTTGATTGGATGTGATGCTTTCAGGCCCGTGGAGGTCAGGAAGCTAGCTGTGAATTACTGAGTGGGGTGACCTCCAGAGAGAAATACTATAAGTGGTTTCTTCTGCATTAGTAGGAATAGGCTCCGCTTTCAGCCGTCTCTACTGCGCTGCTGAGGGATGCGATGAGGGAGTCACAAATGATGGGATAACTGATGACACGATAGAACAAATCACCAGCAGAAAACAAATGTGTGAACAAGATGTGAAAGATGCTTTTATAACCCAAACGGCAAGAAGCCCATTAAATGAAATAAATTACATGCTGCCAGGGGGATGACTCACTGTCCTGTTGAAAGAGGCAGCATTTTGAAGTGAAGGAAAAGATAGCATGGTTAACACAGAGAGGCTCAAAATAATGAAAACGCTGTTCATTCTGATTAGAGTGTGCATGTTCAAACTGGAAAACAGAGACTTCCACCAACACCCAATAAACTGCATACTTAAAAATGCTTTAAAATATCGATCCTTAGAATTTCCTCTTCTAAAGTATATTTATAAGCCACAATAATACCTAACAAAGATCAAAGCCACAGTAAGAGACATTTCTTATTACTTACTGTCACCATCCTATTCTTATTTTAGGAAATTAAAGTTCAATTTGTTTATGGCAAGTGTTTTTGAATATAGTTATGGATATGGTTCATTCATTCCTTTATTTAGTCAAGAAATATATATTGAATGACTTCTCAGTGTCATTCATTAGAGCCATGACAATGAACAAGTGATGTGTCCCCTGTCCTGATAGGCCTACTAGAATAATAAATTAATATTTACTGAATACTTTCGCAGTAAACATTTCACATGTACAATCTCATGTGATCGTTACAATAGCCCTATGTAATAGGCATTCTTTCCATATTTTGTACTTGAGGAAAATTAGGGTCAAAGGTTGAGCAACTTGCCCAAAGTTGCAAGCTAAAGAATGGTTGAGGCAAAATTCAAATGAGATCTAGCTGACTTGCTCAGTACAATTTTTGCTACACATTAGCACCTGTTCCCATATACTGTGGTCAATTGAGAAGGAAATGTTAAATAACATTCCAGACCTAGAATATTCTTCTGTATTTTATTTTCAATTTACCGAAATCACATGCTGTGTATGGACACGAGTAATCTTCCATTAGAACTGGCCACCAGTTTTCCAGATTATCTATAAAGTTAGTGGGTAAACAGACCAAGATGTCACTGACATACTCCAACACAATGAGAAAATCTGAACCAAACTACCACAGAAATTGTTCTTATTTACCTGTTTCTCTTTCTCTATGGTCAGTGCTGCTGCTGCTTCATACAATACCAAAACTGCAGCAGCATCCCTGGCACTTAAATTTGAATATCTGTGGGAATCACTTGGAGTTCTTGAATTATAATAGTTTATTATTTAAAAATTAGAATTACTTAAAATCCAATAATTACTGCCATTAAACTGCTTCTGCTTTATATTCTGCAGTGTTTGCACAAATGCGATCTAAGTTAATCTTTACAAAAATAGTTTTGATTGACACAACACTTTTGGTATAGTTTACCTGTTTGCTTTATCTATCTTTCTCCTCATTAAAGGAACTCATCCTAATTTGTGTGCACAACCAAACGATAAGAATTAGAAGGTAACAGGCCAAGAAAATGCTCAAATGCACAGGCATAACCAATGTGAACACATTTCAATAATTTTCATTTAGGTCTAGACACTAATGATATAATATACGATCAAAATTAAAAAGCTAAAAATCCTTCCACAGATCATTTAATTGATTTCCCTGCCTCTTGAAAGAATTGTTCTTCATTCATCACTTCCATTAAACTATTTATTTTTCTCTCTGCTCAGTCCTTCTTAGGAAAAGAAATAAAAATCTAAAATTCCAGACTTAATATAGTTTATACAGCTATATAGTTCTCACTTTCTCATAAATCTTCAAGAGAAAGAAATTGGTTATAAATTAATTCTGGCATTTAAAAATTGTCTGTTAGATTTTTTTCAAGGATATTCTAAATATTTCCTTATCATAATTTGGCCCTACTGTGTTTTCTCTAAGAATTTAACTCAAATTTAAAAAAAAAAATAAGTGATTTGTTTACTACAGAGTATATATACTAAAATATATACCATGGGCCAGGTAAAATTTTTGTCCAGCCTTTGCAAAGTGCTAGGATTCTTGAAAATCAGGGTGGTCTTAAAATCCATCATGATTAAAAAAAATAGAATCCCATATTTTTTCTTTAACATGCCAGCACAATGCAAGCAATCAGTAGGATTTGTTTTTGCTGTCTTAAATAATGTTCAATTATATTTGTATTTGAACACTCTAGCTTTAGGTGTTTTCCTTTCAGAATTGCTTTCATACTTTATCTTAATTTATGTTTTCACTCAACTCTATGTCATGACGTGTTTTTTTTTAATACTATTATATATTCTTTGAAAACATGATTTAGTATCTTTTCAAGATGAAACTCCTATTTTGTCCCTATTGAAGAGCTCTCCATTTAATGCTCTGGGGCGTGTTGTTTTTAAGATGTTCCGGTAAGAAGTGGTTGAATCTGGAAGTCACCAGTGACCTAAATCTCAGAGTGCAGCACCTCCACTGCGATGCTCTGCTCTCCACAGTCGGGCCCATTCCCAGTGTACTGTATTTACAATGGTTCAAATTAAAATGATTAACACTTTTCCAAGTTCAATAGTATACAGGCCCATACATCTGTGTCATTGCATTGACTTGTGCACATATCTGTGTTCCCACTGGTCTATGAGCTTCTTAAGAGCAAGCAAACTGTGTCTTTCTTGAGTCCCTGTATCTGTATGCTTAGTCACAGGGGTGGATTTACCACAAAAATGATAAAGCTTAAGTTGTGGTGCCCTTCATCAACAGGAGCTATTTCAAGGCCCTGGGTGAAACCACAGGAATGCAATCACATGGTCATACATTTTTGCAAAATTTGTAAAGCAAGATAATTTTAATTAGACTGCTGCATGGTTTTGTTGCTTAGTAATTGGTAGTTTTGTCTTCTTGTTCTTAATGAAGGCTCTGTCAGTTGGAAAGATTTGGCCCCACAAAACCTAGATTGTCTCCTGCTGACACAAAAGGAGCAACTGTTTACTTTTTGTTGAATGATAAATGAAAGAAGTGCAGGGGAGGAGGAGGAATGAATATGGTATTAATCAATATATTTTAACACTTAAAAATTAGGATTTCTGGAAAAAAAAAATTTCCACAAGCCACTGTTACAAGTATAATGCTAACATAGCACCCTTATAATGTCTGTGACTTTACAAAGCTCTTATACAAATACAACTTTAATTGAATCTTTCTACCAGACATTCAATTAAATTTAATCTTCAATTAAAATTATTGATATTAAAATGTTCATATCTGCAGTTTTCAGAAAAAGATTATTAAAAGTCAGTGGTTAAAGTGGAAAAGAAACCTAAAGACACAGATTGAGTGACTTGCTCGTGATAATGTATGTGTCAGTCCTGGAGGTGTCAGCTGAAGCCCTCTGATACCCAGTCTACTCTTTTCATTACAACACGGTGTTTGCAATATACTTAAATAAAATAAAACTTACAAAGAATATAAAATAAAATAGATTGATAATGTTATTGGCCCCAAATGATGAACATTTTCTCATCCCTTCCCTTCTTTCTTCTCTCCTCCCCTCCCTTTTCTACCCTCTTCTCCTCTCTTCCATTTCTTTTCTTCTTTTCTTGATGCAGGCATTCAATATTATTAAACTGTCATAAAACTAAAGCTTATTATTGGAAAATTGAACCTAACGTCTACTGAAAGCAAGATGAAAATGTGGTTGCTGGTCAGTCATCTTGTGATAGTATCTTTTACAACCTGTTTAGCAGGTAAGCACTATCCTTTGCATATGCTCCATATAGTATGCCGACGTAATCAATATGTGTGTTTATTTTATTGAAAATTTGCTGTGTAAAGTTAGAATTAAT
This sequence comes from Propithecus coquereli, assembly GCF_000956105.1. Lineage (NCBI taxonomy): Eukaryota > Metazoa > Chordata > Mammalia > Primates > Indriidae > Propithecus > Propithecus coquereli. The sequence goes on along the minus strand of NW_012137191.1, from coordinate 7,239,921 downwards.
GTTTTCTCTTGAAATCTGGATCATACAAGTAAGTAAATATATATTAAGGTTGACTCTGTTTTCTTTTTATTTTTACTCTCAGTTAAAGTTTCATGAGAGTTAGTCAATCTTGTGTAGTAGTGTGCTGGTGATCATTTGAAATCTGGATCTCTGGGGCAGGGAAGGAATCCCTGGAGTGTAGCATTTGTCTATAACTGGGGAGTAAATACTCCCACTATGGTCAATTTCAACTTGACATCATCTAATGTGGATTGCAAAAGATGTGCAACCGCTCACTGTTGTATAGTATTTTCAACATCCAGATACAAATTATCTCAATAGCATAGATATAGTAAAATTTATTTTTTAAAAATTACAAAGTAATGGGTTTTAAGCATGTCATCCCTTTGTTCTTAGTACAATTTATTTATTTGTAAGTTAATATAATTTAATTTTTAATACTGGTTGTGTTTAACAACTGATTCATAAAATTTTTGAAAATGAATAATAACTTCTTGAAAACTATTACAAGTGGCCACAACACACTATTGACTCTCACAATCTTTACCAATTTAGTCAATACTGTAAAAACAATGTTAAAATAATCTAAAATGTGTGTAGGGACATTAGAATAACAAGTTTTGATAGTGTTTTAGTTTTAGGACAACTATTATATTTCTGTCTTTCAAAGATAAGTATGAAGCATTCAGAGATATTTCCTACAAGGAGAAGTGCATCATATTTTTATCTGAAAGTAGCATGTTTTCTAACAATCACTTTTTCTAATACCTTTACCTTAATGACTAGTAAGTGCTTGTTGAGAGGCTAGTTTGTTGAAGACATAGCCAGAGCGCATCCTTTTGTGTATCAATTCCCAGAGCTCACTTTAAGGATGAACCTCAGGGACATACTACTGTGTTTCTTATTTATTATTAAAGAAATAAAAAATACTATTTTATTTTGGAGAGTAATTTTTATTATGCTCATTCCAGAATTTAGAAAAGATAATTCATTAATACTGAGGGATTTTAAAGGTATTGATAATTACATATTTTATAAACACAGCAATTACACACATATATATAGTTACATGTATAACATACATTTTTATATGTAATGTAAATATAATGAAAATTTTGATAAGATTATTCTGGTGAAGTCTGATTTTTATAAATAATAAAAAATACCGTATTAGTACTGACAGTTTATACTAATTCTGTTGGCTGCAAATGCTAGTGCTACAACTATACAATGTAAATATAAGAAACAAATGCCTGCGCAGATGTGAAGATACTTCAACCTTATTAGTGAAGGGCTAGTAGTGTCATTTCATTGACTAGCATCTCAGGTATTTGAGTAATGTTTGAAATCACAATGCAAAGAATTACTTCAGTATCAAAATTGTTTTGTCTTTCATTTTTAGAGTTTACATGGCACAGAAGATATGGTCATGGAGGTAAGTTGACAAAAGGGTAAACCTTTTAAATAGCTTTCCTCAGTTGAATCATATTCCATTTCTACTTTAAGCTGTTAACTCTCTAAACTTTGAGGCAAATAGTTAATGTTACATCACATGGACATTTTTGTTAACTCTGCAGAAATGAATGAATGGACATCACAAACAAATATCCTATTAGCAGGTTGTTGCAGAAAGAACATATTCAGTGTGGCCAGTATTTTTTTTTTTTTTGCATGCTTTGTAAGAATGCTATGCTACTAAATTTTGAAGCAATATTTTAAATATTGTAAACATTCAATATTTTTGAAAGCCTCTTGCTTTGCTGCAAGAGAACTAAAGTTAGCAAGCTTGGAACCTTAAGATTCAGTTCAATTGTAATAGGAGCCCACAGATGTTGTAAAATTTATTGTTTAACAATACTGCCAGTTTATAGATTTCACTTCAACTACTGAACATTTCCTGCAGAAATAAAACCAGTAATGTTATACTGGAAAAAATACAGAATCTATAATAAGACTAGTCTGGATTTGTACCTTCAGTCTGGCACTAATCAGCTGATCTTGTGATCTTGTATAAATTATATAAATTCTATGAGCCTCAACTTTCTAATATATAAAAATCATAGGATTGTTATAAGGACTGAAAAATGAATGCAATTATAACTTCTAGCATATGATTGACATAGTAGATGTTTGATGAACATAGTAACACCGGTAACTTATAAAAGCCACTGCATGGTGGTAGGAGAATGAAAAATCAGCAAGAATCACTGAACAACTAATATGGCAACTTGCATGCCAAATCAAGGATATCCACGCCAGACAGGGCGAGAAGAACTTCTACTTGTAGGATTAAAAGAAAGGAACTTCTTAGCCCAAATTGCACCTGTGTGATTTCTGTTTCCACCTTGTGAGTTGGGAATCACTACGTGTAACCTATATAAAGAGCAGTGAGATATGTTCTGTGACTTCAAGAACCTGATCATATAGTAAAATAAGTAGCTAACAGTTTTATAAGGAACATTATGATGGTGCTTCAAAAGAATTGTTTAAGGAATTAAGACATATTTAATGATGGAGATAGTAGATAAGGGAAACTTGAAGTATTTTAAATGTTAGAAGTGGAACTAATTCTAAATAGAGAAAGTGTCACAAATGAAAGTGCAGAGGTGGGGAAAGTGGGGGAAATCTGGGCTGTGTTTTCTTGTATTTCCCCAAATATTCCAAAAAAACTTGCTCTGCAGGGTGTTAGTAGCAATTACATTAAAAAGGACTTCATTGTCAAATAAATTTGGAAAAAACTGTACATTAAAGTTCAGTTGTTTATTATTAACTTTAAGTAGTAAGTATGCATACTACTTACATAGTAAGGAGAATATGTGTGTTAGCTTCCTAGGATTGCCAGAATAAAGTATCACAAAGTGGGTGGCTTAGAACAACAGAACTTTATTGTCTCTCAGTCCTGGAGGCTAGAAGTTCAAAGTCAAGGTGTTGGCAGGGCCATCCTCCCTCTAAAACCTGTAGGGGAAGGTTTCTTCCTTGTCTTTTCCAGCTTCGTAGCCCCAGATGTTCCTTGGTTTGTGACAGAATTCCAGTGTCTACCTCCAGCTTCACATGGTGTTCTCCTTGTGCCTCTTCACGTCATCTGCCCTCTGTGCATGTCTGTCTCTATGTCCAAATTTCCCCTTTTTATAAGGATATAGTCGTATTGAATTAGGGCCTACCTAATGACCTCGTTTTAACTCGATTACCTTTGTAAAGACCCTATTTCCAGATAAGGTCACATTCTGATGTAGTAGGAGTGAGGACTTCAACAGTCTTTCTTTTTTTGGTGGGGGGTGGTGAAGAGGGAGACAAAATATAATTCACAGCATGCATTACCTTAAGTAGAAAGTATTGTGACTCTAAGAGCAGAGAAGAGTTACGAAATATCCAGATGCTCCAAAACACATTTGACCACCCAGCTGATAGTCACTAAGGAAAAAAAAAAAAAAAAAAGCAACCATATTAAACCAAGCAAACAAACAAAACAAAACAAAGTACCCCAAAAGGTCTCTATGCTGAATTTAAATTCACAACTACTAACTTCAAGTGGATAGCTGAGACTGCCCAGCAAACACACTCCGCTTCCTCAGTGCATTCATTTGTCTTTCCTGGGTCATGTTGTAGCGGCTTCTCTATCCTCAAACCCCCAACAATTTCTTGTTCATTCTTACTATGCTTTCAGTCGATGACTTTGCTCCCTATTATGCAGAGAAATTAGGAATGATCAGAAGACAGCGCAACAAGCTCACCTGACCACCTCTGCTCACCTCCTACATCTGTGCTCAGATACTGTTCCTGCCTATTCCGTAGATGATCTCACCATACCAAGCCCTGCACTTGTGTACTAGGTCCTATCCCTTCTGGCCCATTTAAGTCCCTTGTTACCACAATTGTTCCTTCACTCTCCTCACTGTCAGTTTTTCCCTCTCTACTGGATTATTGCTATCAATTTACAAACATTCTGTAATTTCTCTTATTTAAAAAAATAACTCCTCTGTTGACCTCACACCCTACAGCCAATATCCCATTTATTTCTTCTTCTTTACAGCAAATATTACTTTAAAAGCTTATGCTTGCTCTTTTCAATTCCTTGGTCCATGCTCTCCTTTGAATTTACTGCAGTCAAGCTTTCCCACCACTTCTCAGCCAAAACTACCTGGTCCGTGTCACCAGTGTCATACACATTGTTAATCCAATGATCAGCTCTCAGGCTTCCTGCTTGACCTGTTGGCAGCAGTGCTGCAGTTCCAGGTGCCACCTATAGACATAACAATGTCTTGTAGAGGAAGAGGGTGTGTTTCTTTTTTCTTTTACCTATCTCCCTTTAAAAACAAGGGGATCTTTCCCAGGAACCTCTCACTAGATGTCCAGAGTGGGGTCATACATATACCAGCAAGCCCATCATTGGCAAGAGTAATGGAATTAATGCAAGTCAGCCTTTACTTCTGAGTCATATAAGAGAGGGGTTGATCCTTGAACAAATCTGAACTTTGACATGAGGGTAAAGGGGAGAAAAGTCACTGGGTAGTGAACCAACAATGGCTGCTGAATTACTTAGATGAGTTGAAATTGAGATTTTTCTCACAAGTGAGAAAGTTCTATTCAATATATAATGCTGCATATATAATAGTTTGTTGTTGTTGTTGTTGTTGTTGTTTGAGACTGAGTCTTGCTTTGTCACCCCAGATAGAGTACATTGGCCACTGTAACCTCAAACTACTGGGCTCAAGCCATCCTCCTGCCTCAGCCTCCCCATTAGCTGGGGCTACGGGAATGTGCCATGATGCCCGGCTAATTTTTCTATTTTTAGTAGAGACAGGGTTTCTTGCTTAGGCTGGTCTCAAATGCCTGAGCTCAAGCAATCCTCCTGCCTTGGCCTTCCAGAGTGCTAGGATTACAGGCGTGAGCCACTGCACCCAGCCTATAATGTTAGTAGTTTTTTTTAACTATTATTTTATAGCAGTATTAGTAGCCTAGCTGACTAGTTTTTAAATACATGTATTAAAACAGTTTTAATTTGAAAAATAAAGTACACCAAGTCTTATTAAAACATCATCAAAACCAGCTCCACTCTTCCTTGTGTCTTTTAAAAATATCTTCCTTTTTAATTTTTTTAGATTTTGTGAAAGCAATATTATATCCTATCAAGGTAAGAGAATAGATATAACTAAGTTGCACATAGTCAACCTGTAATGTTTAGATATTTAATTAATAACTAAATCATTTGAGAGTAAATATTTATTTTAGATGCTTTTTTCATTCATTGTCTTCTTTTACTTCATTTTCTGAAAGAAAAAGAAAAACCCAACATTTAGCTATTTCAGGACCAACTTTCACCCAGGCTACCTAAATGAAAAGAAATATCTCTTAAACTCATTTGAAATTCAGTGAGAAAAGGTATAAAGGGAAGAAATAAAATAGCAGTATCATATTTATTTTATAAGAATTAGAATATGAAATATCTATAAATTATACTTTGTACATTTAGAGTTATGGTATGACTCTATAATATCAAAAGCTAATATTGAAAAAAATATCTTCATTGGTTGGCTGTAGGGAGGGCAAATAGAGAATTTCACATGTCTTTACAGTACTTGCACCAAAATTTCCTGGATGTTTTTTCAATTAGACTTACATCAGTTACTAAATGTTATTTTCACAACATTTTTCTATCTCTAAATATGATTGGCACATGATAGCATTCAATGTTTTATCACTATTTTGTGCTATGATCACTCGTAGCCTCATTAATCAAAATAAACTGGAGGTAGCCGGGGACAGGTTGGGTCCTAGAAGTAGGCCCACCAGTAGGAGCAGGCTATGTATTAGGATGTACTCAGACGTGAGGTAGGTGTGGGAAAATGCCTGGTCAGTTATGTCAAAAAGGGTCTAGATGCTTCAGAGGTGGACCACAGGTCAAGGAAGTGGTTGCCAGCAAGAGATGTGATAGGGTCCCCTGGATGTGATAGGGTCCCCTTGGCAGGCAAAGCCAAGCAAAGGAGAATTTAGTCCACTTAACCTTTCTGCTAACCTGACTCTACTCTTCATTCTAATAACTAGATTTCTGCACATTTTTGAGACCAGCTCCTTATTTTGTATTTTTAGTTACGGCAAATTACTACAATGTCCTTATTATCCATGACCTAAAGGATTGGGGTACCAGAGTATTCAAAGCCTAAACCCTAAACCTACTTTTTCTCTTATCCACGGGGAATGGTTTGCAGTGAAGATAGGAAACTGTGCGTCTGGAAAAAGTCTGCTTTGAGACAATTTAAATGTCACCTCATTTAGAGAATTTATTCTATTTCAAGAGAGTTTGCTCTACTCCACACCCCATAAGCATTATAATAGTGTAAATATTGCAAGAATTCCAATACTAAACTCTCTTCAAATTTTATCGCTATGATTTTTTTCTAATAGATTTTTCTTGAGACCCTTCTTACACTATAGTTATGTGAAATTATGTTTAATAACTAACAGATTGAGATGACATATTACAGAATGAGAAATAGAATTTGTTTCAAAATGGATATAAAATGAATAAAAAAGGTCTCAAGCACAAATTATAATTTTACTTTCAATTTTGAGATATAAAATAGCAAGATTATAGCAAACCATCTACACATAGGGAGAGGTGAAGTAATTTCATTTTAGATCATACAACTGACTGATTATATTAATTGTGGAACTGAAAATGTTGCTATAAAAAACAGTAGGCTGGGCCGGGCGCTGTGGCTCATGCCTGTAATCCTAGCACTCTGGGAGGTTGAGGGGGGAAATCGTTTGAGGTCAGCAGTTTGAGACCAGCCTGAATAAGAGTGAGACCCAATTTCTACTAAAATAGAAAAAATTAGCTGGGTGTGGTGGTGCATGGCTGTAATCCTAGCTACTTAAGAGGCTGAGGCAGGAGGATTGCTTGAGCCCAGGAGTTAGAGCTTGCTGTGAGCTAGGCTGATGCCACAGCACTGTAGCCCAGGCAACAGAGTGAGACTCTGTCTCAAAAAAAATATCAAATCAAAGGATTCATGAAAATAATGTGAAATAATAGTAGAAAAAAAAAAAAAAAGAACAGATCAAAAGAAACAATGACATGAAGTGTTAAATCTTCAGTTAGCTTGAAAAGTCATCTATAACTCTATGATCCTTTTAAGACAAATATATCCAGTAAGAAAAAGGGAATGTATTTAAAAATAATGTTAGTTTTTTTTTTTTTTTTTTGAGACAGAGTCTTACTCTGTTGCCCCAGCTAGAGTGCAATGGCATCATCATAGCTCACTGCAACCTCAAACTCCTGGGCTCAGGAGATCCTCCTGCCTCAGCCTCCCAAGTAGTTGGGACTACAGGCATGCACCACCATGCCCAGCTAATTTTTTCTATATATTTTTAGTTGTCCAGCTAATTTCTTTCTATTTTTTAGTAGAGACGGGGGTCTTACTCTTGCTCAGGCTGATCTCAAACTCCTGAGCTCAAACGATCCGCCCGCCTTGGCCTCCCGGAGTGCTAGGATTACAGATGTGAGCCACTGTGCCGGCCAATAATGTTAGTTTTTTAATAAAACATAATCCCTCTCTGTTTCTGGTTTCTCTTGACTTTTAACCCTATGATACTTCCAAGGCATCAAAACTTTTCATCTAAGTGTTTTCATGGCTGTAGAAAAAAAGCAATAGATGATGATATTTTCTGTAGCCTGAGAATATAGTGCTCGTGTTAGTGGACCCTTGCTGAGACTTGTGTTCTATCATCCCTGAAAGTTTTTTCCCTGGATCCAAGCACCTAGTTGAGCTAACAGGGCAATGAACTTGAATACCGTCTTCAAGGGTGTTATGAGGTTCATATTCATGCTCAATGTGGCAATGAGATGCAAATGCTTGTCCTGAATAATTTTTCTTTCAAGGGCACAAGTATGTTCCTAAAATAAAAATGTATATAGTAATTGCTAAACCACCAAATGGAATACATTATTTTATTTAGGCTTGAAAATTTTAGAAAAACAATGGTTCTAAATAATATGTTTAGAAAAACATACGGTTTTATACTTAACAGAAATGCTAATGTGGTATAAACAATGTCTTATTCTGCTTTTTGAACTAGGAAATAGACAAAAGAAAATATCTTAAATGTAATATTTTCTCAATGTGAAAAATAATGTCAGTATTTTCTTGGAGATTAGCGTCTTGTTTTTATCCCCTAAGAACTATATTGTCTGTTCCTATAAAGGTCAGATGTAAGTGGAGTATTGGGGGATACGTACATATAATTTATGAAAAGTATTTCCATTGAGAAGAAATGTTATCCAGTTTGGACTATAAAAATTTATGCCCAATCGCTTAATCTTTACATATTCCCTTTGAAGGATTACCTATCCCACATATATGTAGCCTCAATATATCCCGATAAGTATAGCCTCATAATTATTAGCATGTGCCATTCCATTGTTTTCAAAGGAAATTTCTATTGTTGTCACCTTTTCAAGGTGATCAAGATGAAAAAACTCCTTAAAACTCCTTAAAATATATCTTCAGCTTTCTAAAAGCTGACCAACTGTCATTTCAAAAGTGTATACTTAAAACCAAAAGATACATTATCAAAAGAAATATTTGAGACTATTCCTTTAAAATATGAAAATCTACTAACTAATCTCTATATAGATACATGCTTATGTGACTCTGTCTTTATTGTATTTGGGGGCACCATGTAGTACTTTAAATAATCAAAGCAATTCTGAATGAACATAACTCACCTTACCTCAAAGAAGTAAAAATAGTTCTTTCAAGGAAGCTAATTAAATTATAAATTAAATTGAGGATTCTGGATTAAGACCTTCCCTCTAATGGTACTGCTAAAGGGCACTATAGAAGCAGAACCAGACAGGCCAGCACTGTGTGTTTCCACACTGAAAATGCAATCATGTAATGGCTCTTTACTAATGCAACCCTGTACCTCTTGAGATGAGTTAAAACTTTATGAAGTCATATGTAATTACTACTATATTCCCCATTATTAAATGAGACAGATATTTAGTTAGTTAAAAGTCTCTCCAGTTTGCTGCTTGTGGAATACAAGTTGGTGAAAGTCCGAAGGGAAACCCTTTAACCCTGAAGACCTGAGATTCTCCTAACAGTGTCTTTCACAAAGCAGAAGTTTTTGATTTTTATAAAATCCAACTTATCCATTTTTTTTTTCTTGCGTGGATCATGCTTTTAATGTCGTCTCTAAAAACTCATTGCAATACCCGACGTCAGAATCAAGTCATTAACTGAACTAAGGACAACTAACACCTATAGTGCATCAAACTGTAGCCGCCATGGTGGTCATCTGAAATTCTTAAGCTAACACTGTTGTGGGAAGTGGAAACTCAAGATCCAGTCCAGTGCAAATCAGTGGTCTTCTGTTTAAAGCATGAGCATAATGGCATCATACACCCATTTCTCCTTAAATCCGATGATCTTGTCCATTTGCAATAATAATATTGACCTTACCATCAGGCTTGTCACATAAATACAATGTAATTACATAACATTAATGAGCTTTAAACTCCTCTAAACAATATTTTTAGTTTTCTAAATATATATATTTTTAGATTTCAAAAAATTGTTTGAAATGATTCTCCCTAAAATCATTTATTAAGGGGTAGAGTGGGAATAGAAGTCATCTCGCCTTCAAGAAGAGAATCTAAATATACTGATAAAAGTGCACTTCTCTCCCATCTTTTTAAGTGTTTATGTGAATTGGGAAGAAACAATAGGATCTTAGATGTCAGTTGTTACTAAATTGCTCCAGTCAGAAAAACGGTACAATTGGGAGAGACTCAAGGAAAAGCTCATGAAGTTGTTCAAGTGGGAAGAAAAATAGCATATGATTTTTATCATAGATAAGCACAAGGTCATTTCTTTCAGAGATTGGAAAATCCAGACCCTATATACAAAATGAAAGTCTTTACTCATCAGGGATTTGGGATTCATTTCTCATTTTTCCCTGGTGTACTGTTGCATCCTGAAATGTCAGAAATATCAAGCATCATCAGTAAATTATTAAAGGTGAAGCAGAAAACATTGTATCCATTTCTGGTTTTCATAACCTCAAGAAAAATACGGAACTAGAGATAGCCCAGAGCAAGATTTTCAAAATCATTAGCAGAGAGCTTCTGTGAACACCTCATAGTTACGATGTTCCTTATGGTTGTGGTAGGTTATGAGGTCCTTAAGACATACTCTCCTGTTCCTTTCTTTTCTAAATGTATAAGCCGTGTGAAACAATGGCTTGCATAAAACAACAGTGGGCAAAGTGCATTGCCAGAGTTTAATGTCAGTTCCTCTGGTTGTTCTGATTCCAATCCAGCAGTTAGTTTATCTGCTGTCTGAAATGGGATGGTGGTTATAGAATGTGATTGAGGTTTATTAATTCTTGAATGGCAATTTCAGCAAATTCCACTAAGAATGCAGCAGCTCCCTTTGAAACATTTTGGGTTTGTGTAGAGAAATTAATGCTTCCCATGGGGCGGGGAAGCAAACTTAAGAATTTTATTATCCAACAAATATATTATATACTGACTGCTCCAAACAACACAATACTAATAGCACCAGAGCAATCAGAGTGAATAAAAGTTGCCTTCTGGCTTTTAGAAGCTTCATGATTAGTTTAAGAGTTATTATACATATGAAATATAAATTAAATTTTGAAAGGATTGGCAAATTCTTGAGAATGTTTGCAAAATCAGCGTGAATTAATTGCTGACTATAAGCCAAGTATTCTAGTATCTTCCCATGCATTGTCTCAAAATAATTATGACAATAACCTTGTAAGGTAGATTCTTTTTATTATTCCCATTATATAAAGGGTGATATTGAGGCTTGGAGAGATTAAATAATTTGTCCAAAGGCCCCCTGAAAAATGGTGGCAAGATTTAAATGACATAATGAAATTGTTGTTTCTAAAGGAAGGTGGAACAGAACTCTCATCTTCAAATTTGATGCTAGAGAAGATAAAATGTCTATGCCATTTGCCTTAAACTCTCCCTTAAAAAAATAAACTGGAGGAGTGAATCACAGCTTTGATTGGGCAAAGACATTCATATAAGAATATTCCTCCTTTCTAGCCACACAGATCATTATTAATTCATGTGGGGCATATGGCTCTTAGCTGTGCTGTGTAAATGCTGCCATGTTGGTGACATGTGAGTGATTCTCTTCCTCCTGCTGTGAGGTGTTACTCTTCCATTCCAAAGAAGATAGAGCATCAGTAACAATTGCTTCTCGGTGCGGCTACATTTGTGATAAATTTTAAACCAGTTGGTCAGATCCCATATCCGTGTACTTTATTCATTGATTGTAGTAGATGTTGCTGAGCACCAGTGCTGGTCATATGTTTGGAAAAATATAACCAAAAACTGACCCCAGGAAAGAGATCCATTTCCCAGAACTTCTAGTAACTTACCTATTTATCTATTCTCTTGTTCAGAAATCATTCAGCTCCTATTGTCTTCTAGACAGCTAGACAGCAAGCTAGGAGACTGGTATACAGAGACGAAAGATATAGCCACCTGTTCTCAAGCATTTGTAATCTAGCAGCACAGAAAGTTGCCTTAAGAATTACAGCAGGTGTGATAAGTACCATGACCTGTACAGGGAACTACTGGAACACAAAAGAGGACCAATAAAAGCCAGGAGGGGTGAGGGGTTTGGCTTCCTGATGGAACTAACTCTACATATGGCTAGGTCACAAAGGATCATGCAAATTTTGATAAGAGGAAAAAAGTAGGGTGATGATTCTAGAAAGATGACAGGCATATGCAAAGCTCAGGGGCATGAAAGCATGGCTTGTTTGAGGAGCTATAAGTAATTGAGCGTGGCAACAGGGTACGTTTGGAGAAATGATGGGAGATGGGCTGAAAGAATTTTGAATGAAAAAGACTGAATGTTTTCTTCAATATTATGAAGGCCAATACCTTTGTTTTGCATTAAAATGGAGATTCTGTTTCTGACATTTTTTTCAGATATTAATAACTTTTTCAGTATTTCCATTTTTTTGACTTATAAAATGGCACAATGTAAAATAATTTTATTTTTCTTGTAGTTTCCGAGGAAGACAAAGGATTTGGACCAATTTTTGAAGAGCAGCCAATAAACACCATTTATCCAGAGGAATCACTGGAAGGAAAAGTTTCACTAAACTGTAGGGCACGAGCCAGCCCTTTTCCGGTTTACAAGTAACGTACCTCACTGTTCTTCTCGGAATGGAATGTCAGGCTAATGATCACAGATCAGCCTCTGTGACCCTGTACTGATAAAGATATAATATAAAGCATTCTACAAATTCTATCGACATGAACAAAAATATTATCAAGCTTTTAAAAAAAGATAGCCCAAAATAGATAGCAGCTTTGCTTAAATATATGCAAATTATTCACTTACTATTTTCTGCACAGATAATGCTAGTGGCATTTGACATATTCACTTACAGATTGTTTAAAGAGATCATGCCTTTAAGCATGCAAATGCTTATGTGAACATCTTGCATAATTTAAGTATACATATTTGAGGATAAAATGTTTTTGTATGCATTGGCCCAGATAACTCATAACCACAAATATGGATGAATTTCCATATTAACCACATTTGAAGAGTTTGTATAGTATAATTCTAGAAAGCACCACTTTTCCCAAAAATCTTAAATATCTATACCTATTGCATAATCTATATAAATGAGTTTATTTCTGTTTTTCTGGGTTACATAATTATGTTATCAAAAATAACTTTATTAAAAGCAACAATAGGTTTTCCTGCTTCGAATTGTTCAGAAAAGTATACTAACATTTTCTATTCTGACGCAAAGACTAAGAATCAAAAATTAGCCTCATGCCAATGTGTTAGAATTTCACCTGTGAAATGGTTCCTTCAAGACAAAGCAAGTGATTGATGGAGAAATTGGGGGCTCTAATGTGTTGATGTCAACTGACTTAATTCAAGGTTGTCACTCAACAATGTTAATTTTAATAGTAGACTATTTTTTTTTTCCTGGATAGGAAAATAACTTTCTACTGTTATAAAAAGTTGTTATCAAGGAGAATATCCCCTTCCCCCCATTTAATTTTAAATGTACTAATTTTCTCTTGCCTCTGGCTATAATTACAAAGTTATTCTTAAAATAAAATATGACTTTAGATACAAAATCACCACCCCTTTGAAATTATTTTTACTGTTTCAACTTCATGCATGGGAGTGCAACATAAGTAGGTATTTTATTAATTATATATAGCATTTGTTCTGAAAATATTTGATGGGCTAGACTTATTTCCACCCTTAAGCCATATATACTGAGAGCCTATGCATCACAGACATGGAATAGTGTAACTAATAGGATCTGTAGAGGTGATCTAATCCAAGATAATTTTACAGAAGAGAAAGCTGAGTCCTGAATAAGTAAATTATCTTAATCAAAAGGTAGAAAATCAAAGATCCAGACTGAAACACAGGTTTTATGACTTCCAAAGAAGTATATAATTTTTTTGGTATTTATCTATATAGATTGATAGAATCTCAAAAGCTATTTCAGTGATGCTTATTCTGTGACACTCTGTCCCTGCATTCATACATGAGACCTCAGCTAATCAGCCTCCAGGCTGGAATGGAGACAACAAACCAGAGAGGTTGTTCCCAGATAGTGTTTGCAAAGCATGGGAAGGGCTACGTGTCTTGCTGCTCTCTCTCTCCCCACCTCACAGAGACAGTAAGAAGAAAAGCTTTGCTTGGCAAATACATCACACACTCCTCTCATCGGCGGCACCAGTGCTGAAATTCCCAGTTTGAGTTTGGCTTGACTATTCATAAATTAATGTAGAGAGCTGGAGAAGACAGGTAGAGGTTTAATCTTGTAATACAGGCAGCCTGCATTTCACAGGAAAAAAAAAAAGAAAAAATTCAGTTCATGATGTAGCTAGTCTATGGAAAAGAACTCTTGAAGTTTTTAAAATTTACTTAATATTTAATACAAGCCACATTAACCTTGGTAATGATGCAATTTGCCATTCACACAGTAGTTTTATATTTGTAGCATGTTCTGTGATAATGTGATATGCATGGCAACACCCTGAGAGGACAACAGGAAACCCTACCTCCCCCTTATTAGCAGTGGGCTTTTCATTGTCTTACCTCATGCCCAAAGACACGAGCACTACAATAAAAACTGTATTTAAAGCAGTGTAAAAAGGATTGCAACAATAGTGTATGTTTCTAAAAATAGGCCAGTGAATTTACCCAAACACAGCAAAACTTAATCCTTATATGATATCATAGGCAGAGTCAGATCCAGGGGGAAGAAGTTAAGGCAATAAACAAAATTTTGGAGTCAACATAATGTGGGAAAAAAATCTCAACAGTTGGAACTGCCCAACAAGGAAAACCACTGTCATCAAGTGCTAAGCAACTTGATGCTGGATGGTTCAGGCAGGGACAATATTGCCATCAGGCTGGGGGAAGGGTGGACTTTTTCATTGGGTTGGAATTGGGTAGGTTTTAAAAATACAAAAGCACAGTTTTCTATGCTTGCTTTTGAATTACCTCCTATACCATAAAAATTATAACTAAAAATGTTCTAGTAATTTTGATTTAATAATAGATATTCTAAAATCGTTAGGACTTTTTGGCATGATTCTTACCCTAATTGGAAATGTGCCAGGGCGATGTGCCAGTGACGTGGCCACAGGATACTACTTGAGCTACTTGACCACGGCTCCTGTCTTATGGCCTTCCTGAGGACATGGAATATCAGAGGTTAAATCCTGGTGGAGAATGATTGTAAAGTCACACAGGGGGTGATTTTAACTGAGAACTATTTTCTATATGCATTCTTTTTATCATCTTACCATGAAAGTTAGATCCCTGTTTCTCGTCAATTTGTTTATAACACAATCCCCACCAGTTAACAATCTGATTATCTGCAACACTTCTCACCTTCATTGTTATGAGATTATGTGGTAGGGAAAAAAATCCCTTTGCCAAAAATAATCCCTGAATAATAAGAAAACACACAAGTGACCACTAACTCTAGGCTGAGAAAAATCTGGTTTTACTTGTATTTTCATGGCTTAGAATCTAAAGACCCAACTGACTTTTATCATTTTTCACATTGTGTGATCGACCTCTAGTGGTCAGCATATGCCATTTCTGAGCAGAACCTTGATTTCAGTTCATTTTATTGAAAATTATTGATATATCAAATCCGATATTGATATTTTATATTTTATTTCTGGTAGAGAAACGCTCTTAGTATCTGTATATGTATGAATCTAAGTAGTGCAAAAGTAGTTATCAATTATAAACCATGTATGTATGCTAGGAAATCAGTTTATAGAGCAAAACTCAACAAAGTATTTGTCACTTGGCCTGTCTCATGAAATAAAGAGGAAATATATCATTCACTTTAACATTCTCCTGTCTGTACCTGAGCTAAATTATAAATCATGATCCCAGAGACTTGGACTTACAGGAAATGAAGAAATCTCACCTTGAATCATATTCCTTTTTTTTTTTTTCGGTCCTTTTGTAACTGGTTTATTTCACTTAGCATAATGTCCTCAGAAATTTCCTTCCTTTATAAGGCTAAATAATATTCCATTTTATGTATATACTACATTTTGCTAATCCTTTTATCTGTGGGCTGCTTCCACATTTTGGCTATTTCAAATAATGCTGCTATGAACATGGGAGTACAAGTACATCTTTGATACCCTGATTTCAGTTCTTTCGGGTGTATACACAGAAGTAGAATGGCTGGATCATACAGTAATTCTATTTTTTAGTTTTTTTAGGAACCACCATAATGCTTTCCACAGCAACTATACCATTTTCAGTCCCACTAACAGTGTATAAGGGTTCCAATTTCTCCATACCTTCACCAACACTTATTTTGTGATTTTTTAATAGTAATCATCCTAGTGGGAATGAGGTGGTCTCTCATTGTAGTTTTGATTTGCATTTCCCTAATGATTAGTGATGTCGAACATATTTTCATAAACTTATTGGCAATTTGTATATCTTCTTTGGAGAAATGTCTATTCACGTTCTTTGCCCATTATTTGAATTGGGTTGTTTGATTTTTGTTGCTGTTTTTGAGTGTTAGGAGTTCTCTGTATACTTTGGATATTAATCATCTGACTTCACATGGAGCTATATCCAAATTATTTTAGAACTATGTTAGCCCAGTATAATTTCTAGGTCTCATGACCTTTGCTATGACATTTATATCTTGTTCTCATAGATGGAGAATGAATAATGGGGATGTTGATCTGACAAGTGATCGATACAGCATGGTAGGAGGAAACCTGGTTATCAACAACCCTGACAAACAGAAAGATGCTGGAATATACTACTGTTTAGCATCAAATAACTACGGGATGGTCAGAAGCACTGAAGCAACCCTGAGCTTTGGATGTGAGTAACTGTAACTTAAAAAAATGGGCAAATGTATTTAGGTGAAGGAAAAATTAGATGTTTTAATTACTGATAAAAATGTACATAAACTAGAGTGATGATTCTGTGATGGTCAACACTCTTGGATTTTTTTCTTTTATTAAAATCCTTTTACTTCTTCCAGTGAAAATGGAACAATACCTCATCATTTTAGCTAAAGTACTCACTATGTGGGATGTTAAAGAAGATACATTTGCTCCCCATACACAGGTTGCAGACTGTTGGTAGTGAGACAAGTCATACATATGTGAAAGTTTTAAGTTAAAATACGGGGATTCTGTTGTGAACTTCAAAATAGATACTAATAAATGTCACTGTAAGAGTTCAGCAAGAGGAGAAAAAAGAAGAAAGGATAGTGAGAGGAAGGCATCATAGATGATGTAGGTCTTCAAGATTGTGTGGCAAAGAGAGCAAAGTGTCATGAGGGTTTTACGAATGCTCTTGAAATAGTGAAAGATAATGTTGTAAAATAAACAAAGGCCGTGGTCTGAGGATTTTGAATTAATCTTTAAAAACGAGCACCAGTGGAAGTGATAAGCCATGTAGTCTCGATGGGGCCAATATCACCCTCAAGGGGGTGAAAATTGGTTTTTAAGGGAAGAAAATATCTTAGATATTACAACATAAAAGATCAACCCTACCTGACAATATCTTATTCCTTAGTATTTAATTTCTCCTAGTAGAAATAACTTAAATTTTATTTTAATTAATTTAATTATTTATTTTAAATCTAAATGAAAAATTTCTTTTTATTGGGGCCAGTAATGGAAAACATTTTGAGAAACACTGTGCTAAGTGTTGCTAGAGGTTGTTCTGAAAGAAAATTGTGCATTGGGAGATGAGTTGGACCAGATGGTCTTCAGAAATGATTTCATAAGGCAGCATGTAAGTCTTTTGTAAAATGGATTACAGGATGAAAATGATGTTGTAAGAAGTCCTACATGGTAGTGATTATCAGGAGGGAGGGAGACAGGATCAGAAGATCAGTAAAATCAAATTAGTGCAGTGAAAGTGGAAATGTAAATAATGTATACTAACCACGAGGAAAGAATTAACAGGTTGCAGTGCCCTGATGGAAAGAAGATCCTAAATATATTTTTCAAGCAAAGTCTAGTCAAAGGGCAGAAACATTCTGCTTTCATTAAATATGAAATGGGAGCAAGAAAAACCAATTTCAAGCATGAAAACATTAAATGATTGTTCCACATGTAGAGGTTATGGTAACTAAGTTATCTAAGTTGAAATGCCAAGTAAGCAGTTGAAGTTAGGGATGGCATTTGAGTGAGACATCAGGACTAGAGACATAGATTTGAAGGATCCTCTGCAAAAAGGGAACAATTAGAATTTCCTGATATTCAGGTCCTTCCTCGGGAAGAGAAATACCCTTCAAATAAGTCTGTTCCTCCTGTTAACTTACTTTCTTTGGTAGATCTCTGGTTTTGTCTGATTTCATTATATTTCCAGATACTCTTACTGAGACTCTCTCTAAATTTGAAACAAAAGGCTTTAGGCTATTTGTAATCTTCAGAGTTGTCAAAATTCTTATGCAAGCTGCTACTAATATGTGTTGGCTTTGAGCTCATATAGAACTTTTCAATAGCGTGCACCAATCCTGGTGCATAAAAATGAGGAACTGACTTTCATAGGCTTCACCAAACCAACTGAGAGGTACTATTTAATATATATCAAAAGTGAGTGAGTCGCTGAAAGATAAAATTTAATAGATGTCTCTCTTTCTATTGACCAGAGAGTAAATGTTTTCTTTTTTTTTCTTTTGTAATTAGATCTTGATCCTTTCCCACCTGAGGAACGTCCTGAAGTCAGAGTAAAAGAAGGGAAAGGAATGGTGCTTCTCTGTGACCCTCCCTACCATTTTCCAGGTAAACTTAGTACTTCTGTGACAATAAGTATCTATAGAATAAAATGGGAAAATTTCCATTTTCCTAGTAATAATTTCATATTATTAATTATTAGCCTAATAATCATGGCTCATTATTAATTAAATGAGACTCAATATCTGCATGATTTTATACCACTTACTAGTGGTTATAGAGGCTTCCTATATTGGCTCATTAATTGCTTATCCCTAATCCCAAGATCCTAATCATTTCAGTTTATAAACATATATGTAGTGGATTATGTCCTCCTTAAAGTTCCCATTATATAGGGAAATGATGATCGATTATCTAGAAATTATTCCTGAAATAGAAAAGGACCAAGGAATGATGTGTAATTATTTTTTTAACAATTTGACATCTATAAAATACTGTGAACTGTAACTAAACACCAGAGAGGGATAAAGACGTAATAAATTATTAATCTCTTCAGGAGCACCAATCTGCAAGAATAATTGTCCAGTTCAAATAATGGGCTAAATTAAGTGTCATCTGTCATGAGATTCAACTTGGAATATGTGGTTTTCATAATTTGATATGGCTAAGATAAAAGCTGCCAAAGTGCTAATTAAAAGATAAACGCTTTGTGTATTTCCACCATTTTTCCCTTGTTTGATTTATCAGATATCTCCTTGAGATACTATATGAATATCACTTTTCACAATAAAAATATATTTTGTATTCCCATAGTTCTAATATTATGTCATAAATTTGACTTTAAACATCTCCATAGAGAATGAGACATAAGGAGCTATGGAAATGATTTTGTGTGTAATACATCAATCCAATGTGTGTGTGTACATATATAAACATGTATTTTGCACAAAATTATACATATATATTCTATGAAAATTATATATTTTTATATTTATTTATAGTTCTGGTTGTTTATATATAAAATATTGGTAATTTTCTCCATAGTAAGAGGGAGAAGATTACTTGATAAATATAAGAGGAACATATAAAATTCAAAACGTTGTAACAGCCTTTCAATGAGAAAAGTCTTTTTCCTGAGGAACTGTTGAAACTATGAAAAAAAAACAAAAACCCTCTCATTTTCATAGCATTTCCCACAATGTAATAACCGTAAATAACCAATGACTACGTTTGACCATATTCAATACTGGATGGACTTCATTCCATCACTCATTGACTCAGCAAATCTCTTATGAACACTTGCTGTGCCACAGACACTGTTTATGCTACAGAAATACCTCAGAGAAGCAAAACAGGAAAAGCTACCAGCCCTTACAGACCTTCTGCTGGGAGAGACAGACGACGTAAAAGACAAATAGTTAAAAGACATATTATGTTAGATATTGATAGATAAGTGCTAGGGAGAAAAAATAATGCAAGGGAGGGGGAAGGGCAAGTGTTGAAGAGGTGGTTGCACTATTAGGAAGAGCGTCACTGAGAAGGAAACTTTGAATAAAGACCTGAAGGAAATGAGGGAGCTAACAGTGCTGGTACCTGAGAGAAGGACACGCCAGGTAGATGAGGCAGCAAGATCAAAGGTCTGGGGTGGGAGCATGGAGGACCAGAGGAGCCAGCGTGGCTGCCGTAGAGTGAATAAGGCAGAGGGGTGGTAAGAATGAAACAAGAGAGGTACAAGAGCCATCTTGTGGAGACCTTTTAATTCATAGCAATAACTGGCTTTTATCAAATACTTTGAGTGAGATTTACATTGGAGGGCTTTGAGCAGAGGACTCATGACGGGATTTAAGTTGTAAAACCATGACTGACTACAGTTTTAAGAAAGGACTTAGAGAGGACAAAGGTGGAAACAGAAGGTCAATTAGGAGGTATTTCAATAATTTAGGCAGCATTTAGTGAACCAGAGTGATGGCCATGGAAGTGGGAACATAAATCTGGATATATTAAAAAAAACAGAATATATTAAATTCTATATAGAACTCTAGATATGTTTTGGTTAAATTCTAAATACATTTTGAAGGAGAAGCCAAGAGTACTTGCTGGTTGACTTTATATGAGGTCTAAGAGAAACAGAGGAATCAAGGTGGCATCAAAGATTTTGTCATGAGCTCCTGAAAGACTGAAGTCGCCATTACTTCAGCTGAAGGAATAGGTGTGAAAATGTTAAATATGAAATGTCTGTTAAACTTCCAAATGGAAGTCAAATTGGCAGTCCTCTATGTGTGTGGAGCTCAGGGGTGATGTCTGAAGCTGAAAATATCAATTTGTGATTCATCATCATATAAATTATTTTCAAAGCCATGGGATCACCTGTGATTACCTAGGAAAGTAGAATAGTTAGAAAATGGGAAGAAGGGGCCCAAGGAATGGGAGGCTCTTAGATTTATCTAAGATAAGTCTTGCTTTCTATCTCTGTGGCATCTCAACCACTGTGCTGAGTGAAGAATTTCATGGACCAGGACAAGG
Organism: Propithecus coquereli; assembly: GCF_000956105.1. Classification (NCBI taxonomy): domain Eukaryota; kingdom Metazoa; phylum Chordata; class Mammalia; order Primates; family Indriidae; genus Propithecus; species Propithecus coquereli. Next base: position 7,219,178 of record NW_012137191.1, on the reverse strand, counting down.
TTAGTAGAAGCTTACATCCATTAAGCCAAAAGAGTGAACTACCTCTTCATCCCAACAAAAATACATATATTCACATGGAAAAAACAAATACAAAGTTGATTGTAAATGAGTCCAAGAAACATCACTAATCACAGAATAAAATATGAATATCTCATCTCCTTCTGTCAGTTTATGTTATTAGCAGCTATATGATATCTGTAAACATTAGACAAGCTACCATCAACCACAGGTATTTGCTTCAAAACCATAATGTATTAATATATGTTTGTATGGTACTATTTTACTATCTCTGTACCGTATCTCTCCTTCCTCCTTAATGTAGTTACATTAAGGTTTTATGCTTTGCAGCTTAGAAGTTCATTGGCTTTAGGATGCAAAGGAATCTGTCTTTGGGCTCTCAATCTCCAAGAATATTACATATGGAGTTATTTATAGTTGTCAAGCCCTATTGCTCTAGTTGGTGATCTGGGATTCAGTCCTTACTATGACATGTCTACATCTTAATTTCCTCATTTAAAATTTGTGCCACCTACTACATAGAGCATGTTATCAGCTTTGAATTTAACAATGTATTTGAAAATAGTAACATGGATATGTAGTTTCAATGGATTAGTAATAAAGTATCAATAAAGTAAATAAAATGTATCTTAGTACATGGAGTTGGATGCTCTGCGGTTCCTCACAAAGGGGCTAACTCTGAGCTGAACTACTTTACTTATCAAGAGCAATCACAAATGCATTTCAGTACAAATGATTATTCAATTTTATAATAATATCTGATATACAACTGCTCTCCTAATATATACCTAGCACAGAGTAAGTGCTATAAATCATAAATGTGTAAGACTTTACACATTATAGCACTTTTTAAGTGCTATAAATCATAAATGTGTAAGACTTTTTAAACTTTTAGACTCTCAAAAATGAAAACATAATGCTTTATTTTTAGCTAAATTTTGTCAATATGGCCATCAAAAATTGACTTACTGCATCTCACAAAATATCATATCTTTGTATGTTGCAAGAAAGAGAACGGAGAAAAAAAATCCATCATTTGAAGCTTGGGTATCTTTGATACTGAATAACAGGCGCATGTAAGAATTTTTAAAAAGATAACAAAGTGGGAGTATACTAAAGAAAAATAAAGCCCAGGATATTAAATATGATCCTGAATGAATCTCAGTCGGCATAAAAATAGACAGGAATGGGAGAACAGGGTAGGGAACACATTAGCTCACAATAAATTGGTATAAATTTCTTTCTGAATGTGTTTAATATATAGTTTACTGCTGTGGTCCCCAACCCCTGGGCCATGGACCAGTACTGGTCTGTGGCCTGTTAGGAACCGGGCTGCACAGCAGGAAGTGAGTGGCAGGTGAGCACATGAAGCTTCGTTTGTATTTATAGCTGCTCCCCATTGCTGGCATCACCACGTGAGCTCTGCCTCCTGTCAGATCAGCAGTGGCATTAGATTCTCACAGGAGCAGGAACCCTACTGTAAACTGCACATGCAAGGGATATAGGTTGCGTGATCCTTATGAGAATCTAATGCCTGATGATCTGAGGTGAAACTGAGGTGGTGATGCTAGCATTGGGGAGCGGCCGCAAATACAGATTATCATCAGTAGAGAGGTTTGACTGCATAATAAATGTAATGCCCTTGAATCATCCCCAAACCATCCCCCACCCAGTCCGTGAAAAATTGTCTTCCATGAAACTGGTCCCTGGTGCCAAAAAGGTTGGGGACTGCTGGTTTACAGTGTCAAAGCACTGATCAGAAGCTGTGGTGATTTTGTCAATATAGGTAAATTCTGTTTTGTTGAGGTTAATTTTTAAAAGGGCCCAAAAATCTTCTAAAAAAGTTTGCAAGTTATTCCTCCAGGGCACACTAAAGTACTTCAAGTGTATTTCAAGGAGAAAGATACATTATTTAGCAAGGTTTGATAAGTGATGTAGTTCAAAATAAAACAATGAAACTATCCAATGCACTATAGTTGGCTAAAACAAATTTCTGCTGTACTGTGTGTGGTCCAGACTCTCCTGGGGCAAAGGGAAGAAGTCTTATATATTTATTGATAAAAGCAACATTTCTTAAACATGTGCTGGCACTTAGTCTTCCTGAAAAATTAATTTTATTGTAATTTATTATTTAATCCAGTCTACAGTGGTAGGAGAAAAACAAATGATGGCCTTTTCAAAGGTGGTTGATTTTATCATCTGCATGGGGTGAGGAAAGACACAAGAAGATAATCTGTTGAGTCCTTGAGAGATACGGGTCAGAGATTAGCTCCTGATTGCCAAAATGAAATTCCATGCTTAAGTTAGAGAGGCAGGCGAGAGGCATTACTGCAGTTATGGCCCAGCTTATTTTGGTGATGGTGGGATGGGGAAGGAGGTTAGAACATGAGCTCTGCCTCCCTGTTGCTATATGACCTTAGGCAAGTCACTTAACCTAACTGGCCAGGCCTTGGCTCCCGCATTTAAAAATGGCAATAGCAATTCCTACCTTTGTTGTAACGACATGATAGCTTTTAATATATTGTGTTTATTATTTTTTTCCTAGCGAATGACCTTGTGGATAGGCTAACATTTGTTAGATAAATTTAGATTAGTTATGTTACAAGTCCCAAAAGGGCAAAAACCACATCTATCTTGTTTAGCAACACACAGAAAGTACTCAGTTGTTGTAAAATAAATAATTAGAGGATCTAGGCCGGGCGTGATGGCTCACGCCTGTAATCCTAGCACTCTGGGAGGTTGAGGTGGGTGGATCGCTCAAGGTCAGGAGTTCGAGACCAGCCTCAGCAAGAGCGAGACCCCGTCTCTACTAAAATAGAAAGAAATTACCTGGATAACTAAAAATATATATATAGAAAAAATTAGCCGGGCATGGTGGCGCATGCCTGTAGCTACTCGGGAGGCTGAGGCAGGAGGATCGCTTGAGCCCAGGAGTTTGAGGTTGCTGTGAACTCGGCTGACACCATGGCACTCACTGGGGCAACAGAGCCAGACTCTGTCTCAAATAAATAAATAAATAAATAAATTAGAGGATCTAAATTGGGCATTAAATCAGTCAGACCAATTGCGCTATAGTTCAAGACTTATGTTCATGCTAACATCACCACAATAACTTCTCCGACTTAGCTTTCATCCCTTAAAGGTTAAAATATCACCACTTCTTCTTCTTCACACATCTTTGATGATTGGCACAAAGAAAAATGTGTTAAATTTTAGAGAAACCAAGTAATAGAGCGACTGATTAGCCTGATAAAAGTCATATCTAGAATTATCTCTGTATTCATACAACCATTGACCTTCAGACTATTCTGAAGGTTTTTTGTGGGTGGTATCTTTGAAACATTGTATGTTACAAAATTCCTCTTTTTTTTAAGGAAGTGCACAAAACTCTCCTGATTTTTTTGTTTTTTAGTTTTTTTTTGGAATTTAATTATTACTAGAAATCACTACAAAATAATTATTTTCACTTTAACTGAGAATAAGGAAAATTATTTTAGAATCAGAAAAGTTCAGTCTTCTTTAACATTTATTATAAATATCAATTCCGATGAAAGACTACATAATACTTCTTTCTGAATGTGATACTTCTTTACTTCTTGCCTGATCCCAGGAAGCCATAATTTCAGAAATATAAGCAGCTGCCTAAATTTCTTCCTATCCTAATTATTCTGTGACTGTAAATCAGCATAAAGATAACAAATTAAAATAATTCAATCATCCACAGATATACTTGTCTAGAATGACATATGTTAATGTAACTCTGAGTTGGAGGCTGATTATGGTGGTTTAATTTCCTTCTTCTTTTTAACTTTACTTGTATTTTCTGTTTTTTTTTAAATGGATATATACTACTTCTATAATACATAATATAATTAAACACCAAAATAACATAATCATCTTTGCTGTCTTTCCTGATGTATATTCTTGGAGAAAATTACATGGCTCAACTAAATATAATGCCCAGATTATTGTTGACAATCACGCAGGGCTTGTACAGGGTGCATTTCTTTTAGTTTGTTTCAGACATTGCTCCTTCACTCTCTTCTCTGGCAGCTTTACTAGTCACATTGAGTTCCCTGAAGCAAAATAGTGGTTTGTCATGATTATTTCATCCTTAAAAGAAGCCTGAGTGCTGTTAAATCTTGGCTTTCCACCATTTTAAATCTAAAATCCTGTCTAACCTGACCTAGGGAGATTCCCACTTATACTCTTACTAGTAGCAATTGTCTTCATATGGTCAAGATATTTTAAAGGGAATCATCCTTTTGTGATCTAGGGTTATGCCTTGCCCAGAGTTTCATCTTGTGTGTTTGTTGAATGACTACTAGAGAGTCATTCATTAAAGCAGAGAGGGGAGCTAGATATAGAAAACTATAGGAAAAGCAGCAAATTAAGGAGGAAATTCAATTTTTGTTTGAACTAGTTCGTGTGTTTAGCCAAAGAAATTTCCTGTGATTGAGAGTTGCCATATGATACATTTCCTAATATTTAAGAAAATCAGTAACATGCTTTTCCTTGTTTATGTGATTTTCTCTTTGTAATATGACCACAACAGGTTATGTAAGCTCATTTCTAAATCTGTAATTTAAAATAGGTGTACACAAAAGAAAAATAGATAAAGCCACAGTACAATAAGTCATCTTGATTTTATTTATAAAATACAGTAGGGCAGAACAATCATGGGCTTTGGAATTATTAGACCTGGATTCAAAATCCCAATTCTACTTAATTGTCATGAAGTTCTAAGCAAGTTATGTAACCTTTTCAAGTTTCACTTAACCATCAATGAAATGGAATTAAGAATATTAATTGTTCACAATATAATAGAGAGAGGCATAAATAGATGTGACTGCTTAGTATGATGATTATATTCATGCAAAATATGGTAGCTATTAGAAAATTTGCACTGTTTGGCTTTCTTCCAATGTTTGCTCTACAATAGCCTCTATTAGATCATGTGATAGCTTGTTACTAGGAAACAAAATATTTGCTTTTGGATAAGAGCTTAATATTTAGTAGACAACATTTTCTTCTAGATGATCTTAGCTACCGCTGGCTTCTAAATGAATTTCCTGTGTTTATCACAATGGATAAACGAAGATTTGTGTCTCAGACGAATGGCAATCTCTACATTGCAAATGTTGAGTCTTCTGACAAAGGCAATTATTCCTGCTTTGTTTCCAGTCCTTCTATTACAAAGAGTGTGTTCAGCAAATTTATCCCACTGATTCCAATACCTGAACGTAAGTACTTTGTTACACCCAGTTTTCACAAGATTGTCTACTTACGGTATACTTATAACAATGAGAAGAAACAGCCAGTGGGAAGACTAGCTGGCTTCTCAGGAAGGACAATATAGAGGGTATGCATTTTGGGGGCGGGGGGGCTAAAGGCTTGGTCTAGAACTTTTTGGGTTGAGAAGACTCATCTAATAAAATTATCATGAGAAGATTGAGTTTGGGTTAGTTGCCTGTAGCTCAGAAAACACAGGGGACTGATTCACTGGTCAAGTACTAGTATATTGGTTATAACAGCAATCCCTGGCATCTGCTTTCTGTTTCATGGCCAGTCCTACTTAGTAAGTTCATGAAGAAACCAAATGATTAGGTCAAAACAAACAATAGTGATTGCAGAATTATAAAAAAAAAAAAAGTTGATTATTATGATATTTTTAAGGAACTATTTACATGATACAGGTAAGTGAATAAATTGCCTTTTCTACTCTATGTAATTAGCATAGGGGGCTACCACAGTGGCACCATGTTGCATGACCACTGGCCTACTGATGGGCTTTTCCCCAGGCTCTGATGGACTGCCACCCTATCTAAAATGCACTGCTGCTTAAGAGAATCATATCACAGTATATTTGCTTACTTTGCAATATTTATATCCCAGTCCTACGGCTGTATCAGTGAGTTCAAGCTTTTGAGGGGATACCACCTTCAGATTGACAGACTTAGATTTGGTTCCTGCCTTTACCCATAAATACAGTGTGACAATTGGGAAAATGCCATAGTATCACTGAGATTCCATGTTTACATCTCTCTGTAAGCAACACTCATGTAATTGATATTCAATAAATATTGTTGACATTCTGGCTCATTTTTCTCTCAGTCTTAAAAGATACCCTCACTTCCTACTTCACAAAGTGAAAAGGTGCCATCATGTAAAAAAAGGTGCCCTTGATTTTCTTTCCTACTCTCTCCTAGAAATATACTTGCATTTCAGTGCTTCTATTTATTTCCTTCCTTCCTGTCTCAGTGGAAGAAATATTTCTCCTCCTGCTCAAGCTCATTCTTCTGATTGTTCTGGTTCACAACCAATTTGATTCCATTAGAGACTTCACTACATCGTTTATTTCCTTTCTTTTCTGTATCTTCAAATTCTACCCCACCTCGTTCTCTCTGCATATTCTTTTGTATTCAATACAAACAATCTTGAATAATCACAACTCCCTAATTGTTAAATCCAAAAAACACTTCTCGGTCCTTATTCTGTTTGAACTTTGACATGGCCTCTTCTGCTGCTCGTGAACTTTCCCTTCTTTACCTAATTTCCTCAACTTCTCATCTATCTGCCTGACTAATTCTACACAGTATGCTTCACCAGGCAGTCTTCCTTCTTATATTTATTTCTAGTCTTTGCCTAGATATTGCCAGCCACTTACACATTTTCAACAGTAGCTCTAGGCAGATGACTTCAAATTTTGTGTGTTTAGACCTTAATTCTACCTACATCCTGGACTTGTCCCCCTAAAAAGGCTGTCGATGATATTAAGCTGAAAGTGTTCCAAATACAATTGTTATCTCCCCACAAAAGCTCCTCCTCTCTGGGTGTTCTTCAGCTTATTTAGCAACACCATTTTATTTCCACTAACTCAAGGTAGCATTTTTTATCTTCAACTCCTTTCTTTCCCTGATCTTCATGACAGCTAATCAAATGGTTCTTAATTAGTAGGTAAGCACCAAGGAAGTTTTGGGGGAAACAGGGGACCCAAAGATACTGATTTGGCAGGCCTAGGATATGACCCAGGAATCTACAAGTTTAACAAGCATCCCAGGTGATTCTGATAATTGAGTCTTTGATCTATACCTTGAGAAACATTGATCCAACATTGATTCTGCCTCTGAAATACAATCTGTATCTGTTGTTTCCTTTCTGTTTTCATTATGGCTGTATCCTAGTGTCAGCCCTCACCTGTTTTGCCTGAATTAACGAAATAGCCTCCTTTAGATCTCTTTAGATCTTTAGATCTGTATTTCTCCTTTCCATGTTCCATTCTTTAAAACTGCCAACAAGGTCTTCTACTTAAACCCAAGATAAAGTCCCTATTACTTCTCTTACCAAGTCCTACTGATAGATGCCCATTGAGGAAATTACTCTAACAATCTATAATATCGTGTTTTTAGTCCTTTTAGATTGTGGGTTCAACTTCAACTACATATACTTCAATGTCATTTGATTTCCTAGACCTTGTTTAGTTCTTTGCACATTCCCAAAGCTTTGTCATAATTTGCTGTTTCCTCAACCTGAACTGGTCTAATTCAAATGCCATCTTTGCCTGAGATTCCTACAGCACTTACATACTTCTAACTATCCTCCTTGGCAGTCACTCTTTCAGAGTACTTATTTTGTTTTGTCTTATGTATCAAATTATTGTGCATGTATTTGTCTTTTTAGCATTATACAGTGTAAAGTACACACTCATGTTGTGATCCTAAACAATGTATTTTACCTTTCTGAGCCTGTTTTTTCCCCTGTAAGATTGAGGAATTTACACATTTTTCAAGACTGATATGCTAAATAAATGAAGTAAAGTATTTTGATGAGTGCAGTGTTGTTTGAATAAATATTTCCTTGTATCCCTCTCTCTTTCCCTCTTTTCAACTTGCTTCCTTCCTCTTTGCCTTCATCGCTTCATCTCTTCATCTCTTCATTTCTTTCTTTTTTTCTTCCTCTTTTCTTGCCTTGGCTTTCTTTTCTGCTTTTTCCCTTTCCTTATCTTTCATTTCTTTTTGTCTTTTTCTACCTTCCTGAGCCCCATACAGTGCCGATCACAACGTTTACACATATATGATGCTTCCTAAAGACTTCTTAAATTTTTTTAGTGAATTGAGTCAGAGTGGTTATGCAGCTGTCAGAATGAGCCGATGTTATTGAAATGCTTGATGAGTTATACTATATGCACACATATGTACTGTGTATAAATAAACAAGTCTGTACATTGTGACATGACCAGTACCCACACCGAGAAAAGCATTCCATATTGAAGCAGTTCTAATCCTACAGAAATCACGATATTAAAAAGAACACTATTGTGCTTAATAATTAGTGGATGTTTGTGCTTCTCCTAATATTAGGAACAACAAAACCATATCCTGCTGATATCGTAGTTCAGTTCAAGGACATATATGCATTGATGGGTCAAAATGTGACTTTAGAGTGTTTTGCGCTTGGAAAGTAAGTATACTTAAACTTTTCGTTAACATATATAGAACTGTATTAATTTTTGTACCATTTTAGGAAATAAATGCTTTAACTATTTAGCTATAAACATAAAGTAATTTTCTTTTAAGAGTTGTGGACCTTTAGCACTTGTATCTTCTGTTTAAAGTCCTGTTCCTGATATCCGATGGCGAAAGGTCCTAGAACCGATGCCAAGCACTGCTGAGATCAGCACCTCTGGAGCTGTCCTCAAGATCTTCAATATTCAGCTAGAAGATGAAGGCTTATATGAATGTGAGGCTGAGAACATTAGAGGAAAGGATAAACATCAGGCAAGAATTTATGTTCAAGGTAGGTATATTATTTTGAGTTTATATAAATTTCATAAATCTTTTAGTTAGAGCCATTTCCATACTTGAAAAGCAACTATGTAATGATTAATGGTTTTAAAAGCAGTGATGTATACGGCATCATGCAGAAGGATGAAATATTTATCTTATGTCTAATTAAGTTACAACTATGAATTATAGAATTATAATTATTCCTTTGATATTATAGTTAAGAGCAATGAACTCATGGTAGCATTCTTGCTAATTTTCAGAACATACAATTAATGTAGATTGTTCACTCCCTTTATCATTCTCTTTTTTAATGCCTTTTTATTTATAGAAAAACATATGTGTTATGACTTACTGTAGGCCGGTGGTTTGCAAACTTTAATGTGCATAAAAATCACCTGGAGGGCTTGTTAAAACATGTATTGCTGGGCCACACCCTCAGAATTTTTGATTCAGAAGGTCTACTAGTGGCTCATGAATTTTTATTTCTAACAAGTACCTAGGAGATGCCAATACTATTGGTCCTGGAACCACACTTTGAGAACAGCTGGTCCAAGGAATCACTTTTCTTTGACAAAATTATCTTGGCAAAAGCATTCGATTTTTACACATTAAAAGAAACTTATATCTGGGAAGACAGAATTTTTTTCAGGCCACACCAGAAACTGTTCAGGCTGAAATAATCTCTGGAATGTTCCACAGCATGAATCTTGAAGGTCACAACTGAATAAACATCTAGGGCTTTAGCAAGATTATTGATTTTTAACTCTGGCTACTGCCCCACTTCTCTTCTTTCTGTCTTTCCCAAAAAGTAATAAAAATCTTGACAGATTCATCCACACTCTCTAAAAGTGTTGTCACCATCTTCAACTTTTCTTCTCTCTTAAATGCTCTACAATTTGATTTTCATCTCCATCTCTCCTCTGAGACCTTTCTTCTTGTGGTCACCTGCAACACCCTAAAGCTGACAATCAATTCTCAGTTTTATTTTGTCTGATCAAACAGTCCTAGTGGCCGCAGTTGGTTTCTCCCTCCTTCACGATCCACTTTCTGTCCACTTGGCATCTAGAACTCATACTTTATTAGTTTCCTATACACCCCTCTCATTCTCCTTTGCTGTCTCCTCCTAACTCCATGCCTTTCGAACTTGGTGAGCAGGGTTTGGTCTTTGAACCTCTTCTTTATTTTAGTCACCCTATTTATGATCTCATCTGTGATTATGGCTTTGCACACACTATGTATCCTGAAAGCTCTAACCCAGATGATTCCCCTGAACTTCAGACTTGCATATCCAATGCCCCAGTGACATTAACTTGATACAATCAGATGTACATGCCGTGGGCTCCTGAGAGGAAGAAAATTCTGGTAAAGATCACTTAAATTTTTGAAGTAAAACTACCACTTTATACCAGGTTTCTAAAGCTTATAGATCTGCTTTTATTCAACACATTAAGAAAACTACACTACACATTCTCAGCAAAGTAGACTTCTGACTTGTCTAATATCT
>NW_012137191.1:7198717-7208425 GCF_000956105.1 Propithecus coquereli | reverse complement strand
ATTCAGCTTTTTAAAGTTATCTTCATATGTCATAAACAAATATAATGAATGATAAGTGAAAAAATGTACTATTTTTATATGCTGTATATGTATGTTTTCATATACATACATGTTAAATATTTCCTATGAAATTTGCATATTACTTTTATCATAAAATAAATACAAGTTCTCATTTTAAAAGAAAATTAAATAAAATGTTACTCTCCACTCAGGATTCTCTCCTCCTACCTCCTTCTTATTTTATATTAATTTATTTATCTACATCATTTGGACTACTTAGACAACTGAAATACTCAAACAGACCATCAGATTGTTCATTTGTTTGTTCTCTAGAAATATTTTTTCTTTGGGGAAATTTCTAGCATTTTTTCATTTTCCTAGATTTTTCTTTAGCTATCAACTAGATCAGATCAAATAATGAGAGTGAGATCAATTTTACTCAAGCATGGATTTCACCAATCATAGCTACTATATGCAGTTTGTAACATGGAAAGAGTATTTAAGTGTTCAAGTCATTTTTCTAGTCCTACAGTAAGATGTTACAGTGGCCACTAGCTGAAAGTTTCATCAAAATGAAGATAATGTATACCTGAGGGAGTGAGAAAATAATCTGAATCTTTATCCAAAAGGTTAAGAGATGATGCTATAATGAACTGAGATATAATTCTTTAAACCTTCAGTTGTCATATTGACAGATTTAAAGGTTTATATTATGAACAAGAATTCAATTATTTTAGCGCTAATCATGAATTAATTTTTCAACAATACATGGTTTACAAGTAGAAAAATAATTACTAACTGAGTTATAGTTACCTCATGCTGTAATAATGTAGGGTTTTCAAAGGACACAGATCTATGTGAATACAATTTTAATGGCTCTAACATTTATTTCAGGGCACATGCAATATCTGATGTATTCTCCAGAATAAGGTTAACTAAATGTAATATTTATACTGTTGAGATTATGATGGATGTTCAGACTCACATTTAACATTTATAATTTTCCTTACTTTTTAGCATTTCCTGAGTGGGTAGAGCATATCAATGACACGGAAGTGGACATAGGCAGTGATCTCTACTGGCCTTGTGTGGCCACAGGGAAGCCCATTCCCACAATCCGATGGCTGAAAAATGGATATGCGGTACGTATGTTCAGGTGCTTTGCTGGTCCTCAGTCCATGTTCAAGCAACATTTCAGGGTGGTCCTGGGATAAATTTAGCAGGAGAGCCAATAGAGTAAGGGTACTTGGGCCCTGAAATATAAAATCTTCCCAAACAAAAGCAAACAAGAAACTGAACATAAAGTATCTTCTTTCAGTTTAAACAATTTCCTGTAATCTTACTCTACCTTCTCTTTTTCTCTCCTTATTTTTTCCTTTGTTCCACTTTTCCACCCTCTTCCAACTCATCCATCTCCACTACCTGATATTGTCCTCTTTTTCTTGCCACTATTTTCCTGAACCCCACAGAAACAGAGGTAAGAGTGAAGCTCTCAGTCCTACCTTTAGCCCTGGGGACAAGTAGCAGCAGTGGGACCTTTCTCTACTTCCCACTGTAATCTCCCAGCTGGTCCAAGAGGGGAAAGGTGGACTCTCAGCTCTGTAGGATGAATAGAACAAGAGCCTTTGGGCATGGTAAGTGGGTTTTGCTTCCCCATGCCATGAAATCCCACTTGACTCATCTTAGGTTACAGTGGGGGCAGGTAAACATAGTGTATCTAAATTAAAAAACAAATAAGCCCAAACCTAAATGAAAGCATTTCTGTTAACATTTATTGAGAATATGTGTTTCACTTTTATTCTTTTCAGTATCATAAAGGGGAATTGAGACTATATGATGTGACTTTTGAAAATGCTGGAATGTATCAGTGCATAGCTGAAAACACACATGGAGCCATTTACGCAAATGCTGAGCTGAAGATCTTGGGTCAGTATCGTTGCTAATTTCTGTTAAACATTCATCAAGAAAACAATATATAAAAAAGATGATAGTATATCTATAGGTCACATATGATTTTACATTACTTTCTTGAATTGCCAAAGTTAAAAACTTTTCATATATGCAGTCTGGAATGGAAGAGTATTATTTTTCTTGTCAGTGAAGAGCATTTAAGTAGAGAAAAAGTAATCCTTTAAAATTTCCTTACGTTGGCTGAAAATTCCAACTACATATTTCATGAAATTATATCCTTTTATTTTTATCTAAGAAGATGAACTCTGTAATAAATTTGAACCAACATGGAATAAAATGTTTTTTTAACATATTTTAAATGACAAGGCAAATTTACACTTGCCAATTTGAAAAGTCTTCTCATCTCCTATGCCAGGGCAGCTAAACACTGTCTACACAATCACATAACCATGAAGACTGACGCTAAAACGCTACATGTGATCCAGCCTGAGATGAATTTTTAGAACTTTTGGGGCATTCTTAGTTCCTGGGTCTCACACCCTACAATTGCTATCCAATACCTTTGAGACATTCCTCAAGTCCCTTACCTCACCCTGACTCCTGCCTTCATGTTGTCTTCTTACTTTCCATGAAAACTGAAACCCTTTGACATAAAGTATTTTAACTTCCCATCCCTCACCCAATGCTGTATCTTCATTACACTTGTCTTTTCAGTACTCTTTATCCGGAGGAGGAAGTGTTTCTTCTATCCAAAATTGAAACAATCCCTTTACCTCTTTGCCCTATGCATTTCCACTTTCCCTGATATTTGATATCAACCACCTATCAACACAGCTTCTTCTGTGTGTGTGTGTGTGTGTGTGTGTGTGTGTGTGTGTGTATGTGTATGTGTGTGTATGTGTGTATGTGTGTATACGTACTCCTTCCAGCTGTCTCTCCTTTTGGTCCTCTTTTATTCTTGAAATCTCAGCTCTTATCTTTGGCGACTCCAAGTTCTCATACCTCCTGGTCATTTCTTCTCTGTCTCTTTCATTGTCCCTTTTTCACACCCTCCCCTGCCTGGCTAGAAGTCCTGCTCTCTCCCAGAACCATTCCTCTGGTTCCATTCCATTTTCTTCCACATATACCTTTACGTATTCTGTATTATTATTATTCCTGGATTCTTTTTATTTTTATTTTTAAATTCCTAGTTAATTTCTTCTCCTCTCATTAACTATCAGTGATCCATAATTTATATCTCTGGCCTAGATATTTATCCTCAGCTTCAGACTCAAAATAAATACTTCCTAGCAGAAATGCTCGTCTGGGTAACCCCACAGATAACCCAAGCTCAGCGTATCTGAAACTGAGTTCCTCCTCTCTCTCCCACACTCACATCTTGAGCTCCTCAAAGATTCTCTGTTTTAAAGAATGACAGAGTCCACCACAACCCTTTCCCCATCCAGTACATCCATTAAACTTTTCCAGTTTATACTAGAAATATCTCTAAGATTTTTCATTACAACTACTTTACTTATTTTTATTACAATTACTTTACTAAGGCCTTACTGTATCATGTCCCTTTCATGTTATGTGAAGGAGTTGTCACCAGGTTTAGTCATATTGTAAGTAGTGAACCTAGGGAGTCGGCTTTCTCTTCTAGAATTGGTTACTGAAAAGATAAAGCAGTGACTCAAGGCGGCCAGTTTTATTCTTGCTGCACCAAAAGAAAACTCTTTAAAACATTGATATCACTACAAATTGAGTGACACTAAAGGAATAAGGTAGAAAATGAGAGAATCCTAAGAAAGCATTAAAGAAAACTATCCTCAGGAAAGATCATCTTAACTTTAACATTCCTTGCCACTTATAGTAATGGTGAGGAGCATACTCCATTTCTTCCTCCCCAAAGTCTAAATTCCTTGGTAATATATTTACTCTAATTAGTTTGGGTATCAAGCAAGCATTGCAGGCTCTTTGGTACAAAGGGATGTAAAATCATTTTGACTCTTAAGAAATGAGGTGAATTTAAGTTCTTTCCCAAATGAAAACTTTCTGTTTTCTATTAGAAGTTCTTCCTGCATTACAAAAGAGAAGTATAAAAACTCATCGGCTCAGACTGAAAGATCTCTATGTATTCAAGCCTAAAATCTTCAAATAATTTAATGACTATTAATGTAGTAATTAAACAAACTGACCAATTTGATCCTCCTCACATCAGTAGTTCCTGAGCATCTTTATATCGCCTCAATCTATTCTTATTTAATATACCTTTAGAAACAGTGCTTCTCTCTCTCTTTTCCTGAGTTATTTAGTTAATTCATGTATTCATCCACCAAATATTTATTGAGCATTTACTCTACACCAGATACTATTCTTTAATAGGTGCATGCAATGCAGTAAAAAACCAAAGAGACAAGAAATGCATCATGCCCTCTTCTTAGTTGGGGATAAAATATTCCCTTATTCCTTCCCGCTTCCAAATTATATAGGAATATAGTCTATATTCTGATGCTATTAATAGAAATTCAAATATTAGATAAATATGAAGTCATTTGAAGGACCACACCAAATCAACTGTTTCATTAAAACCTTAACTGATTCAAGAAAAATTCTTATTTTCTAGATAAATTTGGCTTTTAAAATATAATCCTATTAAATTTTCTTTCATATTTTATCAGAAATTTGTCACCCAAAATGTTTATTGAGCCTATACAAAATACCCAGCATTGTGTTAGCTGTACAACTGAGGTTGGTTGGTTACTTATTTATTGCCAGTTATCAAAATTCAAACTAACAGGACTGAATCCTTGCTACGAAAGTGTCTTCCTCAGAGAATTAGCAGCAGTAATGACATTTAGGAGCTTATTAGATGTGCAAAATCTCAGGCCTACCCTAGACCTAATGAATGATTTTGATACACAGATAAAATTTAATAATCACTAGATTAGATGATGAAGAGTCAAAACCCATAAAAACATACACTTCAGCCTAGAAAAGGCTCTAGAAGTGACACAATTACAGATGATTGGAATGTGTTAAAATGATGGATAAAATCCCCTGAGTCAGCCAATAGAGAAGGAGATTGAGCAGTGGACAAGAGGTGGGGACCCTGTTGAAAATTAGAGCACCCCATCAATGGAGTGAACTTTCATAAGACTCGATAGCCCATTTTCATAATTATTGTTCTTGGAGGTGAGGATGAACTACAGGTGGATCATGTACTTCTTAATTAATTGATTAGATCGCCATTCACATAGCTGTAGATACATCCTGAAGGCAGGGATCAGATCGCTCTGCTCCTTCTGGCATTTCACAGAATGTCTGCACAGAGTTGGTGCTCAGTAAATGTAGGGATTATATTGTTTAAGGAAGAAAGGATTATGTTGTTTAATGAAAAGAGCGTGCCTTGAAAACAGAAGGCCCACCATTCAAATGTGAATCCCGCCTGTTGCTGCCTGTGGCACCTTTTCCAAATTATATAATCTTAACAGATTTTAATCTTCTCATTTGTAAACTGGGGATAATTGATCCAAAGTGTGGCTGGGAGAGTCAACTATGACTGTATGTCAGCATGTATGGGGCTGCCCAGACCCCTCCAACATTTCCCTTCACTCCCCTTTTGCAATCTAGTCAAAATAATTGAATTAGATGTTACTTTTAAGGTTAATGTGTATACAATATTTTATTATAATTAAAGGTTATAATAATTAATCCAGTTATCATCAAGAACCATACATTTGAATTAGGCAAATTTTATAATATGTAAAAGTTATTGAATAAAAGAAAAAAGTATTGAGTGTGGAATGCCAATTGGTCACACAGCTGATTATGTTTACTGAGCTTAATCCTTTCCATTTACCAATGAAAAGGGAATAAAGATGCTATTACTATAATACAGAAGGCTTTGTGTTTATGCTTTATTAACACAAAGAGAAAAGTAATAATTTGCTTTCCTTTTAGCTTTGGCTCCAACTTTTGAATTGAATCCTATGAAGAAAAAGATCCTGGCCGCCAAAGGAGGAAGGGTGATCATTGAATGCAAACCTAAAGCTGCACCAAAACCAAAATTTTCGTGGAGTAAAGGGACAGAGTGGCTTGTCAATGGTAGCAGGTCAGTTTGGAAACTAGAAATCCAATTGCAATTAACTATTTGGGAAAGTTTATTTTATAGAAAACTTGTTTTCATATTAACAATGTAAATGTTGTTTGTTCCAGTACTTTTCCACAGAAGATGGAAAAGAAAATGAACAGAAATACTGCTCATCCCTGTTATTATCTATTATAATCAGGGTTCAGTTTTTAAGATTCTATAATTTATGAGGAATTTAGAAAATTGAGGCTCAGATTTTTTTTATGAACTGCCCAAAGCCAAACAACTAATAAACATTGGGGAATAAAATAGGGTCTTTCTAATTTCTTTGCCCTAACAAGGGCATCTGTTGAATATATCTATTCATTTTTTATTTAATTTTATGCGATTAGCCTATTAAATATTTGGCAGAAGAATAAAAAGGTGACTTCAAAGTACAAATCATCTCTTCCCATCTTTAAATGAACAGGATAGTCTCATTATCTTCCTAACAAGTGGACCATCTACTGATGTTTTAGTGGCTTTGGGAAAAAACACAGAAACAGTGTGCAACTTGCATAGATTATTCATATAAAAGCCACACTGACTAGTTTTTATGGGTTTCCTAGAAATTTTATTGAGTACATGAGGAGGAGAAAGCTAGGATGGGAAACATGAGGAAAGGAATGTAGAGGTTGGGATGGTGGTGTACTCCAGGAAGTGAGGACAGTATGTGCAAAGGCCCTAAGGCAAGAAAGTACAGGATGTATAAGAAATTGAAAAAACTTAAATTAGTGCAATTTGTCATTAGAGGAAAATGGAGAAGATTTTTAAGAGATGAGACATGTAAGCCAGATCATAAATGACAAAGTTTTCTGTGCTAAGGGGCTTGGGTTTCATCTAAGAGTAATGGAAATCTGTCTAAAGTCTCAAACAAGGGAGGAATAAGCTAATTTTTGCCTTTTGAAAGAATACTTGGCAAAAGTATAGAAAAAAATCTTCATAGTAATCCAATAAAGTCAGAAATATGGGTGTTATCATCCCTATTTTCATGTATTTAAAGCCTGTTAAAGTTAAAGTGAACCTTCTGAAAAACGTACATCAATAATATCCAAACTGAAACTTGAACTTGTGTCATGTTGACATGGAAGGAGACTATGCCAGCACAGTTCTCTTATTAGGATGATTACAAATATGGCTGGGGGGCGGGGAGGAGGCAGGCACGGCAGGGACTTCCCTGAAGGCATCAACTTTTAAAGTCAATGTGTTTGACCTAAGAGTTCTTAAGATATTATCAAAATGATACTAGAAGAATATGTGGTAAAGGAAGAGTCAGTTCAGTTTGCTGCTGAGACACTAATGCTGAGACAATAAGCAATGCAGAGTCCGTGATCAAAGGGCAGCCCATGTCTCCTTCAACAACCAGTAGCACACTGCTCCCCTGGGCCCCACCATTAGCTCTCTCTTTTTGATCATAGAATTTGCTCTGATTCTGATGAAGATTAATGTCATGGGCTTCTCCAGCAAGGATTTTCCAGTGTCATGTTTCATGGATTTGTTTTTCCTGAATATCAATGTGTTCAAATAATATTTTTAAAACCTTTGCAATCAAATTGTATTACTTTCTTGATAAGTCTACAAATCCAACTTCTGTTCATTACTTTAATTCATTAATATCTCAGTTTAAATTACCACTTTATAATAGATGTAGTATTCATATACAAATATGTTTGATTGTTGTAAAATGGTATATATAAAAGTTAAACAAAATTTTGTATTTATTTTGAAAAATAATATCCAAGGAGTAAGTAAATAATGGTATTTAGGCATGAGTATAATCTCATTTTGATGACTATAATTACAAAAAATAGTTCCACTTAGCGAAATTTTTCTGTGCCTGATTAGTGGTATATAGAGTGGCTTATACATTTGCACTCAGTAGGAAGGAGCTATGCATCTTGATAACTTGTAATTAAGTTCTCAATTTTATGATTTTATTTTGGACTCAAATGATATACTTTCTCTAACAGAATTTCTTTGTAACTAACAGAATTAATTTAATTGTCAATTTATATTCAATGGACTATCAACTCTAAAGTGACCTTTATCTGAGCCACTATGGGAGAGGATCTCCATGATTCTTTTCTACTCCAGAATTTATCCTGGAGTAATTTTGGCAACAATAAGGTGACTAATTTGTTAAAGACCATATTATTATTAGTTTGTTTGACTGCTGATTCATATCAGATTATTTGGAAATAAGAATAGGATCTTGAGAGCTTAATCTACATTGATTTAAGAAAAAGCATTACTACAAAAAAAAACAATCAAGTTCCTACACTATTCTTACTAAAAAGTAATTTTAATGTCAAAGGAGAGGTGCCTGAAAGTATAAATGAGATGAATAACACAGGAAGTATGTATACCCTTTAAAGATGATAAAGATCAATTGAGAGCTAACATAAGTAAGTAAACTACAAATATTAGTATGGATTCTAGAAAGAATTGTCATTGTTTTTCCACTGCTACTTGACTATAGTTTTCATTGCTTTGCTTGCAAAATAATTAAATGGGAGGGGAGTGGAAATTTGGCTAAGGCCTTATTTATACTAGAGCTTAGTGAGAAAAAGTGTGGTACGTTAATACTGGCACTGTGTTGATACATGTCCTCCTAGATGTAGTTGCCAGGACAGGATTAGCCATGTAAGAAATGTGTTAATGGCAATGTGTGGCAGAGAAAATAGAGAAGAAGCTGGGTGGAGGCTGGAAGAGCTATTTGACAGCGAAGCAGGTCTGATCCCAGATGAAGGAGAGAGGGAAAGAAGGAAAAAAGAAATGATGTGGAGTGCAGAGCAGTTCTAAGAGAGTACAGTAAGGCCACTGGAGAGTCCTCCAGTTAAAAATTCCCATCAGAGGAGTTTCCTCCAGGTCTGCTTTAAATTTTCTCCCATGCTCAGTCATTGGCTGAGAGCAGTCTGTGGCTGAGAACAGCCTTTTATTGTTATATTATTTTGATGATGCATTTCTTCTTCAAGAACAAAAAGTATTCTGAAATGAGCTTTAAGTTGGTACTGGATGGTTAAAGAAGGGAAAGGAAATTCTGGCATATATTATTAGTGGAACTTTTGGTATTTTCTTCTATGGAGATTTGTATTAAGAAGGTAGATAAATAGTATTTTTCTTTTATCAGATTCTCCCTTTAAAATGAAATATATGTGTGCACGTTTTACACAAATCTTCAAAGACAATTTGAAGTTTTGAAAATAGTACATTTAAAGAAAGTAAAAATCCAATGACAGGCAATCCAATATTGAATCTAAATATGAGTTGCTATATGATAAAACTTGGTGAGTTTTTGGTCTCCAGCCCTTAGAGAAAAGGCAGACAGGCAGGGAAAGATGAGCAGAATGAAAGATTTCGGTTATGTTTAAAGAAGAATTTCCTAAATGTTAATTTGTTATAGAAGATATTACTAAGGGAGGTTTTTAAATATCTTTTTTTTAAACTTTCTGAAAATAAAACGTTCATATTTCTCTGTACTAGTGAAAATGACAGTCTATCCTAACTTTGAAGTCTCAGTTGAAGTCCTGAGGTTACATTTCTAAAAGACCTGGGCTCATTTCTTTCAGGCCTATGACTAGTTTGAGCCTGTCCCATGGTGGGAGGTCAGTTAGAAGACTACTGTATTAGTTCAAGAAAAAGATGATGGTGGCTTTCTAAAACAAATTGTCAATGCTGAGAAAGAA
>NW_012137191.1:7187793-7198487 GCF_000956105.1 Propithecus coquereli | reverse complement strand
CAACTTTAAAAAAATTCTCTTGCCATATGATTTGTATAAAATATAACAAAAAGATGTCAGTTTCTCTCATGTATGACATACAATAATGTGTTTTACTAAATTAATTTTGTGAATTATTTATTTTTTATTTCAATAGAATACTCATTTGGGAAGATGGTAGTTTGGAAATCAATAACATTACAAGGAATGATGGAGGTATCTATACATGCTTTGCAGAAAATAATAGAGGAAAAGCTAATAGCACTGGGACTCTTGTTATCACAGGTAAGAAACCATTTGATTAATGTCATATTTTGAAGTTTCATATGGTGCTTAATTTCTAATGTATTAAAAGACATGCGATTCAGCTAAGCCTCTAAAACAGTCCGTGTATTGATAAGTTTCTATTTCAAAAGCGTTCTGGGCAAGTCTCTTGCTTAATGAAATTGTTCCTGGAATTTGGATGTGAAAACATCATCTTATTCCTTTGCACAGAGAAACCAAAATGCACTGGACTTTATTGTTTTAATATACCAGATAATATGGTGTCTTATATTTTCTTGAATTTTGCTTTACTCTTTTATTTAAAAATGTACAGATCCCACACGAATTATATTGGCTCCAATCAATGCTGATGTCACTGTTGGAGAAAATGCCACCATGCAGTGTGCTGCGTCCTTTGATCCCGCCTTGGATCTCACATTTGTTTGGTCCTTCAACGGCTATGTGATAGATTTTAACAGAGAGAATATTCATTACCAGAGGAATTTTATGGTATGTGTTTTATGTTTCATCTTATTAACACCCCAGTGATTCCTATGTGTGTTCATTGAAACTTCTATCAATATAATCATATTTTATATGATTTTATTTTTTCCTGAGACCAGAAAACAGGCAAGAAAGCTTTTCATGATTCTCCTCATATTAACTGTAGTATTCTTGAACCTTTCTAAAATGGCTAACCCAAAGATTTTGGTAGAGCTATTAAATCAATAAATATTCATTGGGCTTTAGTATGTTCCCCCATAATTATTAAACAATATTTGCATTGATATGCACCATACCTCAGTATATATGTGGTCTAGGTTCTAGTGCCTTCACTTTTACTTTAAATTAAGTAAGTGCATAGAACTTATACTTTGTTATAATGATGACTTTGAAGCATTTATTTTATGCTTTGAGGGTAAGAAACAGACAAAATATGTATGTTGGACGATTTGGGGAACTAGTTTCTGTGATTTGAAGAGGGTTAAATGGCTATATTTTAAGAATTGGAAAGTATATATATTACAAATCCTAGAATTAAACATAGTGATATAGAGGGTCGAGGTATGGAAATAAATAAAATAGAAGGAAAACATTGGGAAGTAATGTAGGAACAACAACTCGCAGAGGAGCGTCACTCGTGTCTTGACAGGCTGTCTAGGTTATGGTGGATTTAAAAGGCAAATAGATCACTGGCCCCTGCCAGCCTCTTCTCTAGAAAGACAACCGTTTAGGAGCCTAAAGACCTATTTAGAACAAATGCTTAATTACGACAACTCTAACTTTAGGAGTCAGTTATTAATATAGAAACAGAAGCTTGAATGAACTCAGGATATTCAAGATTTTTTAAGTCACATAAAACCAGAAGATTGATATGTACACATTATAATATTATGCTTTCAAATTCTCCAGCTCTTTTTTTTAACTCTTATAAAACTTGCCACTTTAAAAAAAAGCTAAAGGTATCCATGTAACAAAAACACCTGTACCCCCTTAATTAATATTTTCAAATTTAAAAAAAGCTAAAGCAAGCTTTCAGTCAAATAAGACTGGTTTTAACTGGATAGGGATTTTTTTTTACATTTTTATTAGATAAATGCACATGAGCAACTATTGAGGCAGTATCAGTGTTAATGCCTTCTGTATGTTAGTTGTAATTCCAGTTCTTTTTAATTTAACTGGTCTAGCTATAACTGTATCTTTTTAATTTAACTAGCATTGCAATAATTATAAATCTACAATAAACCTACTAATCTTTTGGTTTTTGAGCTGAAACACTTTAAAAAATAACAACTGAGAATTGGCAGAGAACTATAAATTTTGTATCTTGACATTATAGCATGTGACTTTTTTTCTTATATGTCTGAAACTATTTTGATATGCTTAATATAAGCATGCCCAACATTCTTCAAGTTGTGTTTCGTACTGCAAGAAAAGTAAATGTCACTCATTTTAAGGGAAAAAAGTGAGCTAAACAGAGATTTTACTTTTTTTTTTTTAAAAAAAATAGACTTGAAATTGAAAGAACTTCGGTGTCACAGATTAAATAATTTTAAAAATACAACTTGGAAATCTGACAACTATACTTTGTAAAGTAGTTACTTAGTACCTACAATGAAGTCTATGTAAATAGATTTGGGAAAATAAATTGCACTAAGTATGCAGAAACTTCATATTTAGAGCCTATTTACGTTCCCTAAAATAATAGTTATTTTGTGCTGGTTGCACATAGTAACATTTTGCAACAGCAAAAAAAGAATTTAAGAAAAAGAAGAAAGGAAGGAAGGAAGAAAGAGAGAGAAAGGAAGGAAAGAAGGAACAGCCTAATGATTTTAAAAAAGAGAAAAATAAAGAAATAACTGGAATACTAATTGAGAAATAAATAGTAAATTAGACCATAACAATGTAAAAGGCCTTGTGGTCACCCGTGCACTCTCTCCCTTTGCAGATGATAGCCACAGAGATTCACACAGCTGCCCCTCTGCTAATCCAGGGAAGAGTCCTGACTCCAGGCCCAATCTCAAGACTCACCAATTTAGGTTTCAGCTCACTCTATCAAATATAATCCACCTGAGATAGAAAACCTACTCAACTGGTTAAATATGCAACTTAATTGAATAAAATATCAAATTCACATTGTTAGCACTTAATACATGGATAGGTGGATTCAATTTTCTAAATTTAAAAAAATATAAGAATAATCATTTTAAAATAAATTATTAAACTCAATTCTGTCTTTTGAACCTACAAAAGACAATAAAGCTTTCCCTGGTGCCTTCTCTTTTAGGGCAGACTTCACAGTCAGACCTCACTGCTAAATACACCATGCAACATTTAAGTGAAAACACCATAAATGTTTGATCTACCTTTTAGAAGATAGTCCTAATGGCTAATAATTGCTTCTGGGCTCATTAATAGACCATTCTCACTAGGAGTAGCTCTTTTCCACCTAAAGCTTAGTGAATGAATACAATGGGGATAGCAGGGTTTATGGACTGCAAATGTGAGGGAAGACACATTTGCAACTGCATTTGTCTATTGTTCAAAATTTCACAGGCAAAAATCTCAGTATTGGCTTCTTAAATAATGTTTTGGTGTTTTATTTAATTCTGGCAGCATTTCAATGATTGAATAGCATCTGTTCATTAAAAAATCTATACTGAGCACATGCCATAAGCAGGCACAGTGACAGACACTAGGGCAAACAAAACACTGAGTATGACAAACATAGACACCAATCCAAAATAAATCAGAGCTGGCCTGTGAGTTTAAAATTCAGATGTAAATGATTTGGTAGCCATCACAGTTACCAAAACTGACATCATTATCATGTTTTAATAATTTTAATTGCTACAAAGTAATAATAAGAAGTTTTAATTAATAAAGGAATAATAGAAATCAAATTTTTAAAATTTTTATTTCGAGAACCTGTTTTCATTTTCCAGTTTAGCTTCAATAATGAAATGTATTCAGTATGTTTTGATTTTGGCTTGCTATTGTTGATTTTGACCACCAAGTGGCACCCTTGTATAAGATTTTAAATTTCACGGCCTGGGTAATTTGGGACTTGATGCTTTACGAAATTAAACGCAGCTGACCATACTTGTGAATAAATTGTGAGATTGTGGGTGCTTTTAAAGTGTCTTCTTTATACTTTTTCCAATTAGAGTCACGTAAATATCAGGAAATATAGTAATTATACATTTTTAAGGATGTACATTTCTCTAAGAATTTATAATGAGCACCAAAAAAGTAAAAATAACATTGCCATTTCATTAAATAATCCCACTTTATGTAAAATTCTTTTGTATTAATTTTTAAAAGTTACTTTTAATTTTAAGGCTGTAATTAAAAACTTGATACTGATTATAGAAAAACATTAAGAAGTTAAATATCTAGAGTTTATCTGCCACATCATTTATTCTTTTATTTATTCAATAAATATTCACTGAGTATTATTATGTAATCATGACCAGCAAATATTTCATTTGAACCTGAACTCCTGCATAAGGCGTAAGAATGTATGTATAAATCAGAAATTTAATAGATTTGAAGCTTTGAAACAATAAACTATTGAAGCAGTTTATCTGCCATTCTTTTATTCTATTAATATTATATGGCAAATAGTCATAAGTTTTTCAAGTCCAGTTATAAAATGGCTTCTGTTTCAACTTTCCAATTCAATAGCTACTTACTCCCTTAGACTAAGTACAAAAGGCAGAGTCATTTTACTTATTAATTAAATGAATTTATACCCTCTCTTGTTCTAGAAAGTACTCAAGACCATCTTTCAAAAAATATGTATTTGCAATATAACATTTTATTCCTCTTTCATGGTGGTACCTGATCTGTTGAAATTATTTTTTCAACAGCCACTTAAGTTTTGACATCAACTTTGAGTCATTTTTCTTTCAACTGTCTGACAGTATTCTTTTTATCAGAGGCATCATCTTAGTTAACTACATGAGTTTCCAAATGTCCTAATTCTGGTGATTGCCACTAATATATATTTTGAATATAATATATATTTTTTTCTGATTCGCTTATTATAAATAAATGTTTTAATCGTAACTCTGCAAGAAGTTATTGCATGTCTGTTATGATTTCATAAGTATCATCTGAATGGTTCAGAAGTTCTGCAGGAACCAGCCTTGGGCTCTGGGCTGCATTTTTCACTTCTTATTCTATGACTCCGATCCAGGGATTAAAGCTCTCTATGCCTTAGAATTCCCCTCTGTAAAATGTTATTACTCATTCATTTACTTCATTCAGGTTACTTTATTGGGTTCACAAAACTGGTTACTTCATAGTATTTTTGTGAGGATTAAATGAGAGCATGCCTATAAAATGCTTGGCACAATATCTGGTATATTGTAAGTGGTTATTATTAACACTTTCCATAATAGAGCAATCATGACCCATTGAAAATTCCAGAAGCTTTTGCCAGATAGTTTTTTTTTTTTTTCTGGTAAAAGATCTCATTTTTCACAATTTAATTCTTGCATTGCTTGTATTATAAACTAAGTCCTAGGGAAAAAAAATACAAATAAAAATAAAAAAAATTCTAGGTATTTCATTGCTGAAGGCAATGAAGAAGTAATAATAGCCAACATTTACTGAATGCTTACTGTTTAGCCAGCATTGGGTTAAATTCTTTTTAAGCATTTATCAGTTGATCTTCATAGCAATCTCTATGGAGTACATATTATTGTGATTTTTCTCAATTTTCAAGGAGAAGAAACTGAGTATTATTAGAAAAGTTAACTAGCCCCAAGTAATCATACAAGTTGCTGGTGGCCCTGGGAGGATTTGAGGATTATTTCTGACTGCCAACCCAGTGATCTTCATTACTTTGATTTCTTTTTATCCTTTGGTTAATATTCCTGTCTGTGTCTATTTAAATATTAATAATCCTCTAGGTGTTTGAATTAGTATAATACTGTACTGTTGAACTCATATTTTATTCTCTAATCTTGTTTAATGAGCTTTGTATGCTCACTCAGATTATCCAAAATAATTTATTCTCCCTACGCTGTTAGCAACTTTTGCAATACACTGTAAGTCAGGTCTACACAGTTTCATGGGGTCTAACCATCAAGTTCTAGGTAATTCTTAATGATCTCCCCTAGGTAGGTAGGTTACGTGTATGTTTGCAGGTATGTGAGTATACATTTGTTTGAATAGGCAATGCCATTCAAGAGAAAAGAAGACAGATTTCTTACCCTAAGGATATTTTTATTTTTTTAGGAAAATATTAATTATACTAAACATGTCACAAAAAACTCCTCATATTTGAGCATTATCTCATTTTCATACTAGAGCATGGTGTGATCTTGAATAGAAATTTTGCTTCTGCAAGACGAGCAAAAAAGGAGAGGAAAAATAAAACAGAAGTCACTTTGTTGTTCATTTGCTTTTTAAAATTTTATTGGCTCTCTGTTCACTGTTGAACAAGAAGGTGAAGATTGTCTAGGGCTGTGGGGCAACAGGTTGGAAGAAACAAGGAGGGTTAGGCAATCATCCTTGGCAAGAATAAAATTAGAGCTGAAGAAACCAGAGCAGAAGACGAGGTAGGCATAGTGAGATGATGTAAGCCCTGAAGCCTTGGGACTTTGGCCACATGTGGAGACATTTTTCGTTGACAGCTGCAGGGGTTTGGGAGAGTTGGGTGTTACAGGCATCTATTTAACATGGGTGCTATTAGATAACCTATAATGCATGGGACAGGCCCTCAAACAGAGTATTATCTCATCC
Source organism: Propithecus coquereli (assembly GCF_000956105.1). NCBI lineage: Eukaryota > Metazoa > Chordata > Mammalia > Primates > Indriidae > Propithecus > Propithecus coquereli. Next base: position 7,191,989 of record NW_012137191.1, on the reverse strand, counting down.
AAATTGTCAATACTGCTAAGACTGACAAATGCTCTCAAGAAAGATTTTTTAAAAAAGAGACTTGGCAATAAAAGCACTGGCTACTGAAAGGTTATAAGCATGAGGTGTTGGAAACAAAGAGAAGTTATATTGTTTTGAGCAAATAAGAGTGTTGGGACATGAATTTAAAGAAACAAGATTTTTAAAAAGCATATGCAAAATAGTATGAGTAGTAGAGGGTAGATTTCATGTACTTTATGAACTGAAGGCTCTTAAATTTTGATAAGCTGTGGAAAAAAGAGAGAAATACAAAAACAAGTATATAGGTCCTTGGCATACTTCTGTGACCCACACAAAACTCACACAGGCATTTAGCTCATGGCCAAATATTCTGTTTCTCTTTTCAGCCATTAGTTGGAAAAGAGTTAGATAATTAGAGAATTCTGTCATACTTCCTTCTGTATGAATATATAACATTTCTGGCCTCCTTTTCACTATCTTAATAAACCTTTCCTTATACCTAAATGCTATGTTTTATTTACTATTTTCCAGAAGTAAATGGGAAAATATCTATGCTCATTAGGTGTGTCCGTAGTTGGACTGGCTTCTTTTAGGGTCATGACACTTCCAGTGCAGAGACCATGTCAGCTGATGTCACTCTCTAGCCCAGCATTTCATAGTTGAGTCCTCAGTAAGCATTTGCTGATGACAATGCTAAGTGAATGGGATTAAGCATACATAGCAGGGAGTCTTTGTTCTTCAGATATGTATTAATATCACTGGCTTTGAGGGATCCCGCAAAATTCATCCGAAGTTAAGGACACATTTTCTCATAATTTATTTAAATTTATTTTTACTTTTTGTTTTGAGACGGGGTCTCGCTCTGTTGCCTGGGGCTAGAGTGCAGTGGCATCATCATAGCTCACTGCAACCTCAAACTCTTGGCCTCAAGTGATCCTCCTGCCTCAGCCTCCCAAGTAGCTGGGACTACAGGGTTGCCCCGCCACACCCAGCTAATTTTTCTATTTTTTTCCTAGAGAAGAGATCTCACTTGTTGCTCAGGCTAGTCTTGAATTCTTAGCTCCAAGGATTCCTCCCACCTCGGCCTCCGAAAGTGCTGGGATTACAGGTGTGAGCCACCTCGCCTGGCCAAGTACAGACTTTTTAAATAGAATTCCTCACATACTTAAGCATCTCTACAGTAATTATTCTGTTCTTTATGCTTGCAAAATACAGTTAATAAAAAGGGGGGGAAATAAACATGTAAACTTCTGCTATTCTAGGCATGTTATAATTTTACATTGTGGACTTTGATGTCTTTTTCCATCACACTATAAATATACTGTTTTGTTATTGTTGTGTTCCTAAAAAATCTATTTTTCCAGTTTGTTTTTAAGAAGAGAAAATTATCTACAGATCCGGACTTTTGTTCTGATTTTGTCACAGGCAAGTTATATGACCTTGGGCAAAACAGTCACTCTGAGCCTCAGGCTTGTCATCTGTCATATGAAGAAGTTGGACCACATCAAAAGTTTTGATAAATAACAGCACAAAAAGGTTTTTAGCAGCAGAGTTCTTTTTGAAAGGAAAATTTAAATCAGAACCCACATATATAAAAAAGATACCAGTGAGATTGATCTGACTGAAGATGAAATTGTGTGCATGTGTGTGTGTCTGTGTAGGACACTACATAGCCTTATTTACCCACAGGGTCTCTCACTTTTTCCTGTCCCCAAAACACCCATCCTGATCCCTTCCTTCTACAAAGTGGTCCATGAAGATTTTCAGAACTCTAAGGCTAATGGGAACTAATTTGAAAACCATATGAATTAAATGATAATCGAGTTTTCTTTCAACTCTAAAACATAGGTCCTAAATCCAAGGCATTGATGTTTTTGTCTATCATGCAAAATAGTTAGCAGAAACCTCAAAGAAAATTTCCTTCTTTTGAGTTTTCATTTTAAATGGGCCAATTGATCAAAATTGAACTCTTCAGCCATGACTCTCATTGTTTATTTTATATCAAAATAGCCAAATTTAGAGATATATAACATTTCCACTGTTTCTGTAAACATTGAGTGGCTTCTTAGTAATTATCCTGGCCAGCTTCCCTGATTTATCTATTTTTCTATGTCCAGTGATATCACTTCATGTCAATAAGTTTTTTAATCATAATTTTTCTAATTTTTTAGATTCAGGTAATCTTAATATTGATATATTACTTAAAATAACATGAACTTGAATATTAGATAACATTAGGACATTAATATTAATTATGTTATGTGTGAAAATGGTTTTGTGATTGTGTCAGAGAATGGCCTTACTTTTTGACATTCCAGCTAATGTCTTGAGAAGTTGCTAATGAGTTGAGTATTGATATCATGATACCAGTAATTTATTTTTCAAGGATTTATCACTAGATAGATAGACAGTAGATAGAAGGAGAGATGGAGCTAGTTAGCTAGACAATTTGGTAAAGCATATATGACATAAAGTTTACCATTGTGGAAACTAGTTGGTTGGTATATGGGTGGTGATTATACTATTCTTTCTATTTTCTATGTTTGAAAATTTAAAATTTAAATATAAAAAATTTTATAAATAAAACAATGACATGTCATATATGAGGAAGTACCACTTCTACTTACCAAGCTGTGAACCTAAATCCAGTTATCTCATCCGTAAAGCCCTACCTTGGAAGCACCTTGACCTGGTGAAATCAGAGCTACATGTTAACTATAAAGCCTTCCACATGTAGCTTAAGGTAAAATCGCAAATTCCTTGTTTCTAAAATGGGAATATTAATAGTAAATCCCTAGGTATTATGAAAATTAAGTGAGAAAATGTATGTGAAGTAGCTAGCACATTGCCAGACATTTAAAAGGCATTCAGTAAATTAGATCAGGTAATAATAGGAGTTCAGTAGTAGTAGCAAGTAGCAAGTAGTAGCAACCAGTGATGGCAGCATTAGTAGTAGTAGTAGTAGCATTAGTAGTATTCTATTAACAGCAATAGTAGTAGCAGTAGTAGTGGCTGTAGTAATGGTAATATTGTATCTTTCTCTGTAAAATACAGCTAAAAATAATACCTATCTCATAGGGTGGTTGTTAAGAGTAAGTTTGCCCATATAACAGCCCTTGACACGGAGCTAACACCCACTAAGTAAGTATTTGCTGTTGGTAGAGTTTGTGCTGGTGGTATTAACATTTGCAGTTGCATACAATGTATTTTCTATATGTAGTTAGCCTTTCTCTACCAAGCCAAAAGTGAAAAAGAAGAAAAGTTTTGGAGTATCGTGATATATCATATAGCAGACATATTTGATACTTTTTGCTTATGTTTATAAAATATATTCTTTAAAGGGAATATTTTCCTCCAGCCTTCTATATCTGTCCCTTCTCTCTAACCTCAGTGTAACAAAACAGATGGCAGATGGGATTTTTAATAGCCATTATGAGCTCTAAGTTTTATCTAGACCTCTTATGTACCATATACAATATTTTTGTTCATTATGATGAATTCAATGGGTTAATACAACTTAATAATTAATATTCATTTACATTGCAGAAATGAATTTGCAGTTAGTTTATGGGGGACCCAAGGAAGAGGTGGTCATTTATATGTTGGAAGTCTTTTGATTTAAACTTGAGAAACTTCTAAGTGGTCAACCACATATACACTTTGGAACATCCCTGAGCTTTGCTATCACAATTTCCAGTATGTGATTCAACTCTCCTCATATGAAGGAAAGAATTTTGTAATTCAGCCAAGCTGTGGTTTTTAGTGAAAATAGAGACAGCATTCGTATCTAATTTGTGGCTAGAATGTGCTGAGGCCTGTGGTCTTTGCTTGCTTGGTAAGCATTCTGTCAACCACTGAGAACCTCAACTGCTCTTGAGGTATGGAAAGTGCTAGTAGTATTTATAAAAACTTTAGAAAAGCTTTTATACATATACAACTATATTGGGAATGATATATTTAATAGTATATTTTTCCTTTGCTTTCCTTCTGAGGTGTTTCAGTGCCATTTCACCAAATATAGAGCAAATGAGAATAAATTTTAAAGTTGTTGATTATTGCTTTATGCAGGTAGACCTATCATCACCCACCTAAGGCCTAATGTTTAAAATAGAGTTGATTTTAAAATGAGTTTAGCATTAACCTTTTAGAATCATTTAATTAAAAGTTGTACATGAGTTTATTATGAAGAGTCAATA
>NW_012137191.1:7183375-7187473 GCF_000956105.1 Propithecus coquereli | reverse complement strand
ACCGGGTCTCGCTCTTGCTCAGGCTGGTCTCGAACTCCTGACCTTGAGCGATCCACCCGCCTTGGCCTCCCAGAGTGCTAGGATTATAGGCGTGAGCCACGGTGCCCAGCCCATATAAACATTTTTAAAAGGGCAATTTATAGTACCATGATTTATTTATTTTTATATCATTTTTCTGCCCCCAGTTTTTTTATTTTTTTATTGCAAAGATGGGTGAGGGAATGTTTTAAATTGCAGAGGTCTCTCTTTTTTTAAATTTCAATCTAATCACATGGCTCATTGAAATAGTAGGAATTTAGCAACAGGATTATCTTTCAATTACATACCTGAAGCAACTGAAGTACTGAGTTCATTTAATGAAAGAATACAATAGAACTAAGTGATTTTTACTTTTGTGCAAACATTATTTTTTCAAATATAATTATTATCTTGTGTCATAATTGTTTGAAAAGGTTTTACATAGTACATTTCTATTAATGAATAGTCATTATGAAGTACATTTCTATTAAGGATGTCAAAGCAAATCAAAACAGTCTATTTTACAAATATATAATGCTTAAATTACTTTATTTTAATATAATTATTTTATATTATTTTATTTTTTCTCACTAGAAAATTACTTAGACACATGTGCCAGTTGGCTTTTATGATAATTTAAAAAAAAAAAAACCTGTATAATTACTTTCCCCATATATAGAATCTTACTCTCTGTTTACCTCAAAAAAATTTTAAATATAATTATAGATAGTAATATCTTCTTACCTCCTTTCTTAGATGAATTATAGTTAGTATGGTATGAGGGTTTAGGCCAACTACAATGTTGGACACAGTTCCTAAGACCATCCTCACTTCTGACACCAGCTGCAAGTTCAAGGGGTTGCCAAAACCACTTTCAGTTCTGATACTTCAGTAGAAGGGTCTCACGAAATTCACTGAAAGCTATTACACTCATGGTGGTAGCTTCTTGCAGGAAAAGAATACAGACTAAAATCAACCAAGGGAAGAAGTACATAGGGCAGAGTCCAGGAGAAGTACCAGACAGAGCTTCCATTGTGTTCTCCCTGTCCAGTCAAAATACATTACTTTAAGATATGTGACAATACGTGCAGAGGATTGCCAACCATGGAAGCTTACCTAAGCCTTGATGTCCAGAGGTTTTATTGGGGCTTCATCATGTAGGCATGATTGATTGATTGATTACCCGCATGATTAATCTCATTTGCTAGGTTAACCAATCCGTATGACCCAAAGCTTCTACTCTAAGTCACAATGTCCATCTTTGTGGAATGACTGGCTGCTATTCCAAGACTCTACAGGTGTAGCTAATCCCCACCCTAAATCACACTGTTAGTCTACACCGTATGACTCAAGATCCGTAGGCAAAGAAAGACATTAGAGATTACTTTCCAGAAGCTGAGGGCAAGGGCCAGACCTCTCTTTGTGCAAGGCCGGATTTTTTTACTACACAATGGGGATGGAAAACTTAGAAGTTTCAATTTTCTCCATGAATTTATAAGATTTTCCTAAAACTTTTTTGTTTTCTTATGAAATTAGTGTATAAATAATTTGAAATATATTACTCATGGTATTTGCTCTCGTGGACATGTTTTTTTCAATTGGACAGTTGTTTTCAATTTAGCTATTTTTTTTCTCCTTTTTTTCTTTCCAGAGGGCAGAAGAGCAGGATTCAATTCACCTATTTTGTCTTATGACGTTATCTTACCTGAAAAAATCATGTGAAATTACTAAAAGAATGTCTGTTTGATAAAAACATTTTAGATTAGTTTAGGTTATAGGTATGTATTAATTCATTTACTCAATAGGTATTTGATGAATTTCTCTAGTATGTCAGATATTACATTATTGTGTGTAATAATACACAAAACCTGAATTACAGTCCAGTGGAAGAAATGAGCAGCTACACAATTATAGCAGAAAGGGATAGTTACAATGAAGATGTACAAGGGCAACATGTCACCCAGCCTTAGGATTCCAGGGAAGGGAATATGAAATATGAGTTGAAGTTAGCCAAGTGATGGAAGTAGGAGGTGGGCAATCCATGCAATACAAGTGATATATACAAAGCTTTGCAGATGGAGCCCACGACAAGGTGTAAGCTGTTTTCAGTGGCTGGGACATGGGAGGTGGGTACAGGGGTAGGCAGAGGAAGTAGCAAGCGTGTATACTTCATCCTGACACCAAGAAAAGCCTCATATCTGTTTAGGGTTAGGAAATGCTGTCACTGCCATGGCTTGCTAACCTAATTCTGATTGTAGCTAAAAAAGAAGTGAACATATATTTTCTTGAGAGCAGATGCCAAAATTCTTGATAAACTATTTGACTAGTTCATTCCAACAAGGTATATTTAAAGGAATTATGTTCTTGGCACTGTTTTGGTCCTGGGGATACAACACATACAGCTGTGTACATATATAATACAGGGATACAGTGCTAAACAAAACAGTCATGTTTCTTCCCCACAGACAACTTAAAGTCTGCCAGGGAGACTAACTTCAATCATATAACCACACAAACATTTCATTGCAATTGGGATGTGTAATATGACATAAGGTACAAGGTGCTACAATAAAAGACAACAAAGGGAACTGTCTACTCCACAGAAAATGGAATGGTTTGTTCGAGTAAATGATTTGAACTGGTATCAGGTGGAGGAAGTCTTATTCAGGTGAAGGTGATAAGGGGGTAGGGTGTGAGAGATGTGAGTCTCCATTCCAGGAGAGGAAACACTGGAGACACAGAGATGGGAGAGAACAAGATGCATCTGTGGTCTTATAAAGAGAATGTTCTTCCTGGAGAGCAGAGTGTAAGTGAGATGGCACACTAGGTGAGCTGGAGCATTGGACAGAGCCTTGAGAATGGAGCCAAGTTGGCCACTATAATGTTTATGGCTTTTGTCCCCAAAGGGGAGGTTTTAAAGGTTTGAATTTATTGGCTCTTATATATGAGGTGCCCCACCTCCTACTTCCATCGCTTGGCTAACTTCAGCTCACATTTCAGTTGAGAATAGTGGCATTTTACTCATCCCCTCCTCCCCGCTCCCAGCTGCTTGATTTCTCATGCATTTTATTTATTTCCATATGTGCACACAAGTGTTGTTCCATTAGTTCCAATTTAATGGAATGTGGTACATGTGGTGTTTGTTTTTCCATTCTTGCAATACTTTACATAGAAGAATGGTCTCCAGTTCTGTCCAGGTTAATAAAACAGGCATTAGTTCACTATTTTTTTTATGGCCGAGTATTACTCCATGGTATACATATACCACATTTTATTAATTCACTCATGTATTGATGGGCACTTGGGTTATTTCCACATCTTTGCAATTGTGACTTGTGCTGCTATAAACATTCAGGTGCAGGTGTCTTTTTTATAAAATGTCCATCTTTTACTTTGGGTAAATACCCAGTAGTGGGATTGCTGGATCAAATGGTAGGCCTACTTTTAGTTCTTTGAGGTATCTCCATACTACTTTCCATAGAGGTGATACTAGTTTGCAGTCTCACCAACAGTGTGTAAGTATTCCTATCTCTCTGCATCCACACCAACATTTGCTTTTTTGGGATTTTTTGATAAAAGACATTCTCACTGGGGTTAGGTGACATCTCACTGTGGCTCAGCATCTGATGATTAGAGGCGCTGAGCATTTTTTGATGTTTTTTGGCCACTAGTCTATCTTCTTTTAAAAGTTTATGTTCATGTCTTTTGCCTACTTTTTAATGGAGTTGTTTGACTTTTTCCTTGATGATTTGCTTTTGTTCTTTGTAGATTCTGGTTATCAGCCCTTTATCAGATGTAAAATTGCATTGAGGTGGTCCCTTATCATCACGAGCAAAATTTCCTTAAGCCTCCTTCAAAAAATATGTATTGAACACTTTTCTAAACACTGGGAATAGAGCACTGAACGAAACAAAAACCTTTGTCCTAACAGAGCTTAGATTTTGGCGACAATGTACCTGTTAGTGGAATAGTACATTTTGATAGTTTCTGCAAACTTTTAGTAAATTTTTTTTTCTTTTTTTTGTTTCAGCATATTATGGGGGTATAGATGTTTAGGTTATGTATGTTGCCCTTGCCCCC
>NW_012137191.1:7157742-7171320 GCF_000956105.1 Propithecus coquereli | reverse complement strand
CCCTGGAGATCAATCTCTGATCCTGCCAGGGGAAGGGGTGCTGGTCTTCAATCAGCTACAGGGTTTCCAAGCTGGATCTATTTCACTCCATCTTGGGATTTTCCCCACTCTCCTGGAGTCCCCAGGCCAGCAGCACCTGGGAGGGCTGGCGGGTAGGGAACTCACAGTCTGAGTACCCCTCAGTCTGCTGTAGGGCCCCAAAAGGAAAGGCCCATTCCTTGGAGATGCCTCCGTGTGATGGCTAAATTGTCTCTCTGGGCACCCACGGGTAGGGAGGGGGAAGCTGAGATTGGAGCACTATGGCGTCTGCCGCTAGCCTCAGGTCTGTGTCCCAGGAGGTGCCTCGAGGGGGCTGGGAGCCTGGTGCCATGTCTGCAAGAGGCCACTGCTCTCTGGTGGCAGCCATCTCTGGGCTGGTGTGGGCAGGTCTCTCCAGCCACTCAGGAGCCACCAGCAGTTGGAGATGCAATGGAGGGGGAAGTTAATCGCTCCACCTACCCTTGTCGCTGGTCTCCAAGCCTCTCGGGACCTTTCTCCTTCCAGTTCTGCTCTGCAACATCTTCCCATGGAGTCTCCTGTAGTTTCAGGAACGCTTCCTTCCGACCCTCACTCAATCTATGTTTCTCTGTTAGTTTATTTTTTTTCTCTTTCTTCTAAAATTTGTCTTTTTTGCAGAGACCTTCTGACTGGCGGCTTTTCTCGTCCGCCATCTTGGCTCCCCCCTTTAGTACCTTTTTAAAATGAACCACGGTACATTGTGAAATTAGTCTATTAGATCAGCTTTGTGAAACTAAATTAATAATTCTGCCTTGTGTTATAGCATTTATTTATACTCATTGAGATTTAGCACTAAGATTCTTAGACTTTAACGTTTCTCTTTAAAAGATATCAACAAAATAGTTTCATCCCTTGGTTTTCTCTCAGTATAGCCCTCAAGATATCTGTCTCATTATAGAAATAATAGAAAGCTAAGGATATTAGAGCTAAAAAAAAAGACCTTATGCAATTAATTCAGTTACTTTATTTTTCAGTTGGGAAACTGAAGCCCAGAGTCTAAGGAACTTGAGGAAGGACATACAGTTAGGATATCTAAAACAGATTCCTTTAAATGGTGTCATTTAAAGGGGTAAAAGTTTACCTCTTGTACCTTAAATGCCAGGTAGTTGGTGAAAAGAAATGTACTGATTTAAATAATTGTTGTTTTTGCTATCAGCTGGATTCCAATGGGGAGCTACTGATCCGAAATGCCCAGCTAAAGCATGCTGGGAGATACACATGCACTGCTCAGACAATTGTGGACAACTCTTCAGCTTCAGCTGACCTTGTTGTGAGAGGTAAGAGTTTTAACATTTTAAAATTACAAAACCAAAGGTATTTGATGTGCATAAATATGCACAATCTTCTGGTAACCCTACTTTGAATTCTTACATATTTAAAGTCCCAATCCCATACCGAAGAGTCAATCTTAAGCTTCTCAACCATGCCTAAAAATGGTGTATGACAGACAAGGAGTAAACAATATGATTTTCTTTATTTTACTAACTACGTATCTTCTACAAAGTTATACCACATGCCCCCTACTAAATGTTTGTGTTTTTTAGTATTTACCAAAAGTTCTCATTTCCTGCTAATACTTTTTTAGTGTGTTGAGAATAGTGCTGTTTCCTTTTTTATATTTTTATAAAAAAAATTGATGATGTCTGCTATAACCTCAAGTGTTATATATTTATCACTTTCATCTTAGAATAAAAAGTTAATTTATACATGTATCATCTTTCTGTTTGTTGCTGATTTTCAAATTGGTGTCTTTGTTCTTATAAATAATATAATTGAGAATGTGATGGGATACCCATTTATTGAAAATACAACTCCTTTGCTACCCACCTCTGCTGTAGCAGTGAGGCTAGCTTGGAACATGTCCCAAATCTTGTTTAAAATCATTAATCAGATCTTCACTCTCTGTCTATAGAATGAAGACCATTCCCTTTAGCTTAGCATCCAAGAAGTTCCATGTGTTGACCTCAGTCTGTTTATCTTGAATGTCTCATAACTCCTTATAACCAACTCCAATTGTCCAACTAATCCACAAAAATACCCTAGTACTTCTGTGTCAGTTCATGGTTCATAGTATTCCATCCACATCCTTTTCTCACTGTTGACCAAATCTTATCCATCCTTCAAGGCTTGGCTCGAGTATTACTAAGTTCATGACTCCTTGTCTGATGTTCCAAATGTGAGCTTCTCTCTTCAGAATTTTCATAATGTTTATTGCTGTCTTAATGTGTTTTACAGCAATCTATGCATGAATTATCTCCTCTACTAAGTTGGAAAATTCATGTATGCATGTTTATTAATCTTTCGTGAATTGCAGAGTTCCTTTGCATTCATAACTCTCATTTTCTCTCTGTCTCAGTTTCATGTTAAAATTTCTATTTTTTCACATTCCATCTACTAAAAATATTTATTCACCTATATTTAATTGCATATTTTGCTGTCAATTTTTGTGCTATCAGACAAATAATTAGTTATTTAATAATAAAACAATATCTGTGGTTTCTTTGTTTTAATATCCCTTCCAGATCTGGGTCAATGTAATTTCACTCAATCTCATACACCTCCTGCATTTCCCTCTAAAGCGTGTTAATATGGAGTCCCTAAGCGACATTGGAAAAATGCTCAGCAGCCTTATATTCCATTTGAATATGCTCTCCAACAGAGTAATAACAAGTCTAGCTGAAGTTTCTTTATCCAGATCAACTTAGAAATTCATTCTGCAGACCACTTATTGAAAATTAATAAGTAAAACCACAAGGTGACAAAATTCTAAGTCAATGAAAGTTCATTTAGATTTAGTATTTCCAGTATTTTGTTATCTGGGACATCAACTGTTTTCAAGAGTTATCAGGTGAGGGACTAGTTCACTATTCTTTCTAGTCAGACACTAGCTATTAAGCCATTTCTGGTAATGGCCTCATTGTATATTTAATTGAATTGCTTGCATATTAAAAAAATTAGCACTAATATTACAATAGAGGTTATGTTATGCATGAACATCGGTGTCTTCATAGGATTACTTTGTAGTAACCTCCTTTTAGTAACACCGTAGAAACTTCTGTAATATTTAGAAGGAAAAGGAAGTTTTACAGATATAAATGCAAAAGTAGTAATGTTATTATCCACCCATATTTACATAATTAATAATCAGCACCATGTGTATTTTTTATAGAGGTAAAGCCAATAAAAAGAAATTGTAGTAGATATTATGTGGAAATAAAAGAAGGTTTCCCTTTTAGTCTCAGGAAAAATGCCTTAAAGCAGAGGTCTTCAAACTTTTTGTACCATTCTTCCACGGATTGGGGTTGGGGGGTAGGCAGAGCTCAGGTGATGATGCAAGCAATGGGGAGGGCTGTAAATATAGATGAAGCTTTGTTCGCTTGTGGGCCTGCCACTCACTTTCTGCTGTGTGCCGCCCCCCACCCCCCAAGTTTTGTGAAAGACAAGTTTTCCACGCACATGGCGGGGCAGGGGTGGGGGGTGGTGGTAGTGAAGCTCTGTGGCCTGGTCCCTAACAGGCCATGGACCAGTACCAGTCTGCAGCCCAGGGATTGGGGACTGTAGACTTAAAGCAATGGAACCCGGCAAGGACGTTGAGTAGAAATATGATAGAGCATTTTAAGCCCCTGCACTATGGCAGGACGTCAATAAAACTATACAAGTAAATGAACAGTATTGTCTATCTCTGTTAAAGTCAGCAGAGTCATAAACATTCTTCAAGCTTTATTTCTAATAATAGAAAAGGTATTTATATCAAAAAATATTTGTAATTAGTCAAATATATTTCTGTAGAACTTGCACAAAAACATATATGTGAAGTAGATGTAATATACTTTATGTATTTAAATCATAAGATATAAGTTAAACAGTTTTTAATTTCTTATAATAATTGTGAGTAATATATAAGACATACTCTGCCTCAAGGAGTATTATTATTGGTCTATTTAATCACTTAACTATGCTTCTTATCTAGTTCAGGAAATCATTACCTGTAGTCCATGGGCAAGCTTTAAGGGGACCATGGACCTCCAGAAATTGGAAAATTCCATGTGTATGTACATTTTCCTTAGAAGATTTATAATTTTCATAAGATTTCCTCAGCTCTTTTTCCCCATCTAGAGGCTCTAAAAAGAGAAATGAAAGGATGATTACTCACTTTATTCAGAAGTGTATAAAACTAATGAATTTTGCACAGTGAGATCTAATAGCATATTTACATTTTTAATTGCTTATGAAAGATTAAATTTGCACTCAATCCTTCAAAATTATATCTTTTCATCAAAACATATTAAACATGTTATGTATTACTAGTAGATAACAAACGTGTAAGAACTTGTTAAATTTGAGATGGATTAATTCTAATTCATGTTCACGTATTGGTGATCTGAACTGCAGATGCTGAAATTAGTGCTGTGACAGGGACAGTAAACAGAGTGGGGGGGGGGAGAAATTTCCTCTAAAAATCACTAAGAAATTTTTTGAAAAAAAAAACAAAAAACTAGTTCTGTACATAAACTATTATGCCTTATCAGAAGACTGATACAAAAATAGAAATATCCAGACATAATTAAGACTGTGGATTTCTTAGTCCATGTTATCTTGAAGGAAATTAATACATAGTAAAAAATGTTGTTGCCTTCTTCAGCTTGTGCATGTGTGTGTGTGTACTTGTAATTGTGGATGGCTGAGTGTGGGTGTAAAGCCTGATGAAAGTGATTTGTATGAGAGAAAAAAATGTGTTATAGGCTATGTCTTGCATTATTATTTTAAATCGAGCTTAGAATGAAATCAATTAGTTAAATTTGAGTGCCTCTAAATATAAAACTAAAATAAAAGATAGGGAAAACGTAGTCAAAGGAAAATGTAGCTTTGGCTCTGTCTCATGGAGCCTTTTACCCAGAGAAAACCCACTCCCCATTTTATTTGTGTTATGTATGGCAGGACTGAGAAAAAAGGAAAACAATAGCAATTGTTGTCAACTGAAAACTATCTATACAAAATGGCCCCAGTAATCAGATATGAACCATTGTCTTTTTGTAGAAGCCATAAATACTTGTAGAAAACTATCACACTTCAATTTATTTATCTACTAATTGGGTCCAAAGATGCTCAAGGAGTAGAGATTAGAAAGGTGGCACACATCATCTGATCCTTTGGCTCTGCAAACAACTTCAAATCATAGGATCATATTGACCATGTAATTTTCACTTTTTTTCCCCGAAGCTTCCTTTTTCTATAATTTTTATTTCAAAATGTTAAGGGGGTACACGTCCTTTTGTTACATGGATGAATTGTATCTGTTCACTTTTGAAATATTTCTGCTAATCTTTCTATAGCACAGAGATTATTTTTGCAAGAGTAAACTTCCTTCAAACAATATTGTCCTGGAAATCCAATATATAAAATTGAAGATGAAGATAAATAAATAAACATTCTTTCTCACAGTACCAGTGAAAGCAAAAGATTATGCTTTCTGAAATAGGTCACATTCAAGCCAGCATCAGGATTCCAACAGATTTAGATAAATAAAATATGAAAGCATGCAAAAAAACAAAAATTCATATAAGAAAACAAGCCATAATAAGAGAGAATCAAGAGAGTAGAAAACAAAACAATACAATTCAGATCCAGAATAGTTCAGAGAGTTTAATCATTGGAATAAGAGTAAAAATAACCATGTCCAAATCATTAAGAAAATAAGAGAAGAAATGATAAAAATGAATCAAAAACAATGTACCATAAAAATGAGACAGTTTTGAAAAAAAGAGGAATAGTTATAGATGATAAACATAATGATTGAAAATAAAAACTCAAGAGATGGGCTAAACAACACATTAGAGAAAGATCAGGAAAGAATTAGATATGAGGAAATCACTATATTATAGCACAGAGAAGCAAGGAAAAATTGTGAAAAAGAGACTAAGACATTGAGGATATAATGAGAAATTAATATTTGTCAAATTAGATTATAAAAGTGGGAGAGAAATAATTTTCAAAAAGATAATGATTACAAATTTGGAGGAATTAGTGACAAACATGATTTCTCATACTTAAGAATCACAATGAAACACATAAAAATAAGTAAAAACAAGTAAAACTATAGAACACTGAAGACAAATAAAAGATTATAAGAGCAACAAGAGAGAAAAAATTCTTTTTCTTTAATTTGCAAAGATCTAACAATACACTGACAGCAGACTAGTTAGCAGCAGCCCTAAAATTTAGAAGACTATTGGGGAGCCAGCCTCTGAAATGGCCCCCAGTTATTCTGGCTTCCTGATGTACCAACCCTTGTGTAATCTCTCTCACACTTAGTCTGTGTGCCAGCAGAAAAGACTGTATGTGATTTCTCAGGCTAGGTGGTAAAACATTCTAGCATTCTTCTGGAAACACCTACATGAGGATGAAATGAGGCCTTCTACCAACAACCAGCACCAATTTCCCAGTTATGTGAGTGTGGCATCTCAGGAGCAGAGCCTCCAGCCACAGTTAAGCTTGCAGATGACTGCATCCGTGGCTGATGCTCATTATTACTTTCAAGAGAGACCCTGATGAAGAACCATTTAATGAGGACACTCAAGAATTCTTAGTTCACAGAAACTGTGAGAGATAATAATGTTTATTGTTGTTTTAAACCACTGAGTTTTGGAGTAATTTGTTCTGCAGCAATAGATAACCAATACAGCCCTGGAGTAATATCTTTCATGTGCTGAGAGAAAAATAACTGTCCACCAGTAAGTATATATTTAGACAAACTATCATTTTGTAATGAGAAAAAAATTAAAGTTATATGAAGACAAACAGAAAGAGCTTATTGCCCAAGAAATTCTTACTTCTAAAGGAATGGGTGAAATTCAGGAAAAAGGAAAGTAACCCCAGAATGAAGTTCTGAAATGCCAAAAAGCATGGTAAATAAAGAAGCCAGTAAACATTTGGGTAAATCTAAGCCATCTTAGTCTGTTTGGGAACTAACAAAATAACATAAACTGGGTAACTTTATAACCAGCATAAATTTATTTCTCATATCCTGGAGACTGTGAAGTCCAAGATCAAGGAGCTAGCAGATTTGTTGTGTAGTTCAGGGTCTGCTGTCTGGCTCACAGACAGCACCTTCTCACTGTTTTTAAGGGCATCAATCCCACTCATGACGGCTCCCCACATGACCTAATCACATCCAAAGGCCTAATATTATTATATTGGTGATTAGGTTTCAACAAAAATTTTGTGGGGGTGGGAGGCACAAATATCCTAAACATAGCGTAAACAAACTGAGGTAAGCCAGACTGCAGATGCTTTGGTCTGAGTTTAAAGACTGGTGAGAAGGATGAGTTGCCCTCTGATCAAGTTGCTAGTTGCTTTTACTTCAGATTTCTATTATAGTAACAAATCAGGCATGTACGTGTATGTATATATTATGTATGTGTGTGTGTGTGTGTGTGCATATGCACATGTAGTGCATCTCTTATATGGTCAAATATAGAGAATACATAAAAATGATAATCATGAAATACAGGAGAGTGGTTACCTCTGGGGTTGGGGGAAAGGAGGGAGGAGGATGTCATTAACTAGGAACAGGCTCCACAAGAGGCTGCATCCATATAACTAATGGTTTTATTTTTCTTCAAGTGTGTGGTGGGTACATGGGTGGTCATTTTCTTATTCTTGATAACTTTTCCTAAATGTTAGATATTTCTTAATAAGTTTAATGAAAAAGAGTCAGAGTCACCTGCTATTGCCCATTTCCTCATCACCAACCTTCTCAGGAAAGGTTAATGAAAAATTTTTGTGTAACCTTTGGACAGAGTTCCCACGCTTGGCTGTGCATCAGATCTACCATATGGCTAATTTAAATACACAATTCTAAGCCCTTTTTTGGCAGTTTCTGAGTTAATGCCTCTGAGATGGGCTTAGCAAAACCAAAAAAAAAAAAACCAAATGAAAGAATGTGCTGGTGGACGATAGTGTATCAGCACTGGCCATACAAATAGACCCACACAAATATGCCTAACTAACTTTTTAACAAATATGCAAAAACAAAGGGTAATCTTTGCAAGAAATGGTGCTGGAACAATTGGGCATTCATAGGCAAAAACAATTTAAGAAAAGAACCTTGACCTAAACCTCAAACCTTACACAAAATTAACTCAAAATGATCATGGACTTATATGTAAAATGTAAAACTATAAAACTTTTAGGAAAAAATGTAGGTGAAAATGTTCAGAACCGAGAACTAGGTGAAGAGTTCTTAGGGTTGATGCCAAAAGCACAATGCATAAAAAGAAAAAGTGATAAACTGGACTTTATCTAAATGAAAAACTTTTGCTTTGCCAAAGATCCTGTGAAGAAGATGAAAAGACAAGCTACAGACTAGGAGAAAATATTTGCAAACCACATATTGGATACAAAATTTGTTAGATAGAACTCTCAAAACTCAAATTAGGAAACAAATAATCCAATATGAAAATGGGCAAAGGACATGAACAGACACTTCACTGAACAGGATATAAAATTGACAAATAAGTACAAGAAAAGATGTACAACATTATTAGCCATTAGTGAAATGTAAATTTAAAACCCAATTTTGGGTATATATCATAACATACCTATCAGAATGGCTAAAATTTTTTGAAAAGAATGCAGAGAAACTGAGTAACTCACATATTGCTAGTGAAAACATAAAATGGGACAGAGATTCTGGAAAAGAGTATGGTGGTTTTAACAAAACTAACATGTGCTCACCATGCAAGCCAGCAATTACACTCTTGGGCATTAATCCCAGAAACATAAAAACTTAGGTTCACATAGAAATATGTACACTAATGTTCATAGCATCTTTACTCATCATAGCTCCAATCTGGAAACAACCCAAATGCCCTCCCGCAGGTGAATGGTTAAACTGTGATACAGCCATACCTTGGAATACTACTCAGCAATGAAAGAGGAACGATCTATTGATACACATAACAACTTCGATATATCTCAAGGGAGTTATGCTGATTTGTACAGCATTCTTGAAATGACAAAATTGCAGAGATGAAGAACACATTAATGGTTGCCATGGGTTAGGGAGGGAGAGACAAAGAAGTGACTGTGGCTACAAAAGGGTAGCCTGGGGGATCCTTGTGATGAAAGTATTCTGTAGCTTGACTGTGGTGGTCAAGGCTACACATATGATAAAAATACAAATTGCTTAGAACTGAGTAAACACTCACAGACACACAAATGAATGCATGAAAAAATGGTGAAATCTGAATAAGATTGGTGGGTTATATCAATGTCAGTTTTCTAGTTGTAATGTTGTACTTTAGATACACAAAATGTTACTATAGTGGGGGATGAGTGAAGGGTATACAGGATCTCTGTGTATTATTTTGCACAATTGCATGAGAATCTATAATCACCTCAAAATAAAAAGTCTTTTTTAAAAATTGCTAGACATAAACACACTGAAAATATAAAGAAAATATTAAATAGGTACTTATAGAACTTATTTCAAGGATAGTATAACATGATTAGAAGGTATGGAGTGTGGCACACCCACAGGTAACAAGTGATTACCTGAAGAGGTGATTGCCACTAAACTGCCTTCTAAGGAGGTGGGTCCAGTTAAACCTCGGGGGCTGGAAAACACTGAGTGGGCCTTGCTTTGGGATCAGAGGTGAATTCCTGAAGGCAGTGGAGGAGAGTGGTAAGTTCTGGTCCCTGCCCTAAAACTTTCTTCTATTTTTTTCCCCATTTTATCTCTCAGTCTCTCCTTTAAATAAATATTGAATACATTTTCAAAGAATATCATTATGGAGGGCATCAAATTAATAGCATTCGAAGGCGACCAAATATTTAAACCTGGCCTGGGTTGGCAAATCTCTATTTTAACAAGCTCCAAAGTAGACTGTGATGAAATAGTCACTAACTGGTAAAATTATTATAGCTGGAAGTTATTGTTCAAGAGAATCTATGGAAAATGTATTTTGGGGGTCAATTAATTTCAAAATGTGTTTCAAAAAGATAGTAATGTTCTCATTTCTTCTAGTTTGTCCAATGCAAACCAAATAGAAGTTAATCAGCTGACAATTGAGAAACTGATAATCACATTTGCTGGAAGCCATGGAAGGGAGCTCTGCCACAGAGGCCAGGAGCAGCATGGGAATGGGGAAGGCAGCTCTGGTGGAGAGAATAGGGTTAACGCCATGGATTTTTTTCTTACTCCCATCATCATTCTTGAATAATTTAAGTTGGCACTAAGTCATACTAAGAAAGACAGAGTTAGATTTTAAAACTCCATAGTTAACCACAGGACCACTCAACCTAAACATGTATCAACAGTTAAGGAAAGCAAACGAACTAAACAAGATAAAAACAAAAAAAAATGGAAAGCAAAACCCCAGCTAGAGCACTAATATAAAAATTAAGATAAACTTATAAGAGATTCTAATGCTGTTCTTGGTATTATGACATTTAAATTGTTTATAGGAGATATTAGTGAAAGGTTTTTTTCTGCGAAGAACATATATTGACATTAATTGGAAATATTGATAATATTTTGTCAGTGAAAGGAGTAATTTCAGAATCAACCTATTAAAACAGAGGTTTGTGTAATACAGCCAAAGGGATTTGGAACTCAAACCACTATGAATTGCTTAATACTTAAAAGACCTTTATAGTTCAAAGCTATTCTGTCTTAGTTTTAAAAAAATAATCAGCTATTATACTTCAGATGTCTTGGGGGCTTTAACATAAAAACCCACATCAAGAGGATTGATACAAGTTTCATTTTTTGTTGTAATACGATTTTTACTTCTTAGGTTCCATAAGAGTGTATTCCAGGTTGTTTCATCAAGTAAGTGTTTGATGCTTGTGAATAGTCCGATGGAAATGTTCTTTTAAGATGTTTCTAGATTACTTAAAGCTCTTCAGCTGAAAGAGTGTCATTTAGAGGGAAAGGTTTTGTAGGATTTATTCGGCAGCACATGTGGAAACATATGCAACTTGCCAAATCTAAATTCTCATTCATGAGTGCACTTTTGGACAACATTCAAAAATGGACCATAAAATTATGCCACAAAAGAGAAATTAGGCTTTGACTTGTATATATCTATTTTCCCTGATATTTCTGCTGTGTTATAAATATTATTGGCAATGCTACTGGCTGTTAGGAACACTTTCCTGACACCTGGATGAACAAAACTTGTTTGCCATTAATATTGACAAAATAGAAAATGCAATCAGGATTATATTTTATACATTATACTTTTATGTATTATATGCTATATTAAACAATACTTCGTAACTGAAGTGTGAGATTTCAGAAAACAAACAAAAGAAAAAAAAGCCTTTACTATCTAAACATTTTCTTTTGGTCTAATTCTCAACCCTAACATATGCTATATGGAATTTGAAAATGTTTTGGAAAAAGTAGCTGACACTAAAGCCAATAATATGAAAACTGTGTAAATCATTTTTCCCCAAAGTAAGTTTGTATTGTTTATATTGTTATATTAGAAGCTTATACTCATTTCGTCTTATGTAGATTTGTATTTAGATAGGAATACCATGTGAGAGTGTGTGTGTGTGTTTGTGTGTGTGTGTGTGTCTACACACAGCTTTCCACTTTACTTCTAAGATCAAAATACAGTTGCAGAATGTAGAGGGATATAAGTTAGATGTCATCTTTATTTCATTAAAGTTTTTATTACTTGGCCTAATGACATGGTTACCAGATTCTGTTATACGGAGGTCATTTTGATTGGTGACTAAACCACTTTAAAACTCTAAAAGTTAGGTAACATAGCCAAATAAATAGCCTGATGGAAGCTGTCAATATATTTTTTAGTCTGAATAATGTTGCTATATTTTAAACTGTTATAATGGTTCACTAAAAGTCTTTTCTGTGGAAAGTGCTCTTGAGTATTTATTACTCTCAGCTGTTTTACATTAGCAGCGTTCATATCCACAGCGTACCATTCTTCACTGTCCAGACAACATTATTTCTGATGCATTTATTTGGAGATGTCGGTCCAGACAAATTAGTGCTCTTTCATTAAGAAATATGGAATAGATAAACATTTTCTTTGTCTCAGATAAGAGTATTCTCATGGTTCTGTTATCAGCAAATCATGCATTGTTTATTAATACATCTTTTCCCCCTCCCACTTCTTCATAGTAACTATATGCATTTATGTTCAAATTTGAAAATACAACTCTAAATCTAGAATTAATCCTAAAGGTTATCTAGACAATTCTCATCACTTAATTTTACAAACTTGGAGTCTAAAAGGGACTTCCCTTGTATCACCCATCTACTTAGTGGCCAACAATCATCTTGAGCCTCATTGTACTAAGCTTCTTCCAAAAAGTGTGGGTAAATAAAATCTGTAGTTAATTTGTAAGACTCATCATGCCAGATAGATTACCATGTCTATTCTAGAATTGGTAGAACAAATTCTACTTTTGCTAACTTCTCCTAAGTAGTGCAAGTTACTCATTTCAGCTTTGCTTCTTTTCCCCTTCCCATTATCTGGTATATGATAATAAAAAGTAATTTGATTTTAAAAACATTGTGGGAAATGATAAATCCAAAGACATTCATCAGAAAAAGGTTAAACCACTAACTCTTGGATTATTTAGGGTACTATTTATGTAATTAACTAAGGGACCTTGGATATTCGTGAAGGCAACAGGAAAGAAAGTCTGTTGTCATATTAAAAGTTTGTGGAACTCTTTGTGCTAAATCAGAATTTAGATTTCTGTGGTAGCTGGCATAAATGTTCACAATGTGTTCAAGAAGTCCTATTTTCAAAGTTATTATTAAATAAGAAAATATGGATTTATATTCAAAATTATTCTTATGCCAGGTCAAAATTAATTCAGGACTTTTAAATTAATCAATTTAACACTATGAAATTAAAAAGAACAGACATAAAGATTTTATGTAACATACACACCTCACCATACACCCTGACACCGCCCCCCCGCCCTTCCACAGAAGCATGAGAAAAGAGCCAGAAAAGAGATAAAGTTATATAGGCAGAAAGATCT
Organism: Propithecus coquereli; assembly: GCF_000956105.1. Lineage (NCBI taxonomy): Eukaryota > Metazoa > Chordata > Mammalia > Primates > Indriidae > Propithecus > Propithecus coquereli. The sequence continues at coordinate 7,158,231 of NW_012137191.1, read as the reverse complement.
GTGTCCAAATCATCAGAGTCAAGCCAGAATAGTTGAGGTAGTTTTTCAAGTATTTGGGGCAGCAAAACACACATTTACCTCAGATACTTGGATAATTGCCTGTTTTCCACTTGCTCTGGCCAAGGAAGTCTTGCCACAGAGACAGACTAAAGATTCCATCTCATCAGCCCTGCAGGACTGAGACAGGAAAATGGTCCTTACTGCCCACACTGGCTGGAACAATGATGACTGGGCGCCATCCTGAGGCATCCTGACCCCACTCTGCAGTAAACCACAGAGATACATCCACTAATAGCAAAGCCCACCCAGAAATTAAGCATTCCCCCTCCCACTGAGCATCAACAAATTTAGGTCAAAGAAAAGCTATCAAGGGCCAGTTCTCCATAATCATTATACACTAAAAATGAAGTATTGAGTTGAAATGCATTTTTGGTTATAATAAATACAGAATTTAGAAAAAGACTGATTATTTTAAAGTTAGAACTTATT
>NW_012137191.1:7144447-7156807 GCF_000956105.1 Propithecus coquereli | reverse complement strand
AATATATAGCAGTTGTTAAAGACATTATTTACAAGACACAATTAATTGAATCCAATAAGGCTAAATTACTTGCCCAAGGACATACTGCTACTAAGTGGAAGAACAAGATTTGAATCTAGGCAGTCTGACTTCAGATAAGACACCCAGCTCATTGTTGTAACACAATATTGCTAAACACTAATTCAGATATATTCAATAAAATAAAATAATCAATGTGGAAAAATGAGTTTTTATCATAAAGGGTGCTAATTTTGTTGAATACTTTTTCTGTATCTATTGAGATGATCATATGATCTTCGTTTTTGCCTCTGTTTATGTGGTGAATCACCTTTATGGATTTATGTATGTTGAACCATCTTTGCATCCCTGGATTAAAGCCCACTTGCTCATAGCAGATTACTTTTTGATGTGCTGCTGAATTTGATTTTTTAGAATTTTACTGAGGATTTTTGCATCTGTATTCATAAGGAATATTGATCTATAGAGTTTTTGTTGTTGTGTCTTTTCCTGGCTTTGTTATCAAGGTGATACTAGCTTTGTAGAATGAATTGGGAGGACTCCTTCCTTCTCGATGTTGTGAAATAATTTCTGCAGTATGGGTACCAATTCTCTTTGTAGGTCTAATAAAATTCAGTTGTGAAACCATCTGGTCTAGGAATTATTTTTGTTGGAAGATTTTTTTATTGCTGCTTCAATTTCATTGCTTATAATTGGTCTGTTCAGGAGTTCTATTTCCTCCTGATTGAGCCTTGGAAGGTTGTGTGTTTCCAGGAATTTGTCCATTTCCTCAACGTTTTCTAGTATTATAAAAGCCACATATGATAAACCCACAACCAACATCATACTGAATGGGGAAAAGTTGAAAGCATTCCTACTTGAACTAGAACAAGACAAGGATGCCCACTGCCACCACTTCTATTCAACATAGTGCTGGAAGTGCAAGCCAGAGCAATCAGGGAAAAGAAGGAAATTAAGGATATCCAAATAGGGAAAGAGGAGGTCAAACTATCACTCTCTGCTGATGAGATGATCTTATATCTCGAAAACCCCAAGGATTCCACCAGGAGACTCCTGGAATTGATAAATAAATTCAGCGAAGTCTCAGGTTACAAAATCAAGGTACACAAATTAGTAGCATTCCTATATACCAACAACAGTCAAGTTGAGAATCAAATCAGAAACTCAATGCCTTTCATAATAGCTACAAAGAAAATAAAATACCTAGGAATATATTTAACCAAGGAGGTAAAATTCCTCCACCAAGAGAACTACGAATCACTGAGGAAGGAAATTGAAGATGATGTAAAGAAATGGAAAGACATATCATGCTCATCGATCAGCAGAATCAACATTGTTAAAATGTCCACACTACCCAAAGTGATTTACAGATTCAATGCAATCCCCATCAAAATAGCAACATAATTTTCTGCAGATCTACAAAAAAATAATTCTGTGTTTTGTTTGGAACCAGAAAAGGCCTGAATAGCCAAAGCAACCATAAGCAAAAGGAACAAATCTGGAGGGATCACTTTGCCAGACTTTAAGCTATACTACAAAGCTATAGTAACCAAAACAGCATGGTACTTGCACAAAAATAGAGACATAGACCAATGGAACAAAAACAGAGAACCCAGATATAAAACCATCCACATATTGCTATCTGATCTTTGACAAGGTAATCAGCAATATACACTGGGAAAAAGAATCCCTATTCAATAAATGGTGCTGGGAAAATTGGATAGCCACCTATAGAAGATACAAACAGAATCCATATCTATCATCTCTCACGAAAATTAATACAAGATGGATAACAGATTTAAATGTAAGACATAGAACCATAAGAATTCTAGAAGAAAATATTGGAAAAAGTCTTCTAGATGTCAGCCTAGGCCAAGAATTTATGAAGAAGACCCCAAGGACAATCACAGCAACAACAAAAATAAATAAATGGTACTTGATTAAATTAAAAAGCTTCTGCACAGGTAAGGAAACAGTCAACAGAGCAAATAGACAACCTACAGAATGGGAGAAAATATCTGCATGTTATACATCCGATAAAGAATTGATAACTAGAATCTACAAAGAACTCAAGCAAATAGGCAAGAAAAAAATAAAAAAAAAACCCTTAAAGTGGGCGAAAGACATGAACAGAAGCTTTTCAAAAGAAGGTAGACCAATGGGCAATAGACATGTAAAAAAAAAATCATCAGAGAAATGCAAATCAAAACCACCATGAGATATTACCTAACCCCAGTGAGAATGGCTTTTATCAAAAATTCCCAAAACAATAGATGCCGGCATGGATGTGGAGAGAAAGGAACACTTATACAATGTTGATGGGACTGCAAACTAGTATAACCTCTATGGAAAATAGTATGGAAATTCCTCAAAGAACTAAAAGTAGGCCTACCATTTGATCCAGCAATTCCCCTACTGGGTATTTACCCAAAGGAAAAAAACTCATTTTATCAAGGAGACACTTGCACAAGAATATTTGTTGCAGCACAATTCACAATTACAAAGATGTGGAATCAACCCAAGTGTCTATCAATTCATGAGTGGATTAATGAAATGTGATATATGTATATCATGGAGAACTACTCAGCCATAAAAAATGAATTAATACCTTTTGCAACAATCTGGATGGAACCAAAGACCATTCTGCTATGTGAAGTATTGCAAGAATGGAAAAACGAACACCACAGGTACTCACTATTAAATTGGAACTAACTAATCGGCACTCATGTGTACATACAGAAGTAAAACTCAACGGAAATTGTGCAGGTGAGAGGGAGAAGGAGGGGATAGGTGAAGTCATACCTAACAGTTACAATGTACGCTATCTGGGTGATGGACGAACTTACAACTTTGACTCAAGCAGTATAAAAGTGATCCATGTAACCAAAACATTTGTACCCCTGTAATATTCTGAAATTTAAAAACAAAAAAGAAAAAAACGAAAGTGCAGGCCTTTTTCTTTTTTGGCAAGAAATATTTATTCTATAGAAAGTCACTGATGCAGATTTTGCAGTTTTATTTTTGCCTATGATATATTTATGGCTGCCCTAATGACAAGGGGGCAACTATAGTAATTTAAAATATGTTTTTTTCAGCTAGCTAACTTTATACAGTTATAATTACAATAACAAAAACAGTAAATAAATTATGGTAGATGGCTTTAAAGCTTGATTTTTGTAATGTGCTCTTTGGCCTAAATATAGGCAAATGAAATTTTGATGTGTGTTTTCCTGTTTTTAAAAGCATATAACTCATACAGTTAAAAATAGTTCATTCAGAATGGTTAAATGTCTTGATTGTAATGTATATATCTATAGGACTTTCATATAAAATTACCATGTCATTCTATAAAATTGTTGTGAGGTGGTAGTGCAATAATGTACTATTATTTTCATTTCATAGGCAAAGGAAGTTTAAAAAAGAGAAAAAATATTTTTTTGCTATCAATTATAAAGCCAGAACATGGCCAGATATTAGTGCTCCAAATTCAGCGACTTGAACTTGCTTTTTTCTCCCTAATCTTTAACTTCCCCAAATACAAAAATCAGACCATGTAATTTTTTATTGTACATCTCTATCACTGTTGGTACATGACTTAGTGTATCAAATTAGATAGTTTCCCCAAATACTCTGAGTCATTGATAATTCCAAATTAAATTAGAGAGTAAAATTTTAGGCTATTTAAAATTAGAATTTCATTATTATCTTCTCTTATCATTTCAGTTCAGTTTATTAAATAAAACAAGACAGAAACACCTTAGCTCCATTACTGAAAAAATAACCAAGCAAAGACTTAACGATGTGAAATTGAAATCCCTTTCAAGCAAAGTTTTATCAGTTGTAATTTTTGTTGAGCCTGCCTTTTCAAATCTCAAGAATGGGCTTCCCAACACCACCAGCCTCTGTCACCAGTCCAGCCCCTGGGAATACGAGCAGGTCACAAAATTGTTTGCATCTAAGTAAATGAGAATGAAGGAAACTCAGAAAAAAACTTTTATCCTCTAAACTACGGTCAGTTTATAAATCTATAGGGAGGAAATTTTAGTGCCCTTGAATTCCTATCCCATAGCCCTTCTAACTCCAGTCATCACTACTGGAATTAAATGAAACACACTCAAAGAGAAAGAAAGAAATGTTGAAGTGTTCTGCAGTGGACCCTGAGTTAGGACATCTCATTAGCCCAGTAGAGTAGGGAGTCATTCTCAATCTTTTCTCTGCCACTACACTTTTCCATTATGTTTAACTTCACAATATACTTTCATAATTGATTGCCAATTCTGGCATAAATCCAAAAATTCTTTTTTTCCCTAAAATGTAAACACATTTTAATTTTTATTTGCTCAACCATAGCCATCAGTAATGGTCACTCTGCAGACGTGAGAATAATGAGGAAGGTGGCTGAGGTTCATGCGTATTGCCCCGGGCACTCCTGGAGCGCCAACACCTTCATATGAAAGTGCATTGGGAGACAAGTGAGTGAGAGTTAGTGTATTCTAGGGATAATTTTGAATCCATTTTATCTTTAGGAAAAAATAATGCAAAATGTTGTGAATTCTCCATATCATTAGTAGCAAATTCCTTGTGATACACCAGAGTGTAGAGGTCTCTTGTGTAAGTGTCACTGAATAGTTTAGGGTCTGTCCCACTGAAGAGCACATTCCTGAGCACCTGCTCTCTACAGTCGAGGCGGCTCTCAACAAGGGGAGCTTCACCCCCTTTCACGTATTCCTGAGAATTCCTCTAAAAGCAAGGGACTGTTACTGATAGGAATATGTCAGCTCCCCTTGATGTGTAGGGTTTAAACTGCTTGGAGGAGCACGATTAGATATCTTCCTGCAGAGGCTGGTAGATACAGCAACTAATCCAAGGAAATGGCACCCCACCCTGGAGGGGTTTAGGGAGGCTCCCCCATGTGAGTGTACAGCCCCCTCTATCTGGACTTAAATTCTCAAATCACAGATAAGCAAACTTTGGTAATACAGCAAAAACTACCAAAACTTCATTTAAAAGAAAAAAATGTATATTGGTTACGGCAAGTGTCAGTGACCGGTCCCAGGGGAATAACCAAGCGGCACGCAGAGAGTTGGAGGGTCAGAAAGTTTTATTGCTGGCGGCCCAGACCAAGGTCAAGCCTCCCAAAATCTGAGCACCTCTTCCGGGTTTTTGTCAGGTTTTATACTTTTTTTGGGGGGGTTACTCTTAACAAATCACACACAAGGATAAATGATTAACAAATTAGCAAAAAGATTTAAAAGTTATCCAATAAACGATAATTCTTACAAGCAGTATAATTATGATAGGCTTATAACAAATAGTATAGTTATGATAGGTTTATAACAAACAGTACAGTTGCGACAGGCTTGCAGCTTCACTCAACTGTTTTGCGGTTTTAGCTTGCAAGGCTGACAGGTGTCAGTGTCTACTTTAGCTGCTTTGTGGTTTTAAGCAGAATCAGCACAGAAATTCCCCTAGTATGCATGGAAATTTCCCTAACATATTAATATCTAAAACTTTCAATTTCAGTTCTCATCAAAAGGACTTAAAATTTCATATGCTTAAAATGTCAAAGGAGTTTTGTGACCTTTTTTACTATTTACCATAAAGACTGAATTTGTAATAAGCAGTCAGCAGAGACAAGTTTTCCTGGATACCATTTCTTCTATTTAAATAACCATCACTAGGGGACAGTAGTAGCTATAAAGTGACATAATTCTGATAATCAAACTGTCCTTAGTTATGGGTAGGAGAAAGAGGTGGATGATCACCCTGTTAGTTACACAATTTTCTATAATAATATGGCTATACTAATATACACATACAATTGTTAAAAGATCTACATGGTGTGATGGAAAGGCTAGGGCCTTTGGCATTAGGTAAACAGATTAGAAATCCACTTTACCTACTTAATAACCTGTGGTCTTAAGCTAGGCAGTTAATCAGTGTAAGCCTCAAATTCCATATTTATGAAAGAGAATATGAACAGTTACAGTTCATGCACTGCCCATGGCAACTTTTTACAAATATTTTCCTTCATTACCTTCTCTTTTGCTATGAATGTATATACAGATATAAGAAATAAGTGAAATATAACTCAAGACACAGTTCTCACAAAATCCAGCCCCAACAACTAACGAACTTTTTTGAATGATTGCTTACATCTATGCTCAGTATTTTTTTTTTCTTAGAAGTCTTCAAGCATAAACATATGTTTTGGTAGGTAGACTTGTACTATGTGGAATGAAATTTACAAAGGGTCTGTGCATTTTGTTTTTGTTTTATTTATTTTACTTTTTTGTTTTATGGAGGAGGCACTCCAGTCAGAACTCTTGTTTTTTATAAAGTCAGTCCCTGTCTACAGGGTAAAGAGGTTTGATTGGACCAAAGCTTGTCGCTTCAGCCTTCTATCTTTTGTACTCCTATCCTCAGTGTAGACTCTAGGAGAAGGTATCTTTCTTTGTTCGTTGTTTCAACTTACCCATCAAGGAAACATAGCAAATGCTCAAAGTACATGGCTTCCTGCCCCTAACTGGGAATCCACACTCTCCCTTCAGTCTTGATCTTTCCTCTTGCAGGTAAAAACAGAAAAGATGGAGAGAAAAACATGGTGGATTCCTTTCTCCCCGTCTGTGCAAGCCTGCCTCCAAACTGGTGACCATTGACACTCACCATTTGTGTGAAAGATTTTTTTTTTTAAACATAATGTACTAGATTTGACTAACTAAATCTTGTAGTTCTGCAGTTTTTTTCCCTCAACCTAGTTCTTAGAAGATGTTTCCCCTTCTGAAATGTCTAAACATACTTTGAGCAGAAAGATATTTAAAAATATAACTATACTGCTTCACTAATACCTTAAAAATGCCTGGTGAACTAACCCAGTACATTATACAATGACCAAGTGAGAGTTTTGTGTTTTCGTGTTCTGTTTTTCTTTGAAATTATATATCTCAGAAATTAGCTCATTATCTGAACAATTTATGAAGAACTGGTGAATTATGATACAGGAGTATTGCCACTGAATGTACTGTTTGATTCAGTCAAGCAGGTAATGAACCATGTTGTCAAATTCTCTAATGAGTCATCATAATTAGGACATAAGCTAAAAGGGGCATCACTCCAGCAGTCTTTTATCCTAGCTCCATACATATTCTTTGGCAGGAAAGAATGAAAAGCAGCAGCAAACAACTGAAGACTGACCATGGCTCTATAGGGGTTTTGGAACAATTCCTGGAATTGGAAAGTGAAAATGGGCAGCATGTGGAAGAAAATATCATCTCAGTAGCAAGATTTAAGTGAAGATGACTAAGCTATTAACAGCATTCATATTTAATTTTATTAACTTCTGCCATTAGCCTTTGTAGATCTTTTCTTTTGGGAGAAAGGTTGAGATTTTTATTGGAAGGACTTGAGTCGAAGTGGGTGGTTAAAATTGAAATGTTCATAATTCTTTCTGGGACTACTTAAATTTCATTGTTTGAAAATACTTTTACTTTCCCCTTTTGGTCAAAGAGACATGCTTAAAATTCTTTTTTCTTCACAAGAAATAATTTTGTTATTCTTAGATTTGTATTTAAGTATGAGATATTATATGGGCTTCCCATTTAGTTTCTCTGGAAATCCTATCTGTGGTTGAAAGAACTCTCAAGGAAGCTTGGAGGGATATGGATATAATTCTTAAATCATCATATTTAGAAAGTTTTATTTTAAAAATAGTTTATTAGTCATCTTAAAGAAATAAATGCTTTTGGCTCAAGATGTTACTTATTTTCGTCTTTTTTATTTTCTCGTCTCAATTACTGTTCCAGAAGGAACTATCTTAGAATTTAGACTAGAAATCCAAGTTAATTGCCATTTTTATAAGATATTGAAAATTAATTTGAGGATTTACATGTATCTGTAAACATCAGCATGGAGACGTGTGAATCACCATGAACATCATCTTCCTACATAGTCCACCCTGAAATCACACCAGCAAGACCAGATAGGAATATAGTTTTGAGAAAGAAAGAATAAAATTTAAAAAGGAAACCATATGACCAATGTGGCTGGTACCAGGAGAGGGAGGACATTCTTGTTTAAATAAGCTATATCAAGTAGAAGAATTATACAAATTCATTTACCACCCTTTAGCCTCATTTTTATTTCTAATTGGGATATATACTCATTTTTATCAATATCAGAGGTTAAGAAAACTATACACTTATTAAATGATAGAGATATTGAATATCCAGCTTCATCTTAGTACAGCTTCAAACATCAGCTTCAAACATCAACACAATCGCACAACATTGATTTGTATTTTATAACATTATAATAGAGCCATTGTCTCAACTAGTTTTGGGGACAAGAACAGGCCTGTTTTAATAAAGGGACTTTAATTGACCTATTTTGGTGAAGAAGAAGCCACTTTCCCTAGTATAACTGACGTCCCTTCTCTCTCAGCAATTTCAATTTTACAATTATTTTGTTTAAAAAGGGAAGATAGTTTGCTATGGAAAGTTTTTTGTTTCCTTAACATTTCAAACTTTTCATTGAAATTTGCTAGTTTGGTAACAATAAACAGTGAACCACAGGATATTTGTATATAGTGCTTTGCTTTCAATCATTTACTTGGGAATTACCAGAGGAAAGGAAAATGACAATAGATGTCTTTCCTGTTTACACCAATTCTGGAGCAGCAAGTTTTATATTAAATATGTGTGCTGTATGGAGTGGAGTTCCCAAAGGACCAGTAGTTTTGTGGGGTCCATTTCCAACTGGTTGTTTAGAAAGCCAGTGAGTATTTAAAAGGGAGAGAGCAGGTTAGGAAATTAAGAAGAGGGGAAGGAGGCTTTTAGTGCACCCATCACCAGAACAGTGTACATTGGACCTGATAGGAAATTTTTTATCCCTCACCTCCCTCCCTCCCTCCCCTTTTCTTAATTTGCAGTGTCTTTTTCTGCCACTTTATGACTATATACACCCATAGTTTAGCTCCACCTATAAGTGAGAACATGTGGTATTTGTTTTCCATTTCTGAGATATTTCACTTAGGATAATGGTCTTCATTTCCATCTGATTTGCTGCAAAAGGCATTATTTCATTCTTTCTGTGGCTGATTAGTACTCCATGGTACGTATACTTATATACACACACACACTACATTTTCTTTATCCGCTTATCAGTTGATGGGCACTTAAGTTGATTCCGTATCTTTGCTATTGTGAATTGTGCTGTGGTTAACATTCAGGTACAGGTGTCTTTTTGATATAATAACTCCTTTTCCTTTGGGTAAAAGGATCGAATGGTAGGTCTACTTTTAGTCTTGAGGAATCTCCATCCTGTTTTCCATAAAGGTTGTACTAATTTACATTCCCACCAACAGTGTATAAGCATGCTCTTTTCACTGCATCTGTGCCAACATCTGTTGTTTTTTGACTTATTAATAATGGCCATTCTGACAAGGGTAAGGTGGTATCTCATTGTGGTTTTAATTTGCATTTCTCTGATAATTAGTGATGTTGAACATTTTTTATGTTTCTTGGCCATTTAAGTATCTTCTTTTGAAAAAAAATCTGTTCATGTCTTTTGCCTATTTTTTGATGGGATATTTTTTTCTTGCTTATTTGTTTGAATTCTTTGTAGCTTCTCGATATTAGTCGTTTATCAGATGTACAGTTTGTGAATATTTTCTCCATTCGGTAGGCTAATTACCCTGTTGATTTATTTCCTTTTTTCTACAGAAATGTTTTAGTTTAATTAAGTCTCATTTATTTATTTTTGTTGTTGCTATATTTGCCTTTGGGTCTTAGTCATAAATTCTTTGCCTATGTCCAGACCAATGTCCAGAAGGGTTTTTTGTACATTATATTCTAGAATTTTTATGGTTTTAAGTCTTACATTTAAGTATTTAATCTGTATTGAGTTAATTTTTGTATATGGTAAGAGAGAGTTTCATTCTTTTGCATGTGACTCTCCAATTTTCCTATCACCGTTTATTGAGTACAGCATCCTTTCCCCAATGTATGTTTTTGTCTGCTTTGTTGAAAATTGGTTGTAGCTATGTGGTTTTATTTCTGGGTTCTCTATGCTGTTCCATTGATCTATGTGTTTACCTTTATACCAGTATCATGCTGTTTTGTTTACCATAGCCTTGTAGTATAATTTGAAGTTCAGTGATATGATGCCTCCAGATTTGTTCTTTTTGCTTGGGATTGCTTTGGCTATTCAGGCTCTTTTTTAATTCTATATGAAATCTAGGGTTGTTTTTTCTAGTTCTATGAAAAATGATATTGGTATTTTGATGGGAATTGCATTGAATCTGTAAATCACTTTTGGTAGTGCAGACATTCATGACAAACATACAGCCGACATCATACTGAATGAGGAAAAGTTGAAAGCATTTGTCCTAAGACTGGAACAAGATAAGGATGCCCACTCTCACCACTCCTATTCAGTGTAGTACTGGAAGCCCTAGCCAGTAGCCAGAGCAATCAGGCAACAGCAAGACATAAAGGGTATCCAAATTGGAAAAAAGGAGATCAAACTATCCCTATTTGCCAATGATATGATCTTATATCTAGAAAATCCTAAAGATTCCTCCAAAAGATGCCTAAATAAATTGATTGATAAATAAATTCAGTAAAGTCTCAGGTTAAAAAATTAATGTACACAAATCAGTAGCATTTCTATACACTAATTACAGTCAAGCTGAAAGTCAAATCAAGAACTCAATGCCATTTACAATAGCTGCATAGAAAATAAAACATCCAGGAATATACTTAACCAAGAAAGTGAAAGATCTCTACGAGGAGAACTACAAAACACTGATGAAACAAATCATAGAGGACACAAACAAATCGAAAAACATCCTGTGCTCATGGATTGAAAAAATCAATATTGTCAAAATATCCATACTGCCATAACTTGTTTAAATAATATAGACAAACCCAAGAGGACAATAGGGTAAACTTTTTGGCATCCAGGTAGTTCTTTGGAGATCTTTTGCAGGCAGGCACATTTGAGCTGCATGATCTGAATTTGAAAATGGGTGTTTTCTCATTTCAAGCATGTCATGCCAGAAAACCTTGTCTCTTGTCTTCACTCTGTATTCTGCCACTGACTAGCTGTTCAATTCTTACAATAACCTTTCTAGACTTCAGCCTCATTTTGTAAACCGATATAAAGACAGATGCTGGCTTAAATGAGCTCTAAAATGTATGTGATCTACCTTAAATATTGCAATTTTCCATTATTTGGCAATCATCTATGAATTAGTAGTAAAAATATTGAGACTACAGAGAAGTTTAGAGGAAGAGAATAGGGATGTAGCAAGGACACTCTGCATTGAACTCTGAATGATAGGAGATCGTTCTGGCCATTTCCACACTCCTTTACCAGGTTACAAAAGTGACAGAAACAAGCCTCTGTAGTTCTTTTAGCTAACTTTGAAGAATCCACAAGTAGAAACATAACACTAACAAGGGATCATTATTTATCCCCCATAGATGAGATATTATGGAGCAGTCTCAATCAGCAATCTTTAAAAGGGATATTTAAAGTGAAAGAGAGAATATAATGAGTGAAAAACAAGAATAGCGAGAGAAGGTAATGCAAATAGAAAAGGCAGAACAGTCCACAGGTACAGCCTCCACCTTAAGAAATACTGAAAAGTAGCCCAAAGAAAGGTAGCAGTTGAACACTATGATTTCCAATAGGAAAGAAGATGCAAAAAATCAACACTGAAGCCAGGTGTGGTGGTGCCGTGTGAAGGCTGAGGCAGGAAGATCACATAAGCACAAAAATTTGAGGCTGCAGTGAGTTGTGATCCCGCCACTGCACTGTAGCCTGGGCAACAGAGTGAGACTCTGTCTCTAAAAACAAAAAAAAAAAAAAAAAAAAGAGAAAGAAAGAAAGAATCAACATTGAAGTTTGTACTGCTAATTTTATAAAAGAGAAATTCAGTCAGCTGAATAGACTTAACACAATTAGTAGTGTCCACTCTTGATGACATCCTGTCATCATTTGGAAGAAACAAAAGTAGCAGCGCTATAGCAGGGATGTGACATATGAGGTTAATAAAATGCATTTCGGAAATTCCGGAGCATGGGGTGGGGGGAGTTGGTGACAAGGGAAGGGTGAAGATAAAACTGTATTCAAAAAAGCATAAAACAAAAAGTATACTTTAAATAATTTTTATCCCTTCCATCATATCTCTTTTTCTTTTCCTCCTCATTTTCTTCTCTTTCCAACTCCTAAGTTTTAATGGTGTTGAGAAGAATGGACAAAAAGACTTTTCCAGGGCTTAGTCAGAGATACATGCCAGTTTCTTTTTCCCCTCACCTGAGATCTTTAATAATTATAATA
>NW_012137191.1:7140369-7143452 GCF_000956105.1 Propithecus coquereli | reverse complement strand
GGAGCTATTTTTAGGCAGTTACTAGGGGGAGATGGAAAAATGTACTTCATATTAGTTGAACCATTACGAAGTAATATTCCCACACCAGAGTTTTGTGAGAATACCGATCTCTCCCTTTCCATTTGTCCTCTCAATTCCGCCTCTTTATGATGATACAATATTTCAAGGCAAGTGGAAGAATGGAGACTGTACTATGGCTGACCGTTATGTTTATGGAACTATCCGAAGATCAACTGTGATAAATTCATTTATGTATTCACCAAATATTTGTTGAGAACCCACTATCAGCCAGATATGTATCAGAGAAAACAGTGGACAAATACAATGTTTTGATCAACAATATTACTCTTCAATGAATGGATGACTGAATAAAATTATTAGGCATATAGTGTCCTAACAAATACACTAATACTATGCGGCTTTCATCTGACTCTTGTGAAATAGTATTTATTTGACACTTCAAGAACTTCAGAGAATAACAGCAGGGAAATGATTTACACCTTAATGGTTAAAGATTAATCTATGATCTATGATAATTTTGTCTTAAATTTCCTTTAAGATTTTCTGAATACCATACCTTTATTCTCAGAAAACATGTGAATTCATGTGTAACACTTTCTCTTCCTCTGAAAAATCCTTTTATTTTTCATCTCTAATTTTTAATTTTAATACTCTGAAATATTCTACTCAGTAGTTGACTTAGGATGATGCTTTATGTAAAATAATGAACGTCTTGGTTCTGCCCAAGAATGTGCACTATATTTCAATGTGTTTTTTGCACATAAAAAATGCAATATGTTCTCTCTGAATATCAAGTGTGTTCTATGTTATGTGTCTATTTTAATTATTTAACATTAAGAAGTATAAGTATACTGTTGTAGATTATAAATTTATACAGGTTTATTTGTTTTTATTATATTTATATATGATATATTTCCAAATAATAAAATTTACTATCATCAATAGAGTGTGTCTCGTGTTACTTTAGTATTAGTGGTGATATGTTCGTGTTGATCTACATACACTTTTTCTTCCTTGGGACCAACTATAAGGAAATTGGTGAAGGTTTGGGGTGATACCCGTAGCTCTGCAAAGACCAAAGCCCATATGGAGAAAAAAGCCATCTAGGCTAAGCAACTCAACTGATACATAAATATGAAGGTATTTATTTTCAGCTAAAATATAAAAACAAATGTCATCTTTAGTATTATATTCATTATGATAACATGACAATGCTACTTAATCAAATTGTGATTGATTCTTATATTCACCTATGCCTAATTCTGTTGGGGATAGACTCCTTTCTGTTGCAAAGAAAACAAGCGATGGAATTTTCTGAAATGTCTGTACTAACAGCTGCCTATTAACTGAGAGGCTTCTTTAGCTTTGTAAGCAATGGATGCCACTTCACCCCTTAAAAGACTTTCTTTCTCATTTTTAAAAACAAGAAATTGTGATGCAAAGTATAAGTATCTTGTAAACCATTGTCATGCCATTTGCTCTTCAGAGCCCAAAAGTTGTGTCTCACTTACCTTTTAATCTCTACCACCCAGCACAGTGCTCTCAGTTTACAGGATAAAGGCATAGTATTGGCACTGAGTTAAGAAGCATCTATGAAAACCTATTTTTAGTATTGTTTTATGCTCTGCAAAAATGATTCTTCTGTTCTAAGACTCTTCAATATATAATCTGATGTTTTGAGAGCATGCCTGGCATATCTATGAGTTGAAAATTGTTTTCTAAATTTTTTATATAAGTAGAAACATCTTTTAAATATTACTTATTAGTAAAGCTCACATGAAATTTAGTATCCAAATGATACATAAAGTGATTCCCAGAAATTTCCACTTCAAGTAAAATATGCTATCTATAACATTTGGGGTTAGAAGAAAGTATTTGCTAGATTTGGGGGAGGCGGACTGAAACATTTGACCAACTATTCTCACATCTAAACTGAACTGTGCTATACTGCCTCTGATTTGCATTCGGCAAGCATTCATTAAATCTCACTATGCTACAATCTATATTATGTCCCATTGATGCCAGTTGCATATTATGAGTCAAATATTATCATATATATCCTGAATAATATGCCATTCTTAAATGATAGCATTTATCTCCTTCTTTAAAAGGAGGCAAATGAAATCATTCAGTGAAAACCACAAATGATATTATCACTTCTTACAGTCTATATTTAAAAGAAATGCAGCAACACTGTTTATATTGTACAAATGTCCTTTAGATGAATTGTAAGGAGGACATTTTTGTATTCTAATGTGTGTAGAATTCACTAACTGGGATTCCTTGATTCATTACCCAAATTTTCATTTCAGGCCCTCCAGGCCCTCCAGGTGGTCTGAGAATAGAAGACATTAGAGCCACTTCTGTGGGACTTACTTGGAGCCGTGGCTCAGACAATCATAGTCCTATCTCTAAGTACACTATCCAGACCAAGACTATTCTTTCAGATGACTGGAAAGATGCGAAGACAGGTGAGTTTTATTTGTCTTATGTGTCGCTACATGTTTTCAAAATGAATCTATTTTATCAAAAACAAAAATCTGGAAGTTTTTAGAATTTTATTATCTACCTTAAAATCTTTTCTTAAAACATTTTTCTTTTGGTATTCTAGTCCTTTGGTTGTGAAGAAAACTACGTGATAAACATTTAAACATTTTAAAGCTATAGAGGAAGCAGCATCATGTCTAAATCAACCTATAATGGAAAGCAGAGACCTCCTGGGTTTCTTATTTGAGCTGTGTATAACTAAGATTTGCTGGCAAAAATTCATTAGAAAGTCTTTTTGGGCGGGGGGCAAATGGCACTTATAACAGATTATTTATGACCCCTTTTATCCAGTTATATAGGTACTATAGTTCCGCATTTTTATAAAGCCACATTGATCATAAATATTAAATCAAGCATCCAAATCTTACTGTCATAACCCTTTACTTTATGAGAATGATTTCACTTGGTTTGAATTTGCTCAAAACATATTTTTAAAGAAGATTGGGATCTTTCAACCTTTTCTTTTCTTTTCTTTTCTTTTTCATCATATTATAGGGGTACAGATGTTTAGGTTA
>NW_012137191.1:7134227-7135784 GCF_000956105.1 Propithecus coquereli | reverse complement strand
GTTACGCAAAGTACTTTACTCTCTTTCTGACTCCAGGAATAACAAACAGGTTGTGAGGAACTTGGCTGAAGAGGGAGGACACAAAGTCCCTCTGCTCCTGACTATTCTCCATTTGGCTCTGGGCATGAACTTGCTTCCAA
Organism: Propithecus coquereli; assembly: GCF_000956105.1. Lineage (NCBI taxonomy): Eukaryota > Metazoa > Chordata > Mammalia > Primates > Indriidae > Propithecus > Propithecus coquereli. The sequence goes on along the minus strand of NW_012137191.1, from coordinate 7,135,644 downwards.
AGCAAAGCTCACTTCTGCAGGGAGCAGGCCTCTGTGCCCAAACTGTGTGGGTAGTTTTGGGGACCAAAAAAAAAGAAGAATCCAATAGTTCCTATCAGGGCTGAAGGGTTAGGAGAAGATTGTACAAGTCTGTTAATGAAGGCATTTTGGGCTCAGAATAAAACTAATAAAAATATGTATTAGAGGCAAAACCATGTTAAAACAAGCATACACATTAGCAATGGAGGAGAGAAATCAGAAAGGAACAACTCACAATTGAAGAGAATGGAAGAGACCTTATGAGGATGGAGAAGAGTTTACTCTCTGCTTTAGATAGGACAGGATAATCTAAGCGCTGAATATAGACACAGGAGCCATAGAGCATTGGCTATTTTGTAGTGAGGGCATGTTACCTTCATCAGTAACATACCAGATTCAGTGATGAAGGAGACACTAAAGTGATTGCTGCACCACAAGGCTGTGCTTCTTACATTGAGACATTGCTCTAAATAAATGCAACATTTATAATTGTATTTTATGTATACATATATTTACAAATATTTATTGAATACTTCTATTTGCAAAACATGATAGTAGATATGCCAGACCCCGAGAGGTTTCAAAACATGAATAAGAAGTAGAAAACAATGTGTGTATGTCCACAAATGATAGCCAGGAACGAATGGGGAGACAGAAGTAGCATTTTGAATGGACCTTCTGTGGATATAGGGGTCAAAGGTCCCTGGCCCCCTAAACGTTGGCTGAAAAATCGCTGACATGAGGCAGATTGATTAACAGAAAGAAAAAGATACAGATTCATTTAACATATATACATGGGAACACTCAGGATGAAGATTCAACTCTTCAGTGAGGTACACAGGTTTTTTAAGATTGAGGCTTGGAAGTAGTGAAAGAGGTTTTTGAGAGGGGGAAAGTAAGAGGCTTGACTAGCTAACAAAAGTAGTGGTCTGATTATGTAAATGAAACCTTAGAGGTGGCAGCCCTCCATAGAATAGATGGTAAACTTCTCTTTTCAGACCTTGAAAGGTGTCAGACTCTCAGATAATCTTTCCTAGATCAGGTAAAGATAGACCTGGCTGTCTTAGTGCAGATTCTCTACAGATGTAAATTTCCCCCACAAAAGACAGCTTTGCAGTGTTACTTCTCTCTGTGAGACTCACTCAGCCATCTCAAAGTATATTAAAGAAATATATTTTGGGTAAAATATTTCTAATTCCTTCATGGACATAGCCAATCTTGGAATTCCAGTTGTAGTGATAATATGATATGGGCTCTTTAGCTAAATATCAGAGAGCTGGGAAAAATACCAAAGAAAGTGTGCTTTTAAATCCTGTTCATGTGATGTGGTGTGAGTCAAAAGTCCCACTCAGATCTGGAGGACTGAGAGCAACTCAAAAGAGTCACTTTTAATTCTCAG
>NW_012137191.1:7128463-7134177 GCF_000956105.1 Propithecus coquereli | reverse complement strand
AAGTAAGTTCCATGAAGGTGAAGACTTCATGTACTGCTCTATCTTTAGCACCTACCTAAGGGCCCATAGTGCTTATTTATTAAATATAATAAATGCTGAGCTTCCACTGTGTACTAGAACCTATTGTAGGTGCTGGATATATGGCTGAGCAGCAGTGAAAAAATAGAGGAAAAAAAACACAAAAAAACCAAAAACCTCTGCCTTCAAGGAGCTTATATTCTAGTTGGAGAGATGCCAATAAACAATTAAAATATGTAGTAAGTCATGTGGTGATTCATACCACAGAGAAACAACAGAAAAGAGGAATTGGAAGATGGGAGTTGTATTTTAAATAGTTACTTCTGTTATTAGTCCAGCCACTCCTGCTTTCTTAGGGTTCCCGGTTTCCATTTGCATTATCTATCTTTTCCAATTCTTACTTTCAAACTATTTGTATCTTTGAATCTAAAGTATGTTTTTTGTTGACAGTATATATCCAATCTGACAGTCTTTGCCCTTTGATTGAATTCTTGAACCCATTCATAGTTAATTGTTGATATAGTTGGATTTATAGTTGCCATTGTAATTTTTCTTTGTAAATGTTTCACTTTTTTGGTTTCTTTATTTCTTCTTTACTAACTTTCTTTTGGATTAAATGAGCATGTTAGTAAAACATTTTAATTCCTTTAATGATATTGACCGTATGTGTGTACACACACACACACACACACACATACTGCTGCTGCAGCACAGGAGAGGGGAACCTGCTGCCTTGTGACCACATGTGGACTTCTCAATCCTAGAGTGCAGCCTTTTGACTAAATCCAGATTTTACAGAACAAATCCTAAAATAAACATGTGTAAATTAAACTATTGAGTGTAAATAGCTTAATATCATGAGTTATATGCTCCACACTTGCTCTGCAGGAAGGTGAACTAGTTTTTATTCCCACCACTAGTATATGAGTATCTCTTCTGCCATATTTTACCTAGTATTTAGTATTATGTTTTTAAATCTTTGCTGAATTGTTAGATTAAAAAAATGAAAACTCCCTGATTTATTGTAGAATATTATTAATATTATTATTATTATTATTACTGCCTTTTTGTGACTTCACTTTTGTGGTTCTCATTTTAAATATGAATTTCTGGATTTATATGAGGCTACATTCATATTTCCCTTAGAAAAGGATGAGTGAATCACATTTTCTGGGATGCCAGAGCACAGCTTGCTTTTCTTGTGCTGCAGGAATTTTTCCATACCTATGGCTCCTTCCCAAGTTCTGCTAGGTGATCTATGGTTGGGTCTAGGGCTTGTAACATAAGTAAGTGTGTTTGAGCCAGTGACAAACCTCTGAATGCTCATTTCCAGTCTCAAACACAGATCTGCTATTTTACTTAGAACTTCTGAGTGAGTAGTTCTCTCTGGGTAGTTTCTAATACTTGAGTTTTAGATTGAAATGGAGGGTAATAAAGGTTCTGATTGTATTTAGATCTTATGAAATCCCAGAATTTACTAAGGCAATTTCCAAAAGCCTAGAATAGAAGGGATTATATTGACTGGAGGTATTCTTGACACAATCAATTTATTAGTCCTGAAGTCATTCTGGCTGTTTCTGAAGCTTCTCAGACCACTAATCGGTTTGGTATTACTTCAGGATTTCCAGACAGCTAAAACAGTATGAATGATTGGCCTTAGGATACCCATGAGGCTTGCTTGTCTTTTTCTCAAAGAATAACCAAAACCTTTTTGTTCTGAACCTTAGGGCCTCAGGGTATTTGTAAATAGATCTATGGATTACTGCTATGACTGGTTGTTAACTAAGACATTCTCAAGAGTGTGTTTGGCCTAAGTACTCAAGTAAAGAATATGGTCCCCTCCTGCTTTATATCCCTTTGCTTTAAATTTACATTCAAAAGTAAAACCAACATTTAAATACCTATCTTGTTAGTACACAGTATTTTAGATTTTCTAGAGAGATACCTCCGACAAGCATTGTACAGTTAAGATTTGATTTTTAATGCTGAGATTATTTATAGACATTCACAACTAACAGGTACAATGCACACTATCTGGGTGAGGGACATACTTATAATTTTGACTCAAACTGTACAAAAGTAATTCATGTCACCAAAACGTTTGTACCCCTGTAATATTCTGAACAACAAAAAAAGAAAAAAAAAATGCATACATATATATATTCTGAGTCAGTGGCCTGACTCAGAATTGAAACAGTTAAAAATCAGGTCTAGAACAAAACTTGCCTCTGTTACGCAAAGTACTTTACTCTCTTTCTGACTCCAGGAATAACAAACAGGTTGTGAGGAACTTGGCTGAAGAGGGAGGACACAAAGTCCCTCTGCTCCTGACTATTCTCCATTTGGCTCTGGGCATGAACTTGCTTCCAAAGCAAAGCTCACTTCTGCAGGGAGAAGGCCTCTGTGCCCAAACTGTGTGGGTAGTTTTGGGGACCAAAAAAAAAGAAGAATCCAATAGTTCCTATCAGGGCTGAAGGGTTAGGAGAAGATTGTACAAGTCTGTTAATGAAGGCATTTTGGGCTCAGAATAAAACTAATAAAAATATGTATTAGAGGCAAAACCATGTTAAAACAAGCATACACATTAGCAATGGAGGAGAGAAATCAGAAAGGAACAACTCACAATTGAAGAGAATGGAAGAGACCTTATGAGGATGGAGAAGAGTTTACTCTCTGCTTTAGATAGGACAGGATAATCTAAGCGCTGAATATAGACACAGGAGCCATAGAGCATTGGCTATTTTGTAGTGAGGGCATGTTACCTTCATCAGTAACATACCAGATTCAGTGATGAAGGAGACACTAAAGTGATTGCTGCACCACAAGGCTGTGCTTCTTACATTGAGACATTGCTCTAAATAAATGCAACATTTATAATTGTATTTTATGTATACATATATTTACAAATATTTATTGAATACTTCTATTTGCAAAACATGATAGTAGATATGCCAGACCCCGAGAGGTTTCAAAACATGAATAAGAAGTAGAAAACAATGTGTGTATGTCCACAAATGATAGCCAGGAACGAATGGGGAGACAGAAGTAGCATTTTGAATGGACCTTCTGTGGATATAGGGGTCAAAGGTCCCAGGCCCCCTAAACGTTGGCTGAAAAATCGCTGACATGAGGCAGATTGATTAACAGAAAGAAAAAGATACAGATTCATTTAACATATATACATGGGAACACTCAGGATGAAGATTCAATTCTTCAGTGAGGTACACAGGTTTTTTAAGATTGAGGCTTGGAAGTAGTGAAAGAGGTTTTTGAGAGGGGGAAAGTAAGAGGCTTGACTAGCTAACAAAAGTAGTGGTCTGATTATGTAAATGAAACCTTAGAGGTGGCAGCCCTCCATAGAATAGATGGTAAACTTCTCTTTTCAGACCTTGAAAGGTGTCAGACTCTCAGATAATCTTTCCTAGATCAGGTAAAGATAGACCTGGCTGTCTTAGTGCAGATTCTCTACAGATGTAAATTTCCCCCACAAAAGACAGCTTTGCAGTGTTACTTCTCTCTGTGAGACTCACTCAGCCATCTCAAAGTATATTAAAGAAATATATTTTGGGTAAAATATTTCTAATTCCTTCATGGACATAGCCAATCTTGGAATTCCAGTTGTAGTGATAATATGATATGGGCTCTTTAGCTAAATATCAGAGAGCTGGGAAAAATACCAAAGAAAGTGTGCTTTTAAATCCTGTTCATGTGATGTGGTGTGAGTCAAAAGTCCCACTCAGATCTGGAGGACTGAGAGCAACTCAAAAGAGTCACTTTTAATTCTCAGCACATTTTTTAGAAATAATAGATGTGGCTGGTCCGATGGTAGTGGGTTATCAGAACTTGTTAACATTAGTGTCACTAAAGTTGGTATTCAACCACCCACTGCTAAATTTGACTGACTTTAAAAAAAAAAATAATAGATGTTAGTCATTTTTTGCTGAGTTTTTGCTGCTACTTACATAGTTGCTTTTATTCAGTGGATATTATAGCTCACTACCAAAATATGTTTGTTTTAGATATGTATATTCTCATCAAGAATGATTATAATTGAGTAAAAGAACAGTCGTCAGGCCATTAGGAATCCCAGTGGGAATATTATTTTTAATTTATAAATATCAAATTCCATCCTTAATCATTCAGAAGGTCCATTCTAGAAGTCCATCTTCTTGACATCCACTTCCTATTCCTCTTTGAGAGAGTTGTTTGCATCTCTGGGCCAAGGGCTTCCCACTTGTATCCACCTTCTCAAGGTAGTGACTCCTAGACTGCTGCTTCTTCCATTCTTCATAGCAATCATTAAAATCAAAGGCTCAGCTCCTCAGCTGGAAGATCCTACCACAGCTCCAGATCCTACCACAAAAATGACTCCCATTGACTTTTCCTGCCGTATCTCCCACTATTCCTCCAGATATTCCCTGTGGTCAAGTATGATCTACTACTCTTTGAAAATGTCTCTGACCTTCCATCTGTGTGGAGTATTTTCCTATTGGATTCTCACATACACTCAAACTCAGTCTATCAGCTGTAGTCTCCACTGCACATCCAGCTGGTTCTTCCTATTCTGACCCAGTATGTACCTGCTCATACCTGTTGGCTGCCCAGTTGCTTGAAAAAGCCCCAGGGTAACCTTGACCTTGTCAGGGAGAAAGGAAAACTTCCCCTTTGCCTCCTGAAGTTCCCCTAAAAGAGCAACTCACAATAAGACAGATTAATGAGAGAAAGAGATTACACATTTATTTACTGCACTCAAGGGGAGAATCATAGAATAAACACCCAATATCCCAATGGGGTCCAGAAGTTATATATCCTCATTTTAGAGGGCATGGGGAGATGAGGAATATAGGCAATTCTGTTTAGGGGTAATAAATGGTTACTAGGGAGGGTAAATAGATATTAATACTTGGGAGAAAGTATGGATAGGAGAAACAGATTGACTTATAAATGATTATCTTTGGAAATTAACCTGAGAGACAGGTATTATCTTTAAAATGGGTTGGGCCAGGTCTGGTTGCATTCTTGATCTTCTTTCCTGCAATATATTGAGGTAACAGAGAGGGGAAGGAAAGGCAATTGTTTTTTTAATGAATGGGTCCATCTGGTTTTTATGACGATAGAGGGAAAATCCCTTCCAAAGTTTCTTGATCTCTAAGGGCCTTTAATTCAAAATACTCTTTATTCCAAGAAGTCATATTTTGCAGTGTAATTCCATGAGCTCCTTCAACCTTCATGAGAACACCATATCCTTGCCAAGATGGGCCCTTGGGAATGCTCCCAACATTTTCATTCTTCAAGCCCTTAAATGGTGCTAGTGTTTTGCAGCATAGGAAGCCATGCAGCCGGTAGACTGCCTGCTCGAGCCTTCTTACACAGTTTTTTTCTTGAGCCCCCTAAACTAAAATAATCACAAACTCATAAATAGTTCCATATGCTTCTGCCTTTAAGACTCTGTATTAATTTCTTAGGGCAGCCATAACAAAATACCATAAACTTGGTAGCTTAAAACAACAGAAATTTACCCTCTCATAGTTCTGCAGGTCAGAAGACCAAAATAAGGTGGTGGCAGGGGCTGCACCCTCTCCAAGGGCTCCATTCTTCGCCTCTTCCAGCTTCTGGGGGCTCCAGATGTTCCTTGGCCATAGCTGCATCACTTCCATATCTGCCCCCATAGTTCTCATTGCCTTCTTCTCTTCTAT
>NW_012137191.1:7122782-7125803 GCF_000956105.1 Propithecus coquereli | reverse complement strand
TATGAATTTCGTGTGGTAGCAACCAATACATTGGGTATAGGAGAGCCCAGTATACCATCAAACAAAATTAGAACAGATGGTGCTGGTAAGTAGAAGAAACTTTTAAATTTTAAAAGGTTTGTAAATACAGTGCCATTTTAATATATGGGTGAATGTATTTAGAAATAGTGCTGTGAGGTAAGTGATTCGTCTAAACAATGTGTATGTGTATTTCACACATGTGTATTCTGTCAAAACAGCCAAAAATCAAAAGAGGAAATATGAAGTTTAAGAATATTTTTACATAGTTAATGTAGAGGATGAGGTAAACAAAAACCACTGCATATTCCATTTGAGACCATATAAATGAAGTTGGTATCTAGAAAATAAATTTTAATGTAAATTCTGAATCTTAACCAGACAGACTCTTGATTAAACAGGTTCCATGATTTAGAAGGTTCATAATTTTGCGTGTCTCTCAAAGACATTTATAACTGAATGGCCAAGTGGATGGGTATTTTATGCTAAATACCAACTCCATTTCAATAGTCTTTAGTGCAAGAAATACTCCTCTCTTTTTTTCTTTTCCCCTGCGTTACTAAGGCAAAATGTTCTGATTCTAATAGTAGCCCTCCTTTTATTAGTCCCTGTCTATCAAAAAGGAAATGTTTTGTAGGCTCTCTTAGTTCATTTATTTTGACTGTGCCTTCAGTGTAAACTTCAGTGTTTTATGGGGAGGAGAGGATTTTAAACAGATGACAGGCTTCTATTAAAATATGATCTCTTAATATCATTTCTTTGCATTTCTGACTACCACAGTTTCTTGGCTAAACTTCTAAATAGAATTATGAGTTCTGATGTCTTTAGTTTTTAAAGCCAAGTGATTCACTGAGACTGCCATTAGTAAACTGTCTCTTAAAGTTTCATGTAATTTTATGTAATTTATCAGACAATAATGATGATTCTGAAATAAAGGACAAAAAAAGCACTAAAATACTTAGTCTGTGCTGAGCATTTTCACATGCATTTCATTTAATCCTTCTAGTAATATTTTGATGTAGGTTGGACTATGTCCATGTTCATCAATGGGCAGTAGACTCAGAGACACTAAATAGTTTACCTAAGTTAATATAACCTCTTACAAGATTCAGAATTCATGTCCATATCTGTCTGACACCTCTTCTTAGACATTGAGCTTTCTGTCTTAAAGGCAGCTTTTCAAGCAGGACTCCAAAAATGCATCCATTTATATGAACTTTTATTAGAGTCTTAATAGAAGCTGGATTTCATCCTAAACTAGATATGACCTAATTATTACTTTTTTTGGTTTATTATATCCACCTACAAAATGAACACAAGTGTTCCCTTTTCTCTATTGCATAGAAATCTCATTACGATATGTAGGTAATCTAAGTTGAAGCTTTATCGAACACAGATACCATATAGCCAAGATCCTTGTGTTGGTTTTTATTATTATTCCCTAGAGCTGCCTGTGTTTCTAACAGAGGCTTCTGTATGATAGACTGAACACAATTGCCCTTTCTTAAAAAACAAAAATAAAAAGAAACTGGGGCATGATCCTACTGGTGGTTTTAACCACGTAATTTCACACTGAGAGATCCTGAACTTGATTTGATACAACAAGCATTCATTTTCAGAATAAAATTGCAGAAAAATATCAAGTGATTAAGTTGGTCTAAGCAAACTTATTTTGTTTAAAACATTTGCACATACCTTTCTTAAATGTAGACTTTTTAAAATCTCATTGAGTTTGATTAATTTTCTGTGATCTCTTGATTAATACGCTATGAACTAATTCTTATCTGCACAACATTTTTTGAAGTAAAACTTGTACATGGGGAGGAGGATGCTTTTTTTTGGCATTGGGAACAGATGTAGACCTCCTTCCTTCTTCTTCTGAATTTTGTTACAAACAATATCTTTATTATTTATTTCAGAAAACGATTGTTTTACAATACTTAGACTAATTATCTGGACATAATTACCATAAGATCTGTCTTAGGTTTTTTTTTTTTGATCTCAAAGTAGAAGTGCTAAAATTAAATATGTTGTTGAGAACAACAAAAGAACTCAATGTTTCAGAGAGATTCAATCTAACTCTTCCATATCTGAATTTATGAATATAATTTATATTTAATATCATTTCTAGAAGTGATGTGCTCACTACCAGTGTTTTGTAGGTAACTCTGAAGAATTTTCAACCTCAATGTCTTCATAGCCTTTAAGTGTTGGAAAATAATTGTTTCAAAGTGATATCAAACTTAAAATTTTGGCAAAGTTGTTACTTTGAACCAACTTCTTGTTACCATTGCCTTCTTTAGATATCACCTCTTACATTATATTTGCTCAGATCATATTTTGTTAAGGAATTAATTCCCTGTTTGGTGTGCTTACAAAAATAACCTCCTTTAAAGACCATCAGAGCCAAAACAAACAAACATACATATGAAATAATAACAGTCTATTCACTGTGTAAAATACAACCCAGTAGTGATATTACGAGATGGTTCCTTTCTTTCAGTTGTAAAAAAAATAAGTCCTATAACCTCTAACACATTTGTTAATCTATCATCAGAAAATATTTCAGGATCTTTTATTAATAAACTTTTATGGCTGCCATAGTTTTCACACTTGCTGTATGTTGTCAGACACAGTGCTTAGCTCTCATTTGCATTGCTTCTCTTAATCCCCAGCATCTTTATGAAACCGATGAGGATGTTACAGTTGCACCCAGCTGATGTGAAGCAGAGCTAGGATTCAAATCCAGGTCTTTCTAATTCTAGAGGCTTCTTTCCTAGATCACTTTCCAAGGACAGTGTGCAGTGTTGCAGTTCCAGACTACTGATTCTTTGGTGCAACACTGGTATTATCATTTAAAAGCTCTGTGATTTGGGGCATTTTACTTAACCTCTCTGAGCCTCAGTTTTCTCATCTCTAAATGGAAATTATTTATTTTAAGGGATTATTTTTATGATTACAAACATATAAGGAAAGCAGTTGGCACTATGATGCATATTTGCT
>NW_012137191.1:7121353-7122732 GCF_000956105.1 Propithecus coquereli | reverse complement strand
AGGGAGGAGGGGACGGGTATTTGCATATACAAGGAGTGCAATGTGCACCACCTGAAGGATGGACATATTTGAAACACAGACTTGGGGGGAGGGACCAAGGGCAACATACGTAACCTAAACATCTGTACCCCCATAATATGCTGAAATAAAAGAAAAAAAAAATATGTCAAATCAGTAGAACAAATCCGAAACAAAATAAGATAATAGATGGCACAATTAACGTCCAGCAGAGTTAAAATCATGGCAAGGTGAGACATGGAACAGTCTCAGTCATACAAGAATTTGTCCAAAAGTAGAAACTGGTCACTGGGATGCTTAGCATTTATTATCGTGATGAATACAGCATCTTAAGCAATTACATATTCATGGTGTGCACTGCCAAACAAAAGTTCCTTAAATAATAAGATAATGAATCATAAACAAGCCTAAAGGTACAGGCAATAATATGCATATGTACGTGTAGGTTAATTATTAAAATCACATGGAAATATTTGAAGAGAGCTTAAAATAATGTACAGACCTGCCTTGGTTGTATGTTTTATCATATCTCAATTAAATAAACAAGCCAGAATCTATCCAGCCCATAATTTATAATTTCCCATTAGTATCTAGTAGCATGAATTCTGAAGAAAACTTAATAAATCATAATGAATTTTTGGAACATTTATTATCATTGTTTCAAATAACGTGAGCATAAATCTATAAAACCAACTAGAAAATGATACAAACATTGTCCTTTTATACTCTAGTAATAGATACTTTGCTACCCATAGACTATACTAGTGGCAATCCATAAAATTTTACTGTCCTAGTTGTACCCTGGCTTCAAGAAATCTTTCTAGATTCTGCCTCTAGAATATAGCTTCTTGCTACTCAAGGTGTAGTCCATGGACTAGCAGCAGAAGTATGACCAGGAAGCTTGGTAGAAGTGCAGAATTTCAGTTCTCCAACCTCAAACTTACTAAACAGGAGGTTCATATGCATATCACTTTCTAGTTTATTATTTATTAATGACCTCTCCTCTTATCCCCTTCAACTTAACATTTTATCTTTCCTAGTTGTTGTTTTTATTTCAACTCAATGTAATATATGCCAGTCTCTCCAAGATAATAAAATAAAAATGGAGAGTTATAAAAGTAATATGTCAGTCAACTGATATTCTCTATTTAATGTTTATTTTATTTAGATCCCCCAATTATTGAAGGAAATATGGAGGCGGCAAGAGCAGTGGATTTAATCCCATGGATGGAATATGAATTTCGTGTGGTAGCAACCAATACATTGGGTATAGGAGAGCCCAGTATACCATCAAACAAAATTAGAACAGATGGTGCTGGTAAGTAGAAAAAACTTTTAAATTTTAAAAGGTTTGTAAATAC
>NW_012137191.1:7109231-7110588 GCF_000956105.1 Propithecus coquereli | reverse complement strand
TTGGAGGTTGCTGTGAGCTAGGCTGATGCCACGGCACTCTAGCCAGGGCAACAGAGTGAGACTCTGTCTCAAAAAAAAAAAAAAAAAGTTAATAGAGAATGATGAAGAGACAAGGAACAATCCAGGCAACAGTGAGATTTGCATAATATAATTTAGAAGAATCTATTACCAAATATATTTTGTTTTACTTGAAAACAAAGTTGACATGTGCATTAGATATTTTCATTGTTCGTATGCTGAGAAAAGTAGACTAGAAAGTGTTAATTCTTTTACTTAATTTAAATAAATAATCCATAATTTGTTTGAGTTCTTCATAAGAATTTTACTATGCATTATGGTTATTTCAGTTTATACCATTCTTTTCTGCCCATCCAAACATTTTCCCCACCTGCCTTATTCTTAGATTATCATTCCACTGAACAACTAAAAACTTACTCTGCTCCATCTATTTAATTTTGTGTTTGAAAACAAAGCCTAGAATAATAAACAAACCTATAGTTTTGGCCAGAAAAGACAATAAAACATTAATATTATTGTGAGCTCTCTGAGACCCTATGTCTTTTTTACCTACAGTGGGAAGAGCATTGGTTTAACATTGCATTAGGAGTGTTAGCGATCTGTTCTACCACCAGAGCAGGAGCTCTTAAGAGTTACAAAGAACTATTCTCATTTGAACATACAAATATTATATAGTTCATTTGAGATTATTAAAAACTCTTCAGAATTATATATTTAAATGCTTAAGTATGTAGATGTAGAATTAAAGTAGGTGTTAGACTTCAATCCCTTTGGCTTTCTAGACTAGAGCATTGCTTATAGAACCATATTGAATCTCTTACTAAAAAATCTATATTAAATCACAATGAAATTTTGATGCAAATTAAAGTGAAAAGCTACATTCATGGTTAACTTTTTGTCTGTGAAAATGACTATACAAGTTAAAGCAATAATTAACAAGAACTAAAATCGTCAAATATTTTGAATGAAGGGGCTATCCTCTTATACGCCATGATTTTCATAATTTAGGATTTGTCACAAGCCCATTTGTACGTTGTTAAATAAAACGTCACAGCCCAAAGAGGTACTTACATGCAAATTACTTAAGCATTCAAATCTAAAAGGGAAATTGGCAGCATTAGTTTCTTTTCATAGGAATGAATAGCCATGGCATTGGCTTGATTTTCTCTTTTTAAAATTGTTTTAGATGTGACTGAAATACAGAAGCACTCTTATAAGCATCATAGGAAATCACTGTTACACTGAAATGAAGGCAAAAGGACAAGTTAAAACACCTTACTATTTTAACCTTTCACAGTAAAATTATAAATATTATCCATTTATGATTAATAATTCAATA
>NW_012137191.1:7093575-7108746 GCF_000956105.1 Propithecus coquereli | reverse complement strand
GTTCTAAATAAAATGGTTAATATTGATTATAATAAAAAGCATTACAATGATATGCTTTGACAAATAATACTTGTCCTAAGAGGCAATATTTGAGTTAACAAATTACGGTATAATAAATTATTTTAGAGTTATTTTTGAAATCACTTGCCTGTGACTACTATACTTGTACTTAGAGTTAAGGACACAAAATTTGATATATTTTGATAATCAGACAACATGCTTTTTGTTTTTCTATAGCATATAGAGTTTAAACTTCAAGATATGAGTTATAGGCTTAAAAGAGTTTCCATAAGTTATTTTAATATTCCAGCCCTCAATATTATTCTCTCTAAAGTGCTATAAATAATTTATTTTTAACTTTCGTGCACCCAGTTTAATTTTCTAATACTCACATAGTGACAGTTAAATAGTAAAATCAGATCTCTCAAACTTCATATTAATTTCTTCATGGGAAAAGGAAATCATCATATAGTTTTATAGATATAAGAAAAAGCATATAGTTTTGTTTATTTCTGTATAATTAATGTACATTTCTCACCAAAGAATTTACATGGCTAGCACTTGGAGAAGTTTTGAAGTATGTATCTTTGAATAACAATGATTCACAATGATATGTTAGGATCTGTAACTCCGTAAATGTAGCACTCTGAGGAAGGTATGGTCATGCCCTATTAGGAAGGGATTTGGGGACTCAAGGGAGAACTGGCATTTGATCTCTTTGAAATGCTAACACATTTGGGAATGGTATCTCAGACTGAGCCAAAGTATTTGTGTGAGAAAGTGTATGTTCTCTGTAGAAACCCAGTGTTGATCCACTGGCTGGGCAGCTGGGTTGCTGGGTAGAGCCTTGAGTACAGGAACAAACAATGCTTTATTCATTTGCACAAGGCCAGTTAGGTGCTAAGTATACAAATCCAATAAGATACTGTGCCTACCCTGAAGGAGTTTCAAGGAGAGTGAATGACTTGGAGAGGCAATTGGACTTGGCAGTTAAGAGCAGTTTTGTGATTTTTGAAAGAGTGATTTCAGTAATAAGAAGAAGTGGAAATAGATTGTGGATTGTTAAAAAAGTGATTATGGAGTCAAATACAAAAAAAAAAATTGTTATATATCAGTTCTTCCATGTAGTCCAGTGACAGGAAAGGGTATGATGGCTTGGGGATTAAGAGGAAAACAGGAAGATTTTTAAGAACAGAGGGACTGCAGAGAGTAGAGTCTTTCCAGCAGAGAGTCCTGAGATTGAAGGATGATGTTAAGAGGACAGGGAGAGGAAGAGTTGGAGTCACTGGTGGGGCAAAGTTCCAGAAGAGATTCAGGCTTTGGAAGGAAGAGCACAAGAGACAATGTTAGTTTTCTAGTATTCCCAGATATATGAGGAAACATTATTCAATGCTATGCAAATACATGGTTTCTTAACATTTATTTGTAGAATGAAGCATAAACCAAACACAACAGTAAGTTGTTAGAAGTTCATAGGGTTCATTAAGTTTGAATGTCAAAAGTAAGAGTGGCAAAATATTTTCCCAACAGAGTCTATCTAATCTTTCAAAGCATTATTAAATGATAGGACACAGAATGGGAAAAAATAAAAAGATGGGGCCAGAAATTTGCTTCCCTATCCCTTGCTGCTGGAAATGGACACATTTCATATGGCACCAAATCAATTTTTATCTTGGCAATAAAACAGGTTATTACAGCTACTGTGAGCCATTGTTATTATAATTGAGTGGATCATGTGTGCAGCATGTTTTTCCTCGTAAAAGAACAAATTCATGGTTTCTGTAGTAAACAAGAACTCTAACAGCAGGGAAAAATTATATAGACTCTATTTTTGTTGTCGTTTTGTATATTTGATTTTTTGTTTGTTTCAGCACCAAATGTGGCTCCTTCGGATGTAGGAGGTGGGGGTGGAAGCAACAGAGAGCTGACTATAACATGGGCAGTAAGTATTAAGTTGCACATACTATAGGGTTCTTTATCTATCCCTTATCTCAAACCCATTTTGTTTCCTGAAATAAACTGAGATAAAAGAGAATGCCCAATGCACAAGCAAGAATAAATTACTAATTGTTTTCTTAAATTCATGTCATATTTTATCTGGCTTACTGTGGCTTAGTGTGCAGTTCCTATGCAAAAATGAATTCTGGATGCTAAGAGATCTGTTAGCCAATTAAACATTCAACTATCTGATTCCAGAGATATTTTGAACTTACTGTATTCTGGTAACCCAGCTATAATTTATAACATTTTCTCTGGACATTCTAAACTCCAAAGATTCAATTTACAAACTTTATATCAAAACTCATTTTTAAATTGGAGGCTGCTTCCTCATTCAACCCTTACTTTGATTATTAGTGTAATATATAATGATAGATCAGTGTTAGAAGTTACCCACGGGACTTGTTACTGAGGTATCCAAAGTATTTTATTAAATTTTCATGTCCCAAAGGGGAGTTCCATATCAGAGACTATGATCTCTGAAAAATAATACATCTTACCTGGAGTTTTGAAATAGTAGAGATATTGGGAAGGGCTGGGGAAGGTCGTGATAGGACAAACTTGTCTGAATTAGACATCTGGCATTTATCCAGGTAACGCGTTTTACACAGATTCATTTATTCATTAAATATTCTTAGTGTTTAATCACTGCAGATAGTCAAAGAGCATAATTTAGACTCCAGAGAATTTTAAGGACTACAGAAAAATAGCAGGTTTTATTCTTTGCATGGATCAAAGTGACTTATATAAGTGAATATGTAGCAACACTTGACTTTACTGTCCGCTTTGTAGTCATATTTTATATTTGACATTCAAATCACATTTTTCAAAAAGATTTAGAAAAAAATTGCCTTTTGCTAATTTGAATCTCAAATTATTTATTTCTAAATTTTAATGTCAATGAAATATTCAAAAATGCAAATATTATAAAAATTAGAACATTTTGCTCTTTCTCAGATGTCTTGATTTTTGTAAACTCTATGAATATCTGCTTCAGAATAAGATGAGCCTTATCAAAAAATTAAGAATTAGAAATCTTCCTCCAAAATTTCAAAATCAAGTTCTGGGAAGAGAACATGAAAATCATTCTTGAAAGCTCCATAGCTGATTCTGTTATGCTCTAAATTCCAAAAACTGAGTAGAGAACTATCAATAAGAAACATGTTTAAACTACTGTAGAAATGCAACCAAGCTATGCAACCAAGCACGTCTTCTACCGTGTGACCTTTATATATTTCTATATCTTCCTATTTAACATAAGTATATCCAAGCAACGGTGCTATATTTAGTTCAAAGTTTTTGCCTCAAGATAACTTAACTTTGATTTTCTGGAGAAAAAAGTAAATACACAATATGCACATGTTTACCTTAATGGCTTAAAAGGACAAAATGACTCACGAGAACTTGCTTTAGGTCTGTATTTATAAATAATGCATTGTGAGGGCGAACAGAGACTTCTTTATTAGGCAATTGACATGTGTAGTAATAAGAAACCATGAGAAAATGATGCAAAAAGCCCTTACTTCAGTATTGGAGTTAGTCAGGGGCCCAAAGCCAAGCTCCTGCAAATAAGTGCAATGTCGCCCCTTCCTCCAGGTCACTTTCTCTTTTGTACCTGTGACCAGTTTCTTTTTGATTACAATACAGATATTCTAAAGTCTCATAAAACTCTCTTACTGTTGTTTTTCAATTCTATGGAAATTTATTTACTCATCCATGAAATACATATTACTTGAGGCCCTGTTCTAGATGCTAGGGATAAAGAGAAAAACAAACATGACAAAAACTCTGCCTTCATAAAACTTATATTCCAGGATTTGGGAGAAACAATAAAGTACATAAATAAGTAAAATACAGTGTGAGATCATGATAGTGTTAAAGTGAAAAAATGTAGCAGGAAGGTGGGATATACAGTATTGGGGAAGGAATCTTGAAATGGCAGATTCTGTTGCCAGAGAAAACATCATCAAGTAGATGGTTTTTCCCTCAAGAAAGTGAGAGAGGGTGTCATATGACATCTAGGAGAGCATCCTAGGCAGAAGGAACTGAAAGTAAAAAGGCCCAGAGTGGGAGTCCCCTGGGTGTTCAAAAAATAGCAAGGCTATCACTTGGTAAGTATGGTCATCGCATGTTTAAGCATGTTTTTGCTCTGGCATTTGCATCACTCACTAATTTATGAACCAAGTGTATTTTTACAAAGAGCATGTTTCCATGTACATTATTATTTGCATAGAATCGCCCCTCCCCCCGCCCCGTTAACTGTATCACTAAAACCTATTTAATATTTAATTTCCATTTAGCCTTTGTCAAGAGAATACCACTATGGCAACAATTTTGGTTACATAGTGGCATTTAAGCCATTTGATGGAGAAGAATGGAAAAAAGTTACAGTTACTAATCCAGACACTGGCAGATACGTCCATAAAGACGAAACCATGAGCCCTTCCACTGCTTTTCAAGTAAAAGTTAAGGCCTTCAACAACAAAGGAGATGGACCTTACAGCCTCATAGCAGTCATTAATTCAGCACAAGACGGTAGGTAAAACAAAGACCTTACTAATGTGATGAAAGAGGAAAAACTTAATTCTCTAGTAGGCATTTAGTTTGCTTTCTTTCAATCCTGATTTATTAAGACTTTTTTTTTTCAATGGTGCTATGCATTTAGCAAATGAGTATTATTTTGAGCCCAATTAAATGTCAATCACTCCACCTAAATGACAAGAATGCTGCTAAAATCCTTTAGATCATGTCCATGGTGTTTAGGAAATCTCCACTAAAATACTTGGTTTAGTTGCCTGTTCTTGGGCTCTTTGTAACTTTGTAGTCAGAAATTCTTCGTACTTGATTGGAATGTCTATGTATTCATAAAGTTTACAATTTAAAAATTCCACAGCATATACATTATTTATAAAACCGCTTAAAATTCTAAACCAAAATTTGTGTAATCGTAGCATCTATGTAACTTTTTTATTATTACAATGGAGTGCTTAAATTTTATTCAAGGGAATTGAGATATAATTATATAAAAAAGGCAGTCAGAAAGACAGTTGAAATTTTTTCTTGAAAAGAGAAAAATTTGTCCTGAAGGTCAGTTAGGGAAAAAACAAAACTGATACTGGCTCTTTTTGTTTTTCTAGAAACTTTAACTGAATTGAGTGTGCTTGTAGAGGACTTTATATATTCATGCGAAATGACATACAGTTTTAGGTTAAACATAATTAAATTGTGTTCTGTTTAAGTTGCTATGTTTTTATTTATATTCTTGTTTTTGTTTTTAAAGTCCTTCTTCTTATGTTTCTTTATTCCTGTGTGCTATGTAAATAATTAATGGCTAGTAAAGCAAATAGAGATTTCATTGCCTTCTGATCTAACATTTACCCTGAGCCACGTTTCTCTTTGTACTTGTGTTGGAAGCACGAATGGAAGAGTTCGAAAACTAAAACTATATGAGGTACTAAGGAAAAACACTATTGGTTTACCCAGTTTGCATTATTTTTATTCCAAATTAAACATTCAGTCATACTTTAGAACTCAACAGAGATTCTCAGAGATGCTCTTCAGTCATAGAATTATTAGCTTTCATATTTGTTAAAAATGTAATATTCAAATCATCCCATGATCTTTACTTTCAATACATGCCATTTTACTAGATATATATATATTAATATCTCATAACATGTTGTATACCTTAAATATATACAATAAAATTTATTAAAAAAATGCAAACATGAAAGGCAGTCATACATATATATTCTTTCAAAAGATAGTTAGCCCAACCAAATACATTGAAAGAATAAAAAATAGGAATAATTTGTTTATTATCAAACAATAGAAAAGTCCTGTGACAAATCTTACATTCTATATGCTTGTGTTCATTCAGCAGAAGTATAACTTGACTCAATTTTAATAATCTGAACCTGAGTCCATCTCACAGAGAAAATGAAAGTTAAAAGCATTTTATAAGTTATCTTCTCACCCAATATCAATTTTTTACTGCTTTATTTGATGCTAAAGTATCTTTCAGGCAAATAGCTTGTCATCTATTTGTATTTAATTATATTGCTTTCCTATGTATTTCATGAGTCTCATAAAATGTGCATATGCTGAAACGTGTATAAGTGTTAATCTTTTCTTCTACTGCTAAGAAATCAATCATAGTGCTACATGTTTACCTTGATTTGCAAAGGCAACAGTATTCATGTGTAGAACACTTTTTAACATTAAATAGGATTATGGCATTTTAATGAAACACAATAAAAATTGATCACCTCTGCTTAAAGGCTTCCTTGGTTTCTTTGTATAAATTTTATAAGGCATGTAAATTACTTTTTTTCCCTGAACAGAGGCCTTTTTGATACATATTTGACTTGATGCCCAGTTGGAAGATTAGACATGTAAAAGCTTTCCCAAGCCCAAGAAACAGTGGACATCACAACTCATTTCAAAGGATCTGAAAAAAAAATTTTTTTTAAAAAGTCTTAGCTTGAACATAAAAGAGGGAAGTTTTATTAATATTATTGCTGTTTATAATTATTTCATATAAATAGCAAATAAAAAATTAGTTGTAATGAGTATTTTTTCTATAATAAATACAAAATTTCATATTTTTGATAATGTAGAGTTGATAAACTAAATATTATTAATTATAATTTGCAACAACAGGCTTTCTTAAGCAGTATCAGTTGGGAAAAGTAAAAAATAAATTAGTATGGTTCTTGCTCATGAATGTAATAGAAATCCATGAAGCTTTCCAAAAGTGTGTGTGGATGTGTTTGTGTGTGTATCTATATTAACATTCGTGTCTATGAATATGTTTGCGTACATGTATCCGTAATGACTATGAAATAAAGTAACAGTAAAAATTGAGAAAGAGGTAATAAAATAATTGGACTTCTTTCATTTTGGAAATATTAACCTATTTTGGAAATATTAAAATATAGTTCTACGTCATTCATACAACAGACGGTGCTATTCAAATTTCTTTATGTAAACATCTTACTAAAAATGTAATGTTTTCATCAAATTTCAGCTCCCAGTGAAGCCCCAACAGAAGTAGGTGTAAAAGTCTTATCGTCTTCTGAGATATCTGTTCATTGGAAACATGTTTTAGAAAAAATAGTGGAAACTTATCAGGTGAGTTGAATTTTTATAAAGTAAATACATTTATTCATAAATATATGAGCATATGTTTTCAGATATGTTACATCTTTCAATGTTTTGTGTCTCACTAATTTATGTGGCAACTAACACTATATTGTTTGTGTTTAGTGTCTTGGTCATTTATAAGTTAATCATTAAAACAGAAGTTCCTAACTGCCTTATCTAGGAAAGATGTAAAGAAACCCATATGCTGGCAAACAATTGGCCAAAATAAAAACTATGGTAATTACACTCATGGTTAGCAAAGATCTCTTTAGACAAACATCTTCATAAAAAGCTGGTGAATCTCAAGTTTTTTGGAAAGCATTTTGGTAATTTATAGTAGCATCCTTAAAATGGTCATCCTATTTGACTCAGGAGTTCCATTTCTCAAAATCCCTCCAAAAGAAACTAAACGAATATACCAAATATGTGTCTTATGTTATCTATGAAGGCAGAAAATTGGCAACAGTTAAAATGTCCCAAAGGAAACGTCCCTTGAACTGAATCTTAAAGGGCCAGTAAGAATTAGCCAAATAACAAGAGAACTTGTCTTAGTCAAAGAGAGTAAGAACTGGAAGGCTGAAACTAGAAAGATAGCTGTGGTCTTTAATACAATGCTAACACAATTTAGACTGGATTATAATAGGAAATATGAAGTCATCTCATATTTTTAAGCCCAAGGAGTGAAAAGTCAAAGGAATTGACAACATCTTACCTTTACACCTTTACGGATGAACAAATGGATACCAAAGAGATTTGATAATTTGTCTCAGTTGTCACTGACAAAACATGCCAGACCCATGTCTGAAACTCAGGTTTTCTGATTCAAATTTGAGAGCTTTGTGCCCTTCTGTTTTCCTCCATGAGTGCACAGTGGGTGCCCTTCTGGCACTGCCCCTTCCAGCCAGCTTGGCCTCTCAGTTCTTGCACTTTCCCTTCTCCATCTGTCCATGGAATGTTTGTTCCATGAGGACAGGATTTTGTCTGTTTTGTTCTCAGTGCGGAGAACAGTGCTGGGCATGTGGTTGGCACTAAATAGATATTCATCGAGTACTGATAGGAACAATGAAGTACGATGAAATACAGTGTTAGAATTGGGCTTTCTCAAGGCCATGTTTCTGAGATGTAGCCACAAAAGCAACCCAACCAAGCCTCTGAACATAAACACCCAGACTAACAAGAAGCTTTTATTTTGGCACCATAGGTTATAATTTGAGTAGATTGCAAAATGTCTTCAAATCATCTTTGCAAGGGTTCAGCTGCATTTTTTACAGAGCAGTTAAAAGTGGACTGGCAATGAAAGGAGTAGATGGAAATACTCAATATTCATAACTTACTAGCCCTACAATTACATTTACAGCTACTAAAAAAGAACGTGGGAAAGAGAGAGAAATTCACTGGATGTTACAAACCCCTGTAATAAATAAGTCGAATGTGTCTTTCAGAGAAGACGTTAATGTTTGGAGCTTGGAACGTCAAATTTTGGACCATAGGATTTTTTTCTTCTTTATGTTATTTATTTATAACTAATAAAAAACTGAAAAAAGATAATTTAATATATAACCCAACTCATTGAGTCAAAGTGTTAAATATATGCCATAGTTTACTTTATTAAAGACATGCTAGAGAATTATATATTGTCTGCCTATGCCAAGAATTTTATATTGACTCTTTTATGACTTTCAACAGAGTACAAAGGAAACACGAGGTGGGAACCAATACAATGGTACCAATTATTCGGACATTAATCCAAATATAAGCTTGTTTGGGAAGTAAACCTTGATTAAGGATTCTCAAATAGTCAGTAAAAGTAATGTTTACCAAATAAGATTTTCTCAAATGATAATTTCAAGGGAAAAATGTATGCCATGGAGGAGTTGATTTCACAGATTTCTGACTTTCTGCAAACCCACATTAAGTATAAAGTTATGAGCAGACATGGGTTTATATTTCAGCTCTGTCACTTAGGAATTTTGTGGGAAATTTATTTGAACTTTCTTGGTTTCCTCACCTATAATGCTGAGAGAATAACCACTGCCTCACAGAACTGTTGTGTGGAAGAAATTAAAGAACCTGCGTTTAATGCTTTTCCCTGTTTACATCATTGGGCATTTGAAGGTGATGATCGTGATGGCAATGATGAAGATGATTATGATGATATTAATGAAAAGAATGACAACATTTGTTGAGACCTTACTATGCTAAACATTTAATGAAGCTCATTGTATGAAATCCACACAATCGTAGGATATAGACACTATTATTATCCTCATTTTAAAGATGAAGGACTTGAAGCTTAGAAATGTTTGTCCCAGTAATAATTGTCATAACCAGATTTTAATCTAGGTCTTGCCTCTCCAGAGAATGGTTGATTAAAATTGCTGGAATTAAATCATAGAATTATTCTTTCCATTCATTTTTTCTTAAAATCCTTTTACGCCTTTCACATACAGCCTTGAATATCAAAGAGACAAGCGTGAAAGCTTAGAAGAGAAAATCCATACCATTTATTCTCCTGTAAGAAAATATTCTTGCAAATATATGGGGAGAAATCTTGACTAACTGTAATGTAGTTATTGTTTCTATTTTGAAATATGATGGGAGAAGCCAGTGCTCTAACAAGATAGATGATCATGAAAACCAATAGCCACTGCACTTCCCATGAAAATGTATGATGGATCCAAGTTATAAAGATATATAGAAAAAAAAACACACAGCACATTAAAAATATAAAATAAAACATAAAGCTGGAAAGCCCTGAGTCCTGCGTGATTGACCCCATCTCAGGTTAATTTCCTGACATGTCAGAAGAGAACTGCAGGCAATTGAGTCTGAAAATAATCTTTTCTTCCCTTGTGGTTTTAAAGTGTATCTCAGTAGAATGTCACTCATTTTTTCTTCTTGTTTGAGGAAAAGAGCTCCCCACTTCCAATCTTAATACCGAGTGCATTTTTCTATAGTATAGGTAAGCTAGAAGAATGCAGAAAGTCCTTCTTATCAAAGGCACTTTAGAACTTTGGTCTCCTGCCCAGGAATCCACAAAAGACTTTACCCAGCAGGTAAAATATTCACTTAATTAATTTCATGAAAATAAGTAAAATAGGCTATCAGGAATAATGAATGCAAAAACTCTTAGCAGCCGAATTGGAGATTAAGGCAGATGATTGATTTCATAATCATCATAAAAGATTAACAATCCTGAATAGTCTACTCAAATGTTTTTAAAAGTCAAATTATTATGGTGAGCATTTATGGATATTTAGAAAGTGCTTCATTTTCTTTTTTTGGAGAAGGCATTTGTCTTAGTCTGTATCTCCCCAAAGCAGAGCCTAACACAAAGGTATGGGAGAAGATAGTGCTTTATTGTTGTTTGTTTATTTGTTTCTTTTAAATATGATCCTAGGGAGCAGATATAAGGAAAAGGCAGAGTGAACAGGAAAGGGGGAAGCACAGACACAAAGATAATTTAACTTCTTGACAACCCAACCACTGTGGGCAATTGGTTTTCCATCTCTCAGACCTTTATAAATGTGGTTCAAAACTACCCTGCCTGGGATGAAAGGGGAAGTGTTCATCTACTCCTGAATGTTCAGAAACTTGCCCATTCTACATATTAACCTCACTTTTACCAAGTGAATTTGAGCTATCCAGTTCCATTTTATAATAGTTTCATAGGTGTCTATGTAAATGAAAAAAAAAATGTTTTTTAGATTCGGTACTGGGCCGCCCATGACAGAGAAGAAGCTGCACACAGAGTTCAAGTTAGCAGCCAAGAGTACTCAGCCAGGCTGGAGAACCTTCTGCCTGACACCCAGTACTTTGTGGAAGTCGGGGCCTGCAATAGCGCAGGGTGTGGACCTCCAAGTGATGTGATTGAAACCTTCACCAAGAAAGCACGTGAGTCTCATATTTTGATTTTAGGCTTGTCAAAAACTACCACTTGATTCAATTATGATGCAGGTATATATGAGGAAAATTTTCTACCTCGCTGTCTGAGAACATTTATTTGGTTTTCAATGACATTCTTTATAACCACAAAAGATTTCTTTTAAAATGTTAGTTATTGTAGATAGTGAAAAAATGTGAAGAACGCCTTCATACATTTAACGTTCCATTGTAGAACATTTTCGTTCTACATTTTGTAAAAACACCCCCCCCAATTTTGCACCGTTAACTTGTCTTCGTTCTGTATTTATTAATTTAAGCATTGTTTTCATAGGAATGTATCAACAGCATGAGAAAATTAAAATTCTGCTCGTTTTTGTATGCTTTGATTTATAAACCTTCATCATTGCACATTGCAAATGCAAATTAAATGTTGTAACATTATGTTTACTCTTATTACTGTATGTTCTCATTGTCCATATAACAAGACTACTTACCTTACTCAGATTTCCTAGTCATTCTAATCTCTCTGATTTCACTTTGATGTCTCCGTTCTTGAACCTAAGTTGAATATATAAAAAAGGAGAATTTGTATGCAAGACTCAGGAATTTTGTAAGAATCTGAAGACATGACTACCATTAAGGTTTGCAAATTTATGAACTTCACTTGAAGGCAAAGAGATGAGATGACAGAACATAGTGACAAGACTTGTGTCAGACATAGATTTGAGATCTGTCCCTGCCAATTACTACATGCATGGCAATAGACAAATTACCTTACCTATTTAAACCTCAGTTTTGTAACATATAAAAGGAGTATTCATTCCTTTGTTGTTTGTTCCACTCATTAATTTATTTATTCATTCATCAGAAGCATGCTATATGTCGGGCACTATCATAGGAGGTGAGGATACAGACGAACCAAACCAGACCCAAATCCTCTTCTCACAGGGTTTACAGCCTAGTGGAAGGAGACAGAAACTTAAACAAACAAAAATTCTGAAAAACATATAAGTGTGGTCATGTCAGTTGTCAGGGAAAGAAAATGAATAAACAGAAAATTGAAAGTGACTTGGGTGGAAGCCAAATTCTGAATGGATGGTCAGGAAAGACCTCTTTGGGAAGATGCCACTTAAGCTAGGATGAGTGATAAGAAGGGCCCACAATGTGATGAGCTGAGAAAAATTATTCAGGCATAGAGGATAACTAGTGTGAAACCTGAAGGTGGGAAGAGTTTGAAGTGCTTTAGGTGTAGAAGGCCAGTGGGGCCAGGCATAGAGGAGGGAGAAGTGCTCTGGAGCCAAAATATGGAGGGCCTTGTAAGTCCTTGTAAGTGGGGAGTTTGGGTTCTTTCTAAGTGTGATAAGAAGCCATTGGAAGATTTTAAGGCAGACAATAAGATCTAATTTATGTTTGTTTAAAAAAAAATCATTCTGGCTTCTGGGCAGAAAATGGATAGTGGTGGGTTAAGAGTGAAAGCAGAGAAGTCAATTAGGAGGCTAGCCCAGTATTCAAGGAGAGAATTGATGGCTTGCACTAAGTGATAACAGAGACAGAGAGGAATGGAACGTTTTCTGCAGGGATTGTTGACAGTGTGCTGCTAATTTGGATGTTGGTGATGAGTGGAATCGAAGACTGAATATGGACTTTTGCTTGAGAAACTGGGGTTTGGTTGTGCTATTGCCTGAAGATGAGAAAGACTCATGAGAGGCAGCCTTGGGGGTACATGGCCAATTATCCATCTTGATTATATTACATTTCAGAAATCTTCTAGACATTCAAGAGGAAATAGGCAGCTGGACACATGTCTAGAAGTCAAAGGAGGAATTAAGGTTAGAGATAGAATTATGACTGTTTAAAACCATGGGCCAGATATAAGGACTTAGGGAATACTCACAGAGAGAGGAGAGCAGAATGCACAGGATCAAGTCTTAAGTCACTGCAACAGTTAGAAGTTGAGCCAAGATGTGGAGCTAGCTAAGGATGATTAATGAGAAGGAGCAGCCAGTGAGGCAGAAGGAAAACACAGTTGTTAAAATGCGAGTTTAAGAGATTCAAGAAGAAAGAAGGTGGTCAACTCTGTGGAATGCTCCAAAAATGTTAAATTTGAAAAGAATCAATTAGATTCTGACGTTAGATTTGGCCAAGTGGATGTGATTGGTGACCTTGAAAACAGCAGTTTCAAAAGACTGAAGAGAAAGAACCCCAAGTGGAGCATGATGAGAAGAGAATACTGGTTATGTTACCTACATCACAGGGCCGGTGAGTGTATCAAATGAACTCGTGGATGTAAAGTGCTTAGTGTGGTGTCCGGCATATAGTAAGCATTCATGAAAATTAGATGGTGTTGCTGTCAGTATCATTATCATCAGCATGATAATTCCTGATGCAATGAAGTTTGCAGAACTCAGACTGGATACGGTGATCATTGATTGCATATTACTATGTTTCACAGCTCCTAGCAAGCCTCCAAGGATCATCAGTTCAGTAAGGTCTGGTTCACACTACATAATCACCTGGGATCATGTCGTTGCACTATCAAATGAATCTACAGTGACAGGATATAAGGTATATAAAAGATTACTAGATTATTACCCACAAAAGCTTCATTCTTACAATGAGTGATTGATGTTTGCAATTTTTGCTGTTTCGGTGAAACCCATTCAGTTTTCTTATGCTAAGCTGTATAGCAGAGCCAGATGACAGAGTTCCGTGATAAATTTTGAATGAAAAAAACACCTTCAGTGAATTTTAAGAAAATGCCATGCCAAGTGAGAAAGATAAGTAGAATAATTGCTTTAAAGAATAGAATTGTTAGAATAATCCGTGCTTAAAGAGGAGAAACAGAATGAATTCATTTTGTTCGGCAATGATGACTGTAGTGTTGCCCAGCGTCCTGCAAACTCCTTGATATATTGACAATTTTTTAGATTACTTCACTAAAGTGAAAGAGCCCTCATTTTATACTTTTTTTTCTTAAAAAGGCACATTCTTTCCATCTCTTTATTTTGAGTCATCTCAAAAAATAAAATACAGATGTTTAAGTCACATTCTCTTGGATGATCCTAAAAAGTTGTAGAAATAAATTTTTGTGAATTAAAAATAACAATGAATTTTTATGCTAATTTTAAATGTATTAATTTTTATTAATAAAAGAGTAAGCATTTTTATTCTGATTTTAGTATTAGGGCATTGGCTCATTATTATGACCTTATTAAGTATTCATATTTTTGGACTTTATAAGGTACTCTATAGACCCGATGGCCAGTATGATGGCAAGCTGTATTCAACTCATAAACACTCCATACAAGTCCCAATCCCCAGGGATGGAGAGTATGTTGTAGAGGTTCGTGCACACAGTGAAGGAGGAGATGGAGTGGTGTCTCAAGTCAAAATTTCAGGTAAACTAGTCATTTCAAACAATGTCAATGAAGTACCGTATGTTTTTAGACGATATGGATCTCCAAGAGTAAAGATAGGACTGATATTCACACCAATGCCATTATTTTCCTAAGTAGATTTGAAATGTCAAGGATGCCCTGAAACTTTATATTCTTCCCTTGTGAGTCAGAAAATTAAGTTTATGACATGCCACATACTTGTTTATGATCTGGACATCAAAGCACAATGAAAAACTTCTAGTTCTAAGATGAATAAGTTCAGGGGCTCTATTGTACAGCACAGATGTGTTAATTAACTTGATATGGTCATCATTACACAGTGTATATACATATATCAAATCATCACATTGTATGCCTTAAATAAATTCAATCTTTATTGTCTATTAAATATTTTAAAATAAAAAGCACAACTAAAATACTGTAATGCAGTAAATGATATATAATAATAGATTATGATTTAAGAGTATCTAAACTTCTCTTATATCAAAAGGAAATTCACTGGACTACTTTTCATAATCTTCTAAACCCTTTTTACTTGCCCTGCACAAATTAATATAGTAATTAAATAGAAAGACAGTAGATTGTGTTTCCTTTATCTTGTCCCTCTCCCTATATATTCCTTTTCTGTAAACCCTATTTTTCACAGCCTTTGTTAACTGGAAATACATATTTGAGGAAATGATTTCTTCCCTTTTTTGGATTTGCAGCACTCTATTCTTTAATTTTTATACTTTTTTCTCACATA
>NW_012137191.1:7088350-7092818 GCF_000956105.1 Propithecus coquereli | reverse complement strand
ATTACCATTGTATATGCATGCTTTTCTCAGTATATCCCTTCAAGATTATTGTCTTTTTAGTTGTTACTAATTTGGTAAGAGATAATGGCATTTTTAAATTTTTGAATTGTTTTCTAAATTCTGAAGTTCGATAACAGACATTTTGGATAGTTTTTATACCTGCCAGGGCTGTTTCACGAAAAGGAAATCAGGGGGGAAATGTAGCCATTATTTCAAGGCTGGTAAAGTGCAAAAGAAATAAATAAATTGCTCTTGAGCACTGACCTTCCCTGTCTAAAGCACAGCCACAGCAGACTTTCACTCTCATCATTTCCGTATCCTTCATTTGTCATTCCTTGTGTAAAGGAGAATGTAATTCCTGGGATTTAGACTAGAGATTTGTAGCTACTGGTGCCGTAGCAGTGACAGTAACATCAGTATAGTTATAACTAATGGTGTGTTGGTAAATGTTCAACAGCTGACTCTCCAGGAATGAGGGAAAGCCCTGGTTTATAGTATTTGCCAATTTCTGTGGTGTAAATATTCTCATCATGTCTGATTTTCACCTTCCCACATGATGTCATTAAATGTGGACCTGTGAAGAGTTGCTCAGTAGCACACCATTATATGGTATTGCCACCATACAGATGCAATAGGCACAACCTCAAGATTGATAACATTAAAATATAGTAAAAATATTAGGAAGTGATGAGTTTTGAGTGTTTGCTGCCTTTGTTTTAAGCTTTTTAATTTAACTAAGTTTACATAATTCAATTTTAATAATGGTGTTTTTAACAAATTGCTAATAAATTTCCTGAAAATTTAACAATTGGATCTTAGGAAGTGGTATGGGTCAATTTCAGTACACCATGGTTACAATTTGACATTCCAGTGTAAATAATTCGTGTATGGAAGACACAGGGTATGCTTTTTTTAAAAATCCCAAACATAGTCAGAATATTTTCCACAGGTTTCTCTTTTTTTGTCAACTAGCAATGTTCTTATTAACTTAAGAATTTGTATAGTTTATCTCTTACTCTGACTGTAACTGTACAAAGAAACTGTAGAATTAACATTATGAAATGTCAGATGCTTAGTGAGTGGTACTATTCTGGAATTTTCTTGTTTAGGTTTGGATTTATTTGAAAATTGTTTAAATTATTTCAATGAGGAAAACATGTAACTCCAAATGGAAAAGATAGGTTTTCTTGTAAATTTAAAGATTCCTAATACTCTCCTTTGTTTCAGTTTTTAATGCCCAAAATATATAGCCAGAAATATAATACATTGCTAGATTTTAATGTTTATAAACACTATGCTGTTTGCTCATCCAATCATTCATTTCAACAAGTATACACTGAATACCTACAATACAGCAGGCACAGTTCACATATTTAAAATATGCTAAGGTTTATATATTTCCACATCTCTACCTGTCCCTACTGCAATTGTAATGATTCTCTCGGCTTCCAATGCTAGCCCCATGTAGTCCATTTTCTATGCAGCAGTCAGAAGGGTTCAAACGTAAATAAAATCATATAACTCTCCTCTTAGAAAGATGTCCCATTGATTAACATCTAAACTCCTTACTATGGCTGTAGTATCCTATATAATCTGGCCGTGCCAAACTCTTTCATTTCAATTAAATGATTTCTCCCTTCCTCTACTGACCTTTCTCTTCTTAACACATCAATGCCATTCCTACCTTGAGGCACCTGTACTTGTTCTTCCTTCTGCCTGGAATTCTCTGGATCTTGGCATGGCAAGTTTATTTTTGTCATTCTACATGCCACATCTTCAGAGAAGCTATTTATGTGGCCACCAATTTAAGGTAGCTCCCCACTCTGATTAATCTATCATTATAGAACACTGTTTAATTTTCATCATAATGTTTATGACCATTTAAAATGATCTTATCTATTAATTTATACCTGGTTATTGCTATCTTCATCCTTACTTGAATCTAAGCTCTGTGGAAACAAACTCTTGTCTGCCATGATCGACCTTTGATTCTCCAGCACTTAGGGGACTATCTGGCATGTAGCAGGGTTTTAAACAAAAGACTGTTGAATTAATTCATGATGTCTATATAGAGAAAAATTTAGTAACAAGAATAATTTGGGTTTATTGTATATGGCCTTGATAATTTTAAGGTATGTCCTGTCTATTAGACAAGAGAGGGGAATTAAGGGCATCCAAATGGGGGCAGAAGAGATCAAACTCTCACTCTTTGTTGATGATATGATATTATATCTAGAAAACCCCAATAATTCAACCAAGAGATTCCTGGAATTGATAAATGAATTCAGTAAAGTCTCAGGGTACAAAATCAATACACACAAATCAGAAGCATTCATATACACCAATAACAGTCAAGCCAAAATTCCAATAAAAAATACAGTACCTTTTACAATGGCCTCAAAGAAAATTAAATATCTAGGAATATATTTAACGAAAGAGGTAAGAGACATATACAGGGAGAACTACAAAACACTAAGACAAGAAATTGTAGAAGATGTAAACAGATGGAAAAATCTACCTTGTTCATGGATTGGCAGAATCAACATTGTTAAAATGTCCATACTACCTAAAGTGATCTACAGAATTAATGCAATCCCTATCAAAGTACCATCATCATTCTTTACAGATCTAAAAAAAATAATTCTAAGCTTTGTATGGAACCAGAGAAGACCTCATATAGCCAAAGCAATCTTAAGTAAAAAGAATAAAGTAGGAGGTATCAGTCTACCAGACTTCAATCTGTACTACAAGCCTATAGTAACTAAAACAGCATGGTACTGGCACAAGAATAGAGATATAGACCTTTGGAACAGGACTGAGAATCCAGAGATGAAACCATCTGCATATTGTCATCTAATCTTTGACAAAGCAGACAAAAATATACACTGAGGAAAAGAATCTCTGTTCAATAAATGGTTCTGGGAAAACTGGATAGCTACATGCAGAAGACTGAAACTGGATCACCACCTCTCGCCTCTTAAAAAAATCAATTCACGATGGATAACAGACTTAAACCTAAGGCATGAAACCTTAAGAATCCTAGAAGAAAATGTAGGGAAGACTCTTTCAGACATTGGCCTAGGCAAAGAATTTGTGAAGAACACCCACAAAGCAATCATAACAGCAACAAAAATAAATAAATGGGACCTGATCAAATTAAAACGCTTTTACACAGCCAAGGAAACTATCATTAGAGCGATAGACAGCCTCCAGAATGGGAGAAAATATTTACTCTCTACACATCCGATAAAGGGCTG
Organism: Propithecus coquereli; assembly: GCF_000956105.1. Taxonomy (NCBI): domain Eukaryota; kingdom Metazoa; phylum Chordata; class Mammalia; order Primates; family Indriidae; genus Propithecus; species Propithecus coquereli. The sequence continues at coordinate 7,089,561 of NW_012137191.1, read as the reverse complement.
ATAACAAGAATCTATCTAGAACTCAAAAAAATCAACAAGAAAAAAATCAAACAACCCCATTACTAAATGGGCAAAGGACATGAACAGAAACTTTTCAAAAGAAGGCAGAATAATGGCCAGCAAACATATAAAAAAAAGTTCAACATCTGTAATCATTAGGGAAATGCAAATCAAAACCACAATGAGATATCACTTAACCCCAGTGAGATTGGCCTTTATCAAAAAATCCCAAAGCAACAAATGCTGGTGAGGATGTGGAGAGATAGGAACACTCTTACACTGCTGGTAGGATTGCAAATTAGTGCAACCTCTGTGGAAAAGAATTTGGAGATACCTCAAAGAGCTAAAAATAGAAATACCATTCGATCCAGCAATAGCACTATTAGGCATCTACCCAAAGGAACAAAAGACACTCTATAATAAAGACATCTGTACTCGAATGTGTATGGCAGCACAATTCACTATTGTAAGGATATGGATACAACCCAAGTGCCCATCTATTCATGAGTGGATTAATAAAATCTGGTATATGTATACAATGGAATACTGCTCAATTATAAGAAACGATGGTGATCTAGCACGTCTTGTATTTTCCTGGATAGAGCTTGAGCCCATCCTCTGAAGTGATGTATCACAAGAATGGAAGAATAGGCACCACATGTACTCGCCATCAAATTGGCACTAACTGATCAACACTAAGGTGCTCACACAGTAATAATATTCTTTGGGGGTTGAGGGTTTGGGGGTGGGTAAACTTACGACTAATAGACATGGTGAGCATTGTAGAGGGGAAAGGGCACGCTTCAAATCGTGGTTTGGGTGTAGCAAAGTCATAACATGTAACCAAAATGTTTGTACCCCCATAACATCCTGAAATAAAAAAAAAACAAAACTTAAAACAAGAATAATTTGGGCCATTTAAAACACTAGCGTACATCTCTAGAAAATTGATACACTTCCCCACTAAGCACATGATTTGTATTATGTTACATGCTGAGCCACAAATTTGATTCTTATAAAGATGAAGACTTCATTTTAGACATATTCTAGAAATTTTATTAGACTTGGTAATCCATAACTCCACTTCTCTCTGACCTGGACACTGTTATCTATTGTCTTAATTATCCATTATTGAACGTTTGCAGTGCATATTAAGGCACACATAACATCGCAAAACGTCTCATCACAAACATTCTATTTCTAATAAATTC
>NW_012137191.1:7077491-7088150 GCF_000956105.1 Propithecus coquereli | reverse complement strand
CTTTAAGGAAGGAATATCATGATCAAATTATCTTACTTGAAAAATTATCTTAGTGATTGTGGAAAATATATATAGTAGGTGGTAAGAAGTATGGAGACTTATTACAAGCTTATTGCCATAAAATGATTAAAAAATGCTGATGTTAGACTGGAAAGATGGCAGTGGTGGATGTCTAGAGTAGATTCTAAAAGAGCAAGGCATCTTTTCCATTTGATTTAAAGTGATTAAAGTTAATTGTTGACTTTATGTCTTCTAATAAATCTGTAATTTATCTTGATGTTACCACTGATGATGTAATCTAAATATTTAACCTACTATTTTTGTTAACTCCAAGCTATTAAGTTAAACTATATAACCAAAGCCACTGACTTAAACACTATGATGAAAAACACATTCTGTTTTTTTGCTTTGTCCCCTTCTGCCCAGTAGCAGAAGAGAAAGGTCTAGGAAACCATTTCCTAGGTAGAACTTCCACTTTAACTCCATTCCTCCTGTGCTTCCTTCTCCAGTGCCTAAGTATAAAAGGGGCAGGAGGGTAGTGGGATGTTTAGATGTAATTCATATATTATTAAATTTGTATTCGTGATTAACACATAATCAGATATTTTAGTTCAGGAGATGCAAATGCTATCTCTTTAACCATTTTGAAATAAACAAATATTTTGTTTCCTTTACTACATTTTGTGTGGGATCAGTTTGAGTGTTCAAGCATATAAATCCAGCATATATATCTCTAGGTTGACAAATAGGTTACATTTAAATTACCTCTAGTGCTCGCTTTGGCAGCACATATACTAAAATTGGAACAATACACAGAAGATTAGCATGGCCCCTGTGCAAGGATCACACATAAATTACCTCTAAAATAGGTGTTCTCTCCATTACCACTGAATCATGACTAATCAAAGCCTTTCCCAACTGTACAGCTGTACTTAGCACTCCTAGTTTTGTAATAAGCATGAAAATGAAAGAGAAATTATTTGGATGAAGTAATATTTTGTGAGTCCCTACATTTGAATTTGAGAGGCAATTTATAGCCCTGATGATTATTAACGTAACTCTGAGTGGCCACGTTTGCTCCAGCCGCTGATGGACAACTGCCAGCTGAGGAAGTTCCCTGAGTCTTACTTGTCCTTCTGGAGCTTTGAGCACCAGTTCTGGAAGCACATTTTGCCACTGTGTCAGGCAACAGATAGCACCTCTGCATCTAAACTAATATGGGTTTTCCTGAATCCTCCTCAAGTTTTCTTTAGCCGCTAGCAAGTTCACACAACAGCCCCAACATTTTATTTTACTCATTTACTTAGACTCAGAAATAATTTGGATGGAGCATTCCTCAGTGTAACATATTGTAAGAATAGAAAGAAAAACTTAAAATAATCCTCCAAGATGTACTTATTCCCCAAATCATTCTGGTTTATGAAACACAGTCTTAGTCTCTGGAGCTGTATGTTAGCATAGTTCAGGACTGTTCCCTGCAGGACATTCCTGGCTCATGTTCTCTCAGCCTCAGCTTAAATGCTGTCTGTGATGGGGAGACAATTCATTTATTTTACAAGCAGGCCTTAGACTTATCAATAGTTTTAATCAATAGATTACAGATCTCTGATCAAGTCTATGATGCTTGAACTCATTTCCAGTAAGAGTGAACTCAGAGTATAAAGCCATGGATTGCTATAAAGTTCTTCCTTTTATTTTTTCTATCAGTGAAGTTTCTGTCAGGAAGGATGAAATATCTCTATTAAATTAGTCTTAAAAAAGAAAGCAAAACCTTTTGTAAGGGCAGTGAGACTGAATGTCTGCTGGCTTTGAGAAAAGCAAGAAATTGTATTTGAAGGGAACCCACACTGGTGGTCTGCCTGCCTGCAGCACCAAGTGGGGCATCCACGGGACATTGCCTGGCCCTGGCACGCCCCCACCTCTGGCCCCCCTGCAGTCCACAGACCTGCCCACCACTGCCAGAGCAGCATTGGCTTCTGCCTTTTTACAACCTCCCACTTCTCTCCCTACTGCTTCTCAGTGGCAAGAGAATCTGGGAAATGTAGTGCCCACAGTTTAACCCCAGAGAGAGGAGAGAGTATTGAGAGCCAGAGGAATGATGCCAGGATTCCAAGAGAAAATGTAGCACATCTTCTAGAAAAATAATGAGATTTACACAACCACCATCAAAACTAACTAGGATAACCCAGCCAAATGTGGATTTTCAGGAAATGTTAAACAAAATGAAAGAAAGAAAATAAATTGGCTCTTAACTTCCGAATTGGTTTCATGGTACAGAAATTGATACTGGCAGTACCATTAAAATTATAGAACAGAAAACTGCATATATTAAAATGATATGATGAGAATATCTAAAAGGAATATTTATCCAAGAAACAGAAGTAATGATTGATATCACTGGATCACTTAGACTCACAGCTAATAGTGTGGCCACTACAGTTAGTTATTCCCCGTATTTTCTTTTTCAGTATTCTAACAACATCACAGTGGATATCTTTGTATATAGTCCTTTTTTCTGAATTTCTCATTATTTTCTTAGAATAGATTCCTAAAAGTGGAATTACTAGATTAAAGGGCATGACCTTTTAAAGACTTGGCACACGCTTGGCAAATTGCTATCCAAATAGCGATGCCCACATTTTATAATTAAACAAATTTTCATAGCATTTCATCATTTTAAAAATCTTTGTTAATTAAGAAAAAATATTATTTCATAATTTTCATTACTACTGAGGTGAATATACTAACATATATAAGAGTTATTTATAGTTCCATTTCTGTAAATTGCTGTTCATGTGCTTTGCTATGTTTCATATTAACAACTTTCTTTAAATTTTTGTGATCAACTTATAAAGTAAGATTATAAACCTTTTCATACCATATTTGTTGCAAATATTTTTCCAAGTCTTGATGCTGTTTGTTTTTATGTAATATGATAAATTCTAATTATAAAAGTTCTCAAATATTTAATTTTGAACATGAACAAGAAGTCACAAAATAATACATGTGCAGTCAAGTGCCACATAACAACGTTTTGGTCAGTGACGGACCACGTATAAGATGGTGGTTCCATAAGATTGTAGTTCATATTTTTACTATACCTTTTCTCTATTTAGACATGTTTAGATACACAGATACTTACCACTGTGTTACAGTTGCCTGCAGCATCAAGTATAGTAACATGCTGTACGGGTTTGTAGCCTAGGAACAAAAGGCTATACCATATAGCCTAGGTGTGTAGTAGGCTGCACCATCTAGGTCTGGGTAAGTACACTTTATGATATTCTCACAATGATGAAATTGCCTAATGACACATTTCTCTGAATATGTCCTCATTGATAAGCGACGTGTGACTGTAAGTTCATTTATATGAAATTTTACATGCCACTTAAACGGAATGTAAAATTTCCTCTAAAAGATAATGATTATTGCAAAATTCAGTGCAGTATTGCATCTGTGGGGGATTGTTTGGGGGTGGGTACCAGGAAAAGACTTCTGGGATGATGCCAATGTTCTACTTCTTTCCCTGGCTGGTGAGTACACAGATATTGATAGTGTTGTTTTTTAATTATGTTTTTAAAAATACTTATTTTACATAATTTATTTCTAAGTTGGAAAAGTAAAAAGGGGGTTGAAGAAGTTGAGTAAAGAATAGTTGTTGAATTTGGCATTTTAGAGGTCTATATTAGTTTGCTAGGGCTGCCATAACAGTACCACAGACTGGATGACTTAGATAATAGACATTTTTTTTCCTAACAATTCTGGAGCCTAGAAGCCCAAGATCAAGGTGTTGGCAGGGTTGGTTTCTTCTGAGGCCTTTCTCTTTGGCTTGCAGTTAGCTGTCTTCTCCCTGTGTCTTCACATGGTTTTCCTTCTGTGTGTGTCTGTGTTCTAATTTCCTCTTCTTACAAGGACTCCATTTATATTAAATTAGGGCCCACTCTAATAATTGTATTTTAACTTAATTACCTATTTAAAGACCCTATCTCAAATACAGTCACATTCTGAGGTACTGGGGTTAGGACTTCAACATATGAATTTGGGAGGGACAAAATTCTGCCCAAAAGAAGGTCATTGGTAATTTTAAGAGAGAAACTTTTATAAAATAGGGTGGGTGAAAGTCTTGGTTTTCTCCACAAACCTCATGGAGTTTACATTCTAAAGAGAGGAGGCAAAAAAAATGAATAAATAACAATATACAACATTTTATTAGTGATAATATCTGAAGACAGCTAACAATAGTGAAGCTGGGAAGGTGGGTAAAGAGTGGGGGAAGAGGGCTGGGTATCTGTTTTGAGTAAGCATGGCAGGGAGGGGCTTGGTCTGATGAAGTAATGCTGGAAGAGAGGATGGAATGAAGTGAGAGAATGGTCCATGCAGTTATCTGGAGGAAAGTATTCCGACCAGAACAATACAAAAGCCCTGAGCTGGGTGTATGTTTCAATGTTTAAGAACAGCAAGGAGGCCAGTATGGCTCCTTGCCATGGGAAGAATAAGGCTTATTTTGTCCAAAATAGGGGTGAAGAGGTAGGTGGAACCTGAATCATAGAGAGGTTTAGAGGTCCTGCCTAAGGACTTTGGATTTTATTCTAAATGTGATAAGAAGCCATTGAACCATTTTTAAGGTGGGAAGTGACATGATTAAATTTATATTTTACAGTAGAGCATTTCAGCTACTCTTTGAGAGGGAAGTAGAAATCTCGTGAATGATGGGGAAAATCTGTGAATCTTTGGAAACAGAGAGCAGTTAGGAGCCAAATGGTCATAGTCCGAGCAAGAGATGAAGTTAGCCTTGACTAGTGTCATAACAGTAGGAGAAGTGAGAAGCAGTTATTCAGCATTTATTTGGAAGAACACCCAACAGTATTTTCTGATGATTTGATGAGATGTGTAAAAGGGGATTTGGCAGAACTCCATGGGTTTGGATTGACTGGCACAATCATCTACTAAAACGACCGGCAGATTCGTGTACTAAAGCGGAATCATTTACTGCAAATAGATGACAGAAGAAAACAAGGAGTAGTTCAAATTTTGACATGCTGAGTTCAATATGCCTATTAGACATCTGGATGGAGACAGACAAAAAAAGGATCATTTAGCAAAACTGAGAAACCAGCTGAGGTCAGATGACATAAATTTGTCAGAAAATCAACTGGCATAGTTACATAACTTTATTTACATTGCATACCAGCCTGGATACAGAAATGGAGATGGCAGATGTTCACTGGTGTTGCCCAAAGTTGGCAAATTGCATGGTTGATATAATAGGAGATCAAGGAAAATAAGGATTTATTACTTCTAGGTAAAGAATAATTTAAACAGATGAACAGAGAGTCTGTGTCCATAAATATTTTTAGCTGTCAGTAACAAATTCTCAGCTCCAAATTTGCTTAAGAAAGGATCGGTGGAATCAGCATCTTGAAAATATAATCTAGGAACAGTCTTCCCCCTCTCTCCACTTAAGAGATCTCAGTATCAGCTTCATTCTAAAGCTTGTCCTCACTATGGTTGCAAGTCTACAGTGGTGTTAGGAATTATCACACAGACTCTATAAAAGGAAGAGGGTCTGTCCCTTTTGAAACTCTGTCTTAAAAAGAAGTACCTTTTCCAGAAGCCCCTTGGAAAACCTTTTCCATAATGTCCAGAACTTGGTCACAAGTCTCCCCCTAAACTAGTAAAATGACATTTCCACGATTGCTCAAACTGATCAAGATCTACCACTGATGTGGAGCTGAGAAAACCTTCTTTAAGGAGTGAATATCTGAAGAAAATATGAAGAATGTATTAGCAAAAAAGCAGAAAGAAAATGATTTATGTGTAATGTTCAAAGTTAAATAATGAGATAAATAAACATAGATATAGGGTACACACTTAGAGAAAAGGGAGAAGAGGAAATTAGGTCAAGGATCAGCTTCATAAAAATGAAGAAAAGGATAGACATTTACAGAATGGCTGGAAAGTTTGCTTCAAAAGGCAGGATTATTTTTGATTCAAGCAATAAGGAATTGTCAATCAATGTGGATGCTGAGATTAAAACAAAGATTTATGATGTTGAGCAGATTACTAAATATTATGTCACTAAATTGAATCGTAAGAACTTTGATCCAAACAAAATCAGTCAGCACACGTTCATCCTTTAAAAATATATATTCGGCCATATCACTGTTAAAGAATAGTTAAGTAGGCAAGTAGAGAGGAATATTTAAGAAATGGTTTAAGTCATTACTGTTATAGGAAAATTGTAAATGCTTTTGATTTCTATTTTATATTAGTTATTCCATAATTCTGAAATCTATGAGGCAACCCCTTAACATCAAGAACGGCATTTAGTGGTGTATTCTAAATTTAGAATGTTATAATGGGGGGGTAGAATCGTAGAATCAGGAAAGAATATTGCTGAAGGAACTAAAATTGGAACCTAGTATGAGAAGGGACACCCATATATAGTGAGTGCTTTTGAAAAGGGGGTTAGAAATTAAAGGAATTGATCATTTTTGGAGAATGTAATTATATCAAAGAAATTTTATAATAAGTCATAATATTTTGCATCAATAAATTTGTCATGAGAAAATGAATAACCTTGTACAATGACAGATAATGTAAAATTATAATATTAGTAAGCTCAATTTTTCATTTTTCTATCAATGTTGATTTGTTAATAACATAAAAAATTGCACTAAGATATTTCTTCCGTACACTCAGATGGATTGGAAACATCCTGTATTCCCAAGGATGAAATATTAAGATAGATATACCTCCCCTCAAACCACAGCGGATATTATTTTATATTCTCTCCTGAAATAAGAGCAACAAATAAGTGAATTAAAGCAATAAGATTATCTTTAATAGATATACCCATCAACCATCAAAACACCATTTCAAAATTCATTTTCCTTTCAAACATTATAGGTTATCTTGGTTTGTAAACCCCTCAGGAATGTATAAAGACAATTGTCTGTTCTGAGAAAGGGAGTTGGGTTTTAAATTTTCCCTCTTGAGATCTGACACTTGTTCACTCTAACATAAATTTGAAAACCATTTAGAAAAGAAAGTGAGTTTGTCACTGTTAAAAATAAAACCGTTGAAATTTCTCACAAATCTAATTAGAAACCTTTAATACCATAAAAAGAGGGAATATAAAACACTTAAACTGAGAAGTGATATGTCAATGTATTAAAATGGTCCATCTGATACTACATTAGGGACCAGCTTTAGTGATTTATGAAGGAACACTTAGGTCTCAAAGTACTTCTCATAGTTGGGTAAGGCAAGAAGCCAGGCCTCTTGGTAGATTATTCACAGTATGCAAGCAGTGCAATGACGAAAATGACATTCCAGAGGCAGTTTTTATAGACACCTTTGGCAAAATGAGCCAGACCGAAAGAAAACAAATAATTTAGAACAATTTCAACAGTATGAACTTCTCCAGCCAGTAGTCCTTCTTCTGTAAGCTTCCATTTCAGGGCCTGCATACTTCACTCTCATCTCTTTTTCTTAAAAATACTTTCGAAAACAAATCGCCAGACTTGAGTCACATAGCCAGGACAAGTAGGAAGAGTCAGGGGTGTTGGAGATTAAAGAAAACTGGCTCCACAAGACCCCTAGCCCATAGGAGATACCTTAGAACCCAGATATGCCTGCCAGCTGTGAATTTTTAGGGTATCAACGTCTTTGTAGATGATCCTTCCAATGCCTTGTGTAACTCTTCATTTCTGATGATCTTGTTTTGTACCCTGCCTCAGCCACCCACTTGTGGTCACAATCTAGACAGAAATTCACGGACTTCAATGTGAATTAGAATTTGAGGTGTCCTTGAAATTTGAATGAGGAAAAAATTACATAATTTTCACTAATTTGTAACTAAAATTTAGCATTCTTTTAAATATGAATTTAGGTAACAAATCACTGTCACCAACAACAATCATGGATATTCTTACATATTGCATCTGTGTTCTACGCTTATTCAAAAATGTGACATTTATTAAACCTGTTCCTATATCTCAATATTTAATGTTAATAAGCACACTATTTTAATGTGTTAATAAAGATATATTTGGTTTCTTGACATTTTTATAAATGCATTTCAGTAAATTGATTTCCTTTTAACTCTATGTATTGTATTTTATGCATGTATTCTCAATATTCTCAGAGATCCACAGACCATTAAAGGTGTCCATGACATTAAAAGGTCAAGAAACCCTGTAAATCTTGATATTACTAATAATGGCAGACATTTTTTTTTTTTTTTAATGTATCTGTGTCTTAGCCTTGGCCTGGAATACCCTTCCTATCATGTTCTTTCAGAAAATTATTCTTCTCTTCTTAAAAGCCAGCTCAGGCAACACCTCCTCCAGAAAGCATTTCCTGACAACTTCTACAATGCTTACCCGCTCCCTTGAACTAAGAATTCACTTCTTTGCACAGCCTTTCTACCTTGTATACATTTCTATAGTGATGGCTCACATTTTGCACTTTAATTATTTGCTTATGGGACTGTTTGCCCCAATTAGACTACGAGATCTTGAGTGCAAAGCCCATTAGTTTCTTCCCAACCCTGAGCCCATAAATTGGCACACAGTAGGAGCTGCAAGAATGTTGGCTTATAAGATTTCATTGCAAAACACTTTTAATAACTACTGATCTTGTGCCATCCTTGCAGCAACTTAATTAACAGACACTACCATTATCCCCATTTTATGGATGAGGAACCCGTGGTTGAGAGACGGTAAGGGTAATAATGGCAAACATCTTTAAAAAATTTAATCTTAAATGTTTTACTGTCTGACCACTAACTCTTCTCTTTCCAGCTTATCCCCTCAAATCTCCTCCCAACTCCAACAGTTCTTCACTTTTCCCCTCCCAGAACTACTGTTGATATTATTGCTTGTTTTTCTGTCCCTTATTTCCCCCATGTCCTCAGCTCCCTCCTTAAATGTCAGCTCAGATTCCATGGGCCATAATTAAAACAACTGCCTTGTCTATCCCATGCCGCATTCTCCCTCTATGCTCTTCACATGGACAAACCCCAAACCCTGATTAAATGCAACCTTCCACATAGTATGTGCCCACATATAAGCAGAACTCCATGTGCTCCCATCAAGGTCTCCCCCCTCCAACCCTATCCCCATAACTCCCTCCTTCATCAGCACCATCTGCCTGGAGACCCTCACCATACTCACATGGAGACCCTAATCTCCTCATTCATTGTCTCGTTTATGACAATCACTTAAAGAAACGCAGGACTCTCAAATTATTAATATTACAGCTCCAGGTGCCCATTTTGTGCATCCGTCTCTATCCATACTTAATTCTTACTGAACTCTTAAAACCTTCCCACTCTGCCTTCTGGAACTCATTGTGAGTCATCAGTAGCCTTCTATAACTTCCATCTCTTACTGAATGTTTCCTTCACCTTTTTACTTTGAGATCTTGCTCTCCACATTGCCATTGCTCCTTCTGCAGTTTATTCTAAAGCAGCAGTGCTCTCTCTCAGACCCCTTGAACTCTGGCTGGGTGGAAAGGTGGGTGTCCTTGCTTCTTGTCACTTCCGTAGTATTCTTCTCTCTAGCCTAAAAAGCCCTGCTTGCAATCTCATACCATCAGACCCTCCAACACATTTCTCCTTCTACCAACCTCCTGGGTAAGTCCTACTTATTTTTTGAAGACTCCAGTTTTCAGATTACTGTCACTCTCTCCAAAGGACTTTGTTCATGCTTTCATGTGATTTCAATGCACATGTGGAGATCCTTACATTACTCTGTCCTCACAGTTCCTTGAAACATATCATCTTATTTATGTTGTTCCTCCTAGGCCTCCGCCCCAACCCTGATCATTACTATCTTCATAATCTAAGACGTCCTGGTCTCTGACCACCTCCTGTCTTTCCTCTCACTTCTAGTTCTCAGACTCCTGACATCTTTTGACCCAGAAGGAAGCACAAGCCATTGATCTTATGACCTTGTGTATGTCCCTTACCATCCTCAAGTCCTCACTGTCTCCATATCCAGCTTTAATGCCACACCACAGATTATAATTACTCCCTTGCATAGGCCAACCTTCCCTTTTGCTTCTCTCATTTCACCATACTCACATGGCTAAACCACAGATTAGATCTAAATCACCACTTGCTCTGTGCCTACAATCTTTCAGATAAAGGTGGCTAGAGAAGAATACCAACATGAAGACTGGTTTCACCTCGAATTCGTGATCACTAACCTCAAGTGGGCCCATAGTGCTTTGGGACCATTTCACTAGGTTGTTCCAGCACACTCACTCTTCCCCCTCCTAGACAATTATTTCACACCTTCTTCTCATTCCTTAAATTTTCAACACATCTTTCCCATCTTCCCTCCTTAGTCAATGACCTTGCTTCCTATTTGCCTCAGAAAAGAGAAGCAATCTGAAGCAGCAACATCGACAGATGTGCCCCTGTCAACTGCCTTTTTTCGTAATACCCTAACTGAACACTCCATGTTCTTATCTGAGGGCAATCCCACTGCATGTAAGCCAGATTCTAACACATCTTGTTAATTATAGAATGTTGCTTCAGCCATACTTTCTTTTCTCTTCGGCATCATCATTTTTCTTTTGTCTATTTGATTTTTCTCATCACCATACAAACATTGTGCAATATTGTCCATCTTTTTTTTTTTTTTTTTT
>NW_012137191.1:7062414-7063702 GCF_000956105.1 Propithecus coquereli | reverse complement strand
AAATAAGTATGCTTTTTTATTATTATGAGATTATTTGGAACCATATAGTGTTTTAAAGTCTCTGTATTTATCCTTTCTGAAATAAGATTTATTTTACTAAAATTTGAGATTAAATAAATGGGTAATAAATTTTGCTATGAGTTATAGCATTATATTAGGAGAAAAGAGAGGGCAAATACAGTACAGGCGATAGTAAACTCAGCATTATAAGTATTTCCTAGACATATTTGATTGTAAGCACTTCTCTATAAATCAATAGTAATTATTGTCAATACCTAGTATCTTAGATTATATGTTTTTCCTGGAATATATTCTGGAATATATTTCCTAGAATATATAAGGTTAGCTATACAAAAGACAAAAACTCACAATGAGAATATGATCAGAGAGAGTCTTTACTTTAGCAGAGAAAGAAATGGTTATCATCTCCTCATTTTAAACTTGAACAAATTTCCTGTCTTTATAATTAATCCATTGATAATATAGGCCAAAGCACTTACCACTTTGTGCATAGTAGTTGCCCAGTTATTTTATTTATCTTCAGGAGTTACTAATACATACTATAAGCTAGCACATGGATAACGTGCTTCACATGTAGTAATGTCTTCATATTGCATTATCAATTGCCAGGTCATCTTTAGAGAACTTGTTCTTCAGTTATTAGATGTACTTAAATATACTTATATGACTCAGAGATTGTCAGGTCATGGAATACATTTTTGCAAATTTGATAAATTCCCACTTATATGGGTTACTTTTGAAACATATCTCTCATTTAATATATTTTCTATACAGATCTGCTGTTTAGTCATTGAACATTATGTCCTTTGTGGCTTATCTTCAGCCATTTTTAATTAGACAAAATGCAACATTACAAGTTTTAAAACTAAGGATTAGACATTATTCCAAGTAGCAAACATTTCTCTTGTGGCTATTTTCCCGGATTAATAACTTCTCTGATATTTGAACAACTGTGTTTGAAATACAGTCTAATAGAGTATGTATTTGCCTTCCATAAAATTTATGGTCAAGGAGATAACAGTAAAGTATTTCCTTAAATTTTAAGGGATTTATATGTTTTAATCTTTTTGAATGTTCTATGAATTAATGAAGTGGAAATTAATATGCCTTAGAGCAAGGGTGGGGAACCTTTTCCTGTTGGAAGGCTGCAATAATTTTGCTGTAATCAAATACAGCTGCATTCAAGGAACTTCAATTAGATATACTTAAAAATGTATATTATTTTGTAAAAATCTAACTACTATGTACTTAGTAATTTCAAAAAATG
>NW_012137191.1:7058648-7062364 GCF_000956105.1 Propithecus coquereli | reverse complement strand
CCTGCCAGGGGAAGGGGTGCTGGTCTTCAATCAGCTACAGGGTTTCCAAGCTGGATCTATTTCACTCCATCTTGAGATTTTCCCCGCTCTCCTGGAGTCCCCAGGCCAGCAGCACCTGGGAGGGCTGGCGGTTAGGGAACTCGCAGTCTGAGTACCACTCAGTCTGCTGTAGGGCCCCAAAAGGAAAGATCCCATTCCTTGGAGATGCCTCCGTGTGATGGCTAAATTGTCTCTCTGGGCACCCACGGGTAGGGAGGGGGAAGGAGAGAATGGAGCACTATGGCGTCTGCTGCTAGGCTCGGGTCTGCACCCCGGGAGGTGCCCCGAGGGGGCTGGGACCCCAGTTTCGTGTCCGCAAGAGACCACTGCTCACTGGCGGCAGCTATCTCTGGGCTGGTGTGGGCAGGTCTCTCCAGCGGCTCAGGAGCCACCAGCAGTCCGAGATGCAAGGGAGGGGGAAGTTAACTGCTCCACCTACCCTTGTCGCTGGTCTCCAAGCCTCTCGGGACCTTTCTTTTTCCAGTTCTCTTCTGCAACATCCTCCCATGGAGTCTCCTGTAGTTTCAGGCACCCTTCCTTCCAAGCCTCACCTGATCTATGTTTCTCTGCTAGCTTATTATTTTCTCTTTCTTCTAAAATTCATCTTTTTTGCAGAGACCTTCTGACTGGCGGCTTTTCTTGTCCACCATCTTGGCCAATATTGCCCATCTTTAAGGGGGACAAAACTCACAAGACAAGCCAAAACAAACAAACAAAAAAAGAATGAAAGAAAATCTCTTCCTGTAGCATAGTTTTATGATCTTCTGCAGAGTAAAATTCAACAAATAATTTGTTCGTCTTTATGACTTCTAATCCCTATTCTCAAATTGTGTATTGAATTTGCTTCAGTCAGGTTTTCACCCCAAGAATGTATCAAAATAGATCTTTTCAGGGGTTACCAGTGACCTCCTTGCTTCTCATCCAGGAGTAGTCCTCTCCTTAACCTCTTAGCAGCATTAATGCCCTTAACCACTTTCTCGTGCTTGGCTTTCTGATTTCTGACCAGTCTCTCTTGAGTTGTCCTCCCCCTCCCACGCTGCTGTTCTCACTCTCATTTGGTGGTTCCTGATCATCTCTCCAACCTTCGAACTTTAAAATCCCCTGAGCTCAGTACTTCAGTACCTCTCTTCCTTTTAGTCCTTGAGTAGTCTCTTATAGTCTCAAGCCTTTAAGTGCATGGCATGTTTATGCCGAAAATAATCAAAACAACCAAATGTCAATCTTTTCTGATTTATCCAGCTGCCTGATTGCTATCTCCAGTCAGATTTCCTAATGGAACTCTTTTCCCCCTCCCTATATTTGCTTTTTCTGCAGTTCTCCCCATTTCAGTAAAATATCTCCAATCCTCTTGAAGTCACCTTTGACTTCTTTTTTTTCTTTTACATACCATATCTATTTCACCAAAAAATTCTATTGGTTTTACCACTAAAATATATCTAGAAATATCCACCCCTGCTGCTACATAAAGGTAGATGCTATTCTTCTCATGCTATACATAAAGATTAGAATATACCTATGCTAAATAGGCACAATTCAGGCTTTGTCTCCAGGATTGCTACACTAGCAATCTAATGGTTTTCTTTGCTTTGTGCTTAGCATCTACAATTCATTCTTGAAAAAATGAACACAATGATCACTTAAACATATAGCAGCTCTTATCACCTCTCTGCATGAAAACTTTTAATGGCTTCCCATCTTACTCGGGATGGGAATAGATCATATTCACATCTGTATTTTGCCTGATCTCTGTCAACCTTGGTCACTACCATTAACTCCCAGTTCATGAGATATAAGCCTGTTTCTGTGAGGTTTTTGTTTGATTTCCTGATATCCTGCAAAATTTGACTTTCTAATCAAGATGCCTATAGTCTTATAAATTTGTATATATTTTTACTATTTATGTACCTTGATTATTTAGCATCGGTATATTCTAATCTTTATGTATAGAGTGAGAAGAATAATACCTACCTTTTATGTGAGTAATACATGAATAAATTAAAACCTGATTTTATGTATCTTAAACCCTTGCATCCAATTCTAACCAGAAGCACGATTGGGGGAGATAATGCTCTATATCTGTGTTTCTCAAACTCTCTTTATTATTGCCTTCCTGAGAAGGCTTGTTACACATTTTTTTTTCCTAGCGATTGTTACCACCCATGAAATCTTAATACCACAAATATACTGTGTATCTGTTTATGTACCATGGTCCTTTGTAGATCCAAAACTATTGTAATATCTCATACTTTTCACCCCCAAAGAACCTAACTTTCTCTTACATGGGGGCCAGATTGAGAATGCATGCTCTGTGGAGATGCCTCAATCCATATATCCCTGGAGATATAATCAGTTCTGTGAACGAGTCAATCCAGAGCTTCAGTGAGCTATGTTTACAGAACACATTGTTTTGTGCCCTCATAGAATTAATTTTTTATTGAATTATACTTTGATATTATGCTGTTGGCTTAGATTGAGGGCATATTTTAAAAAAGAACAAAACCAAAACCAAAAAAATAATTACACAGCATCTACTGCCATATTACTCTACAATCGTTGAGGATATATTTTGGTGTACCTTACAATCACTTATTGGACTATGGTTACTTAGGAGCCCTATTCTCCACATACACACTCTAAATAAATTATCAACATCTTCAA
This sequence comes from Propithecus coquereli, assembly GCF_000956105.1. Lineage (NCBI taxonomy): Eukaryota > Metazoa > Chordata > Mammalia > Primates > Indriidae > Propithecus > Propithecus coquereli. Next base: position 7,059,667 of record NW_012137191.1, on the reverse strand, counting down.
TACAGGACTCTATTTTATTTTATTTTTTATTTCAAAATATTAAGGGGGTACAAATGTTTTAGATTACATGGATCATTTTTGTAATGCTTGTGTGCTGGCTATAAGTGTGCCCATGGCCTAAATAGTGTTCATAGTACCCATTAAGTTGGTTTACCTATCCCTTCTCTCTCCTTCCTTCCCCCCTGGTTGATTTCCACTGAATTTTACTTCCGTCTGTGCACATGTGTGCTCATTGGTTAGTTCCAATTTACTAGAGAGTACATGTGGTGTTTGTTTTTCCATTCTTGCGATACCTCACTTAGGAAGATGGTCTCCAGCCCCATCCACATTGTTTCAAAAGGTATTAATTCATCTTTTTTTTATGGCTGAGTAGTATTCTGTGGTATACATATACCACATTTTATTAACCTACTCATAAATTGATGGACACTTGGGTTGATTCTACATCTTTGCAGTTGTGAATTGTGCTTCAATAAACATTCGAGTACAGATGTCTTTTTGATGAAAAGTCTTCTTTTCCTTTGGGTAAATACCCAATAGTGGGATTGTTAGCTCGAATGGTTGGCCTACTTGTAGTTCTTTGAGGAATCTCCAAGCTGTTTTCCATAAAGGTTGTACTAGTTTGTAGTCCCACCAACAGTGTATAAGCATTCCTTTCTCTCTGCATCCACACCAGCATCTATTGTTTTTGAACTTTTTAATAAAAGCCATTCTAGCTGGGGTAAGGTGATAGCCCATTGTGATTTTAATTTTCATTTCCCTAGTGATTAGTGACATTGAGCATTTTTTCATATGTATTGTATAAGTCTGATAAAGGAAATATAAAAGAAAAAATGTTTCTATCTGAATTTTATAGGCCAGTTCCTTTTCCTTAAAGAGGGAAAATGTTACATTATTCTCAAAATAAAACAAAAATAAGTATGTTTTTTTATTATTATGAGATTATTTGGAACCATATAGTGTTTTAAAGTCTCTGTATTTATCCTTTCTGAAATAAGATTTATTTTACTAAAATTTGA
>NW_012137191.1:7055575-7056963 GCF_000956105.1 Propithecus coquereli | reverse complement strand
TGTAGATTCGCAGCAATAAGTGGTTGAAAAGCAAGAAAACATTTTCTGGCCAAGTTGCTGAAGGTGTGTATGTTCTACTGCATTTTCCCATATTTCAATTGGATCTTTGTTAGCATTAAACAATGACCTTAAAATGTCATCTACTGAGAGCTCAATCAATTCCATCTGTAGTTCTTTGGGTGCCTTGGTGATATCAACTAGGTGAGGCTGAAATGCTAATTTGAATGTGATGTCATGATTCTCAAAATCAGTGAACTTTTCATTGTATTCTCCAATTAATAAGTCTATAACAGCTGCGTATTCTCCAAATGATTTGCATATGTCATCCTGCTCATCAGTGACATTTGCTAATTGGGGAAAATGTTCATCTGAAATTTCCTTTTGAAGAAGAATTGTTTTGAAAAATGATAGGTTTTTTTTGGAATACTTGGGTTTTGGGGGGTTTCTTTTGTTTTTGTTTTGTTTTTTGCCACATATATATAGACTTAGTTTTACCTTTCAAAGAAATATTGAAGTGATTTTGATTTGACATGATTTCACACAGAAATGCTGCATTCCTATAGAAATCTTCTTTCAATAATTCTCATTGATGATTGTGTTCTTCATAAAATTTAATATTCTGTTCTTGCAGAGATAAAATTTTGGCTAATACCTGTTCCTGCGATAGCCAGCTTTCAAATGATACAGCAAATCCCCACTGAATACTTCATTGTTCAACTTTAGCATGTTACAAAACTGATGATCCCATGTTGCATTTGCACTGATATGGTTAACAATACTTATAACTTGTTGCAAAGTGTCACTTAAAATAGTATCTTTAGCACGGAGATTTTGCTGATGCAAGATACAATGAAAAGAAATGAAAGCATCTGGATCTGTCAATACTTTTTTTATCTGCGCAATGAACCCTTCGTGTTTTCCTGTCATGGAATGTTTACCATCTGTACATACACTCACTAAATTTACCAAATTCAGTCAGACTTCACATTTTTCTTGAAAGTTGTTGAAGATATCCATTCCTCGTGTTCTGTCTGCAAGAGAGAACATATCCAGTAACTCTTTGTAGCAAAGAAAACCTTCTGTTATGACCCCAATGAAGTATAAATCTTGTGCAGAGTAAATAGTATTGGTGGATTCATCCAAAGTGATTGAATAATATATATTTTCCTTTTGAAGTATTACATGAAGTTCTGTTAAGTTGAAGGCTAATTCATGCTACTGATAAGTTATGGTTCTCCTTGAAAGAGGCAGTTGTTTGCACTTTGAAACATTATCGGGCTCTAAGCATCCTACAACTTTGACAATGCATTCATTGACAATTTCTTTTTTTTTTTTATTTTTTTATTTCAGCATGTTATGGGGGTACAGATGATTAGGTTACGTATGAT
>NW_012137191.1:7048864-7051875 GCF_000956105.1 Propithecus coquereli | reverse complement strand
CTACTTGGGAGGCTGAGGCAGAAGGATCGCTTGAGCCCAGGAGTTTGAGGTTGCTGTGAGCTAGGCTGACGCCACGGCACTCTAGCCAGGGCAACGAGCGAGACTCTATCTCAAAAAAAAAAAAAAAAGAGAAAAGAAAAACTAAGCGCATGTGTTCTTAACCTCTACACTATGTCCAGATGCAATTAATTACATTTGGCAAGTTTTAAAAGGAGCCTTATACTGGGACATGACATGGCACAAGAGAAGAGAAGCAAAGACACCCAGAAATACCCCAGTCATTCCATAAGTAACTATCATATTGCAGAACAAGTAGTGAAAGCCAGCTAGGCAGAGATGAGATTTCTAGCCCCTCAACTCCAAACCAAATTTTGTTAACTATTTGGGATATCTGTCAAAGCCTCTACCATTATTATCTAAACAGACAGAAAACATATGATTCTTCGAAGAGGAAAAAAATTAAATGAACTTGGATTACTTTCTTTTAGTTAGCTAGACTTCATATGAACAAGTGGAAAATTCATCTGATTCAGTTAAAGCTAACCTATTTAAAGCACCAATTATGTAGTCAAATTAAAGTATTATCTAACTATGTTCCTCTAAAGAAATAGCCATGTATTCCTAGTCCAAGATTATATTCTAAACACACACTCAACTTAAAATATGCTATAATCACTGCAGAACGCAGTGATTATAGCAGAAAGGTTCTAAATAACACTTAAAATCTTACAAGTGCATTAGCAGAACCTTCACAAGAGAAAAAAATGTCAAGGTTTAGTGTGCAACTAATTTCTCTTGGTGGATTCTATTTCCTTTTTGATCTATATTATAAAATCAACCTACGGATAGCCAGAAAAGTCATTCTCAGAATCTGGAAAATTAGTGTAAGACTTTGTTCATATTTCTGAATTAAGTACTTTAGTTCATGTTGGTTAGATGGGCTGATTACTTGATTTTTAGTCTCATTCAGGTAATTTGGAATGCAGGATTCAAAAATGAAGGTAAGGAAGATATGGTTAGAGAGTAAGTTATATTCAGACTGTGAAAAGGGGGCAGATTAAGTTAGTGACCTTTGCTTTTTTATTTTATTTTGTTTGGTTTTTGTATTTAAACATGAGATGATGAGATTCTGAATTCCTAAGACTGAAGCAATGGAGACAGAGTTGGGCAGAGAGATGCTAGCTCTGTATTGGAGATTGAATCAGTTAGACTTGTTGACCAAGTTGATATATTGTAGGTGAGGGAGAAGAAGTGTTTTGAAAGTGGCTACATTTCCTATTATGAATAATTACGTGTACAGTAACATCATGGACTGACCTAAGCAATGCAGAAGGATGGGCAATTTTTATAAGAATAATGACAGAAACAGGGAGTATAGAGGGACAGAGAAGTGGTCCTGTGACAAACTCTGAAGAGCTCCAACCTGGAAACACCAGGTAAGGTAAACTTGAGGTGGGACAGCCCAAGTAAGACATACTACATCAAAAATGAATCATTTCTTTCAAACTTCTTTCTCACTTTTGTAACATTTCTCTTAATACTTAGAAAATTCACTATGAATTACTTAAAACATATTAGTATAGCATCATTGATAAACATCCCTCTGTTTAAAAGTCCCTCTGTATAAAGTACAATGTCAACAGACATAAAGACAAGACTCAATTCTTGAGGAGATCAAAAGCAATAATGACTCCAAAAATTTTATAATGGAATGACTAAAAGAAGACTGGGACTACTGGTAAAAATACTGGAGCTGAAAGAGAAGTTTTAATTCCTATTCACTTTGTAAAAATTTGGCTTATTCAATATAAACAAAATGGTTTCTTAAAGAATTCCCCAGAATTCCTGATGGTTAGAAAGGAATAACTACTCTGATGATTTTATAAATAAAACTCCTTGCAGAAGCGATGAAAGGTAATCTGTTTTCCACATTTTTGAACCTAAAAAGAATTTGAAAAGAGCTTAAAATTTCAGGATTTACCACCATGCAACAATGACTAAGAATGAACCTTTTGGAAAAAGAAGGAATTCTGAAGAACATATAAACAGAACTAAGGAAATTCTGTGAAGATACAATACAAAGTAATTAGAATTATTTTATATCTTCTGGATGAGAAACTGAGCAAGTGCAATCTCTTAGAAATTCTTTAGATTAGTAGGTGTTCAGTTCTAGCCGGTAACTCCATACTCATTTCAGACCATTGTTAAAACAGCTGAAAAATTGTTTCTCCCGTGGAAGTACAAGGAGAAGATTCAGCTGGTTATGATCTTCTTAATAGTTGCAGGGATTCAGTGAATTCAGTCAGTTTCTAGTAAAATTTTCATGAGCCTGTAGTGAAACAGAGACAATTAATCCTTTTTTGTAGATGGATGACACTGAATCCTGCAGTAAGGTCCCAAGGTCTAACAAACGAATGAGTTCAGGATTATATTAGGAAGGAAAATCTTAAATACCGAAACACTGCCTCAAACAGGTGAGTCACTCATTTGCCATAGCCCCAAGCCCAAAGAGGACTCAAGAAAGATCAAATGGGACTTTTTGGCCCAGTTTTACCCTAGGAAACTTCCCAAGGTAGTTGTTTCTCTGAATCACCACTTGAAACCAGTTCATGAAGCAGCCATGGGGTAGACGAAATAGCACAGGGCTTTGATTCAGGTTTGAGTTCAATATCCAAGTTTGCTTTCCTTAAGGTGGACAAATGTGTCCCCTAGCTTCCTCATCTGTAAATAAAGATAACAATACATATTTCAACTGGATATTATAAGAATTCAGTACAATAACATGGTACAAAGTGCTCTGGATTGAGTAGACACTACTAAGTGATTAAAACAATAAAAAAATCCATTGAACAGATATTTATTATTGACATTTTTATGGGTCAGACTGTCCAGAAAATGTATGAATAAATGAATTAATTTTAAAGAAATCTTCTTTACAGTATTCTTATATCATCACTTTCTGTATATTTAAATTTTGGAGTCTTCCTCATTGTTAGGTGAAGGTTTTATTT
>NW_012137191.1:7046920-7048514 GCF_000956105.1 Propithecus coquereli | reverse complement strand
AAAAGAAAAGGATTTGTTCTGTAAAATTTGGATTCAGTCAAAAGGCAGCATTTAAGGACCTAGAAAGCCACAGGTTTCCCACCCCTGCCTTAGAGTATTACCATAACGTTATGTTAGATTATTATAATGCAATGGCTTAGAATAAAAGTTTATTTCTATTTGAATATCAAGGATTACTTTTCATTAGCTTCTCTTTTTTTTGGTAATGCATTTCTTGGTAAATATATTGTTATTATCACAATAGAAGGACATTTGTAAAACCCATATGTCTATTCTGCCCCATTTCTTCTTTTTTAGTGCATGTCCCTTCTCCTCTAGGAAATTCATTTTCTGTGGCCATCTGCAGGTGTGTCTCCTTTTTGCTCCTATGATGTCATTGGCACTCTAAGTGCAATAGTACTCACCATGCAGTACTATAATTGAGTCCTGTAGATGTGGTTTATTGTTACTCAGCTGTAATCTCTTGGGGGTGGGGGCTGGAGGAGAAAGGCCATTTCTGCACCCAGTAGTGAGCACAGGGTAGTAGTCGGTTCTCATTAAAGTGAAACTCATCAGTGAATGTTTGGCAGTTAAGTCTTTTTCTCTTCTGTTAAAACTTATAGAAGCAATCCTAAAAAATAGAAAAATAGAATTGAACAGAATCATAAATTTTAGTAACATTCATATGTGTCCTGCCTACCTAGCTAAAACACCTAGCAACTTTATCTACAAGTTGGATGTCAATGTACTTTTCTCAGCAGTGACTTCTCTCTTCCCTCTCAGCTTCCCGCAGAAGGGTATTATTAATACAGCCTAGGATCTGCTCTTCCCACACAGGCCTCACATCAGTACCTAGGCCTCCTTTCAAGTTTGTGCAAACTTGGAGATCCAGAGTAGTTAACTTCTCGTCAGAACAGTCCTGAGCCCTCTTGGCTTGGCTTAAATGGTGTCCTAAATCCCAGTTATTACCATGTAATGTCCTTCGATTTGGGCCTGGCTGGATACCTTTTTCATCCTGAGTCCATTACCAGAATTGTTTGGAATATGGCCTGCAGAGACCGCAGATGAATGGCACTCTTTTTTTGACAAATGAAACAGGTTAGAAAAGAATTTCCTAGCTATAATAATTGAAAGAGCCACTAACTATAAAATATTTATTTATGATAGCAATTTACTGTGCATCTTTAATTGTTATAATAACGTAATTAGGTAAATATTACTATCACTATTTCACTGATGGAGTAGCTGAAGTTCAGAGAGTTTATGTATGACTTACCCAAAGTCATACAGCTGGTAAAGTAAGGCGCCGAAATTCAATGACTTAGTTTTAACACTAAGTTAACACTAAGTTAAAACTAAGAGCATGGCCGGGCGTGGTGGCTCATGCATGTAATCCTAGCTCTCTGGGAGGCCGAGGCGAGTGGATCGCTCAAGGTCAGGAGTTCGAGACCAGCCTGAGCAGGAGCAAGACCCCGTCTCTACTAAAAAATAGAAAGAAATGATCTGGACAACTAAAAAAATAGAGAGAGAGAAAAAAAATTAGCCGGGCATGGTGGCGCATGCCTGTAGTCCCAGCTACTTGGGAGGCTGAGGCAGAAGGATCGCTTGAGCCCAG
>NW_012137191.1:6892989-7045165 GCF_000956105.1 Propithecus coquereli | reverse complement strand
AAATGGTTTCTTAAAGAATTCCCCAGAATTCCTGATGGTTAGAAAGGAATAACTACTCTGATGATTTTATAAATAAAACTCCTTGCAGAAGCGATGAAAGGTAATCTGTTTTCCACATTTTTGAACCTAAAAAGAATTTGAAAAGAGCTTAAAATTTCAGGATTTACCACCATGCAACAATGACTAAGAATGAACCTTTTGGAAAAAGAAGGAATTCTGAAGAACATATAAACAGAACTAAGGAAATTCTGTGAAGATACAATACAAAGTAATTAGAATTATTTTATATCTTCTGGATGAGAAACTGAGCAAGTGCAATCTCTTAGAAATTCTTTAGATTAGTAGGTGTTCAGTTCTAGCCGGTAACTCCATACTCATTTCAGACCATTGTTAAAACAGCTGAAAAATTGTTTCTCCCGTGGAAGTACAAGGAGAAGATTCAGCTGGTTATGATCTTCTTAATAGTTGCAGGGATTCAGTGAATTCAGTCAGTTTCTAGTAAAATTTTCATGAGCCTGTAGTGAAACAGAGACAATTAATCCTTTTTTGTAGATGGATGACACTGAATCCTGCAGTAAGGTCCCAAGGTCTAACAAACGAATGAGTTCAGGATTATATTAGGAAGGAAAATCTTAAATACCGAAACACTGCCTCAAACAGGTGAGTCACTCATTTGCCATAGCCCCAAGCCCAAAGAGGACTCAAGAAAGATCAAATGGGACTTTTTGGCCCAGTTTTACCCTAGGAAACTTCCCAAGGTAGTTGTTTCTCTGAATCACCACTTGAAACCAGTTCATGAAGCAGCCATGGGGTAGACGAAATAGCACAGGGCTTTGATTCAGGTTTGAGTTCAATATCCAAGTTTGCTTTCCTTAAGGTGGACAAATGTGTCCCCTAGCTTCCTCATCTGTAAATAAAGATAACAATACATATTTCAACTGGATATTATAAGAATTCAGTACAATAACATGGTACAAAGTGCTCTGGATTGAGTAGACACTACTAAGTGATTAAAACAATAAAAAAATCCATTGAACAGATATTTGTTATTGACATTTTTATGGGTCAGACTGTCCAGAAAATGTATGAATAAATGAATTAATTTTAAAGAAATCTTCTTTACAGTATTCTTATATCATCACTTTCTGTATATTTAAATTTTGGAGTCTTCCTCATTGTTAGGTGAAGGTTTTATTTTACAAAGAAAGGCCGAGGTAAAATATAAATTTATATTTAATGATAATCTCTATTTTGCTAAAGCCAGGTAGGCCAGCCACTTGAATGACGGTGCTGATTAGGGTCCCACAAAAGAGCCAACTGAACTTGGATACAATTTCCACTTTGGGGCTCGCAGCGCCAACTGACAGAAGCTTCTCTGTGTCATCCCCAAAGCCCTTCTCTTCCTGAAAGGCCTGCCATTCTAAGAAATCTTAATAGGCAACACATACCTGTCCTTTCCTAGTTCTAGGAACTAATTTCTCCCACAAATATTGGTAATATTACATATGCAAATATGTGTCTCCTAAACACATTTCATCTCTCCTATAATTTTAGGAGTGCCCATACAAAATAAGCCCTCTCCAAATGAATAGTCATGGTGTCCAACTGCAGGATAGGGTCAGCCTTTTAGGTTTCATTGTGTCATCTAGAAGAAAACACTGTGCTCCACCATGACCCTGAGCATGGGTGTTAAAACCAGCAAAAGATCGAATTCATGTCAAAGAAGAACTGAGAAGAACTCGATGGGCTTTGTGAAAAGATATATATGCTTTCCTTAGTTTGGATCTCTTTTGTTTAAATATACTCATTAAGATTAAGGAAAATTGGCTTTCACAGCCAATTATTAATAGTTTTATTCCTTCTCTTTATTGTCAGTACCCCCAAACACCAGTGTCCCCCAAAAAAGAGAGAAGCAAAGCAATAGAGCAAGCAAATGTGTATGTGGAGGGGATGATTGCAAGTCACAGTGTTCCTTTATCTCTAAACCCAATAGGCCATGTATCTGTAGCTCCTGAAAATGTCCAGGAAGTCTTACTCACAGATGTGCCCAACTGGTCCCTCAAGCCTAGCACTAAAGAGGAACCATTAACCTTGGCATGGTAGAACACCTGAATTCTTGAACTTTCTGCCTCTACTTGTCCCTTTGCCTCAAAAACTGATTGAGAGAAGGAAGAGAAGGTAAAGGCAGTGTAAAAAATAATTTAATAGTTGTTTTTATGAGTATGGCAAAATAAAATGGCACTTGAAGTCCCCAGTATCTCTAACTTTAATTGAGGTTGAGAAAAACTGATCCTGGTGGTAGTTTGATGTATTCCAGAAGATCAGAGTCACCATTGTACGAATGTTCTCCCAAATAGCTATTGCCAAAGGCAAATGTAAAGATTATCTAATACACTGGCTCTGGTTGTTGGTTAATTAATCACAAATAAAGAACTGAATGTTGCTTATTAAAGATTTTGTATAAGTTGGGAATAAAACAAACCCATGAAATCCACTATATGTATGTTGGGTATTCTATAGAATAGGATACTGAGGTCTGGGTCTCTTCTTTTTCATCCCAGACTCAGTGTATTCTTGCTAAATACTAAATAATAATTTTTTTAAATAATCGAACTAAATCTCATATTTCAAATTCACAATTAATGGATGGTTTTTAATATATGTTTTTAATGTGTGGGTTTTTTTTTCCATTTAATTCACAAAAATGCCCTACTTGAAGGTATTACACTCCGCATTTTACAGAAGGAAATGGAGCTCAGAGAGGTTAAGTACTTTGTGAGAGGTCACACACTCAAGCAAATGGTAACAGCATTCAAATAGAATTCTGTTGCACCTCAAATCTCATTCTCTTGAGAAAATGTCACCTTGCATTTGTAAAGAAGTAGGAAAGCCAAGTTTAAAAGTCCCCGTATTTATAGATTCACCTTGCCTAAAAATAATGTCAAAATTGGGTTTTTTGAACATGTCCTTGTTGGCCAGGAGGCAGTTAGAAGTTACTTTTACATTTCCCAGTGAATCAATTGGTCATCACTCTATTGGAAATGCTCACTCCTTTCTCAAAGAAGAAATGCATCCTGGCAGTTTGGATTCTCTGAGAGGGAAAGGGCCAGAGTCAACAGTAAGGAACAAATACAGCTGCCAGGATAAGCTGCCAGCAAACCACATACTTCTGCCAAACAAAAAAAAAACACCCTCTATTTTGCTTGGCATATGGGTTCCTAATTGCCAAAGAAGTAGGAGCAGCAAGATTAGTGGGCTTCACTGGATTGAAAAAAACCCACCAAAGCCACTAGCACTTATAAGATCAAGTTCTTAATGTATATTTATAAACTAATATCAACTTTGATTATCATAAATAGGGAGGAATATAACAAATATGCTTGCAAATTTTATGGCTCAATGCTTGATATTTTTAAACATATTGTGGTTTGCTAAGAGTCATAGACTCATGGCTGTAGTAGGAACCTTAGGACTTGTAATATTGAACCCTATCATTTTACGGAAGGAAAATCCACATCCTTGAGAAGTAAAATAGCCGAAGATCACAGGAGCATCAGAACCATGTCTTGAGTCCAAATATTCTCTTCTGCCCAAAGTTATATAACTAGCTATTGACAGAACTGTAAGTAGGTCTTAAGCTATCTTTTTTCTTCTCTACTTAGCTTGTGATTTTATCTCAAAGAGGAATAAAAACGTAAAATCACCAAAAGCAAAACGAACAAGCTGATACATAGACAATATAATAAAATAGATATACTTAAAAAAATCATCAAATGTAGAAAAATTTGCTATACCTCAAAAATCAAATCCATCTTATTTTCTGATTTCTCTTTTGTTTTCTAGAAACTCTTAAAAGCAATTAGGGTAAATATCCATTATTTCATTTCATCAAAGTCAAGAAGTTAATGCTTATAATAATTGGTTTAAAATTGAAAACTATCTTAGCATTTTCCCCCAAAAGACCTGTTTGAAGCCAACCCAACTAACTTTCTAAAAAGACACCTCCTTTAATTCTTAATAGGCACTAGGCCATTTATAAAAATAACAATTTTGGCATATGGCCTAAAGGAAATTTTAACATTAACCTCATTGAATTACATGAATTTAATTGCAAATTCTATGCGTTTCCAAGTAAGCAAAATTTTCTACTTAATAAGTTTATAAGTTTTATATCTCAACACTGTTCTACACTTCCACTGTTGATAAAATTTAGACAAAATGAAGAATGGGGTGGAAACCTTGGAAGAAAAAAATTATGCAAGAGAAAATGTTCAAGGAGAAAGAAACAAAGATGAGATATAAATGCCAAAAATGAATCAACAAATAATAATTCTAAGATTGTTTTATTTCATATGTTTCATAAAATCTCAGTGGTTAACACACATTTGAAAATATTTGTTTTTACCTCAGTAGCTTCACATTGATCAAGTGTTAAGTCATGCAAGAAAATTGGGCTGCGTGAATTTTTTAAAAATTACCTTTGTCAAAAAATTGATTTATACATGAAGCTAGATTTCAGTGTCTGAAAGTGAGACACAGATTTGGCCCCTTTAATGTTTGTTTTCACTCATTTCTGCCACAAAATTTAAGAAAATAAGTACTTAATTAATTTTCTTACCTAACCCTCACAGCAATCCAATGGAGAAACAGACACAATTAAATAATTTGGTGACATGCGCACAGTCAACAAAAGATAGACCCAGAATCCCAACTGGTTAGCTAACTCCAAAGCAAATCACTTAACCACTAACTTACCATTTTTTTACCAGATTAAACTCATGAGTGGTTGAATTTAGAAAATGAAAAACTCTGGTTCAAGACGAAGCATAGAATTATTTTTTCTAAATCTGTAAAGAATGATGGTGGAATTTTGATAGGGATTGCATTAATTCTGTAGATCAATTTAGGTAGAATGGACATTTTAACAATATTGATTCTACCAATCCATAAACATGGTAGGGATTTCCATCTGTGTACATTTTCCACAATTTCTTTTCTCAGTGTTTTATAGTTCTCCCTATAAATACCTCTCACCTCCTTCATTAAATATATTCCTAAATATTTAATTTTCTTTGATGCTATTGTGAGAGGTGTTGCATCTTTGATTTGATTTTTGGCTTGAATCTTATTGGCATATATGAATGCCACTGATTTGTGTGCATTAATTTTGTATCCTGAGACTACTGAATTTGTTTATCAATTCCAGGAGTCTCTTGGTTGAATCCTTGGGATTTTCTAGATATAATAGTACATCATCATCAAAGAGTGAGAGTTTGACCTCTTCTGCCCCCATTTGGACGCCCTTAATTCCACTCTCTTGTCTAATTGCTGTAGCAAGGACTTCCAGCACTATGTTGAATAGAGGTGGAGATAGTGGGCAACCTTGTCTGGTTCCAGTTCTAAGCGGGAATGCTTTCAAGTTTTCCCCATTCAGTATGATGTTGGCTTATGGGTTTGTCATTTATGGCATTTATAATTTTGAGGTATGTTCTTTTTATGCCTAGTTTGTTGAGGGTTTATATCATGAAAGGGTGCCTGATTTTATCAAATGCTTTTTCTGTATTTATTGAGATGATCATGTGGTCTTTGTTTTCGTTTCTGTTTATGTGGTGAATCACATTCATTGATGTGTGTATGTTAAACCATCATTGCATCCCTGGGATGAAACCCACGTGATCATGGTGGATTATCTTTTTGATGTGCTATTGAATTTGGTTTGCTAATATTTTGTTGAGGATTTTTTGCATATAAGTTCATAAGGGATATTGGTCTGTAGTATTCTTTTGTTGTTGTTGTTATATCGTTTCTTGGTTTTGGTATCAGAATGATAGGTGCTTCATAAAATGAGTTAGGGAGGATTCTCATCTTCTCAACGTTTTGGTTTCTGTAGGATAGGTACCAGTTCTTTGTAGATCTGGTAGAATTTGGTTGTGAATCCATCAGGTGTGGGGATTTTGTTGTTGTTGTTGTTGTTGGGAGATTCGTTATTACTGCTTCAATCTCATTGCTCATTATTGGTTGGTTCAGGGTTTCTGTTTCTTTGTGATTCACTCTTGGGGGGTTATGTGTTTCCAAGAATTTATCCATTTCCTCTAGGTTTTCTAGTTTGTTTATGTAGAGGTTTTTGTAGTGGTCACAGATAATGTTTTGTATTTCTGCTGTATCAATTGTAATGTCTCCTTTTTCATTCCTGATTGAGGTTACTTAAATCCTTTCTCTTTTGTTTCTGGTTAATCTGGCTAGTGATCTATTGATTTTGTTTATCTTTTCAGAAAAGAATCAACTTTCTGTTTCATTGAACCTCTGTTGTTTTTTTTTTTTCTTGGTTTCCATTTCATTTAGTTCTGCCCTGTGGTTTGTTCCTTCTTTTCTTCTGCTGGCTTTGGGTTAGGTTTGTTCTTCTTTTTCTAGTTACCTGAGATGTTACATTACGTTGTTAATTTGTGATCTTTCTGACTTTTGATGTAGGTATTTAGGCTATGAACTTTCCCCTTAGATCTGCTTTTACTGTGTCCCATAGATTTTTCAAAGCTTGTGTTCCCTTTGTCATTCGGTCCGAAGAATATTTTGATTTCTGTCTTGATTTCATCATTGACTCAAGGATCATTCAGCATCAGGTTGTTTAATTTCCATGACTTTGTATAGATTTGAGTGTTTCTCTTGGAATTTATTTCCAGTTTTATTCCACTGTGGTCTGAGAAGATACATGGTTTGATTTTTATATTTTTGAATTTGCCAAGACTTGTTTTGTGACCTAAGATATGATCAATCCTGGAAAATGTCCCATGTGCTGATAAGAAAAATGTATATTCAGTAGGTTTTTTTGGTGAAATGTTCTGTAAATGTCTATTAGGTCCATTGGTTCTAGAGTCCTGTTTAAGTCCAGTGTTTCTGTATTCATTTACTGCTTTAACAGTCTGTCCAGTACTGCCATTGGAGTGCTGAAGTCCCCAGCTATTAAGATGCTACTGTTTATTTCTTTGCTTAGATTTGGGAGCTCCTGTGGTCTTCTTAGCAGCATGAATTATACTGGTATGTCCAGTTTAATCTCTGAGACAGTAGGTGGTGCCTGTGGGTAAGAGTCAACCACCCCATGTATGATTTGAGTCAGTAAATGCTGTAATGGGCTGTACAAGTTGTCCTTCCTGACAGTAGGTGAAGCTTGCTTGCCAAAGAGCCAAATGCAGTGTTTTCAGGATCAGTGACTGACTCTAGCCCCTCAGGAGAAGCACTTGAATGCCCCAGGTGGTGGGTGGGGTCCTGGGGCTTCCTGGGGACTCCTTATTCTCCACCACAGCAGAGATGGGTGGAGGAGCGAGACTGGGCAGGGCTGGGCTGGGTCAGGTGAGCCTGCCTTCAGGCTCCTCAGAGGTGGGTACAAGAGCTGTCTTGGCAGAGGTCAAGGGGCAGCTTGCAGGCTGCCCCCCACTGGTGGAGAAAGCCACCAGTGACGGCTTGACGCAGCCCCACCACACCAGAAAGTCTGCTCACGGGGGAGGGGCCATCTAGGATTCACAGACTGGCAGTCAGGGGGAATGAGTTTTGCCCCATGGCTACCGCAGTCTGGGCAGGAGTTGGGAAATGTTTGTGTGGGGACCAGTGACACAAAAACCAAAGGGCTGAAGCTCCCTGGGGAGGACAAAGGCACACAATGGGTAGAGAAGCAGTATAGCACCCGCCATCTCTGCTCAGATCTGTGGTGACTGACGGGGAGTGACCCCAAAGGGACTGGCAGCCTAGTGCTTTGTTTTCAAGAAGCTCCCAGTTCACTAGTGGCAGCAGCAGCTTTGGGGCTCATGAGGGTAGAAAAGCTCTCCAGTAGCTTGGGAGCCTGCCGACCACCAGAGGTGTGAGGGAAGGAGAAACAAAACCCCCACCTACCGTTTCCACAGGACTCCAAGTTTCTCCCGGGTTGATCTCTGCCAAAATCTTGCTCCTTCTTATTCTGTTCCACAACTTCTTCTCGTGGAATCTCTGGTACGTTCTGGCAGTTTTCCCTCAGAATTACACCTAAGCTGTGTATTTGTTCACCTAAAACTTTTCCTTCTTTCTGAGACAATCTAGTGACCTATGTCTCTATGCAGCCATCTTGAAGTTTAGGTAAAAACATCAAGAAATTCCAGTGGAGGAGATATAGTACTCTAAGTTGGTTTTATATTTCTTCTGATAGGGAAAAATGATTCAGAAGACCAATGGTTTGTTCATGTTTAACGTTCATCAAATATGTAAAAAGCAAAATATATATTTACTACTTACCATATAAGTACTAGAATTATACTTGAAAGTGATATTATGACATACATTTTGTTAGATACAAAACCAATATATGTTGAAAAATACATCATGAATGTATGGATCCCACATTTAAAATGACTTTAAATAGTACTTCAATCAGGTCTCTAATTTCTACTTGGAACATGGAAGAGAGTTGAATATGAAGACCACAATTACATAAGCTTGAGCCATTAGAGAAATAAATATAACACACATAAACATGAAGAGTTTATTTTAAATAAATCAAATATCCTGATGCCAAAGCCACAAATTATGAAATTGTGTTTGGTTTTCATACTAACACCAGAACTTCAAAATGGCATCCACAATTAACTGAACTTCTTCCTGCACTCTCAGTTTGTACTGTGCCAACCCACATATTCAGAAAAATACATAAACGTGTACCCATCACTGATGTAATTTGTGGTCAAAAGACGGAGCATTGTAGAGACCCTGTAGACATCCTCAGTCAAAGGTCTTCATGACAGATCATTTAAGTTAGGTCAAACATTAAAAACTAACTGTTTTACTGTGTGATTGAGGTTTGTTTTAGGCCATCTTATAGGAATAAAATAATGTGTGAGCTGTGTCATATTTTTAAAAATATGTGGAAATGTAGAAGGTAAAAAAAAAAAATAACTGCAAGAATATAAAGACTTCTTTGAAACAGCTTAGGTGGTAGCTGGGTTTTCCCACATAGCATTTATTTTCCTTCTGTGCCTTTGCCTTGACACATTAAGTGCAGGGCACAGTGTCCTTATGCATTTCTAAACCTGGTCCCTTTCTAAAGTTATCTACAGAATCGGATCATGGCACAGAGGTCCAAAGAGCATGGCCTTTGCAGCCAGACAAATCTAAGATTTAATCCTATCTCTGTCTTCTACTGGTTTTTGGCCTTGAGCAAGTCATTTTTCCTGACTTGGAGTTACAAAATCTATAAAATCAGGATAATAAGACCTACCATTGTAGACTGTTGTAGTAATGTCATAATATGTTTTTTAAAAGGAAAACATGGAGCCTGTCTTGTGGCTATAGAACTACGATAGTCATGATTAGTGTTATCATTGTTATGTGTCATCTGCATCAATGAGGCTATCAGCAGCTCCTTGAGGGTTGTTTATATTGCTCTTGCTGTCTGCCCTCACTTTTTGACTCTCACTGTTCTGCTTATTTCTAAGAACCACTTTATCTGTATCTGATAATGCTTTCCCTCTTATGTTTCCATGCAGCACCAAAGGCAAGGAAGACAGACAGATAGACATGGTTATCCTCAGGGAACATGAATATGATTTTAATGACCAGAGATTCAGGAGAAATGCCCTAAATCTCCGTAAATATAAGTGAACTATTTCAAGGAATGGCTGTTTTAAGCCACTTTTAATATGGTAGATAATAATGATTTAAGATTTCAAATTTAGAGAATAGAATACCAAAGATTAACAGACATCTGTTATATTTGGAAATAATACTTTTTAGCTCTTCACTCATTCCAGCAGTGTGTTCATTGAAGATAGTGCCTAATAGGTGTGGAGAACAGGAAGGAAGAATATGCCTTCTTGGTCCCACTTTCTAACACTTTCTCAAGAATTCTAGTGTGGGCAGGACATAGACCCATAAATGGACTTAACTACAGAAATAGCCCTTCTGGTTGGCACCCAAGATGTAATATAGTCCAAAGTACATTACATCATTTTAATTTTTAATTCACACTATAATATCTCAGGGAAATTGTTCTTTAGAGAAAAAATGAAGAGGATTATTTAATATTATCAAAAATACATTCCTCATATCATTGTATGTAAATATCTAAATGACTTAAAACCATTGGGATATGAAATTATGTAAGATCCATCCAGTAAACCTATGATGTCATTATTCTAGGTAACATGAATAATATTTTTACTGCATCTCTTTATCTTATTTTTTAAAAGCTTATGTATATATTTTCTTGACCTTTCATCTTCTGGTAGAAGTTTGAAATGGCTGGATCATAGGGACAACATGAACATTTGTGATCTTATTATTTTAGATGATTAATCTTGTTGTGTAAACAACCCCCTCATAATCCTTGATCAAACACTTTTGCTTTTCTTAACTCACTTAAGAATAAGAATACTAGTTTTGTAAAAGAAACCATTTGGTTTTGAGAGCTACATAGTTTTGCCTTCCCCAAAACAGACTAAATGACCAGTAGTGACTGTTATCAATGAAATAATATGCACACTTTTGGTTTACTTTGTAGGTGCATCTACCCTATCTCCAAGTCTTCTCAGCTTACTTCTGTCTGTCCTTGGCATCCTCGTCTACTTGGAATTCTGAATGTAATATGACAGCTGCTGTTCCCATCCCATCTCAGAGGACACGCTTCATCCCTGGGATGACTACAATTCCTTCCAATTTCTGTGGCTCCACCCTAAGCCAAATAAATTATACTTTAACAAACTATCCAACTGATTTACAACACACATTATGACTGAGGCATTCAGGAACCCCTTCATCCAAAAGAATAAACTTTTAAATGGATATAAATGATTTTTAACTCGTTCCAATATGCCTTATAAACCACTTAACCTGATTCTGTGACAGTTGCATGATTTAATTCAATGGGACAAGTTACAGTGTTCAATTCAATACTATAGGCTGTAGAGTGAAAGTAAAATCACCATACACAGGTGCTTTAAATTTAATAACAAGTTGTGAAATATAATAGAGGTTGAAATGTTGGTCGTATGTGGTAAACGTAAGAGTAATATGGTCTCTTGTACTATCCTCGCTGTTTTAGGTCCTGCATATTTTTGAGCGGCCCCTGTCATTCGTGACATTATGAGTTTTCTTGGGGAAAAAAAGTAGAGTATAACTGAAACATTTTGACATAAGTCCCATTTCCAAATTATTTTTTCTGAATGAGTTGAAAGATTTTGAATTTTGAAAACCAAATTCTGGAACTTACTATCAGTATTCTTATTTTCAAAGTAAGTAATTTTCTAAATATTTGATTTTCAGAATCAGTAATACATTTCAGTTAGTTTTTAATAATAAAGTGAACATGCCATATGAAGATTTTTTTACTTTTGTATTCTACTCTGAAATTATTTTATGCTTTTCTTATCATCAATTTCAAACCTCAAAAATCACAACCCATCTAGAGTATCATGATATTATTGTATTCGTTCATATGTGGAATGACGAATTTTGAAAAACAGAGTGCTTCCTTTTTAATTGAGATGTGACAGTTTTCACACAGCTAGGAATAAATGACAGTTAAATGAATATTAAAATTACCTAATAATATTCTAGTATCCTCATTTTTGTGCTTCATTCCTAAATATAACCTTTCTTTTTTTGGAGATGTGGGATCAAGAAATCAGCTGTAGGTCAGAAAAGCTACGGAATTTCTTTTTTTGTTGTTTTTTAATTTTGTTTGAAGCTCATTTCCCACTTTAATGCAATACTGAAAAGTGGCTAAAAATACCAAATCGATATATTGCTAATGGTACTTTGAAGAGTATGCAAAACAGGAAGGCCAGGAGGAGACAGATAATAATGTGTCTTTCCAATGGTGTCTCCCAAGTGTTGGTGCTTTGGGTTTTTATAGGTTGTGAAAAGGAAGATGCACATTTCTTCATTCTCCACGGTGTGCACAGAAATGTGTTTGAGTGTGGATGTAAAAGAAAATCAAGTAAATAAAGAATTAGCTGGCTCATGAAATAGTGCAATGTCAGATAATTCAAGAGGTATAATCCTATTTTATTAGCACAACGTTGCTAGCTAATTAGAGATAGAGTTTATCTTTTTGGAAAGGATACCTTATAGGTTCATAAAAAAAAAAATATTTAAGGAAGCAAAATAGAACTACTACTACTTTACCCCCCTTTCTTTAATTTGTATAATTTTTGTACTATATATCTATGTGTAAATGTTTAGAGCCTTCATTATGAAAATATCAATAAATATTTCATTAGTTTACATTTAACTCTTTGTTATAAAATGAAACTTTTTAAAATAAGTGAAATGGATGATTTCCCAGTGGAAGTATGTCAACAGTCTTTAGATCGTTGCCAGATTTCATAAAATATTTAATTATTTGAAAAAGAAACACAACGTCTTCATACTTTAGGGGAAACCAATATTCTGTAAGCCTTCTGTACAAATGTTTGTGTTTTCATTGTTACACTTGGGGTTTTCCTTTTGCAATGTGACCCATGTTGGGCATTTTTATATAATCAACAACTAAATCTTCTGCCAAATGCATGCTTGCCTTTTATTTTCTATTATATGGTAATAGCAAGCAAAACTGGTTAGATTTTGCATGAAATGGTTCTGAAAGGTAAGAAGAAAGCAGACTTTGGAGGTTGTTTAGTTTTAAATTTCTGACAGAGATAAAGTAGATTAAAATCTGTTATACACTGATAACTCAAACTTTTCATTTTCTCATATAGTTGTACAAATTTAACTGGGACCATCAGTTTTAAATTGTTGTCAAGCTAACTAATGTATCATCTGCTTTAAGACACAAGATTCTTAATTAAACTTTATATAGATATAGATACATCTGTCATTTCTTTGTATTTCAGGAAAGGTGATAGTAGTTTTATTTGATACTGATAAATATTGAATTGATTTTTTTAGTTTTTTTTATCATTTTTTCAATGGAGTAGTATAGGACTGTGCTTTGTCCTTTTTATGAATGAAAACAAATTATAAAGAAATAAATGTCTTACTGTTACCCAAGAAA
The DNA here is from genome assembly GCF_000956105.1 of Propithecus coquereli. Lineage (NCBI taxonomy): Eukaryota > Metazoa > Chordata > Mammalia > Primates > Indriidae > Propithecus > Propithecus coquereli. The sequence goes on along the minus strand of NW_012137191.1, from coordinate 7,032,156 downwards.
TAACAACTGTCCTTTCAATTTACCTACAATTTAAATTTATTTTTAGAAGGTTTTCATTATTAAGTTCAATAGCATGGAATAAATATTACCGGTTAAGTAACAGTCAAATGCTTAAAGGGTTCTACAGAAAGTATACACATAGAAACACACACACACACCCACACACACCCACACACACACACAGGCATTGTTACATTGAAATAAGATCACCTAGTGGGATAACTTCAACTCATGGAGATGTCAATGACTATCACTCATTCTAAAGGTAGACACTAAAGTAAGCTGCTAGATGCTGAAAAAATGAGACTGTTTAACCCTGAATGAGCTGAGAGTCCAATAGAGGAATTGGCATGAAAGCATGAATGTACAGGCAAGAATTTGCTACAGGTAAAGCCTCTGAGTCCTGAGACAGACTGGGCCCAGCATTCTGAATCCCAGGGCTTCCTGTGCTCTGCCTGCCTTTTTCTCCTGTGTTCCGACTGTGATTTCGCGTAGCCGTCCTGACCTCTCTTCCTGTTTCATGGAGCTCGGTTCACCCTGGATCCTGGTTTTTCTTTGTGGATCCTGCCTTCATTTCTCAACCTCAAGTATTAGATTACTTCCATCCTAATACTTTGCATTTGGTATTTGACCTTCAACGGACCCCAGCTCAGATTCTCCAGGCTTTGGGAAATTACAGCTTCTTTCTGTGAAAGCGTGTGCTGCGTTAGTGATTCTCAAACCTGGTTGCCCATGGGGATCACCTGGAGAATTTGAAAAAATAAAATGGATTCTCCAGGCTCCCAGGCCAGATTTACCAAATCAGAATCTGGGGAGTGAGCTATAATATTGGGGGGTGTTCAGAAGTATCTGATAGGGAGTCAGTTTGGACAATCACATTTTTACGATTACTACAAGCTAGATTAAGTGATAGTTTTTAACTGGACAATATATTTCAACATTATGTCTACATAATTTACATATCTCTTTTAAAAAATCCATTACCTTGGCTTGCCTAAAATGATGGTTTGCTTATGATTTTTCATATCTTTTGTTCTATATCTTAATATCAAAATATTTTACACATTTTGTCTGACAAAAATATCCCCTAACTTGTTTGTATGTAAAAATTCAAGCAGCAGACTAAAACACACCTCAGAAGATTTCTTCTCTAAAGGCATGTGAACTTTCCTTACTTTTTCTTTTTTCTTTCTTTTTTTTCCTTCATGATATTTGAAAAATTAATCAAATTTTAATACTTAATTTCCTGAGAGTATAATCTTCTGGAGGTTGCTAATAAAAAAGACTGATGAACAATGCCTCCCCCTAAATGTCAACATTTGTTTTTGTCAGAATAGAAACATAGTGGTTTTGAATGAGTTGACTTACAAACTAGTTTATAGGAGGCCAGCATTATGTTTCAACATTGTTCATCATATTTTAAAAACAATTTTCACTTTTGAGTTACTAGATATAAATCTGATACTTGGGGAAATAAATATAGGTCCCTCCGATGCTATTAACGAATTTGGCTCTAGAATTCCGTCAGGCTCATCCTCAGGCAAAAACCAAGTGAAGAAACTTGGTCTTTATCTCTCTGTCCCCTCAATTCAGGCTCATTTTGTTTCCATGGATGTTGCCTCAAAAGCAAAGCCTAACACGCTCATCTTTTCTTGTATCAGTTTCCTAGGGCTACAGTAAAAATTACCATAAACTGAGGGGCTTACAGCAACAGAAATTTATTCCTACACAGTTCTGGAAGCCAGAAGTCTGAAACCAAGGTGTCAGCCTGCCTTCTGGAACCCCTGAAGGAGAATCTGCTCCATGCCTTGCTCCTGGTTTCTCTTCTCATGGTTGCAGGCAGTGTGTGGCATTCTTTGGCTTTGCAGCTACAACACTCCAGTCTCTGCCTCCTGTCACATGGTATTTCCCCTGTGTGTCTTTGTGTTCAAATTTTTCTCTTTTTATGTGAGTCATTGGATTAGGGACCACTCTAATCCAGTATAACCCCATCTTAATTTTATTATATCTACAAAAGCCCTATTTCTAAACAAGATCACATTCACAGGTTCTAGGTGGACATACATTTTGTTTCAACCCATAATAGTTCTGTTTTTCTCTTTTTAAAACCTGTGTATGAGCCACTCACACTAATGCAGATGTGATTGAAATGCTGCTCTAAGCATCTTTTCAGAAAGCATTTACGTCTATAATGTACAACAATATGCATGAATTTCAAATGCATTATGTTAAGTGAAAAGAAGCCAGATTCAAAAGGCCATGTGATTTCATTTATGTGACATTCTAAAAAAGGCAGAACTCTAGGGACAGAGAACAGATCAGTGATTGCCAGGGGTTGGTGGGGAGGTGGAGGGTCTGACTGCACAGGAGCAGCATGAGAGAACTCTTGGGGGCAATAGAACTGGTGGTGGTGACTCAGATCTATGCATTTGTGACAACTCATAAGCTTGTGCACCAAAAAAGTTTCGCAGTATGTGCATTTAGAAAGAACTTTGTGAAAATGAGATTATGAAAAAATCATGGGCACTGGACAGACCTGGACAGACCTATGATAATATTCTAACATTGCCTGTTATTACCTGTGACATCTTGGACAAGATATGCAACATTTTGAGGCTAAGTTTCCTCTTCTGTAAAATGGGGGTAACACTCCTCAATGATTCAGAATTCTTTCAGTTGCAAGAGACAGACCACTCAAATAGTTTAAGGGGGAAAAAAGGAGTTTGTTGGCTCAAATACTGAGATCTCTAAAATGCAATAGATATAAGGGTGTAAATAACATTCTCAGGGACCTGCCTCTCCATCCATGGATTCTGCCTCTCTGGCAGGCTGTCTCCTTGTGGCAGGAATCAGGGCTGCTAACAGTTCGAAGCCTACACTCCCCTGGTCAGTGGCCCCAAAGTAATAGAGCCTCTCTCTTAGACTTAGCACATATACCAAATCTCATTGAAGACTCAGATTATCTCCAGGAGTTTGGCATATTTTATTTAGCCATCCTGGGTCTTCTGTCCACCCTTCTCAGTAGTCAGAAGGTGGCAAAGACACTGTAATAGAAATTCCCACCAGGACTGCATGGAGTGAGGAAGGGATAGCAGGTGTCTGCTGGTACTGTGGTCTCCCTTTTGCTACATTTTAAATGCACACCATCCCAGTGATGAGGGTGAGGGGAAACCATTGTCAAGCAGTCCCATCTACCGTGTTTCCATTATTTCTAACAAAGAATAACATGAATATCAAGAAATAGTACAAATTTCCAAGGGTCTTTGAAACTTCATTGGAAAAGCATATCTATGTATATAATCATTCCAGTCAATCACAGGGAAGACATGTGTCATACTAAAGTGTTGAAAACACACGTACCGTTTTAAGTGAACTATATTAGTTGTTTATTTCCAAAACACAACCACAAAACCTCAGTGGCCTATAAATACAAACAATTGCTCACACATTTGGGCAGCCGTGGATCAGATATGTGGCTTTGCTAATCTGAACTGGGTTCCCTCCCATGTTTGGGAGTTGGCAGACAGCTGTTCAAGGCTACTTTTAGATGGGGCCTTTAGGATAACTTAGCTCTAGTTCACTTTTTTCCCAACCTCCAGAAGGCTAGTCCTGGCATGTTCTCATGGCAATGACAGAGGTTCAAGAATGCAAGTAGAAACATGTATGTACTCTTTCAAGCCTTTGCTTGCCTCCTGTCTGCTGACATCCTATTGACCAAATCGAGTCAGATTATAAACCCAGAGCCAAGAGGCATGCTTTAACCTTAAAGTTAAAGCAAAGGGTGTGGATACAGAGAGGTTTGAAGAATTGGGGCCAAATGATGCAATCTACTACAGATACAAAATTCCACTGGAGAAAAGAGGCCATCAATTTTACCATTAAAAAAGAAAAGTACTCCTAATTAAACTATGAAGATAACACTCCGTTTACTTGTCATGTAGAATTTTTAATTTATTTTTATTGAAACATTTCTTTAGATGTAGATTTTTTGATTTGTTATTCTTATGCACAGACAAAAAGGAAACTATACAAAAAACAAATTGTGTAAGATAGTCCTAAGAGTTCTCTACATTCAGACTACAACCCTTCTAAATCATTTTGAAACTCTGAGTAGTTGATATTTGTATTTTGCTGCAAAATATCATCCTTTGGTGGTATTGATATATACATTAATTCTTAAGAAGATGCTCCAATATTTCTTTCAAGCTACTGATGCCCATTCTTCAAGTATTTTATCGATCTCGTCAGGTATTAACAGAAACTTATTGTAGTTATTAAAAAATATGTCCACAAATTCTTCCCTTTAAGAAGTGAAACTTACTTCCAGTTCCCGTGAGGGTGTGCTGAATTTATTGACTCACTTCTAGAGAATAAAATGAAGCAGAAGTGGTAGCGAAGGACTTTGGAAACTAGGTCATAAAAATCCAGTGTGATCTCCATCGTAGTCATTCCCTATCTTTCTTGGACCAAGGAGAAGCCAGCTGCCATGTTCTGAGGGCATTTTGTGAGCCCTGTGGAGATGCTCACATTGTGAGGATCGGAGGCATCTGGTCCTGGGAGCGAGCCATCTTGCGAGCACATCCCCCAGCCTCAGTCATGCCTTCAGATGACAACAGCCCTGGCTGGAAGCCTAACTGCAGGCTAATGAAAGACCTAGAGCCAGAATCACCCAACCAAACTGCTCCCGAATCATAACCTCCAGAACTGTGCAAAACAGTAAATATTTATTATTTTAAGCCATTACATTTTGGAGTATTTTATGATACAGTAATAGACAACTGTACAATTAACATACAATGAAGACTCCTAAATGACTTGTTCACAAGAATTTTAAGCAAATGAAGTTTTCCAGTCTGGCCAATAGAAATAACAAAGGTATTGCTACATGTCCAGCTATGTTCATGAATTTCTGTACACTATAACTTTTTGGTTGCAATGTTAAATCATAAGGTGCTTAAAAAGCAATTAAACTCAACATGTGTTATCTTCAAAATACTTCCAACTCAGTTGAAGTAATGAAAATATAAACACCTATGACTAAAGTCACTTATGTGCAGGCAATGACTACTGTGTCATAGTTTATCCTGGATGAGAGAAATTGAAAGACACCACTGATTGTAAGGTACATCCTATTTTCAGAGATGATAACATGTAAAAAAATTGTATGTACAAGAAATACAATATTTAACAGTTTTATGGACACTTATAGCTCCTGTGACTACATTTAGGGTAAAGAAGGTGAACGTTACATTTAGGGTAGGATGTTGAAGGGTATTTGTTTGCCTTACTGAGGATGCAAGTGCTGGCTAGGATCCCAGTGCTGAGCCAAGATGAGCATGGCTGTCCAGGGAAGTGGTTTCTACCTTTACTGCTACCATAAAGGCAACAGCTCAGAGAGTTCTTTCTGATTCAACTCTTTCACTGTTTCTTTTCCTCTTCACAGAGCAGTACAAGGCTGTAATGTAATAAGGATTCAGTATGTATATAGCGAATGGATTGTTGAATGAAAAATAAGGTTTTTAGACTTTCAGTGTTTTAGCACATTTTGCTAGAATTTTTTTTGTATTACTTGATTGATAATATGCTTTTTCCACATATTCTAATATTATGAGATCTCTTGAATACAAGAGAACAATCACCTTCTGACAATGTTGTGTTAACAGGTGCGAGTGTGTAAAAACTTTTAGGTAGAGAATAGGTTCAATGAAGTGTAATCACTAAAGGGCAAGAAATTTTTACTTGTACCCACAGGGCATAGCCAGGACCTCCTTCTCTATTGTTTCTATTACACTCCATTTCTAAGTGTTTGCATCCCAGGACCACGAAATCAGTTTGACATAATCAGTAATGCCCTACAATTGTGGCACACACAAACACACTATGCACAATGTCATGCATGTTTATTATTTATTTATTTATTTATTCATATGCTTTATTATGTGTTTCCCCATTTTACTCCAATTCCACATCCTACCATGCCTTTGCTGTCTTGTATCCCATGGTTGTCTTTTCAATTCATCTTTTTCTTCTTATTTATATGCTGTTCTATGAACACTAAATAGAATCATTATATTTGTTTATTTACATAAATTATTATTTGCTGCATATTTTATTATTTCCTAGCATTATTTTTTAATTAACATTATTTTTTTCTAATCTATCCATGTTGCTCTATGCAGGTCTGATTTATTCTTCTGGCTAATTTTACTGCATTTTAGTCCTTCCTTCCCACTCTATTTTGAAATCTGCCCACTAGAGACAATTTCACAGCAAACATTTATTTGTATACTTCTTTATGTACCTCTGTGATAATTTTTCTGGGCTATATATTCAGTAATAGAGTTACTGGATTATAGTATAAGTATATAACATTATTTTATCATGCATATTCATTCATTCAACAAGGGACTTCTCTTGGTGTAAAAGATATAGCAATGAACAAAATAAAGTCATACCAATTTGAAAAAGTTAATTCAATTTTCACTTCCTTTAACACTTGAGGATTTCCATTTCCTCATCCAAACTTAATACTAGATAGAAACAAAGTTTAACCCACCTGGTTGTGTGATGCTGAACATTTCTTTGTATGATTATTAACTATTTATATTTTTCTCTTCTGTGAATTGCCTAGTCATATCAAAACAGTTTTCCTATAGAAACCTTAAAGATATACATACCTTGTGAGCAAGCCATTTCACTTATGAGTATATAGGATAGGAAAATGTGTGTATATGTGCACCAAGTATCAGAATGTATGCTACCACTGCTCATAATAACTCAAATTTAAAATCAACTCAAATGCCCATCAATAATAATTTAGATAAATACACTGTGTATTGAATGAATCAGTGTTCAGAGAAAGAGAGCCAATAGAATAGGTAGATAGAAAGATAGATAGATGGATGGATAGATAGATAGATAGATAGAAAGATGATGGATAGATACTTTTAGGGACTGACTCACATGATTATAGAGACTGAGAATTCCCACTCTCTGCTGTCTGCAAGCTAGAGGCCCAGGAAAGTCCAGTCCAAGTACAAAGGCCCAAGAACCAGGAGTCCTGGTGTTAGAGAGCAGAAAGAGAAGGATGTCCCAGTTCAAACACAGAGAGTGAATTTACTCTTCCTCCATCTTTTTGTTCTATTGGAGCCTTGGACAAATTGGATGATGCCCACCCATACCAGGGAGGGCAGGTCTTCTTTACAGCCTACTGATTCAAATGCTAATCTCTTCCAGAAACACTCTCACAGGTACACCCAGAAATAATGTTTTACCATGTATCTGGGCATCCCTTAGTCCAGTCAAACTGATACATAAAATTAACTATTGTGGGCATTTTTATATAATGGAATATTATAAAGTAATTAATGTGAACATCCTACTGCTACATTCAACAAGAATGAATCTCACAATACATATGTTGAATGAAGAAGCCAAACACAAAAGAACACATGCTGTAAGATTGCTTTTTAAAAAGTTCAAGGACAGCAATTCCCCTGGTTTGATCATTATACATTCTATGCATGTATCAAAATATCACACATACCCCCCAAATATGTACAACTATTATGTATCCATAGAAAAATGTCCAAGGAAGAGAAAAATTATTTCATTAGAAGTCAGAATATTGATTATCTTTGGGAAGATGGGTGAGGGTAGTAACCATAGCAAGTATGAGGAGACTTCTGTGGTGATGGTTTTTCCTGAGCTGGTGCTAATTGCACTGTGTGAAAATTCATTAAGTTGTACACTTACGACTTGTGTACTCTTCTATATCCATACTATGGTTCAATAAGGAATTAAAAATTCAATAAACCTATTTGTGTATTAGTCTGCATTTATACTTTTGTCTCAAAGTGAAATTGTTAGGATAGAAAGTGTGACTATTTGTCACCCGTATCTCCCACAAAGGACTTATAAAGTGTATTTTTCTTAACAATAAATGCAGTTGACTAAAGAACAAATTATAATCCAGCATGGTAAGTCCTATGACAAGGAAAAGTTAAGATGCTATGGAAGAGTAGTAGGCTTAGCAATATCAGTCTAGGACTCAAGGCAAGTTTCTAAGGGGAAATGATGTTTAAGGGGCTACCTACAAAGAAAAAAAAAAAGACTGGGTATTACACAGGGAACAATGAGGAGAAGAATATGTCTGGCAAAAAGAAAGGCACTGTGAAAGGACCAAATTGAGAGAAGCCCAGTGAGGTCCAGAAGTTGAAAGAAGGACAATATGGCTGCAGTATGGGCATCGAGGCTGGAGTGACAGATGGAAGTGGATGGTGAGGGCCCTGTAAGTCCTGCTAAGGAAATTCTGCTTTTTCTTACATGAAATAGGCTGCATCAGAGGGCTAACAAACAGTGAAATAATAAAGCTCACATTTTAGGCTTAATTCAGACTATGGTGTATAGAGTGGCTTGGAAATGAACACTACTAAAGTAAGGGAAACCAGTCAGGAAGTAGACGGTCACAATAATCCAGGTGGGAAAAGATGGTAGCCTCAAATCCTCTTATGGTGAAGGGAAATGAAGAGAGTGGAAAGCATTTAGAGATATTTAATGACCACATAAGACAACTGATGAACTGATTAGATACGGTGGGTAGAAGAAATGAAAAAAGTTGAGTGTTAACTACCGGTTACAGATTTGACTGTTTTTCTTAGAAATTAACTAGTACTCTAAACTGACTTCAGAATGAATGTCTTTAAATATTTGCACTCAATTTTCAAAATTATAGCATTTAAATTGTGCTTATACTGTTCACAGCCTTGACTAGAAAAAAATAGAATATCTGGAGGACAGTGTAATGCAAGTTAGTGTGTTAAAGTAAAGTAAAAATCTGAAATATCTTCATGAGTCTAGAAGGACTTGCTTAGGTAAGCAGAAATAAATCATATTGTTCAAAAGTCCCTCTATTTTTTCATGGTTTATAAATGATGAGATTTCAGTTTCCTTTTGAGAATATGGTCACATAGATATTTTAAAAGAGGATACATTAACATTCCTCTCCTCACTTAATCTGCTATGCTCAGAAACATTGACTGACTGCTTACGTATTTGCCATTTCCAAAGCCAATTACTAGGGAGACAACTGCTGGTATTGAGTGATTTACAAAAGGTCCATCTGTCTGATGGATTTTAGATTTCTATAAAATTATCTCTTTTGGCTTTAAACAGTGTCCCTAAACTTGAGGAAAGAAAGCCAAAACCAAACAAATCAACCAATGACAAGCTATCCATGTTGACTAAAATTATTATTATTAAAATTATATTTAAGTATATACAGTGTAAAATCAGTTGTAAACTTCCTGCTCTGGTAACTCACACCAAAGAAAATTATAAAATGAAACAAAGCTACAAGGCTAGTAACATTCAAAATAAGGATTGATTTTATATTACCATTGATATTGTTTTGCTGAAATTAATTTGCTGCTCACAGCCCTGTACTGGATAACTGAATTCTCCCACCATATTTCTCTGTCCTAATTACTATCAAATCTTTTGGCAGACAATGCTGACATTTGGGCACCACTTAGTGCAAACTCATCATTTACCATTAAGTTCACATCTGTTTCTTTCTTGCTATACAGAGACAATAAAACAGTACTACTTGGTACCAATGGAATTGTAAACACAAACTCCAGGACTAAAATTATAGGAAATATTTAGTTACCCAGTGATCATCCAGAAGGTCCAGAATAGGGTCACATTATTTTTTAAGATATCAGCCAAAGATAATCATTAAATGATTAAAAGTTTTAAATTCTCCTTAAGAACTCTCAGAATTTGTGGGAAGCAGATTCTTAGACCAGAACCAGCTTGAGGAATACTAGATTGAGACTTGATAGGCAAGAATTCAAATGCAAATATTATTTGTAAAGAATAGCACAGGTAATCTTTTCACACCCTAACTCAAAATATTAAATAATTTGAGAAGGAAAGAGCCTTGAAGAAAAGGAAAGACAGTCCTCTTTGGCTTGAGTTAAGGGGCTAGGAAATGGTCAATATTTAAAGAATTTGTAATGATGGTATGAAGCTTCCAGACGGTACTAGAAGGCACTAGGTTACAGAGTCCAACGTGATCATCATCCAGGATAAAGAAAGTGATTAAAGAAGGTCTGAGGAAGAAGGTAAAGCATAATTTGAATACTTAAAAAAATGTGCTTGTGACTTTAGTAAATATTATAGATGCAGTTACATTATGCTATTCAGGTCAGCTATGCTCCTGAGAATTAAATTACTCAGGAAAGTAAAGAGGCAGATTTCAAAAATGACAACATCAGTCCCCAAAGGGATTGCTTATACTGCTAAGGCAAACAAGCTATCAGGAAAGATTTACTGATTGGCGTTTTTGACATATGAGACACTATTGATTTTGTACATTCATGACTTTCTCTCATTTGAATAGAACCATCTGTTTTTAAAAGGCAATCCTATTATGGACTGGCAGATTGCTGATTTCAGAAATGGCTCATCTGGCATGGAATGGCATATTCTAAACAATGAAGTTATGGGAAGATTTTACTTGAAAAGTCTTGGGAAACACAGCAGCTCTTTGAAAAAATAATTTACTAGGAGTCTTAGAAACCAAAGAGTTGAATCCCAGATCTAGAGATTTGGAGCTAGCTACATGATCCTTGTGGATTTCAGTTTTGTTCACTATAATAGGGAGTTTGCATAATCATTGGCTCAAAATCTCTTTATCTTCAAATCATCAAGTAGGAAAAGAAAGTTCTTCCAATTTGTATCCCGAAGTTTTGTAATATCAGTATTAAACAAAAAGAAATAAGTTATGTCTCCCTTTAATTATCCACTTGAATTTCACATATATCATATAAAGGGTATTTCCATCTCACCATACATATGTGCTTGGTCCTAAGGGCCTGTTACCTAAGCTGTACTGTCAAGCAACCTACTCTGTGCTTCAATTGCAGGAAGGAAGAAAACTACACTATATTTTTATGATACTGTTTTCATTATATCAGTCTGTGAAACAAAAATTATTCCAGCCTTTCTTACTACCACCCCCAGGAAAAAATATCTACTACTAGAACTTTATAGTGAATTTATTTTTCTGTTTATTAAGCATAATCAAGCACTCTTTTAGCTAGAGAATTGGTGCCTTCAAGCTGCCATGAAACTATATAAAATTGTGATTCATTAATGATCAAATAAAGAATGTGACCTATCTACGTTCCTGAAATATTTTCTTAATAAGAATGTATTTTTTGTTTTGTTTCATTTTACTTTTATCCTTTCTCCCCCTACTGCTTATTTTTTTTTTTTTTTTGACTTGTGATTAACATAACACTGTTTTTCCCAGTGATGAATCTTCAAGGCAAGCATTCTGTTTTCTGGCACTCAAGAAAGCTCAGTTTGGGTGGCCATTCTACAGAGGCACACCATGCCATGTGGGTGGGCAAGCCCCAAAATCAAAGAGCTGCCTCAGACTTCTGTCCCTGGTCTAACCACAAGAAGCCCTTTGATCTCCAGCTCCTCCCATCTTCTTTCCCCTCTGCGACTCTCTGCTCCTTCAGGTTGGGTTCCTGAGCCGCTGCCGCTTCTCTGCTCATTCTCTAGAATCCCATCGATCATTTCTGAGATTGCCTTCATTTACCTCCATCTTCTGATAACAGCTGTCAAGAACCTAGCGTTCTATAAAGTGTCTGTGGGATTCCCAAAATTTCAAATAGGTTACTTAAATAGGCAACCACTTAAAAAAAACCACACCACAGAATATCTGGCAATTGCTATGTAGAAAAGAAATGCTACAAGATTAATTTGGACTTTTCTGGCTTTGAAGAAGTAGACCCATAAAGTCAGGAGAGGGTGGGGAGGTAATGGAAAGCATCTGCTTCTCATGAGCTGAGGACACCTGGTAACACATTTAAATGTTATGACACGGACATTTTTGAGACTGTTAAGATACATTTTCTCATTAATTATTTAAAGGGTCTCCCAGATTTGGTTTGGTTTGGTTTGGATTTTGGTTGTTATCTTTGAAAAATTAGTTCAAAAGGTTTATAACAGATGTGAGGCTAAAATATAGACTTATTTGAACTTTCATGGTAAATTTCTGTTTATCTTCTCTCATAACTGGTGACTTCCAAGAATCAAACAATTGTAGACCACATATAATAAAATAGCTCATTAAATAATTTCCAATGTAAAATCTCTTAGGTGGCAAAATTGATAATTGCTTTAAAATTTTTTAAAGCAATTTATCATCCCTTGGATAACTGTATTTGTTTCTTATGGCCACTGTAACACATTACCACAAGTTTGGTGGCTTAAAAATAACAGAAATTTATTCCCTCACAGTTCTGCAGGCCAGAAGTCCCAAATCAGTATCACTGAACTAAAATCAAAGTGTTGTCAGTATCATAATCCCTCTAAAGGCTCTGGGGGAGAATCCATCCCTTGCCACTTCTAGTTTTTGGTGGCTGCTGGCATTCCTTGGCTTGTGGCCACATCATTCCAATATCTAGCCTGATAGTCACATTGACTTTTCCTCCTCTATGTGTAGTCAAATCTCCTTCTTATAAGGATACATGTCATTGCATTTAGGACCAACCTTGATAATTCCAGATAATATCCCCATCTTGAGATCCTTAATCATGCATGCAAACTCTTTGCCATGCAAATTAACATTTACAAGTTCTGGGGATTAGGACCTGATATCTCTGGGGGCCTTATTGAGCCTACAATAAAAACCATCTGTTTTTTCCTAATAAAGCTTCTTTTCATGGAGTGATTATCTCAATAAATAAATTCCCATAAGCAATTTGATTCTTTCACAATTAATGAGTTTATATTAATATCCTGATTAACAAAACATTTAAAACATTATACTATGCATTACCTGGTAAAGTTTTCAAATGATTTTGAAACAATATTTCCTAAAGGTTTGGTTTGACAAAATGACTTATCGACATGTCTTATTTCACACCCGAATCAGTATATTTACCAAGTGAATCTCCCCACATAATCAGCATCAAGGAATGGCAAGCGATAAATACATCAACTTTCCTACTCTTATTTCTTTCCTAGTTCTCTGGGACATAGGTGAAATAAAGTCCAAATTTTACCTTTTATTTAATATCTATAACTAAATAATTCTATTTATTATATAAATTATTAAGTATGTATATGGATTCTAAATCTGAGAATTTTCTAGGTACTGTCAATCTGAAAATTCATTCATTTCACCTGCACCACTGATAGTTTATCTCTTTTCTGTACTGACATGCAAGATTTTGGGGGAGCTTGCTACTATATTGAAGCTTCAATTTTTTTGAAGACACTACTGCATGAGCTGACCTTAAACCCCTCCTAGACTCATATTAGAAATGTCTTTATCGAGATGAGTAATTCACGTGTTCCCCAGGAATGATGCTCACAGGTGTGCAGTCTGAAGTAGCCACTAACACTGTCTCAAATTTGCTCCAACAGGGCTTTCCCTCCATCACCTAGTTATTGGGACTGTCTTATCTTCATTTCTCACATCCTTTCTTGGATGTCTCCCTAACACACTCTCCACGGGGAAACATACCACACAAACTTAAAAATTTCCCAGGGAGAAAACTAAATTCCTTGGCTATAAGTCTTCATTTCTGTCTATTTCCTCTTCAGTCACTTTCTGTCCAACCTGTATGCCACTCACTCTCTAATGTATTAAAATAGTTACCTGGTCATTTTCTTTTTGTACCTCTTCGAGCAGTTTATTTTTCTCAATAAAACAATTTACAGAGTCCATTTTTAAAGCACATGTTCAGGCAGCTATTATTTACTGTCCAGCATCCCTTTCCCCACTTTCCAGGGCATAACACCTCAACTTTCTTCCTCTAAGCCATGGGAGTTAGATTAAGTTAAACCCAATTAAACCCTAGCCTCATTACTAAGAGTTGGTCCTGATTGACTTACACCAGTTCTATCATGCTAGCTCTAGAGACTGGCACAAGGGTGGCATTTGAGTTAAGATGTGTTTGACTGCAAGCAACATAAAACTCATCCATTAGGACATCTAATTTATCTCCTCAAAAATTACAGACACAAAATAATTAGACTAGTGTCAGGCTTCTAATAAACAACACAAAGTAAGACAAGAGTAGAGATGCGTTTCAAGAAAGGTAAGGAAAGAAAATGCAAACCGCAGATCTGGGGAAATGCATTTTGAAGATGTAAGAACTCAGGGAATGCTCTACACATGTACCCTTTTTGAGAAATATACTATAGGATGAGCGTTATTCAACCTAAAGCAGACTAGAAAATTCCAGAGAAAGAACTGATGGTGAATATTGCACATAGTCAATTGAAAAGCTAAAATTTAAACCATAGTGAAGTCATAGAGGAATAATTTATAAACATTATATAAACATTATATGTATGTTCTAACAAAGTAGAAAGAATGCAACTTTAAAAATTTTAAGGGCAAGAAGAGTCAAAGTAGAAAAATATTATTAACTTTTGTATAGATTATAAATCGGATTCAACAGGTACCATTTAAAACTGGTATGGCAGATAGAAAAAAGGTTAAATACGGAAGAAATAATACTAAAGACACTATACAAAGTATTAATGCAAAATTAGCCACTCGCATAAAATATAAAGCTTCTTAATTACCAAAAGAAACTTTTTAGAAAGAAAAAAAAACACCACACTAAAGAGAAAAGGAAACATAGTAAATATTACATAGTATACATATATACAACATAGATGATACAATAGAATTGAGTAGTCAAAAAATAAATAAGGACATAAAATATCTAAACAACATAATAAGATAGATCTTTTTGGATATCAAGCCCTACACCCCAATAAAAAAGAATATATTTTTTTCTCAAGTACACAAGGTATAGTTGCAAAAATTGACTGTATCTTTAAGGCACATACACACAGGTAGTAAGTTCTACACAGTAGAAATAGTTTATAAACACACTCTGATACCAATGCAATACAGCTAAACTAAAACTAAAACGGAAATACAAAAATGCCCCACCTGGAAGGGACATATAAATGTGGAACGGGGCAAGGCAAGAAAGAATCTTATGGGAATGAATTAGAATTGGAGATAGTGTGAACTCATGCTCTCCAGAATATGTTTTTATTCATATGTACTAATACATATGTGTGTTTATGTATATAGGTGTTTACCCACACGTGCATATGTTTATCTATTTGCACATGTGTATGATGTATGTGGGTATGTATGTATGTGTACATACACGCATATATTTTCTAGTTCTGTCCACTGAAAGGGCAAAATTACCGCGATAGCAATGATTGCAATGAGCATATCTAGGTATGAGATGTTAGTCTCCGATATTATTCACCCTTAAAAGGGACCAGGACTCTTCTGATTAATGACTAATTCCAGGGCAGAACAGAGTAGTTAGGTACAAGATGACCCTGAAACATCTGTCATGCCAGAACGTAAGGAGGTATCCAAAACATGATGCGGAGTATTTCACAAGGAAATAGGAACCAAATATGGGACAATTTGAACAAGAAATTAAGGACAGTAATGAATTAAAAATCATTGAAAAATAAAAATCCATGAGTCCATAATAACATCAGAGAGAGAGAGAGAAATAAGAAATGGCAGAAGAGATAAGGGCCCTTGCTCATAATAAATGCCAGGTGCCAACTAGTAAATTGTCATATTTTATTTCTTTATTCTGTTAATATGGTGAGTTACACTGATTTTCAAATGTTAAACCAGTCTTGTATTCCTTGTATAATCCATTTTTACATTGCACATTTGATTGGCTAATATTTTGTTGGGGATTTTTGCGTCAATGCTTTACATTCATGAAAGACATTTATCTGTAATTTTCCCTTCTTTCAGTATCTTTGTCTAGTTTTAGTGTCATGGTAATCCTGGCCTCATAAAATGAGTTGGAAAGTGTTCCTTCTATTTTCTAAAAGAAGCTGTGTAGGATTAAATCATTTTCCTTTGTTCACTGTAGTCTTAGCATGGAGCAAAAGAAGTTTAAAAATGTTTGCAATTGATTTGAGACCTTTCTTGT
Source organism: Propithecus coquereli (assembly GCF_000956105.1). Classification (NCBI taxonomy): domain Eukaryota; kingdom Metazoa; phylum Chordata; class Mammalia; order Primates; family Indriidae; genus Propithecus; species Propithecus coquereli. Next base: position 7,016,131 of record NW_012137191.1, on the reverse strand, counting down.
TTTTCATATAAGGATTTAAAATGATAAATTTCCCTCTAACCAATATTCTAATTGCTTTGCACGATGTTTTGTTTTCACTGATACAGGTTACATATTTCCAACTTGTCTTGTGATTTCTTTTTTTGAACCATGAGTTATTTAAAAATATATTGTTCAATTTTCAAATATTTTAAGAGTTTTCAAACATATTTTAATTGATTTTAATTTAATATTTTTGTGGTGGTCTCTGTATGATTTTAATCCTCTTGAATTTGTTGAGACTTGTGTCATTTTCTAGCATATGATCCATCTCGGTGATTGTTCCAAGTGCACTTGAAATAAATGTGCATTCTGCTGTTTTGGTACCTTGTATTCCATAAATGTCATAGGTCAAGCTGGTAGATACTGTCTTGAAGCTCTGTTATTGGATGGGTACACAAATAGTATTGTTGTATATATTCTTGGTGACTTGATCCTTTTAGTTTCATAAAATATCTCTAGTAATGTTTCTAGTCTTAAAGTTTATTTTTTTCATACTATATAGCCACTCTAGTTTTCTTATAATTAGCGTTTGCATGGTCTAGCTTTTGGTATCCTTTTATTTTTTTGTTTAATATTTCCGTCTTTATATTTCAAGTGTATTTCCTCTACCCAGTATGTAGTTTTTATAATTCTTCCCAGTTCTTGTTATTAGCTCCTACCACCACTGTTTTTATCTCCATGCTTTTGCTTACTGAAGCCTTCACATGAGTCAAAGAATTGAAGAATGTTCTTGTAATTTAAAAAAACGAGTTACAGGATTGTGTGATCTCTTTTGAATTTTTCAACACAGGCAGAAAGAACCTATTAACAAAGACATATACGCTTTCCTTTGTGTTTTCAGGTGTGACTACTTAGATTAAGGTTTGTCTCTTTCTAGTATATATTTCCTGAAAAACCCAAGAAGTAGCCAACACTTTTCTTCCTTCTGATATTTTTCTGCTTGATAATTTAAACTTTGGCAGGCACATTATACAAGATGCATGGTGCTGTAGGAGGCAGTTTCATGAGCTGCTTTGCTAAAGCCTAGCAAGTTCTTCGGTTTTCTAATTTAGACTTTCCAATTTAGATTCCCAAGATAAGATTAGCTTCAGCCGCAGATAATATTGGCTTAAACAATACAGAAATAGATTCCCTTTCTTGTAGAAGTCTGGAGGTCCACAGAGGAAGGCTGGTTTGATAGTTTTTGTTCCACAAAGTCTTCCAGAACTTAGGTTCCTTTCAGTTCAATCTGTTTTTCTAAGGTGTGGCCCTTTTCTTCAAGGTCTAAGAGGATTCCAGGCAGTAGAATGGAAGACAGGGCAAATAAAAAGAGGTAAAGGGCATGTTCTGGTTGTTTTAAATGGAGCTTCCTGAAATCTACCGGATGATGGAGTGTCATCTATGTAGCAGGAAAGCCGGTAAATGTAATCTTTTTTCTGTAGAGGGCCTTGTACCCTAAAGATGAAGGCTGAAGCAAGAGAGTCCCTGACAGATCTAGCAATAGTGGAACATGTATCTACAAGGACACAGCCAGCTAGAATTGAGTGCAGACTCCCTCTCTGAAGGAGGCCTGTACTCTGCAGATAGCAGAGGCTGCCATCACTCCCTATTCTTAACCTACTAGGTAGCCTCCTGGCCCCCAGAAGCACTTGTTGATACCACTCCTGTTTTACACACTTCCCCCAGGGCAATGGCTGTCGGCTATCTTATACTTCATAACTAAGAAAAGTCACTATAGAAAGTTCTTGAAATACTATAAGCAATTTTAAAACTTCAATGCTGAAGCTAGTTATAATTTAGTTGAACATGCCATATATTGTTTAATATCTCTTTTACTAAAAGATATTGAAATAGCTTCCAATTTTATTTCATACAATCTTGTATGTACTTTTATATATTATATATATTCTTTATGTATTTTATATAAACAGTTGGCTCTTCATATCTTTGGGTTCTACATTCATGGATTCAACCAACTGCAGATTAAAAATATTTAAAAGAAATACAAATAGCAATATGAAAATAATGCAAATTTTAAAATATAGTAAAATAGGTATTTATGTAACATTTATATTGTATTAGGTAATTTAGAGATGATTTAAAGTATACAGGAGGTTGTATGTAGATTATACACAAATATTACTATGCCCTTTTATATAAGATACTTGAACATCCACAAATTTTGGAATTCACAGAGGGTCCTGGAACCAATCCCCCCATAACAGGGGACAACTGTACTATTATGCACAGATACACACAGGCACTGTATCTGCCTCACATAGATGCAGACATGGGTGTGCCATGAAATCCAATTAGATAATCCACGTATATCACTTAGGAGAGTGTCTGAAACATATAAGTGCTAAATAAAGAAAAACCTGAAAGATCAGATCTCAGAGATTATAGAAACTGCGACACTGCTAGATATATTTTTTAACTTTTATGAAATTGGTATGTGTCTTATAGTTGATGGTATCTCACAATCACGGTTGGACAGAAGGCATTTTAAAGTAGATGACCTTGGCCAACACGGTGGCTCACGCCTGTAATCCTAGCACTCTGGGAAGCCAAGGTGGGAGGATCCCTCGAGGTCAGGGGTTCGAGACCATCCTGAGCAAGAGCGAAACCCCCGTCTCTACTAAAAATAGAAAGAAATTAGTTGGGCAACTAAAAATATATAGAAAAAATTAGCCGGGCATGGTGGCGCATGCCTGTAGTCCCAGCTACTCAGGAGGCTGAGACAGGAGAATCCCTTGAGCCCAGGAATTTGAGGTTGCTGTGAGCAAGGCTGATGCCATGGCACTCTAGCCCGGGCAACAGAGTGAGACTCTGTCTCAAAAAAATAAAATAAAATAAAATAAAAATAAAGTAGATGACCTTGTCTGAGCACTTTAGAATTTGGTCATGATGTTAATATTGTCCTCACTACAGTTCAGTAATGAGCATGGTCCACATAAGTACCATACATATTGGTGTTAACATTCAAAACATCTTGATTATATAATGAGTTGGTATTTATTGAAAAAGTTATTGTGTATATAAAAAGACATAATGGAGCAGCTTCGCATACATTTTATATTCATGAAATAAATATTCATTGTTGAGGAAATAACTGCAAGCACTAAAATTTGCTGATTGGGTGTCAGTGGCTTGGAATCAAATATGTGAGACTAAAAAGTGCTCCATCAACTACCCTCTTTACAGCAGAGAATTAAGAACTCTGAGTCAAAAAGTGATTTACAAGGGAACTCTGAGTCAAAAATGATTCACAAAATGAAGAAGACTTAGGCATACCTTAGCCAATTTATTTCACTTATATTTTTCTTTCTGTAAGCAAGAGTGATATATGACAAAAATATATTTCTAAGTATGTCTAAAAGAGCTCTTTTGCAAAGTAAGAAAATTTCTAACTGGTAAAAAGTTATCTATGTAATTTGAACATTTTTCTATATGATATGTACAGTAATGATATTAATATATGTTATCATGGTAATGGTGATGTGTAGCATCTTTGATGAAATGTAGAAATGAATAGCTTCTTTAGTACTCCAGTATATTGAGATCCTGATATAATTCCAGTCAAGATTTAAAGTCCAAGAAGAAGGACATAAATAGTCATGTTTAAATCACATGTCAATCCTTTGTCCTTGAGGAGAGTGGATACATTGATTGGCAGTTTCAACACAATTTAATTCAATGAAGATGAGATAGATTCCCAAAAAAATATGAGAATCTTACTACAAAAAAGAAGGGGACATGGACATTGAGCAATCAATGGGTAAAAACAAATGTGATATATTAATTTTAATGATAGAACACTGCCAAGATATATTGTTTAAAAAAAAACTGAAGCAATTTAATCAACAGAGAATATAAATCTTTCAAATCTTCAACATAATGAAATATTCTGATTATTAATTGCTCGCTATATGTGGTTACATGTATATCTTAAGTCTATCATTTCACTTATAACTTTGTTTACATGGTGATTTTTCACACAGATAATTTTTTTGATTTTGCCAAGCATATGGATCTCCCAACCCATGAAGGAAAGGCAGTTAAGCTCAGCAGAATATGTTCTCTGGAAAGCAGCCAATGTAACTGAGTTCACTGCAGCTAGAGAATGGGTATAGATCCTCCAATATGCTGAGCAGATAACTAACCAGGCTGTCCAAATTAGTAAGTGTCAGGAATTTTTCCCCAGGTGTCAACAGAGGGGCAGGTCTCTCCTAGGTCACTGGGTCTTCATCTCCTTCCTCCTTCATGCCTTGTTGTAAATTACAGTATACAGAAGACAGCTTCATAGGGTCACTCTTCATCCTTGGGGTTCCCCAAATTTCAGGATGGTGTGGAATCCTACCAAGCCTCTACTGTTAGGTTAAATAGTCCATGTGTACCCACAACACACCCTTGTTCGACACTGACTTTATTCCATTACTTCCATATCTTGAAAAAGAGGGGATCACATACTTGTGGAATTTCAGTCTTTCAGACATCTAGGTTTTCTTTCTGTCTGGGCTAAACTTCTACCACTGCAGTAAAGCGGTAAGTATGAAAAGGCAGTATTTACCCCAAGTAGTTTCTCGTAAATATTCAAAAGTGCTAACAGAGATGGAAAATGTGTATATGTAACTTTGCAATTTAGAAAATAAGACCAATAATCACTCAACCAAACATTTTGACTTAGTGATTATTTTTTATACAACCTGGTTTTATTTTTTGTACTTTACAATCAGTTTGTTTGTTTTAGTCTGTAAACATTAAGGCTGATAAGAGAATTCTTAACATCAGAAATATAACTTAGAAGGACATATTTTCATTCATACAACATAAAAATTAAATCATGCCTTTACCCTTCATGTTTTATGATAGGGATGTGTTTGTAAACACATATTTTAAAACTTAAAAATGTTATGAAAGCAAATACCTGAACTGATGCAAAAGAATCACTTTAAACCAACATGTGTAAAGCAGAACTTCTTGCAACATCAATCTTACCACAAGTGTGTGGAATGTTCACAGAAAGCAATTCTACATTCACACAATAATCCATTTTAAGTGCTGGTGATTATGATTTGTGTGTGGTACTGGCAACCACAAATACTATTATTTTTGAAAAGCAATTAATATAAATCAGTGATATTAAATGGGTATCAACAGAGTTATTCATTAATATAAATGGTTTTCCCCAGTTATGGGAAGAAGTGTTGATTATTCATAGGCAAAGGAAATTAAATTAAATAAACTCTAATATCTAGGGCCTTGCCATTTTGCTTAGTAAGCAAGAGAAATTTTAAGCTAATCCTTGAGGTTGGTTGGCTGACTGCCATTATTAGCTCAGATCCTGGGTTCTTGATGGAGAAAGTTAGTACTAAGAAAAAGTCATCTCCCATGGTACCTTAAATGTAGTTGATGGAGATACCACTTAAATTCCAAGAAATAGAAAAAATAAGCTAATCATCTGATAATGAATTTTCAAAATGTCCAATAAATATTTTTGAAAGCTTTTTAAAATGTTTCATTAAAAATCTAAAATAATGGAAAATATTTTACATTTCATTTTAACTATAATTTATGTGATTCTTTGTTGTTAGACTAAACCTATAAATAAACTCTATGACCAATGCTTGTTGATTCAAAGACTAAGATTTGAGGATTATTCAACATCCTTGTTATCCCTAAGGCCAGAACTCTGTCTACAATGAAATCATCACTGGAAGTCAACTTTAATTCCTAGTCACAAGTTATTTTTTATATTCTATTCCAAATTTAAACTAGCGAAACCACAAGATAATATACAGTGTATCTTGCTTTTTTGGAAATACCAATTTTCAAAATGTGACCTAGAGAAATCAAAGAGAGATAACATGTTTTAGAGAAACATTTTAAAAAACTATCTCCATGAAACGAATCAGTTCTAGACCAGCACTATACTCTAAAAATTCTGAGATGATGGAAATATTCTATATCTACACTGTCCAAAGTGGGAGCCACTAGCCAGTGAGGATTTGAAATGTACCCAGTGTGGGAAGAAACTGAATTTTAAGTTGACTTTAATTTTGATTAATTTAAATTTAAATAGCCTCATCTGACTAGTGGCTACTATGTTGGACATTGAAGCTATAGCTGCAGACTACCTATTCAAATAGCTGAAGGGTCACTAATCATTTGGTAATCATAAGAAAAAGGAACTAGTAAAACTAATTGAAGCAACTCAGCTCTTCTGGGTCTCAATGAATAAGGTCACTGGATTGAGTCATCCCAAAATGCTGTCACGTATTCTGCTAATGAATAATCCAGTGTCATTAGTTAATGTGATAAACAACTGGTCAACAAAAGCAATTGTATTAACTTTTCACTTTCTCAAACAAAATCATATGTTGTCACTTCCCATAGCATGTTTACTTACAAGGTTCCCACCATTGACGTGGTCAATACAGACATGCCTAGTCATGAGTTTGGCTTGGAGATAGGTTTCCCAGAGATACTCTCAGACATTCAATTATTATTTTGCAATCTTCATTAATATAAAAGAAATAGAAAACACTTTTATTACCTATAGTTTATTACCCTTAAATATGGTAACTCACGTATATTTATTCGATTATAAAAATTCATGTTTAAAAAAATCTAAGGTATTCAACATAAAAAAGTTTATAAAAACACCCATACTATTCTATCGCCTAGAAATAAGTACTGTTAAATTTAAGCGATCTTAATTCCAGACATCTCTATTCATACATAAACATAGAAGTATAGATATCTAGAGTAAGAGACCAAAATAATATTATTAAAATGTAATGGTACTTGCTACTTTCATTTTCAAAATTATGACATGCCATTTTATTTTAATTCAAAATTTAAAAAGTCAACAATGCTGCATTGAAATTAATGAATTGTTGAATTTTGGGTAATTGTTTCTTCATCAAAAAGATACCATGACCTACAATATCCATTCAAATTAAATTTTAAATGGTTATTAAAAACTTTTAAGTTGTTAAGTCATATTTTCTTTTCACTACATTATTCTATTGTAGGTTGTAGTTGACCCTCTAATGTAAAGATGAAGAAATGAACGTTCAAACACTTCCTTCTACCATCTACCTTCTCTTCTTTCACAGAACCTAAAATGTATTACACTGTTTTTGGTTTTTGTTTGTTTGTCTGATATTTCTTTGTGTTTTGTTTTTAATTACATTATGAAGGTTTATATCATTTACACTCTGTTCTGTGACAATTTGGATTCCTAATAAGCACCTCAAACTCAATGTGTCCAACCCCCAGCTCTCCAGGAGATTAAAAGCTGCTCTTCCTGAAGTCTTGCCTGTCTTGGCCATCAGCAACTCCAGTCTTCAGCTGCTCAGTCCATAAAACTCAAATTCATTCCTGAGCCTTCTCTTTCTCCCTCACCCCACGTTTAGACCATAAACAAACCCTGCTGGTTCTACCTTCTAAACATAGCCAGAATCTGCTCTGCACCTCAGCACCTTCACTGCCACCACGCTGGCCCATGTCACCACCGCTCTCCCCCAGTCTTTGCACTGCCTTCTAACTGGCCTCCCTGCTATGCTCTGAACCCCCAAGCCCCCTCTCAACACAGCAGACAGAATCATTCTTTTACAAAACCATTACAGGTGATTTCAACCCTTTAAGCAAAACACTTCAGAGTCCTGACAATGGTCTGCAAGGCCCTGTGCAATCTTGCCATGTGACTCATTTCACCTCACTTCCTACTACTTCACCCCAGCCACACTGGCCTTCTCAAATATGCCAGGTGTGCTCCTGCCTCATGGTTTTTATATTTGTTGTTTCTGCCTAGAACCACTTTGCTTCAGGTTCTGTCATTATGCAAGCTTTATTTAGATGCCACTTTCTCAGGATGGCCTTTCTAGATCACCCTATTTATTTTTTATTTTAAAAAATTATATTGACATAAATATTTATACATATTTATGGGGTACATGTAATATTTGTCACATGCACAGACTGTGTAATGATTAAATCAGGGCATCCATCACCTCAAGTATTTGTCATTTCTACATGTTGGGAATATTTCAAGTCCTCTGTTTTATTTTGAAATATACAATACATTGTTGTTAACTATAGTCACCCTACTCTGCTATCACATATTAGAATTTATTTCTTCTATCTAACTGTATGTTTGTACCCATTAAACAACTACCTACCACCACACACACGTACCCTGCCCAGCCTCTGGTTTCTATCATTCTACCCTCTACCTCTGTGAGAGTCACTTTTTTAACTTCCACATATGAGAACATGTGATATTTGTTTTTCTGTGCCTGGCTTATTTTCCTTAACATAATGGCATCCAGTTCCATCCATGTTGCTGCAATGATAGAATTTCTTTCTTTTTATGGCTGAATAGTATTCCATTGGGTACATGTACCATATTTTCTTTATCCATTCATTTGTTGGTGAATGCTTAGATTGATTCCATATCTTTGATATTGTGAATAGAGCTGCAATAAACGTGCAAGTGTAGGTATCTCTTCAGTACACTGATTTATTTTCCTTTGGATATATACCCAGTAGTGGGATTGTTGGATCATATTGTATTAAAATGGTTCTAAGTTTAGTTTTTTGAGAAATCTGCATACTGTCCTGTTTACTCTATTTTTTGGGGGGTGGGGGGAGCCTGGAGTTTTGTTTTCTTTTTAGTTTGTTTTCTATTGCTGTGTAACAAATTACCACAAACTTAGTGGTTTAACACAACACACATCCATTAACTCACAGTTCTGTAGGTCAGAAGACAGGCACAGCCTGCCTGGTCCTCTGCCTAGCAAATCACCATGCTGAAATCAAGGGGTCAGTCAGGTTGAGTTCTCATCTAGAAGCTCTGGGAAAATATCAACTTCCAAGAATTTCTAATTGTTGGCATAACTTTTATCCTTGAGTTTGTAGGACTTAGGTCCCTGCTACTTACTGAATGCCAGCCAGGGGCTGCCTGTCTTCATTGCCTTCTGTCTTCAAGCCAGAGATGTTAAAACACATTCTTCTCATGCTACAAGACTGAAAACTCTTGGTATCTCTTCCTCTTCTTAGAACGACATCAGTCCTATCGAATCAGGGATCCAATCTTATGACCTTAAAGGCCCTATCTCTAAATACAGTCACCTTCGTGGTTAGGTCTTCAACATATGGATTTTCAGGGACACAATTCAGTCCATAACTGTAGAAGTCCTTTAAATTACTCATGAGTTTAGTTATAGATGATGCAAATAGTTCCCCATTCCATTGTCTATTTTTTCACTCTTTCACATAGTGTATTTTGATAAAAAGTGCATCAGTTTAGCAAATTTATGATTAATGCTTTTATGTTTTATTTTAGAAACTATTTCCTACCAATAGTCATGAATATATTCTCCTCTATTATCCTTATCTAGGTGCTTTATTATTTTTCCTTTCATATTTATCTCTAAAATCTACCTAGAAATATTTTTTTCAATAAGGCATTTTTCCCCATATAGCTATCCAAATGATTCAGTAGTCTCTATTGGTTAGGTCATTCTTTCTCTCATTTCTCTGAAGTGCTAACTTCAGAGAATAAATCAAGTGTCCCTATCTGTGTGAGTCTCTTTCTGGGTTATCTATTCCATTGCATTGGTTTATTTGTCTATACTTCAAGCAAACCGCACACTCTCTTAATTATTTAGCTTTATAACAAGTCTTCTTGATATCCATTAAAGCAAGCTCTCCTACACATTCTTCTTTAAGACTGTCTGTTATTCTTGGTCATTTGCATTTTCATATAAATTTTAGAATAAGATTGTCAATTTCCACCTTGAAACCCTATTAATCTATTTCTGTCTTATTTGTTCTGTTTGGGTTCGATTTAGTTTCTTTGTTGGGGGAAGGGTTTTAAATCTATAGTCCCTGCCACCAGAGTTTATCTGTTTAATGAACAAATATAATCCCATCCTTTCAACTTTGACTTCTAAAATCACTTTCAAGATAAAATCTAAAATACTTAGACTGTTGTACAAGATGCTACATTGGCTTGTTCTTGCTTTCATTTCCAGCCACAACATTGACCATGCCTCATCCCTCATCTGACATTTTCATACACTTATTATGTGCCACGAATAAAGTTACCAGTGGAAATCATTCTCGTTCTTTAATTATCCTGTATGTTACTTTTTTTCCATAAGTCCTTCCTGAGTCCCTTCAGCAAGGCTAAGGACTCTCTTCTCAGCCACAGATAACTGTACTTCTATATTAGCCTGTAGCATTGAAAGTATCTAGGTATTATTCCCTTCTCCCTAACAAGAAGATAGAGATATAATTTAGTCCTCCTGAAAAACAAACACTTAAGGCAAATGCCTCCAGTTTAGAAAAAAATATATATACATATATATATATATATATATAGAGAGAGAGAGAGAGAGAGAGAGAGAGAGAGAGAGAGTTGATGTTTTATTCTTGTATCATCAGTTTGCACTATTTTTCTGTAAGTCATTTCTATGGACTTCTTTTGATTATTATAAAGGGCACAGGAGACACGTGTTTTAGAACAGCACTGAAAATAGACTGAGGCTCTACCATGGGGCCCTGGCAATCTTGTACATCTCCACATAGGGCCAAGCTTAACCATAGTCTGACCTAAGTCTTAGTGGAGAGACCTGTGACTTTCCTTTGGTATAAGGGGAGATAAGCCTTGGAAGGAGTCACTGCAAGGCAGTTTCTCTTTCTAATCTTGTGGAAGACTGTGACAAAGATTATTTTCATCCATCCCCCTAGTTTCAGTTGAGCAAAGGCCTTCCTACCTCACCTCACCCTTTAAAGTACAGCTACAGGCTTCTGTGTAAGTTTACAAAACTGCATGGCTGTGGTTTAGAGGTTGCTTCTTAGTGACAGAGCGACCCTTCACCAATGTCTCTCCTCATCTGACTCTTCTGGTTTAGTGTCATAATGTGGGACCAGGGATGTGGGGAGCTGACACCATCATGCTGATCTTGCTTTGCTTTTGCGTAAGTAGTAGGTTGTCTGAATGTACTTTGGATTGCTGACTCCTTACTGGCCAAAGCTATGGAAGGGGAACAAGCCAACCTAACAACTATAATAGTCATACTTGTGGTCTTTTTAGCCACTGTGCTTCTGCTTCCAGAATGCTTGGTCACTTGATAGATTCTTCTTAAAATGTCAGCCGATTAGCCAATTTTGCCAACTGCCAATAAAAATACTTATAAATATTCTTTTAAAGATTGAAAACTCATGATAACACTAAAAAGAAGAATCTATCATCTACCTGTTGAAATAGAGCTAATAAAATAAAATAGCGATAAAAATAATTGTGGCCTATGTGTATTAGGGTCACTTGTAGGGAAAATTATGCTTCATCTCTTCTTCACTGAATGGTTGCTGCTTCAGAGACATGAGATCTGGGCCAAGTTCTTTCCTACCTCTGGACATTTAGCAGGCTGTGTTCCCTCTGCCTACTCACTGCCCCTGCTCTCACCTGACAACCACATATATACTCATCACATGCTTAACCCCTTCTCATTCTTTAGTTCTCAACTTAAATGTCATTTATCCAGAGAATGATTCCAATTTCCTAATACCCTCTCTTTCTCTGTACTTTCCTTTCATCATATTTACCACAATTTTCTATTTAAAAGTAAAAGAAAGAGAAGATTGTGATTATTCATTTACTCATATTTATCTTTCCTACTAGAAGGTGAGGTCTATAAATACAGAGATCATATGTTTTTTTATTTTTTATTATCACAGTATTTTCAGCACCCAGCTCATTTCTGGCATATAGCAGAGCTTAATAAATACTTGTTGAATAAAGAATTAAATTATGGAGTGAAAAACTAGAAAAGTGGGCCACCTACCTTCGATTTCTTGGGTGCTAATTCATTAACACTGTATTTCTTCCACCACTTAAAATTTCCCTTTCCTGATGTATCTATTCAGGGATTTAAAATTCCAGAAGTATTTGACAAAAAACTTATGGTGGGTGAGTTGAAGGTTTGGTGGAGGAAAGTGATGTTATTGAGGGAGAAAAGTAGGAAGAAAGGATATTGATAATGTCACATTACAACCTTGGAAGTAGAATCAATATAACAAAATTATGTAGATGGAGCAGACACTAGAAAAATCTGGAAATATTTTAAATGGGGAGGGGAGGAGTAGTTTTTAAAAATATCTTTTCTTTAGTTTCATTTCAAAGCTACAGCCTTAGGAATTACAAGATGTTCCCATGTCTGTCTCTCAGATCTCAATTAGACAAAAGCTTGCTGGATAATGGTTTTGGAGTTCGAAGCTATAGACATCAAGAAGCAATATATCTGAGTAGCTATAACTATCACCCATGTGGTAGAGTCCACATCCACCAAGCGAACAGAGAAAATCATGAATTTTAGTTGTTTACCAATATCATGTTCTGTAATAATGTCTATGAAGACAAAAATGAGTTAAAACACACACATACACACATCCACACACACACACACGATCATGCAAAATCATTGCAGAACAAGTAAAGAAAAATTCGGAGGGTTACCAACATTTACTAAGCCAAATGAAAAGTTTAGGAAACTGACATCCTTAGTCCAAGAAAGAAAAGAGCTCAGCCCAGGAGTAGAAACCATTATAAAAGCAGGTATAGCTGCACTGCAGTCCCCAACTCCAGGCCATAGGCCAGCACTGGTCCTGGGCATGCCAGGAGCCAGGCCGCACAGCAGGAGGCGAGCGCCGGGCCCCACCTGCACCCACTTGCATCGCTGCAGAGCCCTGCCCTCCATCAGATCAGCAGCCGCATCAGACCATCACAGGAGCGCGAATCCCGCTGAAACTGTGCGTGTGAGGGATCCAGGTTGCACGCTCCCCCTGAGAATCCAACGTGTCCCCCCATCCCCTACTCTGTCGGTGGAAAAACTCTCTTCCAAGAAACCAGTCCCTGCGTGTCAAAAAGGTTGGGGACCACTGGATGCAAAGGTCTCAGAGAAAAGAATGTAGGTGTGCTACATGGAAACAGGGTGGAGGAAAATTAAAAAGAAAAACAAACTAAAATATTAAGTAACAATGAAAATCAGTGGTTGGAAGATAGACTCAAGAGGCTGCTCCAAATTGTCGAAGGAAAAGACAGAGGAGAATAGTAAGATATAATGTAAGGGAGAGTTAATGGTGATCGAGTGAACTCAAGTGCTATAGTTATTCCTGAGAAAGCTACCAAAGTGTTTAGAAAATAATCTAAAATCTATCCTGCAAAAATTCTGATAGCAATTATCATTCAAGAGAGGTAATATAATTTGTCCAAATGCAAATAGATTTATCGTGAGATACACAATTGGAAGGGAAGCAATATGTGACATATAAGCTTCTCTACAAAAAAATGACAAATATTTTTATAACAGAATTAAAATGGAGAAGAAAAAACTCATGTGGTGGATATCAGAGTTCCATGGGGGAAAAATAGAAAAGACTGTGAACCTAACTAAACTCAGACCACAGGATCCCAAATCAGAGGAATTTATTAATATGTGTATATCAAACCTATCTGCCCTTTTTAATCCTCTCTACCTTTGATCTTCTACCTACAAAATTTATATTGACTTCCTCCCCCATTAGTTATGCCAAAGCTATTTTGTGATATATTAAAAAAGTATTGTTTTAAATACCCCAGAAATAATTTGACAGGATTAGGGAAACGGAAGCAGCCCTTGGCAGGGGGTGGAGGAAGAATAAAAATAGAAAATGGAAAATCATTTTATAAAAAGTTACAGAAATATAGTGGAATGTTGGTGTGTATCTTTACAGAAACATAATTTTAAACTGTACCCTGAACCCTATCAGAGGAGACTGGCTAAGAATTAATTTGATAAACCTCTCTATAATTTAGGAAATTAACTATTGGCAATTTGTATAAGAGTTTAAGTAATAAATTGTAGAAAATAACTAAAAGATAAATGGATGAAGAGAGCTGTTCTGCAAGTAGCATAAAGCCCAGCGCTTAGAGAATAGTGTGTCATATTCTAACCATAAACCACCAGATTATAGCAATATGCCCCTTTTAAACTGTTTTAATAACACTTTATTATTTTTAAAGGTAAGTCATGTCAGTTCATAGACCATAATTCTGTAGGTTTTTGTCCTGGACAAAAACTTGGAAATTATAGGAGAATGACGTGATCTCACCACCCAACAGAAAAACTACAGTCATTTAGCTACAATACCATCCAATAAGTTTTCATAAATTACTTCACTGCTAGCAATCACTGCACACATGTAATTTTATATCTTGGCTTTTCACATTTAACAATATGCAATTAGCACTTTTACATGTTGTAACATAGTCTTCATAATTATTTCAATAGTTACATAATATTCCATTGAGTAGATATGTCATAATTTCCTTGTCTATTTTTCTTCATTTCAACATTCAACTAGTGCTGTGGACTGAATGTTGGTGTCCTCCCAAAACTGATACGTTGATATTTAACCACCAACGTGATAAGGTTTGTAGGTAGGGAGTTTGGGAGGTGATTAGGTCGTTAGAGCGGAGTCTTCATGAATGAGATTAGTGCCCTTATAAAAGGCCCTCGAGAGCTCCCTAGTCCCTTCCACCATGTGAGGATGAAGCAAAAAGACAGTCATCTATGAAATAGGGAGTGAGCCCTCACCAGATGCTGAATCTGCTAGCATCTTGATCATGGACTTTCCAGCTTTCAGAATTGTGAGAAATATATTTCTGTAATTTATAAGCTTCTCAGTTTATGGTATTCTGTTATAGTAGCTCAAATGGACAAAGACAAGAGGTTTCCTATTTTGGCAACTACAGGAAGCAAATTATACACACTTTTTATTTTAAGTTTATTATTTCTTAAAATGGTTTACATGAATGTTATTACAATATTAAAATATATTATTAGTCTTGGTGTATATTGCTCAACTAAATGAAAGCATATTTTGCCAATATGCATGTATGAGTATACCAGTTTTACTCCTTATTTATCATCCCTTATCATTGAATTTTTAAATTTTTTCTATTTTGTGTGTTTCATTATTTTAAAAATTTCTTTGAAAACTAAAAAAAATTGAAATTTTTCCTTGTTTGTTTATTATTTGTATTAACTATCAAAATTTGATAGAAATAGAATGCAAAAAAATAACAAAACCTAAAACATGGCATTGATTTAGTAGAGTTGGAGAGGACGTAAATACTGGAGTTTGAAAGCTGGTGACCCTTGTTAAGAAATTGCAAAGCATTTAGTCAAAATATTTCTCACTATACTTCAGAAGGCAGATGAAATACCAGCCAATACTCTAACTTTGGGTAAATAAGTGGGGGGAAAAAGCAGAAGGTTTTTGTGTGCTGACCACTTTTCAAAAATTCCAAGAAACAATTTTCATCACAAAATTTCAGCAGAAATTCAGGTTAAAATGAGCTAGTCTGTAAATAGAGACAAAAACAGGTAACAGAGCTTTGTTAAGAAAGACACTGCCTGTGGCCTGCAGTTTAAATCGACTGAGGATCCAGGAATTTGAAGTCTTATGGGTGATAAAGCCAACTACATCTATAATTAAATAGGAGCTATTAGGCATTTGTTCCCTACCCTACAAACTTTATGAGACCACTGACAAAGGCAAGATTAGGGGGATTGTCTTACTACTCCCATTCATTATTTCAGAGCTGGTGGGGAATAAGAGAGAGAATAGGAGCCAGAAACTAAAACCCATGGTCAATGTCTAAATAAAAATTTCACAGTGGTTACTCCTACATGGAACAGACCAGGGTAAATCCTGAACACTTCTGAATAACATTCAATACGTTCCCATACCCTTGCCTACCTCATCAGTTTCACCCTTCACTGCCATCTCTCCATTTCCTGGTACACTATGGATGCATGGGACCCCTATTTCCCAGTGTGCTTTGCTTTAAGGGGGTCCACTTATTGGTGGAGATAGCTCACTGTGACTTTCACTCCCTTTCTGCCTTCACCCTAACTAAACTTCTATTCACCTCGGCATCCACAGCAGTGTCTCTCACAGTGCCATAAACAGAGAAATAAATTTTTAATAAAATTGAATTGAAGTAAGTCACCAGAGAAATGTGCCTCCTGCTGCTGATGCATAATGGTAGAGGAGGTACTTTAGTGTCAGTGGGACTGTTCCGTGATATCTGCCTGATCTCTCTCTCTCTCTCTCATTCTGTGTAAACCACATAACTCAAACCCTACTACCAAAGCAATATTGAAAATTTACTTGGATTTAAATCTGGTAAATAACTGGCCTATTATTTTGCTTTCCCATAGATCCATTTGTTTTCTTTTGCCCTTATTTTTGTTATTCCAAGATATTGTCGAGACGGCATGTGTAAATAGGAAACTCAGACAGGCCCCTTTCCTTAGGGCAGCCCCACAGCTGCGGCGAGTGCTCTGGTAAGCAGATGAGTGGGGACAACACAAAAGATTCAGCATTACAAACTGCATCCCATTCCAGATACAGAGCTATTCCCTGTCTTACAATGACATTTTCCCTTTTTAAAAACAGCAGCCAAATATAATTCTATTCAAAAAACAGCCAGCTGAAGATCATGTGGAATGCTGAAGAAATAATAAACAAAAATGTAAATGAAACTGGGCATTCTGCCTGGAAAACAATCTGTGTGCAAACAACACATATCCATGCCAAATTTTAGACCCCTTGCGAGGCTATTCAACTGCGTCTCTCTCTAAGCATGGAGCCAGAGAGGAAATAGGTGAATTTTCCGACATACAGTGGGAAGGTTGTAAAGAGTAAAGATAGTGAGTCTATTGCAGGAAAGGCTTAAAAAGAAAAAATGATGAAGATTAAATCAAGCTTCATCTCTAATCTGATAGGTCAATATGTCAGCATAGGAGTAGATACCATCACCCAGCAGCAATTCCCAGGATTTACTGCTTATTCTAGATTACATGACTGGGCAAATCTCTTTCTTCTGGTCCCATCTGTAAAACAAAGTTAACTATTTCACAAAGTCATAAATATAAATGTTACATCAGCCCTTTCCAATTTTATTACGCCACTTAACACTTGATCACATTTTATCACATATATTTTATATTCCAAGATGACCCAATTAGATTGCAGTTGGGCACAGGGAATGTTGCTTCTCCCAAACATAGTAAATGCCTCAAAGTGCAACCTGATTGGTGTATTAACTGATTGGAAATGAATCTGGAAAGTGATTCAGAAGTCTCAAAATACAAGAAAGCTACTTCTATTTAATCCATTACCATCCATTCATGGACTTGCTTACTATTTCCTTTGACAAAAGCCTATTGGATTTAGGACTACATCTCAAAAGTTGCAGTGAATATCAATGGAGATAAAGAAACTTTTCTTGGAATCAAATTCGTAGGCTTATGCCACCACTGTAAAGAACACTTGTTTAGAATGACAAATTGGGTTTTTGGAAGTTCCATAATAGGAGGTGCAATAAGTTTTCTCTGAGAGTTCAGATATAATTTAAATGACTAAGTGATTCATAGAGGGTGCTATAAAATCAGAAATGTGGCTTTTTAAAATAGAACCATCGGCCGAATGTGGTGGCTCACGCCTATAATCCTAGCACTCTGGGAGGACGAGGCAGGAGGATCACTTGAGGTCAGGAGTTCGAGACCAGCCTGAGCAAGACCGAGACCCCATCCCTACTAAAAATAGAAAGGAATTAGCCAGACAACTAAAAATCTATATAGAAAAAATTAGCCGGGCATGGTGGCACATGCCTGTAGTCCCAGCTACTCGGGAGGCTGAGGCAGAAGGTTTGCTTGAGCCCAGGAGTTTGAGGTTGCTGTGAGCTGGGCTGATGCCACAGCACTCTAACCTGGGCAACAGAGTGAGACTGTCTCAAAAATAAAATAAAATAGAACCATCTATCTGTTTGGTGTGAACTATGTGTTATGTGCATTGCAAGCATAATTTGTATTTAGTATTTAGATTTTATAAGGAATGAGAAAAAGTCATACCACATCTAGAAAGGGTATGAACATAGAATGCAACACTCATAGAAAGGTCTGTGCCTTGACAATATTTTTGATCAAAAGTTGTTACCATAGCTACAATCCTACTACCCTTATCTTGCCTGATGTGATAGGTCACTATATTTTTTAATGTTACTTGGTTACCAAAATATGAAAATCCTGTAAAGCCAAATGATTATTTAAAATTTATGTTGAGTATATATTTAAAAATAAAGTAGCTCAGTGACTCTACTTTTTCTGTTATTGAAAAAGACAGGTTGCTTTAAAGTTTTATGCAATTTAGTCTTTTGGAATAGATGTGGCTGGATATATTCTCAGAGAAATTACACTTTCTAAAAAGCTTGATTTGAGGGCTCTGTTTATGACTATTTGATTTTAATATTAGTTTATCAAGTAAAATAATACTATGAAAAAAAAGAATCAATTCTCTGAACATGAAGAATACTATTTGTTAACATAGTAGTTACCACCTCTTTCAAAACAAATTTATGCCTGGAATTTATGGAGAAATTTAGGGAGGAGATGATGGATAGATGCTTCGACTGCTGAAGGAGGTTTGCCCTGTGCCTCTGATGGTTTCCAGTTTCACAGCTCCAATTTGATGTATTTCGAAGACCCTTGGCATGAAGCCAGAGTAAAACAATTTATTGTGATACTAAAATATTGCATGCTTGATGCTTTTAAACTTGGGAATTCCCTTCTTAGATAAAATAACCTGAGCAGCAATTTAGAGGAGTGCTACTACTTGGGTTAGAGCACATGCTGTGCAGAAGTCTGGAAAAGCAAGGCTGGAGTGTTGGGTGAAGGAAAGTGCAAAGTGGAAGAGTAGAGGACGGGTGCTCAGAGGGCACAGTCTTCCTGCAGCAGACTGTTCGTTGGCAAGACCCTCCACTGGGGAAGCCAGAAGCTTAATCAAGTCATAAAATAGATGGAACAGTGAGAAGTCTACTGGATTAAAGTTTCCCCAATTATTTCCTCCTACAAAGAACTTTTGTTACTATTAGAGAAACAAAATCACATGTATATCCCCCAACTTCTACTGTTTAAGTGCCCCTGCATTATTTCCATTGACTACATATTTAAGTTAAATTAAATATGATGGGCACAAATATAAATAAGTGGCTACAAAGTTTATATACCAGCAGCAGCATAACATACAGTAACACTAACCTGGCCTGATCCACCTGTCCATGCCAAGAAACCCAAAGTAATTACTATTTTACAATCCCTGTACCTGGAATCTATATTAAATTTCAGGTAGACCTTTATATAAATTGTGCTTTAATTTAATACTGAAACCATGAAATAAAATCACCCTTAATGTACTGTGTGAACTCAGCTAACTTATATGCTTTCATGTGATATTTACAGTTTTATATTATAAAAAGAAGTTTAAAAATATTACAGCTCCATGTTTATTCTTCAGTTAGTCATATAAAATTTTAATGTCCCCATAATTTTCCCAAAGGAAACTTCCATTTCTCTGCACAGCATTATGGTAATTCATCGCACCATTTAAAACATCATGGTAGTTGTACCTATGATTTATGGATTTGGGTGAGTCATATAATATATTTGGTATTAATTGAGCTGGTTGAAACCCAGAAGCAGTCTATGTTCATCTTTCCACCCCTGTATAAAAGTTTTGAATTCTGACCTGCCAGAAACGTTATTTATGAGCACATTAGAAACTTCGTGCTCTGAAATGTTTGAAGTATGTCAGCACTTTCTGCTTAAACTTTTGAATGTCCCTGTTAACTTTTCCTCTTTCCTTTTACTTTGTTTCTCTTTCTCCTTCTTTCTCAGACACACACATACACACACAGAGCTTATACTTCTTGTCTGAGTTTGCAGTGCATTTTTCGCTTTTGTAAATTTGATTGTTCAAAGGAATTTGGGGACTTTTGATCATACTGTTTCTATTGTTTTGCTTTAAAAAAAAGTTTAAATGAACAATTTTCCCATTAGTGCTTTGAATTTTACCAGAGCTCAATTTTCCTCTTTCAAGAAGAAAGTATGATTTACCCAGACCACATTATGACACAGGCAGCGTCTTAGGAAGTTGTGTATGTCCTTATATCATGTAATCCTCATAACCGCTCCAGAAGACTCATCATTTTATTCCTTCTCTATTCAAACGTCACCCTTTCAGGATAGTCTTCTATAATAAACTATCTAAAGAGGAACTGTCCTTATTATCCTTATAGTCCCTTTTTTCTAAGTTATTTTTCTTCTTAGCACTTGCTATCACCTGACATATTATATACAATAGATTTTGTTTGATTATTGTTTTCTCCCCACTATAAAATCAGCATCATTGGAGTAACCATTCTCCTTGCTTTTACCAGATGTATCTTCATTGCTTAGGAGAGTAGCTGACACAGTAGCAGCAAAGAGATACCTGTAGAATGAATGATTAGATAAGTGATCCACTGAGGGGCAAAGAGTAAAGACTTTATAATCTTAAAGTCTGAGCTCAACTCCCTAGGAGACAATATAAGGTAGTTGTCAAGAGTGCAGCCTTGAAGTCAGACTGCTTGGGTTTGAATCACAGCTTTACCGTTGTTAGCTGTGTGACTTTGGACTAGGTACTTAACTGCCCTGGGCTGCAGTTTCCCCACCTGAATAGTGATAATAATAGCAATTACATCATAGGGTTGTATGAGAATTGAATTAATGAATATTACATGCTTAGAAAAGTACCTGACACTCCATATTAAAAGTTATCATTAACCTCAGTTCACAGATAAAGAAACTGTGGGTCAGAGATATCATACAATATATTAGACAGTAAAATAGAACTTAAAACAGATTCTTTGGTGCTATAGATGATTTTTTTTTTCTCCAATCTGGATTTCTTCTCCTCTTCTTACTCTTTTTTCTCCTTTATCATTTTAATAATGCTGTTATTAAAAATAAAAATTGGATGAGGAGGTATTAATGTGAACATTTATGATAGCAAACAAAATATATCATCATGAGACAAATTAAATGGGGAGTAAAAAATACACTTGGATATATAAAAGGAGGAATAACTCATATCCCATTTTTCTCTAAAATCTTTGATTATTGAATATTCTACCTAAAGAGATAACTTTCAATTGATTATATAAAAATACTTACCCACCAAATGCTATGCTGTGAGAGCACTACAAATATAGATGCTTTGATACTGTGAATGTGGCCCTATATTTTTTATTTTACTACTGTTTGTCCTTTCATGTGATGAATTTTTTTTCCAGATTTGTAGATTTTGAAATGTGTTGTAGCATCAACTTTTTATTCTATCATAGCAGTTATTTCTATGATACCCTATAATAGGTTTCATACTTTTTTCTTTTTTCCAGAGAATCATTTCTTCAAAAGCGGTTTACTAAGAAGTTCTATATAGAAAATATTTAAGTGGGGCCACTCTGATGGAAATAAGAACGGGTGGTTGCAGAGTACAGGTTACTCAGCCCTCCTCCACTACCTCACCGGAGCCCTAAAGTGCAGAGAAGACTCCAGGGTGAGACCGTCATTTCAAAAGAAATATTGTGAAGACTGGCTCCTTATGTTGTGGAGTAACCTCTACTTAAAGGAGATTTAAAAAAGAAACACAGAATTTAAATTGATAATTGTAGAAGCTCATATGTGTCAATCAGTGTTCTCCAGGGACATAGAACCAATAGAATATATTTGCTTATTTATTTATTATAAGATATTGGCTCATGTGATCATGGAGGCTGAGAAGTCCCATGATCTGCTGTCTGCAAGCTGGAGACCCAGGAGGGCAGGAGAGTCAGAGATCTGACAGATTCCAGCCCTGGGCTGAAGGCCTGAGAACAGGAGCGCCAAGGGCAGAAGATCCGTGTTCCAATTCAATCTCAGGCAGAGAGGAAACTAAACCTTCTTTCACCGTTTTGGTCTATTCAGGCCCTCAAAGACTGGATGGTGCCCACCCACACTGGGGAGGGCCATCTACTTTATTCAGCCCACCAACTCAAATGCTGACCTCTTCCAGAAACACCCTCACGGACACACTCAGGCATAATGTTTAATCAGATATCTGGACATCTTGTGGGCCTAGTCAAGTTGACATGTAAAATTAACCACTGCATTTCAGATGAGCTTTAAATCAGAATTAATTTTCCATTTGTTCTGCCTTCTTGTTCTAAGATTGATTTATTACTGTTATTTGTCTTTTTAAGGAGCACTCAGTGATTTCTAATGTATTCCAATTATGAAAGTCTTATCTCAAAACTCATCACTGTCTTCTGACTTACTTTTAAAATGTGACTGGAAAAATGGCTGATGGTAATCTGGGTTGATTCTGCTTCTATGTTCATCTCTTCCCCACCCTGCTACTCCTTACCCCATGCCAGGTTTCAAGCACATGCCTAAAGCCTGGCTGTGTAAAAGCTGGGGAGAATATGTCAGAGCTGAAAGCAGATGCAGCCTGAAGGCAAGACTTCTTCTGGTCTTAGGGCACTGATAAGAAGGTCTTGAAAATGAATTGAGCTTCAGAGGCCAGGCTCTTCCCTGGCCTTAGGGAAGCTGAACCAGGTACTGAACCCCCCAGCCCAGGCCAATCTGTCCATACGCCACCCAGAGCACTGAATGGCAGAGCCACCACAGGTCAAGGACTGCCTGCCCTCTTGGAAAATGAGAATATGAATACATTCAAGATTGCAATTCAGGGCCCTTTCAGTGTAGTTAAAGCAGGTCAAGAAAATGAATTGGTTTAGTTGGCACACTTGTGTTTATGGCCTAAAATGTATCTGTGTTGCAAATAATTTAGAAGCCTTTCTCTAAAACTGTGGAATATTTTTCTGATAACCTTTAAATGTACAAAATTATTTCATGTGATTTGAGTGTACAGTTTGTGTGTGTGTGTTATGTGTATATGTGTGTTTTCCCAAGGGTGAACGTTAACATCATCTGTTTGACTAATTAGTAGTATTTCCAAGTAGAGAATTGTCGAACACTGATATTGAGTGAATGGTGATAGGATTGACCAGCTCTGACCACGGACCATACAGGAGTGAATATTTTAAATTTCTTTTAGCGAATATAGTCTCTCAAATATGTACAATTTCTAAACTAAAATTCGATTTATAGCATTAATTTGCTAGCAAATACTTTTTATTTATTTATTTTTTTTGAGACAGAGTCTCACTGTGTTGCCCGGGCTAGAGTGCCGTGGCATCATCCTAGCTCACAGCAATCTCACACTCCTGGGCTCAAGCAATCCTTCTGCCTCAGCCTCCCAAGTAGCTGGGACTACAGGCATGTGCCACCATGCCCGGCTACTTTTTTCTATATATTTTTAGTTGTCCAATTAATTTCTTTCTATTTTTGGTAGAGACGGGGTCTCGCTCTTGCTCAGGCTGGTCTCGAACTCCTGAGCTCAAACAATCCGCCCGCCTCGGCCTCCCAGAGAGCTAGGATTACAGGCGTGAGCCACCGCGCCCGGCCTAGCAAATACTTTTTAAAAAGTAAAACGTTGAAGTTTATTAAGCACCAGTCCAGCTACAATTACAGAATGAAATATCACAACTTGTATTGAAGTTTTATTACATTTACAAAGCTGAGATTGTCAAACAATACAAAGGACACTGTTAACCAACATTGATAGCAATGATTTTAATTTTCTAAAATAGAGACAAACACAATAGTCTCTATGTATCCTTTCAGAGATTGTTAATTTTCTAAGAATATCTGAAGCTCTCATAAAGGGGAAAATTCTTTACATAGCATCTCAGAAAGGGGCTTAAAAACTGATTTTTGTTGATGAGGGGATAGAGGATGATTGATGATGAGGAGAATTCACCTTAATAAATACGTTGTATACTTTCTATTAAATAAAATTAACCTAGCTGTGACCACTAGCTTTGTGGGACTTTATAACTGTAAAGTGCATTGGTGACCAGTAGTAACACATTATAATTTCATAAAGATCACACTTTGATTTTGATTAGAGCTAGTTAATTGTATTTTTTTTTTATTTTTGTTCCCTTTTTTGTTTTTCTTCTACAAAATCAGCTCCATTTGCTGCTTGGCTTCACCTCAGGTCTTTCTGATGCCATCGCCTGCAGCATAAAGGCAGAGCTATCTGCTGGGGTAGCAGTTTCCCAAAGAATTATAATATAACACACCATGTAAAACTTTTCTCTATGTCCTCGGGTAATATCTTTGGCCTATAACTCTTGTTTAGAGTTTCTATATACCAACTATACTCATGTTAGGCATTCTCTCAGTAATATTTATTATTATTGCAATTAAAATGGTGCTAACATATGTGGAACACTTAGGCATTGCATTAAGCATCTTAGACTCCTTCGCATATCTCTATTATACAGATAACATTATGAGAGAGATAAAGTAATTTTTCCATGGTTAGTATTAGCTAATGAATATCAAAAGTGAGATTCAAACATAGATCTGATTCTAAAGTCCATTCTTTCACCTCTTGACAATATGTTGCTTCTATATACCTAGCCTGCATCACTGTTCAAGTTCATTCATTGATTGGTTTGTTTAACAAACGTTTATTAAGTACCTAGGGTGAGGTTTTGGAATATTAAGAGGTGTAGAACAAAGTGTCTGGCTTCCTGGACCTTTTCAAAAGGTGAGAGAGAGAAAAATTAAAAAAAAAATTTAAATAATAATTGTTGTTAAGAGAGCAGAGAGGAAAACACAATTCAATTTTTCTTGTGAAACTCAAGGATACACTTCTCAAATGTGAATGAAATTGGAGTTGATTCTTGAAGGATGATTAGGTATTGGGGTATGAAAAATCATGTTGGTTTTGAAAAATATCAGGGCTGGAACCCAAAAGTGACAAAGCTTAAGAGGCAGAGGAGGCCTGTAACTGGCTCCATGGACAAATTTCAGTGACCTCTGTAAGCTTTGTATAATTCTCTCCCTTAACTAACTGTTTGAATTTTTGAGTCATTTTCCAGAAATGATGGATTTTCTGCAAGACAGAGCAGTTGAGCATCTGAAGGCCCCAGGGCAGACTTCCTGATGCCAAGATTCACTATCACCTTGACTTATCCCAAGGCACGTGGTTCCTCCTTAAAAAGCCCATGATCTCTGTTAGTGAGAGAAGTAGATTTGAGGCAGCTTCTGCCATTCACCCAACAAGATGTCTTTCATATTAAAAATTCCTTTTATCCTTGGCAATCCTTTTTGTCTCAATAATTGGATTTTTGTGTGACAAGCAACTGGACCTAAGCTGAAACCCCCTTGAGGTTTTGATAACAATTACAGGAGCTTATCTGGGATGGCATTGCTCATGGTTCAGTGGCTGTGGAGTGAGGAGAGACTAAAAGCTTCCCTTAGCAGCTGCCTGGCCATATTTACCAGAGGATGACTTTGGACTCTCTCACCAGCTCTACTGTCACTGGCCTCCAGTGCATTTGTACCTCCTGATTGCCTCTGAAGACAGGAAGAAAGGACCTTTGGATTTTGACCTTTGCATCTGGTGAGTGTTATTTGAAGGTACCATGTAGTGGGCGATGCCTCTTCAATTTGGGGAATTTCAAGGGAATTTCTGTTTGTTTTGGGTTGGATAAGCCCCCAACCATTTGTAAGAGTGAGAACTAACCTAACTTTTTTGATCTGGCACTCCTTAGGCTTATTAGTTGAACTGCAGTTCATTTGTTTGAACCTCTAGAATTTCTCTTCGTATTGAGTGCTTACCTGTATTGGTGTGTGGTATGTAATTGTGGAGTCTGTTAAGCTCTCTGTCTCTGCTACCTTTTCTGCCTACTTGGAATTCTCTGTCAGTGGCAGAAACATTGTTGTTCTTCCTCATACTTCAAGTGCATCCCATTTCGGCAGGAAGCAGCCAGATAGCTTGGCATTCTGGTTCCTCAAGATTGAGGAATGAACTAAAAAGAAGGGGGGAGTAGTAACTGTCTCCATGAACAATTTTCAGTGACCTCTATATGTTTTTAATAATCCTCTATCTTAACATCTTGACCTTTTGAGTTGTTTCCAAGAAGTGATGGATTTTCTGCAATACAAAGGAATTGAGAATCTGAAGGCCCCAGCGCAGACTTCCTTATGCCAAGACTCACCATCATCCTAAACCTGCCCCAAAGCAAGTGGCCCCTTCTTAAAAGCCCATGATCTCTGTTAGTCAGAGAGACAGATTTGAGGCAGCTTCTCCTGTTCTCCCAACAGGACACCTTGTGTGTTAAAAATTCCTTTCTTCTTTGGTAATCCTTGTTGTCACAGTAATTGGATATTGGTGTAAAGAGTAACTGGACCTAGGACAAAACCCACTGTGGCTCAATAACAGGTCCATATCTTGTTTATCTTTCTAATGAGAGTGAATTTTATTCTAGATGTAGATATAAGGTGAACATGGAAGCATTTTAAGTGGAGGATTTACATAAGGTCGAAATTCATAAAGAATACTATAAATAAAGTATGGTTAAGAATATTAAGCCTCCTTAAAACTGACTGGATTCTAGATCTCAATTTTGATAATTCCATTTTCTTCTAGAAGAGAAATAACAATTTTTATTTGAGTAATTATAATAAAATGCCAATATATTTTTTATCATATTTTTTCTTTTGGAGCTAGGTAGAAAGCTTAAGAAATTGAAGAAGCAACAAACTTCTGAATGGAAAGGCATTAGTAAAATATACATAAGTGTGCTCTAAGAAATTCTGGGGTTGTAGTTGGAAAAACTAGGTTTCAATTTTGTTTCCACTAATTAGGAAAGCTATTTATTTTTTGTAAAAATAAAGATATGCTTTTCCCCCTATCTCATGGGGATAATTTGAGCTTCAAATAATAATATTTGTGAAAGTGCTTTGTGAATTATATAAATACCATAGAAGTAGTAAATTGGAACTTATAATTTGTGCAGAAGTTTGAGATGAAGGTCTCTTTGCCTACCTCTTTCAGATGGCTTTAAAATTTTAGTGTAGTTTATAGTGTGATGACTGCCATACAAAATACTGATCATAGTCCATAAATCTATTCTTGTGACTATCATGATCTAGAAATATCTCAGTGTTGAGAAAAATAATTCCTGAGATAAAGAAAAAAACTCACAAAATAAAGAAAAGTTATAGCAAGGGAAATTATAACAGCTTTTCCCCCACTTATTTATGGCTTCACATAGTCCTAATAGTTAGCCAAGGGCTTCCAATTGATATGGGACCCTGATTTATACAAAATATTTTCCAATATAAATCTTTACCTCTGGAATTTTCATCTCTTTTGTACAGCCACATGAGTTTTGTAATGGATAGAGAAATTACTGTAAAGCATCATTGCAGTTTTTTTGACCTATTAATTTTATCCTCTATGTTAAGGATGGAATTGTGTCCCTGAAAATTCATATGTTGAAACCCTAACCCTCAATGTGACTATATTTGGAGATAGGGCCTTAAAGGAGGTAATTAAGGTTAAATGACTGATGTCCTTCTAAGAAGAAGAAGAGACACAAAGCCTGCTAGCTCTCAGCATGTGCCAAGAGACAAAGCCACGTGAGGATAGATGCAGCAAGAAGGTAGCTGTCTATAAGCTGAGAAAGGCCTCACCAGAAATCAACCTTGATGGCACCCTGATCTTAAATTTTAGTCTCCAGAACTGTGAGACAATAAATAGCTGTGTTTTAAGCCACAGACTAATACGCTCTCTATTTCAAAATCTCTAGTGATGTGTCATGAGAATCAGGGCTTGTAAACTAAGATTTTCCAAGTGCCTTCAGCAACTTATAGGAAAAAAATTGCATTTGAACAAAAATAGTAAAATGTATGTGCCAAAAGGGAAGTAAATTTAGTTAAAATTTTCCTTCTGTCAGATAATAAACCATATTCTTAAAACACGGGAAAATGATGTTTTGCTTACTGTATGAAAGGCTAATTAAGCAAATAAGGTAAAGTTCCTTAGAAGATTGTTGCAGGTCTCATTTGAAGGTAATTCCAGTGAACAGCCAATTTTGAGAAACACTGAAGTAAGGGGTCTTTTCACTTCAACACAGACACATGCTTCTGCCACTGATGGTTATTGGAAAAAATGTGATTTTACATAAGTGCACATATAAGAATAACATCTATTGGATGTTGGGCAGGGGGGAAGGGGAGGGGGAGGAGGGAGGAGGGGACGGGTATATGCATACACAAAGAGTGCAATGCGCACCACCCGAAGGATGGACATATTTGAAACTCGGACTTGGGGGGGGACAAGGGCAACGTACATAACCTAAACATCTATACCCCCATAATATGCTGAAATAAAAAAATGTGATTTTAAGAACCCATTTAAGCAGTGCTTTTCAGACTTTGATGTGCACATAAATCATCTGGCGATCTTATTTAAAAGTAGATTCTCATTCATTAGTTTTGGAGTGAGGTCTGAAATTCTGTTTTCTAACAGGCTTTCTCATGATGCTTTAAAGGTAATTGTTCTTCAACAATCTTCAAATTTTTAGAAAATTAGCCTTGTTAATACAGTTGGTAAGACCATCGAACTCCACACAGCCAAGTTTGCAGATTCCTGAAATGCTAAGCACGTTCAAGCTTCTCCTGTACTCTGCCATCAACAGCACACATTTACAGCCCATTCCCTTCTTTTTTTTTTTATTTCAGGATATTATGGGGGTACAAACATTTTGGTTACATGTTATGACTTTGCCACATGCAAGTCATGATTTGAGGCATGCCCTTTCCCCACTACAATGCTCACCGTGTCCATTAGTTGTGAGTTTACCCACCCCCAACCCCCCAACCCCCAATGCATATCACTACCGTGTGAGCACCTAAAACCTGTTCTGCTGTAAGGACATCCCGACAAACAGGCTCAACTCCAGGAGAACAGCAACACTGATGATCAAACCATACATTTAACTTCTTCTACAGGCAGATTTGAAAACAAGGAATCTCAATTTGTAAAAATCAAGCCAGGAAAATCATACAATAAATTTAGTCTTTCTTGTAGTTTACACATCAGATCCTTGTTTTCCAATATATCTTCCTTCATTGTCTACCAAAACCAAAAAACTCCTGGGTTTTTTAAAGATTACCACTAAATCATATTCTCAGACTATTGCTTTTTATAATTTTTTAGTAATTAATATAACTGAGATTAAAGGAACTGGAAGAATAAGAAGGGTGGAATTTGTCTTTAAAGTAAATTTAAGTCTGCATAAAGAAATTAGCATTACTATTACACAGGGACATGGGTCTGATAAATTTTCTGAGCAGTCCAGTTTTTTATGGCTCGGAATTTTAAAAGAAAAACATAACAAAAATAAAGTTACATTATAGAATCTAGACCCTGGGGGCAGTCCTACTCAATGTTGGTGTTCCTCAGAACCCCTGTGAAGTTTAACAATGGAGCAGATTTCAGGGTGCTACCTGCTCCCCTAGAGCTGAACAAAGTCCCCTGACTCTGCAATGTAATAAGTCCTTCTCTCTCTCGTCTCTTTGTGAAGTCTCAGGATCCTGCCTTAGGATATTAATATTCAATCTCCATTACTCTGTAATAATTCTATGCCATTATAATGTAGGGTTAGTTTTGTGAAATTATGCTCAATTGTGCCTAAATGAGCAAGAAAAGAATGAGTTTTTCAGCAAGTGGGATACCTTAAACCCAGTTGGAATGAAAAACAATGGAAAGAAGTAGGGAGAAGATTGCTGGTGAGTTATTTGGCAGAGTAAGATTGGTAGTGAGCATGCCTTGAACTCACTCCCCACTGTCATCAGTACCTGTTGAGGCCAACAGAGGACTTTTACAACCATGGTCCCCAACACCGGGCTATGGACCAGTCCCAGACCATGGCCTGTTAGGAACTGGGCAGCACAGCAGAAGGTGAGCAGCGGGTGAGCGAACGAAGCTTCATCTGTTTTACAGCCACTCCCCATCGTTCACATCACTGCCTAAGCTCTGCCTCTTGTCAGATCAGTGGTGGCATTAGATTCGTATAGGAGTGAGAACCGTACTGTAAACCGCACATGCGAAGGATCTAGGTTGCACGCTCCTTGTGAGAATCTAATGCCTAATGATCTGAGGTGGAGCTGAGGCAGTGACACTAGCGCTGGGGAGTGGCTGCAAATACAGATTATCATTAGCAGAGAGCCTTGACTGCACAGAGATCATAATAAATTAATTGCTTACAGACTCATATCAAAACTCTATCAGTGAGTGGCAATGACAATTAAGCTGCATCTGGTGACAGGCTTTAAGTCAGAATCTGACACCTATTTTAGTCTGCATGTGGCCTGCCCATTATTTTATTTACCAGTTCCATCTGCACCTCTTTCCCGCACTACACACCTGTCTTATTCACAGTTTTTGGTAAACCCACAAACTAACCCTAGCAAAAATGAGTAAAAACCAAACATCCCTGGAAAGCTTCTTTGAAAAGGTGAAAAGGCCCAATGATGAGACAGCAGAAGACTCTAAGACTGCCAACAAAATGAAAGCTACATTTAAAAGAAAATACCAAAAGTCCTACTTAAATTACAGGTTCATTGCAACAGGTGATTCACATTCTCCAAGCCCACTTTGTATAATATGCGGTGACCGGCTTTCCAATGAAGCCATGAAACCTTCAAAACTGCTTCGCCACAAGGAGACCAAGCACCCTGCACTAAAAGACAAGGCTTCAGAGTTTTTCAAAAGAAAGACACGTGAACTTGAAGAACAGAAGCAATTATTGAAGGCCACCACTTCATCAACTGTGTCTGCACTGAGAGCATCATTCTTAGTGGCTAACCACATTGCTGAAGCTAGGAAGCCCTTTACTATTGGTACAGAGTTGATCCTGCCTGCTGCTAAGGGCATTTGCCATGAACTTCTAGGAGAGGCTGAAGTTCAAAAGATGGCACATGTTCCTCTTTTGGCTAGCACCATAACTAGACAAATTGAGGAAATACCGCAGGATGTTGAGGCACAATTGTTAGAGAGGATTAATGAGTCACCATGGAATATAATCCAGGTTGACGAGTCTATTGATGTTGACAACAAGGCAACAATACTTGTTTTGTGCAATATATTTTTCAGGAGAATGTGCATGAGGATACGTTATGTGCACTTTTGTTGCCAACCAATGCCACAGCTGCAGAACAATTCAAGTCTTTGAATGATTACATATCAGGAAAACTGAATTGGTCATTTTCTGTCACTATATGCATGGACAGAGCAGCTGCCATGACTGGACGGCTTTCTGGTTTCACTACTCAGATCAAGGAGGTCACTTCTGAATGTGAGTCTACGCACTGTGTCTTGCATACAGAAATGCTGGCTACACAAAAAATGTCACCTGAACTAAATGTTTTGCAGGATGTGATTAAAATTATCAACCACATTAAAGTACTTAACTCACATCTATCATGCAGCGTTGTGAGGAGAGGGACACAGAGCACATGCGTCTTCTCTTACACACAGAAGTGAGATGGCTTTCTAAAGGTAGATCACTGGCCAGAGTTTTTGGGTTATGAGAGCCACTCCAGATTTCTTTTAGAGAAACAGCCACCACTGGAACATTTTGGTGACACAGAATGGGTCACAAAACTTGCTTACTTGTATGACATATTCAACCTGCTCAATGAATTCATCTGTCACTTCAGGGAAGAATGACAACTACGTTCAAGTTGGCAGATAAAGAGGCTGCATTCAAAGCCAAACGGGAATCATGGGGGTGTCCAGTGGACACTGGGATTTTCGACATGTTTCAAACATTAGCAGAGATTTTGAAAAAGGCTGAGCCAGGGCCTCTTCCTCCCAGCTGGTGCATGATCACCTATCTCAGCTTTCAAAAGAGTTTGAGCATTAGTTCCCAACCACGAAAGACTGGAAAGGAATGGATTCACAACTCATTTGTGAATAAGCCAGGTGAATCCACTTTGTCAGTGCTAAGAAGAGGATCAACTGCTTGATATCACAAATAATGGTGGCCCTAAAAGTAGGTTTGAGACAACTTCAAATCTCCCTATGTTCTAGATTAAAGTCAAGGTGGAATATTTTGAGATTGTCACAAAAGCTCTGAAAATCCTGCTTCCATTTCCAGCATTGTGAAACAGGGTTTTCTGCAGTGACAGCATCCAAAACGAGATTATGGAGTAGACTGGACATAAGCAACACATTTCAGATGTCACTGGCTCCCATCACCCCCATATGGGACTGTCTAGTTGCAGGAAAACAAGCTCAGGGCTCCTACTGATTCTGCATTATGGTGAGTTGTATGATTATTTCATTATATATTACAATGTAATAATAACAGAAATAAAGTGCAAAATAAATGTAATGCACTTGAATCATTCTGAAACCATACTCCCCCCAGCCCCACCTCAGTTCATGGAAAAATTGTCTTCCGTGAAACCAGTCCCTGGTGCCAAAAAAGGTTGGGGACCACTATTTAACAACATTTGAACTTGCTCATGTTGACAAGATGAGCGATATCAAGCTAACAGCTGAATGACGATCATTTTGTACTAGAAATAAGCCCAGTTTGAGCAGAAAATGAGAGAAAGAAGGATGTTTTATAGGGATATAGTTGATATAGAAAAAAGTGGTGAAGAATTAAAGGTCTCGACAAGAGCACAAAATTACTGGAGTAGGAGACCTAGAATACCAGAATAAGTAAGCTAACTGTTGGAGGTGGCAGTAAATGTCTAAGATTGAAATAAAAATTCTGGTGGCATTCAAGTTTTTCATGATTATAATGTGGTAAGACCACGATGCTGGTAAGTGAGATAAGGTGAAAGGAAAAAAATGCAAGTGAGGCCAAAGAATTAAGAATCCAACGCATTAAATCGATCTTCTAAGCAGATATTGAGTCAGCAAGAACTGTCCCCGAGGAAGGATGGTGAAGCAGGACAGGAGCAAGTACTAAAGTCACCCTGCGTGAAAGTGGAGTAGCCCAGAGGTTGGCAGATGAAACTCAGAAGGAGGGGTGGCGGGTGATAAAACTTGCTGGCGCCAACTTCAAAGAACCTGGTGTATTGGAATGAGAAGGATGGAGAGTGTTTGGAAGCAGCAGTGGGGAGTAAGAAAGACAGACACACCTTCCGCTCCTCTGAGCCCTGAGGTATTTGCAGGGAAAACCAAACCAAAACAAAATCTCTTGACTCCTTGCCTTGCCAGGAGTGCAGCGTCAGCAGGGGATGGGCGGATTTCATTCAACACAAGAAAGAAAAAGGGATGTTCAGAAAAGAAGTAACTGGAAAACAGGAGTTGGCTACTGATCTATTATTTGTTCCAAAGGGCACATTGGAAGAGATCTGGAGGGTGAGGATTAGTGACAGGTCAGATAGACTCTGTGGCATGAGATTATAACCCAACCAGGAATATACTTTACGTTAAGACCCAGCCCACATCATAGCTTGTCCATAGGTAACCGCAAGCAGAGTTTTACATAACACTTTGTCACTTAGTATATGACACACTCCAACCAGCTGTATTCTATTTATGTAAAAAGGAAATGCCATTTTGGACCCACTGAATCATTTTTATGACCCACTAACCAGTGTTTGAAAAGAAGTGGGTTTGCTCCTGGTTTTGCTTCAGGTTTCTCTCTCAGAGAGGTTTCCCTTGTCATTTTCCAAGGTGGCTCAGCCAGTTATTTTCTATCTTCTTTCCATGTTTATTAGCTTCGTGATGCTTTTAACGTAGAGTCATCCTGCTTGTCTGTCTTGTTATTATTGTCTACATCCTCTATCTGTTCACCACCAGCATAGCACCTGACACTTTCCATGCTCCACACAAATAGTGAATGGATGACTTATTGGGAATATCAATTCTAGGTGTTTTAGGCTAGAAAATCTCTATGCTGTCTCTAAAATGGTTTTAAATCTCTGCTACTATGTTTACTAAATAAATATCCTTTATAAGGTGTCTAAGAAGTTTTTCTTTATCCTTTTGCTTAGACTATGTGTCAAAGAGCAAAGTGAAAAAGCAAAGCCTGCTAGATATGCATCATTTGTCCTTCCAGAGTTACTTTCTTCCCCTTTCCACCTTGTTCTGTGACCCTTTGTTGATTGTACTCTTCTCTGGCTTCCAGCTGGGTCTGGTCAATAAAGGCATCAACAGGAGATCCAGAAACGGAAGGAGCTGGAGAACAGGTGGTTATTCCCCTACTCTCCCTCATGGACTGGGGTTGCAGTGGCTGTGTTCTTCCATGGAAAGCTCTCTCGGGTTTTTGTAATGGCTCCGTCCCCTTGCCCTTTGAGGCCTAGAGGTGATAACAGTCCTTCTCCCACTCCCAGCCACAACCCTTGTTGCATTCCCTTCATTCTGCGCACTCCTTTCTAAATGGCTCCTTCCTTACACTCTTCCCAATCACCTCATTTGTTTCCCGCCTGGACCCTGATTGAAACAGAAATATTTTTATTTAAGATAATGCAATACCATCTTCAGTGCCTCTGTGGTTTAAAAGTCATGCCAAGAGCATTTCGGAACGAGTTCATAGATGCCTAAGAAGATACATTCTCCACTCCCCACTTTTAAACTCATGGAATTAAGAGGGTGTTTCATAGCTACACGATGAGCAAACATTCCATTATCACCATGCCAGTGGCATTTCTTCAATCAAAAACATTATCAATCACCTTCTATGTGTCAGGTTATGCTAGGCATTAAAGACACAAGTTGTCAACTAGCTCTCTGTCCATGGTGTCAAGGAACTTAAGATGTTCTTATGGAAAATCCAACCTATGCTTGACATTCAAAACCAAATTAGGTTGAAATACAATAATATCCAATTTGAAAGCTCTTGAAAGAACAACTAAATATATCAATACTAAAAAATCTCCATTTGATAATTAGAAGATAGTATTTCAACAGATAAAGTAATAAAAATACTAGTAACAATGCTTTTTGAAGCATACACATAACTGATATGAAATTTAAAAAAAGAATCAGAAAGAATACATGCACATATATAGATTTTTTTCCTTTGAGGAACTAAAGAGGAAAATACAGATATAGTTATAAAGCAGAAAGCAGTTACTTAGATTAATTTTTTAGAAATAGGTAAGTCACTGTCTTCAGTGTAATATTCAAATATTCAGTTTTTGCACTCCTGATTTCAGATCTACTGCACAAAGCAATTTTTATTAGGGCCCATTAAGTTTATTTTGTGGTATACACAAGATTTTAATCTAAACCGCTTAGCTATAGTAAACTTTTCATCCTGCTAGCCTCAAGGGTATACTGGCTATGACTCATGAAAAAGGGTTTGAGATATGAAGGTGGTATTGAAGGCTTCCAAAGTAAACTTTAGTTTAGATTCAAGCCTTAGTGACCAGCTTACTTTTTATCATGAATGACAAGGTAGGTTGTTAATTCAGTGCTTTCACACTCGCCAAAATGTTTCTCCACATTTCCTTTTTGTGAAGTGAGGAGAAGCCATTATTGACCCTTTGATACTTTTTAATAAATTGCAAAATTTACATAGAAAATATGCAAAATCAAAAAGTATCCATATCATGAAAACTAAGGAATATTAGGTATCATTTTAGAAATCATTAAAAAAATCACCTTCAGATTAAAGTGATGTTGGATTTATTAAATTTCTGTTAACTCAGCACACAAAATCATTCCTTTTTTTCCTGGATATTAGAAAAAGGTGCTAATTAAAATACAATAAAGCTTGAAGTTGAATGTGTCTCAGGATGGCTAAAATATTTGGTATGTGTTGTGGTGTCTAAATGTGTCCCCCAAAAGATATATAACTGTGAATGTGATCTTATTTGGAAATACAGGGTCTTTACAGATAAATCAAGTTAAGATGAGGTCATACTGTATTAGGCTGAGTCCTAAATCCAATGACTGATGCCTTTATAAGAAGAAGAGAATTTGGACACACACACACAAATAGAAAAGGGGGACGTGATGACCATGGAGGTGAGAATGGAGTGATGCAGCTATAGGCCTAGGAACTGCAAAAGTTGCCGCAAGCACCAGAAGCTATTAAATAGCAAGAGGCAAGTAAGGATTCTTCCCTGGAACCTTCAGAAAGAGCACGGCCCTGCTGACAACTTCATATTGGACTTCTAGCCTCCAGCACTGTGCAGGAATAAATTTCTATTGTTTTAAGCCACTCAGTTTGTGGTACTCTGTTGCAGTAGCCCTAGGAAATTAATATAGCATGCAAGGTTTTCACAGATTACCATATCTTTCTCATTCATGGGGATAGAAGGCCAATTACAAGTATTCAGTTAAAATAAGCAAGCAAAATTATATATGTTTACAATCAAAGTATAGATGAGGCCATCCACAGAAGCATGCCAGAGTAGCTAAACTAAAGAGTTCTGGAAGTTCCAGGACAAAACAATTATTATACATTCAGTTGATGATGTAAGGCTATCTCTGAAATCTTAAAGAACATCTTAAAATTTATTATTTTAAAAGATGTTAAACAGAGAGGAACTAACATTATAGAGTGTTCTATTGTATGCTAGGTCCAGTGAGAGACATTTTATTTTTAGTAGGTAATCTAATCCTTATAATAACTGTGATATTGAAATGATGGTATCTTCATTTCCAAAATAAGGACGTTATAAAGAAGTTGCCTAAATTATAAAGTGAATTCTGAAGGTCATGCAGTAGTAAGTAGTAGGGCTAAAATCTGAACCAAGGCTAAGGCAGATCTAGGTTTTGCTGGGCTTAAGTTTATAATATGCAGGGGGAGGGCAAAGGACAACAGAATTAAGACCAGGCAGTGCCTCACTTTGTGCAAAGCAAAAGGCCCTGGGGCTTAAACTTCATCTGGTTAGCTCATTTCCAAGTGTCAGCAACTTCCACGTATTTTCTTCCAGGTATTAGACAAGTAATACAAGTTAATTATAGAAAAATAGCAAAATACAATATTTTTTTAAATCACTCAAAATTCTACCACCCAGAGTTAACTGTTGTTAACTATGAATTTTTACACATCGTTCCAGAGATTTTTCTATACATAGGCTTTTAAAACCTGCTGTTTTTCCACTTATTATTGACATTTAAGATATAAATGACATCACAACACTTCCCTGTTTGTAACCGTCTAGTGACTTCTACGTCCATTTTTATTACTTTTGTTTGTATCAAAATAACATAAATTCTTATTTGAGAAATAAAATACTGTTATAAATGTTATAACTAATAACAGGAACCCCTGTCACACCATCATCCGATCTCACACCCTAACTGCAACCCTTTTAAACTCTTTAGCTACTTCTTCTAGCATTTCATCTAAAGTTTAAAGGGGATATTTATCTAAAGTTCTTTAAGATGTTATCTACTGACCTTCTAATATGGAATATATGATTTGGTATTTTTACATTTCCCTTACTCAATTTTTTGTCTTTTCATTTTTCTAAACGTTTTGGTTAACTTAATATTCAGGAATTATCTTGTTATCATTATGTTAATATTATTCATTGAAGAGTCAAGAGATACCCATTTTATATCTTGTGCAACACCTCTTCTTCTGGAATTAATAATGGTCTTCATTTATTTATTATTTATTATTTCCTTATTATCAGTCCTTCCAAATTCTGGAATAGAACTCTAAACCCCTTTGAACACCACATTCTACACAATCACACATTAAATAGTCTTTCAATTCCAGTTTGTTCTTATTGTCAATAAAGATATTCCTGCTGGAGTTCCAAATACACTGCTGTCCTCTAGGCCTGCAACTCAGCTGCTGCCCTGAGATCTCCCTCATGTGCTGATTCTGATTTTCTTTACCCCAGCATTTAACATCCAAGTTGTTCTTTTTGTTCATTCCCTCATTTGGTGGAGCACATCCTACAGTAGTTTCCAAAGAGTGTGTATATGGAAGACAAATTCTTTGAGAGCCCTACATGCTTGAAAATATCTTTATTTTACCCTCATATGGGCTTAATAATATCTGGGGATAGATTTCCAGCTGAGAAGTAATTTTCCAATGGCATTTGAAGGCATTATTATGGTCTTTAAGCTCCCAGTATCGGTGAGGAGTCCAATGCTATGTGGATTCCTAACCCTATCTAAACTTTTATCCTCTCTCTGAAAGATTTTAGGATCATTGTTTCCCCCTACTTATTGAAATTCCTGATGATTTGCCTGGTATTATTATTTTCCATTCATTGGGCAAAAATTCAGTGATCTCTTTTGGTTTAGAGATTCACTTATTGCCCTTTGTAAGACATTTTCTTTAATTATTTTAGATTAGTCTCTCTTCTTGTTTCTTCTTTCTGAAACTCTTTGTTATTTTATCAAGATATTTTCATATGAATAAGGTATCAATATAAATATTTAATCATATTTATTTTATTATTTTTATTTTATGTATCTTTTTAATTTTATTAAAGCTGTGGTAACTCCTGGA
Organism: Propithecus coquereli; assembly: GCF_000956105.1. Classification (NCBI taxonomy): domain Eukaryota; kingdom Metazoa; phylum Chordata; class Mammalia; order Primates; family Indriidae; genus Propithecus; species Propithecus coquereli. The sequence continues at coordinate 6,977,835 of NW_012137191.1, read as the reverse complement.
TTTAATATCTGATTGTCATTTCCTTGCCAACCAATTTTTCATCTCTTTCCTGTTTTTTGTTCTTTCTGAGTGATTTCCTCTACTGCATTTTCCTACACTTTTGTTGACATTTTACTTCTGCTCTCATATTTTTAACAAGGCTCCTTCTTGTTTTCTGCATATGCCATTTCTCCCTCAAGCCCTTCTTTTTTAGGCATTATGCTACTTTTTCAGGTATCCAAAGTATTGTCTTATTGGTCTGAGGATTTTATCTACAGAGGGGTTTTCTTCTGCCACCTGCATTGTTTCTGTTTCCTCTAAGATCCTCCTTGTCGTGTTCTCTGTATTTTGTATGAAAGTTTCTTCACAAATGACTGAACATCCTTGTCTATCTATTCAAAACATGTAAGAAGGAGGCACTAAAAAGCTGATTGAAGCTCTGTATTAGGAAGTAGGTTTCTCAGAGAGTGATTGGGTGGTGACTTGGTTATTCCACTGGGGGACCCACACATATGTTGGGGGAGTGAGGGTAGAAGACGATGTAGTGGTGTGTATGCTTAGCTGTGCTGTTCTTTAAGCCTCACCATTATTTGTGGACTTTCACTCAGTTTCCTTGTTTCAGTGTAAGAGTTGAGCTTCCCAATTAACTATTGCAGATGAGTTTCAGATGCACCAAGAGATATTGATCTATTAAGCCCTTGAAATGACTAGATGGGGCCTGGGTGGGGCCATGGTGGGATAACCACTGTTCATTAGTCTTGGTTTACACCACTTGCCCTTGGTGTAATTAATAGCACCCCTTTTTAGTTTTAGAAGTGTTTTGGTTTGTATGACAAATTATATCTTTACTGGTCTTTGACCTGTAACAGCAGCAAGGAGCCTTGCTCAGGGCCTCTCAACGGTGAAAGAAGCAAAATAGTCTGTGCCCCCTTCAATGCCTGCAGGTGGTGGGCATAATGAGCAAATCAGCATTGATTGACTGCTGGATTGCATCCCACCGCCTTGACATGTGCTTCAGCAGCACGATGCAGAACGTTCCATTGACCATTCTGGAAAAGGATCCTATGGAGCTTATAGAGGATTTTCTGTTCTATTGACCAAAGAAGGACCTGGCAGGGACTAAGGAACAGAGAAGTCAAGTAGAGGTTCCTGGCAAACACAGCTTCAGGAGGAAGCTTGAATGTTTGTGTTCATTTATTGGACACTTTATTTGCAGTTTACATACATATATTTGTGTATTTATATACCATGCCCTTGTAGTACTTTCCCAGCTAGATGCAGGGAGACTATTCTAGCAATATATGCAGTGCTACATCATTTTTTTGAAATAATTTTCATGAAAAAGTTAAAATAGAAATAAACATTATTCAAAGTATTATAAGTAATATTTCATTTGTTAATGAGACAATATATTACATTATTTATTTATCATTTTAATTTATAATTTTTGAGTGGTTGTAAAAGATATGGTTTTAGTACAGTGGGAAAAATATCTCCTCTGATAATGGCACATTATGTAATTTGGACCAGTCAATGAAAGAGACTGAAATAAATAATTTTAAAATATTTTTAAAAGTTGTTTTAAAGGCATCAAAAAACAAATAATTTAGCATTTTTCCTCAGAATTTTATGAAGCCATTTTAATAAAAAAAACTTTCACAAAAAGAGTGCTATTCAGAGTAGCAAGCTCATTCTTATTAAAAAATTAAGATATTTTCTATGAAAGGTTTATAGAATTTAGTATTCAATGTTTCTCCTAACACTTTTTATTTTTTCTTATAATTATTAAATATAAGGGGAGGCGTTGAATGTTTCAACAAACTTGCATTGATTTTTTCCAACTGCCCAGAGGGCCTTATATATTTTTTATTTTATATTTGCATTATGATATACAAAGTATGAGAAGCACTTTCTAGAGCAGGGGTGGGGAACATTTTCATGTTGGGAAGCCACATTCATTTAGCTGTAATCAAATACGGCCACATTCAAGAAACTTCAGTAGACATATTTTATTTTTTTTTGTTTTTGAGACAGAGTCTTGCTCTGTTGCCCGGGCTAGAGTGCCATGGTGTCAGCCTAGCGCACAGCAACCTCAAACTCCTGGGCCCACATGATCCTCCTGCCTCAGCCTCCCGAGTAGCTGGGACTACAGGCATGCGCCACCATGCCCGGCTTATTTTTTTCTATATATATTTTTTAATTGTCCAGATAATTTCTATTTTTAGTAGAGACAGGGATCTCGCTCTTGCTCAGGCTGGTCTCGAACCCCTGAGCTCAAATGATCCACCCACCTCGGCCTCCCAGAGTGTTAGGATTACAGGCGTGAGCCACCACACCCAGCTGACATACTTTAAAATGTACATTATTTTGTAAAATCTAACTACTATGTACTTAATAAGTTCAAAAAATGAAAACTATAAGTTAATTTTAAAGTTAACTAACCTTCTAAGGACTTTGTTATGTCTGCTTTGTCTTGGAAAGCATTTGAATATTTGACTGAGGCATGGAGGTCCACAGTTTCAGTTGATCCAAAAGATGGATATCAGTCATTTGTGACCTTAAGGGTGGCTTGATTCAGGTTAGGTAGGAGAATGTAGATTCACAGCAATAAGTGATTGAAAAGCAAGAAAGCATTTTGGGGGCATGTTGCCAAAAGCATGGGTATTCTACTGCATTTTTCCATGTTTCAACTGAATCTTTCTTAGCATCAAACAATGACTTTAAAGTGTTACCCACTGAGAGTTCAATCAATTCCATCTGTAGTTCTTTAGGTGCCTTGATGATATCAACTAGATGAGGCTGAAATGCTAATTTGAGAGTGATATCATGATTCTCAAAGTCAGTGACCCTTTCCTTGTGTTCTCCAATTAATAGGTCTAATACAGCTGAGTATTCTTCAAATGTTTCACATATATCATCCTGTTTATCAATGACCTTTGCTAACTGGGGAAAATGTTCATCCCAAATGTCCTTTTGAAGAAAAAGTGTTTTGAAAAAAGATAGCTTTTTTAAATGCTTGGACTTTTTGCCACGTATCATATATAGACTTAGTTTTACCTTGCAAAGAAATATTCAAGTTATTTTGCTTTGACATGCTGTCACACAGAAATGCCGCATTCCTACAAAAACCTTCCTTCAATAATTCACATTGCTGATTCTATTCTTCATAAAATTTAACTATCTGTTCTCACAGATATAAAATTTTAACTAACACCTGTCCCTATAATAGCCAACACACTTTAGAACGATATGGCAAATCCTCACTGAATGCCTCATCCATCAACTTCAGCATGTTCTAAAACTGATGATGTTGATGCTGCATTGCATTTGCATGAATATAGTTAACAATATTTATAACTTGTTGCAAAGTGTCACTTAAAATAGTAGCCTTAGCACAGAGATTTTGCTGATGCAAGATACAATGGAAAGAAATGAAAATATCTGGATCTATTAATACTTTTTTTTCATCTGTGCAATGAACCCTTCATGTTTTCCTGTCATGGAAGGTGCACCATCTGTACATACACTCACTACATTTACCAAATTCAGTCCAACTTCACAACATTTATCTTGAAAGTTGTTGAAGATATCTATCCCGTGTTCTATTCACAAGAGTGCCCAAAGTGAATAACTCTTCATAACAAAAAAAACCTTCTGTTATGACCTGAATGAAGTATAAAACCTGTGCCGAGTCAGTAGTATCGGCTGATTCATCCAAAGCAATTAAATAATATATATTTTCCTTTTGAATTATTGCATGAAGTTCTGTTAAGTTGAAAGCTAATTCATGCTGACAATCAGTTATGGTTCTTCTTGAAAGAGGCAGTTGTTTGTACTTTGAAACATTATCGGGGTCTAAGAACCCACAGCTTAGGTGATGCATTCTTTCACAATTTCTACATCACCGAATGGCTTCCCTTTTTTTCCCGAGTATATAAGCTATTTTATAAGTTGCTTCAGTGACATTATTTCCAGGTCTTATTGTTGTTTGAAAGAATTGTTTTTGCTTTTGCTTTTCATCTTTTAATTTCTGCAATACAACTTTTCATGCCTCTCCCTCTAATTTAAAATATTCGTGGTCCTTATGAGTGTTATAGTGCTGATGAGCACTGAATTTTTTAGTGTTGATATTGCAGTATCACAAAGCAAGCAAATCATATTGTCTTTAGCAGAAATAATATAATATTGTGATTCCTGATCCTCATTAAAAAATCCAATTTCTTCCTTTAGCATTCTTCTGGTCTTCTTTGACATGATGGACTATTAAGCAGACAGAATTAAAAAATACTGTCAAGCTGTGCAACTATTCACAAATTCCACTTCAAACAGAACACAGTTCACTGTTGTCAAAAGCTGATAATAGGCTAGGGTACTTGCCCCCATATACTCTTGCCAATCAGCCTGGTGCAGTCATGGTGCCAGCCAGGTGGGGGAAGTTAGAACTAAATCATGAGCATAGCAGCCATCAATTTAGCCCTTATGGCTTACTAATGTTCTAATTGTGCCAGTCAATCTGGAGGATTATTTCATTAAAACGTATTTTATTCTTTGGCATTTTAAATATGTTCATTTTAAAAATAAAATAAAAATATAAAAGATGAACAAAAATGTATTAATAAAAATGAAAGGATTTGTTCTGTAAAATCTGGATTCAGTCAAAAGGCTGCATTTAAGGACCTAGAAGGCCACATGTGGCCTTAAGGCCACATGTTCCCCACCCCTGTTCTTGAGTCACTATGATTACATTTCTCCACAAAACAAATCTTGGCTTTTCCTTTGTTTTTTTCCCTATACTTACCCTGCTTCCTGGGACAAGAGGGACCACTGAAATGCTTTCCATTTGAACATCCTCTTTAAGTTGGCCCTCTATGCAATGTTATTTTCTAACCATGGCAATTCACATAGTGCTCCTTATCCTCAGATCTCCCAGAGTATTTCAGTTTTAGCCATTGAGCTTTTGCTTTTGTTTTAAATCTGTTCATTTTCTTTACCCAATCATATTATAAATTCATGGGAAGCAGAGATTATGTCCTCTACCATTATATCACCTAGAGTGTCCTTCCCTGGGCAAGAGTAGGTACTCATTAAATACTCATTGAAAGCTTTTTAATCAAATTGGTGGAATTTTCCCTATGCTTTGGATTCAACTCAAACATCATTTAATACATTTTTTTTTTGTTAAAAAAAAAATTACAAACCAAGACTTTTTAATCTGGTTACTGGCCTTTAATTATGTTAACTGCCACTATTAAGTTGCATTACTGATCCAAAGAAAATACTGACTGTTGGTTATTTTCTGGCTTGTGATTGATAGAATGTTATTGAGTAACATTAGGTCATATTCTTTGTCAGAATGTGACTTGGAATTTGGCAACTACACCATCAATTTGCAATATTGCTGATAACCTGTATTTTATATAGCAAGCAATTTGTTTTTCCATCAAAGCTGGGAGAAGAAGAGAAGAAAATGATAGTCACTTATTGCCACAAGTCATCTGTAGTAAAAATAATAAACTTAAAATAATAAATTTCTTTAATGCTTTTTAAAAAAATCTCTTAAAATCTTTATGAGGTTAAGCGAATGTGTATACACACATGCATAACTATCTTGGTAGGATTTCTGATCCACCATTAGATATTAATTTATTTTTTTTGCCCACTTTTAATCCAGCTATTTGATACTTCATTTCTTATGTAAATATTTGGATCAAATATCTCCATACCAGCAGCAGTTATATTGCCAGACTAAAGAGTTGCTAACTTAGCTTATTTTTGTTTCCGTTTTGTGAAAAATGCATTCCATTAAAGCAAACTCAGACTTCAATGCTTTTACTTCACATGTTAAAGAAGGTGAAAAAGTATTTATTTAATGTCTATGTACCAAGCAATGTTGTAGGCACTTCTTATAAATTTATAGATGAGGGGGAAAAAAAAAAGACCCTAAATAAATTAAACCAAAATAATACATAGCTCATTAGTTATCAATCTGGTCTTTATTCTTCAATCTTTTTGGTTCCAAACTCCAGTTTCCAACTATTGATCTACCAATAACATGGACATTATAATCTTCCCTATATACAACTCTAGAATTATAATTGATATTGATATTGACATTGTAAGGTACACATTCAATAATAACTTTTTACGACTATGACCTAGTACAAAGTATTAATTTATAATATTGATTGGCTAGTATTACATTGTAATAGAGTAATCCAAAAAAATCTGAGAAGGAAAAACTATTTTTGTGTGTTCTAAGTAACTTATAATTAAAATGCAATCAATAAGAAGAGTTGTCTGGTTAGGAATTAGACTATCAAAATTATCCACATTCATGACATAAGCTCTGTAACACTTTCCCCTTAAAAATAAAAATTTTAGAAATTTCTACTTACTCAAACCTACTTTTATTTTCACAAAGACTATCAGTTTGTGAATACAGATTTCTAAAGAGCAGAAACAATACATCCCAAGCTCAAAAAAAACAAAACAAAACACAAAAACAAAAACAAAACTATATATAGAAGTAGGCAGGAAGAGAAATGTGTTTTTTTGATAGAAACTAATGCACTTTAGATAAGTAGTAAACTCCAACTGTTCTTAGTTAAGCAGTCACTGTTTTAAAAATTTCTTGCTTTAGAGATTATGATGCAACTGATAAGGAAATAAAGGATTAATTGCTTAAAATCAGATTTGCAAAACCTAACATGCTGCTATAATCAATTTCAAGCTTCTATGTACAAATTAATGCGTTTTAAAGGTAAAGTTAAGCATTATTAATTTCCATGAACCCTCACTTCTTAGTGCACGATAGCCAATTAATAACTATTGACCAACAATTCTGAGACCTTCCCCCATCAGTAACCCCTTTCTGCCATGCATATAGACATGTATATTTTTATTGGCGATCCAGGCACACATCCAGTGCATGGTGAGGCTTATTCAGGCATATGGTAATTTATAGAATATAAATACAATCTAAAAAGGGTAATGAGTAAAAGGTAGAATAGAAACCAAGACACCTCTTCTTACAAAAGTCCTTTGCAGAAGATGGCTGACCAGAGACACCAGCTGCCAGAGCATCTTAGTGGTAAGGAAAGGTTTTAGATGAAAGAGAAATAGACAAACAGATAAACATAGATTGGGTGTAATTCTGAGAGAAGGGTGCCCAAACCTGTGGGGGACTCCATGGGAAGAAGTTGTAGTACAGAGAAAAGGGGAGCAAGATATTGGTGGAGATCAATCCCTGAGAGTCTTGTAGACCAGCAAAAAGGGTAGGTGGAGCAGTTTATTTCTCCCACCCTCACATCTCTGACTGCGGGTTTCTGAGCTGCTGGAGAGACTTTCTACTCCCATGAGACCAAGAGCTGCTGCCAGAGAACTGGGAGCTTTTTGCGGACAAAGTACCGGGCTCCCAGCACCCCTGGGGTGGTTCCCCCACCACAGACCCAAACCAAGATGTCAGGCGCCATATTGCTTCTCTACCCACCTGAGACTTTGTCCTCCCCAGGGGCCTTCAGCCTCTTAGTTTTTGGCTTGCTCATTCCCACACAAATATTTCCCAACTCCAACCCAGACTTCGGAAACCACAGGGGGCCAGTGGGTTCTGGGGTAGCTGTGTGACCCTGGAGCCAGGATATTCCAGGCAGACTTTCTTGTGGAGAGGAGGATGGAGAAGACCAGAGTGCTAGCTTTCCTTTGTCCAGACTCTTTTCCTCCCCTCCCCTCTCCCGCCTGCAACTGCTGAGAGAGGCAATTGAGCCACCACACCAAGGCGTCTCCAGAGTGTGGGGCTCACACACTTTCCTCTTACAGTCCTGCAGCAGACCAAGGGATGCTTGGACTGTGAGCTCCATTCTCACCAGCGCTTCCTGGTGTTGCCTGCCTGGCAGCTCCATCAGAGTAGGGCACAACCCTGCTTAAGCACCTCCCAGGCAACTGGGGACCAGCACACTTCTCCCTGGTATGGTCAGGGATTATCTTTGGAGAACCAGAGGCAGGCCTAGAGGCCAGATCCCATACCGCTAGGAGTCAATTGTGTTGCTCGATGGCATGGAGGGGAGATTTGTGAACTAATCTCCAGAAGTGAGGGAGCCCACGTGGGCAGAATTGAGAGGAGAATGCAGTGTGGGTCCCAGCTGTGGCATGCTTACTAAGCACCCCTACAGGAAGGCCTGCTCTCAGCCCTGGACAGGATCCTGGCCCTGGAAGTTCCACAGCCCACAGTGCAATTGTTGGGGAGCTTAGTTAGTTCAAGCTCCTGCCTGCTGGCAGACATTGGAGGGAGACCATGGAGCAGGGGAGCGGGGGAGAAGAGTGAAACTTGCTTCTCACAACCAGATTGTGAACTTCAGACAGCCCCGTCTGTCTTCACAAACAGGGTTTCTGGTTGGGTGGGGCTACTTCAGCCCCTCCCTGGTGGCTTTCCCCAGAAGCAGAGAGTGGACGTTTGACACGGCCGAAACAGCTACATTGCCAGCTTTTGTGGAGCCCGAGTGGGGGGCTCACCCAACCCAGCCCCACCTGGCTGCACTCTCCCACCCGCCTCTGCTGTGGCAGAGAATAGGGACTCACCTGGAAGTTCCAGGGCCCCACCAACCACCTGGGACACTTGAGTGCTTCTCCTGAGGGACTAGAGCTGGTCACAGTGCCCCGAAACAACACTTCACCTTGTGCCTTCCGGCTAGCGCCTCCTACTGACAGGGAGGACAATCTGCACAGTCCTTTACAACATCTATTAATTCAATCACACAGGGTGTGGTTGATTCTCACTCATATTTAATTTCACTCTATAAACACTTTAAAAATTAGTAAAGAAGTAAAAAATCCTATCTATAACAATTTCTCATTCTATAATTTCTTTAATTAGACTCAAACACGTATTTCTCTTCAATTTCTTCATTCTGCTATTCTACATCAGGAAGACATTTGAAATTCTATTTTATGTTCTGTCATGCTTTATCATGGGCACTAGGTTGATTTTCTTTGTTGTAAGAAACATAGTTGTCTCCTTCTTTGTAACATTTTTACCATTTTTATGTGCGCTGTTTATTTTTCTAAGCTGTATGGCTGACAAAGAAGTCACAATCAAATTAATTTGTAAAGTATCAGTGGGTTATAGAAGGATTTGAACATAGAAATAGTCTTCTCACAGGGTTGATGAGGTATGTGGTTGTCCTGTTGGTATTTACACAATGCTCTAGAACATTTTCTGTAAAAGACCTGTCGATTGTAAATATTTTAGGCCTTGAGGTCCAGATAGTCTCTGTTGTCATTGTAGTGTGAAATAAGCCATAGACAAGGCACAAACAGGGTGTGACTTAATTCCAGTAATTCTTTATTTACAAAACAAGTAGTAGGTCGTATTTGGTCCTTAGGACAGAGTTTACCAACCCTTTTCTAGAGAACAAAATCCTCAGTTGTATTATGACCTTCACATTAGACTGGGCTGTTTTAACGGAACGTGATTTTTTAACATTAGTCGGTTCGGAACTGGAAAAACACGGGAGTACATTCAACCCTATTTTTAAGGTATATTCTGTGGGTTACCTCATGAGTGTGAAACTATCTTATTAAAAGTTATTTTGGATTTTTCAGAAACTAAACCAATTTAGATCTGATTCAAGAAAAATTTCCATATAAATAGTTCTATAGGCAGCAATATTTAAACCCTCACTTCGCTATGAACCAGAGAAGTTTTGGTTTACATCCTTATAAATTAGTATCTTTTATTTTAAATATTAAAAGGAAATATCTATGATTTATTCAATTAAAGGGATATGTAGGAAGGGAAAGGTGATGTGCAGAATTTTGAAATTACCAATGTGATTTATTTAGGAATGTTTGAAAGACTGATTAAAAACAGAATTTTAAAACAGAATTTTAAAAATTGGGAAAATAAATGACTATCTGTTAAAAAATAAATTATTCTACTAAAGTGTAAGAAGTCCTTACTCCTTTTAAGAAGTAAAGGGCATTAGTGTAGTCAGGTATAACATGTGAAAAAAGATGCAAACCTCCAGGTCATGGGAAGAGAGAAAAAGGTTAGTACTTGAGTTAGCAAGTAAGGCAAAGGAATGTATTTGTAAGTAGATAATAATGATATTGACATTTTTATTTTATTATAATCAATTATAGAAATTTAAATGCCACTAATATTTAATGGTGACACAGAAAGGGTGTGGCATGGATCAGTACACACATCAAAATAATCTTCAACTTGAGAAAAAGGGGGGGTAGTAAAACCTCACTTCAAAAGGTTCCCTGTTATAAATCTACTTTGGACCCAGTTATTAGATTAGGCTCTAAACTCACGCTGTACACTCCAATTGTAATAAACACAGAGCCATTAAATTGGGGAGATTTTATGAGTCAATGGACAAAAAGACTACACTATTAAAACTATGCTAGTGGATTATTTTTCTCAATGCTAAATAAATTAATGTTTATCAAAAAAGCATAAAAACTCATACTTTAATGTGGATATTTAACCAATTTTTCTCTTTGATAAATTTCCATAATACATTTAGATATAAAGAAGCTAAAGAACCATTAATTATGGAGAGTGCATATCTTCAATTTATCAGTAGAATAAGACCTGTAAAGATTTAGGTGCCAAATCTAAGTCCTTTGCCAAATCTTAGATGTTCAGAATACAGCCATTAAAATACAAATGAGAACAGAATTATTAGCAAGAAAAGAGCTAACTTTCCTGTGACAATTTTCTGCATATAATTAAATAAAGTAGAATCACTAATAGCTGGCCACAAATGTTGACTTTAAGTTTAGCTATATGTATTATGTTGTGATTGGTGGTATTTTATTGCATGTTATTTTTTATTTTCAACTTGTGTGTGATAATTTAATATTAGATAGTTTCCTTACAACTTTCAAAAGACTGCTGCTAACTTTATCAGCAATCATTCTAGAGATACACGTCTGTCAGGGTGCCAACAGTTTGTCCGCGGTAATGCAATAATGTATAGTCAGCGAGGTGTCAATGATAGTGTTTATCAGATTAATGGAGGGCAGGTAAAATGGGAGGCTGAAGAAGACATAAATGGAAATTAAATAAAAGATGAAAGACTAATGAAAGGATGAGATTCCAGCCTTCTTGCCCTGCTCAACCCATACTGTTTCACTGTCTTTAACCCCTTCTTCCCACTTGCCTCCATCACTGAGTGTGCAGATAGTGCCACATGAGTGGGGACATCAGAGTTGAAGGAAAGGGGAAAACAAGAGGAGGAATAGATTTTATAAACTATATTGATGAACCAAATCCTCCCGATACATCCCTGTTATTTGAAAGAAGATAGGAAACCAATTTCTCTGTTAAACCCTTGCTTATAGATTTCCTTCATTCATTCAAAAACTATTTATAGAGCATCTGCCATATGCCAGCTATTGCTCTGGACATCAGAGCTACAACAGAGAACAAAACTAGGCAAAGATCTCTGCCCTCATGCAGGCTCTTGGAGAGTGGATTGAATTAGAGAAAAGTATATTTTATAAAACAAAAGATTTTTTAAAAGATCAAGATTCTCACAGGCAAGAAGGCAAATATTTTTTTTTAATTTACTAATGGTTTTATTTATTTGTTTATTTATTTATTTATTTATTTATTTATTTCAGGATATTATGGAGGTATAAATATTTTGGTTACATGTTATGACTTTGCCACACCCAAACGATGATTTGAGGCATGTCTTTTCCCCGGTACCATGCTCACCGCATCCATTAGTTGTGTAAATAGAAAAGTATGCCCCTGATTTGCTTCCTAACTTATGCTGAAATTCTGTAGGAGAATTGCAGGTGACTTGTTTCTGAATTAGTCCGGTGGTCCAGGTTATTATTTCTCAGGCAGAAACTTTCTGTCCTATTGAGTTGAATTTTTTTTTTCTACACAGCACTGGTATTAGAAAGAAACCTAGATATTTCTGATCAAACACACCCAAGGAAGTGTTTTTAAAAAACGTTATGGTGGGGCGGGGGAAATGATTCGAATTGTCCGGTTGTCATTTATGTAAAAATGGGCATTGTAGATGAATAGGGGCCCTGAGAATTATAAAGTGTAATTGGAAATAAAGTTATTTTGTATATAATCTCAAGTTTGGGAAGATATTAAAGAAGCAAAAAGACAATAATTCTTAGTACTAAACTTTTCAAAACTAAGAGGGAAAAAAGCTAAATAGTTTAGATGTGGGAAAAAGCATTAATACTGAGATTATTTGCCCAATGTGCAAATTCTAGCTTGTGACTTTGGACAATTCACTTAGAGTTCTGCGACTCAGTTTCTCCCTCTGTACAACAGTGGTAATAATACCTGTCCTTCCTCGAAGAAGTGATGTAAGAGAAGATCAAAGACATAAAGTATGGGAATGTATTTTGTTCCAGTTTCTATAGGACTTCTAAAGTCCTATAGAAATTGGCAGAATCATTGTTTTTAATCTATAATATATTATTTAGGATAATGTGAAGAAAGCACTTTTAATTTATTCATTCCAAGAGTCGTATATTAAATGTGTATGTTCCTTAAGCGTTTTTCATTTGCTCATTTCGTATTTCTAGTGTGACTCCTACTAGACAGAAAAACAAAATAGTAGCAAAATGAGATCAAACTAATGCTTGGTTCTCAGACATATTTATTGATTTTTATCTCCCTTTTTTATTTTGCTCTAGGATGACATCAGGGTAATTTTCCCTGACTTTAGGGAGGACATCTCCTACCTGTATCAAGCAGTAACACTTATTGTCATTCTCTTCACAGATCCTTTGGAGTGCTTGGCTTAGTTTAGGGATGAGCAAATTGTATTCTAATAGAATGATATCTAAACTTCATTTCAAAATTCTAATTCCAAGAATTAAAGTAAACATCTAGAAATCCTCCATGTATTTCCTTCTTTTTTTCCTCCCTCATTTTTCTTTGTGTTTATAGCTGGCTTCCTCTTTTTTTTTTTTATTCGAGATGGGGATCTCACTATTGCTCAGGCTGGTCTCAAATCCCTGGGCTCATGCTATCCTCCTGCCTTGGCCTCCCAGAGTGCTAGGATTACAGGCGTGAGCCACTGCGCCCAGCCCTAGCTGCCTTCCTCTTTATACTTACATATCACTTTTCCCTCCTTTTACTGATGTTAGATGAACACTAAGGATCTTTCTTTTATTCTTACAGATATAATTTTTCAAACTTAATTGTAATTAAACAGGTTGCCTGTATAATATGAGAAACAATCATGTACCACAGAAAGCGACAAAACAAAAATCCTAATGCAGCTGAAAAGTTTGCTATGGACACTTGAGGAACCTCTGACAATGCATAATTTAGCAAATTGGCCATTCTCTTGAAATTTCACATTAATGAAATTTCCATTAGTGGTTCATAATAATGGTGGTTTCAATATTCAATTTCTCAAAACTTCATTTTTGGTTAGCGATTTATTATCTTGTAAATAATATAAGATGAATAAGTCAGCTGAAGAAAATTCTTCAGATTTTAATTTGTTGTCTATTTTCTGTATATTCAAAACCAATATACTAATAGGCCTTTATTTTTCTTGGAGGTGTTGTTAACTCAGCAAATTGTGAGGTAGATAAAATTAGTCTTCAGTGAAATCCTAACTCTTCTAATGAACCTCAGCCCCTCCTTGTGGTGTCTGCTCCATTTAGTTCAGAGAATCCAACTCCATAGGTCATTTTTTTAAGTTGGAATCTTGGCTCTATGCCACCTGATTGAGTAATCTTATCCATCTGTAATATAGGATTAGTAATAATACCTACTTCTTACAGTTGCCGTAAAGCTTAAATGATTTAATAAACGTAAAGCACTTAGCAAAAGCAAAACACAGAGTACCTGTCATTATGCTAGTATTTAGGGCGTTCAAGCCCAGCCAACCAGAACTCATGCTTCATGGCTTTCCATTTGGGCCTGTCCTCCCCAGCAGTGCCCACTCTCCATTTCCTGAGTTACAATTTGTGTGCCCTCTGTTTTATTCTTTCAGAATTTTTGTTTGTTTGTTTGTTTTTCATCTTGTGGGGGACAAGGTCTCACTCTGTCGCCCAGGGTAGAGTGCAGTGGCACGATTATAGCTCACTGTAGCCTTGAACTCCTGGGCTCAAGCAATCCTCCTGCCTCAGACTCCCAAGTAGCTACGACTATAGGCATGTGCCATCATGCCTGCATAATTTTCTTATTTTTTTGTAGAGACAGGGTCTCACTCTATTCCTCAGGCTTATCTCAAACTCCTGGCCTCAAGTGATCCTCCTGCCTCGGCCTCCCAAAGTGTTGGGATATGGCCAGGTACCATGGCTCATACCTGTAATCCTAGCACTTTGGGAGGCCCAGGGAGGAGGATTGCTTGAGGCCAGGAGTTCAAGAACAAAGTTCTAGGATTATAAATGTGAGCCACCATGCCCAGCCTCTTACAGAATTTTGATAAGCAATGGCTAACATGATAAACTGATTGGCTAGGGATGCTAATAACTGATGAAAGCCAATTTGGAAGAATCAGGGCCATGGAACCAGAGAAATCTGTATTCGGATCCCAGGTTGCCGCTAATGAGCTGCATGCTTTGGGGCCAAATACCCTCTTTCATCTATGGTACCTTCACTGAAAAACTGAGATAGTAATAGGGTTGTTATCACTTATTGAGAATACTGGGAATTCCATCACAGAAGCTGAACCACTGTGAGGGATATAACACGTTGATAATAAGGATTAGAACTTGTGCGATGGTGGTAGCTGGTTAGGCAGTCTAAGTGCATCCCTCCTGCATCTGAAGCTGTGCCTGAAGTCAGCAAGGGCCAGCATCGAGGGAGGGAAGATGGATGTGAAATGGGGGGAGTGAGGACAAACTGGAGACCGTGAAGATGAGCTGGGACCTGCAAGGACACACTGGAGCCTGCTTCTATCTTTTACTTGCACCTGTATTCGTGTCTCACTGCCCCTAAGCCTCCAACTTTGAAGAAGTTGGTGACATGTGGAAGACTTGTATATGAAACTGGCCCAGAGAAACTACAGGAGGATGCAGTGAGAGCTGCAGGAGCTGTTGATCCATGCCAAGGAGGTGAGCCACCTGACCCTGTACCAAACTTCCCGGCATAAATGTGGCTGCTGCATCACTTCTGCCTTCCAAATCTTGCAAAAATTATGCACATCGCCTATCATAATTCAAAACCACGCAGAGAAGGAAACTCTCAAAATATCAGTCTAGCTTAGCTAATTGACACACGACAAAGACACCACACAAGTCTCCAAATGTCAAAACCTTACACACTCCCTCGTAGGTGTGCAAGAAATTATAGCTCCTTCATGTTATACAGCTGACTTCTTCCTGTTTCCGAGCCCCTCTGCCATAGTGCTGAAAGGAGGAAGGACAAAAACTTAACAACTGAAAGGATCTTCCTTTGGCTTAAACAGTATTTTGGGGTAAAATCAATCTCTTTCAGGTAAATGCTTAGTGTTTAAGTGTTTCTCCACTAACCCATCCCAACGCAGTACTTATGTCTTTCATCCCTTCTTCGAGCTAAGACGGCATCTATATATGGCATCAAGTTTAGAAGATCATGTGACGGTACAGCATGTTGGAGGCCTCAGATTGACAGGTACCCACAGGGTGTCCTGCTGATACCTGCCACTGAATCTGAGTTTGCAGAAACTTGTGGCCTAATTTTAGCATGGCGAAGGCCTGGTGGAAGGACCAACTCATCCTGGTTATCTCAGGGCTTTCCTGGCTTTAAAACTGAAAGCCCCGTGCTCTGCAGATGGGCTCAGTCCCAGGCAAACCTGACTGATTGGCAAGTAAGCAGAATTGCCTTTAAATAGGCTATTATTTGATATCTGCCAATGGCATTGAAGGGTCTTAAAATTTTAGCCCAGTAAACTCTCTTGCCTGATATTATACCAATGTTAATCCATGGAAAGTCAAAGGGTTTCCATGTGTAAATTTGATTTTAAATGAAGTTTTATTGAATCCACCCCATCCGAAATTTCTTGGTTTGAGAAAGACCATATGAAGCTGTCTCCTTTGGGAAAAAATTTGAATTTTTGAATTCCACTTGAATTAGAATTACTATGACGAGATTAAGAGAGAAGCTGTTAAATGGATATATATGAAGCAGGATCTGCCTGTACTTTTTCTTTTCCTTTCCTTTTTCTTTATTCCCTTTTCTCTCTCTCTTTCTCTCTTTCTTTCTCTCTTTTCTTTTTTATTGGGCCTTAGAAACAGGGAATTGAGTTAATAATTCTCAGTTCATGATATACAATCATCATTAGTCTATAGTATATATATACATATATATATGTATATGCTTTTATTCCAGCTCTCTACTACCATTTCCCTCCTTCATAGTCACCCACTGTAAGGAATTTACTATGCATCCTTGGATATGTATGTATCCTTTAAAAATGTGCAGTGTTGTTTTGTGAATGTATCTGTTTTAAATTTATAAAAATGGCATGCTGCTACAGATATGCTTATTGTTATTCTTAACTCAACATTGTGGTTTTAGACTCAGCTGTGTGCTATATATGTATGTCGATTGGTGCTGTTGACCACGACATAGCCCATAGGCTATTTCTACCATATGTTTTCATCTCTGCTCCTAGAGATGATCACCTAGGTTTCCCATCATTCCTGGATCCGCAGGAAAGCTGCAGAGGAACTCCAGGATCAACCTGTGGAAGAAGCTCCCAGGAGAGAGTTGCTGGGTCGTAGGGGTACATATTCTTGACATCACTAAGTGCTGCCAGATTGCTCTCTGGATTTGTTGACTTGTATTTCTTAAGTATTTTGGCAGAATTCACATTAAGTTGAAAATCTGATTTTGTGCCAACGTTCAGGGGCAGGTTGGAGTAATTTTATAACTGGATGAAAAGTGAAAAAGAAATCTAATATTTAAGGTTTTTTTTTTTTTTTTACTTCCAACTGTCTTCTAGATTATTTACCTGAAAAACAGCATTTTTGGGAAATGGTGCATGCAGTATGTAGTTTTATCCGTATCTATTCATGTGGGTCATATTTTATCAAAATAATTTTAATAAAATTCTACTCTATATCATTTAAGCAAAGATGTATACATTGTACAATATGACTAATAGAATAACCAGACATTTTGTGATTATTATGTACATTTTACATTTAAAAATGCCCTAACACAAATTAAGTTTGCTCCAGAGAAAATAACAAGAGCTACCATTTATTAAATAACTCATATGTGTCAGGGAAATAAGGACTATTTTATTCTTCACACAATATATGTGTAGTAGTCATTATTTTGCTCATTTACAGGTAAAGAAATTAATATTCAGAAGGGTCAAATCATTTCCCACAAGATTGCACAGCCCATATATAAAAGAGCTGCGTATGATTCAATTTAAGGGCTGCATTAACCACAAAGCCTAGGTGTTTCACTATGGACTTCAAAATAAGATGGTGTAGTAGATATCAAGAAAACATGGTGGCTCACATCTGTAATCCTAGCACTTTGGGAATCTGAGGCAGGAGTATCACTTGAGGCCAGGAGTTCAAGACCAGCCTGAGGAACATGGCGAGACCCCATCTCTACAAAAAATTTAGAACACTAGCTGGGCATGGTGGCATGTGCTGATAGTCCCAGCTACTTGGGAGGCTGAAGCAGGAGGACCACTTGAGCCCAGGAGTTTGAAATTGCAGTGAATTATAATGACACCACTGCACCATAGTCCAGGCAATAGAGCAAGAACCTGTCTAAAAAAAAAAAAAAAAAGGGAAGAAAGCATGGCTGTGGTTAAGAGCAAAGTCTTATAGGCTAGATGTCCAGTTTTGCCACTTAAGAACTCCGAAATCTTAGTAAGTCACTCCAACTCTCTATGCCTCAGCTTCCTTAACTGTAAAAGATAATGAAAATAATTCTACCAATACTACCTACTTCTTAGGGTTGTTTCGACTCGTAAATGAATAAAATACATTTAAAGCATAGGAACAGTTTCTGGGACATGTCCCAGTCAGTCAATCATTACCTAATTTTTTTCCAAAGAGGACTGTACTTTTGTTTAGATATTCACTTTTCTCCCTCAAAGTCCTGTTCACCCAAGGGAAGCTGAACCTGTCCCCAGCTCCAGGTGCGAGTCCTGGTTAGTCTGAGTCAAGCAGCATAATTCCACGCACCTTGGTGGTGATTGGTACTGGAATGACTCTGATACGCAATTAGGGCCAGTGAGATGTAAGATTTTTGCTGGGGGTTTCTGGAGAAGCTATTTGCTTGCTTTTCTGGACAGAACTAGATCCCTGACTGTTCAACATACACGAGGAAGCACAGAACACCGACAATGACTAGGCATCCATCTTTCAGCCATGAGGGAAACTAGCCTTAGAAGGCAGCCAAGGCCATACAGGTAAAGAACATGAGTCATTGGAGGCATCCTTGAGAAACTGCATAAACCAAACATGACGCCTTCTTTACTTCTAGACTCCAGTGTGAGTTGAATTTTTGGTGAAGTGGGCTGCTGAGTGAAAGCTGTCTTCATATAAACAGATCATGAATGAATTCTATTCCTTTTCCTAGCTCTGAGATTTAAGCAATTAAGAGAATGATCTACTTCAATTTGAAGGGGAATTCAGGTGCCAGAGGACAATTGCTTAATGTTGGAATGTTAGAGACTAAGGAAGTTTTCCTAGGAAAGTTTGGATACATGAGAAAGATTCTCGGAAACAGAAGAGGGATTACAAGAAAAGGGTGTTGCGAAAGAAGCTGAAAATAGAGTTAAAAAGATAAACAGATATGATCAAAATATTACCAGAAAAGAAACAGAGAAAGAGTTGGGGAAGACAGCTAATCCAAAAGGCTTGAAATTTGGATGATGATTATGGAACTGATGGGAGTAAGAAGCATGGAGCTAGGAGGTGGGCAAGAAGTGCATGGATGAAATTAATCAGCTTCTCCATTCCAATCAGAATTTGTTGTGCAGTTGTTTGATGACTATGCAAATGAATACTTTAATCATAACCTTAAATATGAACCAAAATTGCACATAATTTAAACTATCACATTTATTTAAAATCAAACAAACATTTACTGAATATTACATTGTACATACAAAGATATATAGAAACTTGTTCTCCATAAAAATGTACAATTTTAGCATAGCAAATATCAAATAAAGACAAATGATATCACAAAACTGGTAATCAAGATTTGCAACATATATAGAAGATTGTTTGGGGTCCTTAAATAACCCAGATGGAAAAATTTAGAAGGAGGAAAGTGGTTTACCTAGCTCATGTCCAAAGATCCATTGAATGACACATTTTTCTCTCTAGGCTTGTAAGAAGGAGGGCATATCTATTAATACTTAATCGTTGTTTTAGGACACATACAAAAACTTTTGTTTCTTCTCTTCTCAAAACAAGACAGTCGATATTCTATGTTTTAAGATCCCTTTACAAAGAACGGCACATGCTCTTCTTTCTTCAGCTTTCGAAGACAGATGATCATAAACAGAATTTGTCAATGTTATATGAGCTGATAAAAGATTAGTATTCTTAATATATATAAAGAACTCATATATCAATTACAAAAAGACAAATATTATGACAGAAAAATGGGTAAAAAATATGAAGCATAAATTCCATGAAGAAATACCTATGGTCAACAAACATTAAAATAATTCTATTCCATTGATAAATATTCAATTACACCATGTGTAATTTGATAAAATATTTCCTCAGTGCAATAATGAGGGGAAGTGCATGATACTTACTATGCTTCAACGTGCTATGTTACATTTATCAACTTATGCAATCTCACAACAACCCATTGAAGTACATGTAATTATTATTCTCATTTTAAAGATAATAAGAATTTATGTCAAGAGAAGGCTAACTAAATTGGCAGGACCACACAGCTAGTTAGTGGCAATGCTGAGATTTGAACCAAGGCAACCTGGTTTCAGAGTTTATACCGACTCTCATTCTAGTGATAAGTATCAAAATTATAAAAAAGACAATATGAATACGATTGACCTAAGTTCCACTTATTGGGATTTATTCTAGTTCTGCGACTTACAGAGAATGAAGATATAAAATAATGCTCATTGCAATATTGTTTATAATGGGCAAAAACTGAAAGCAAACTAAATTCATTAATAATGGATTCAGTTTCATAAAGATGATCCATCTACACAATGGACTACTGGGAAAAATATACATCCCGAAAAAGTGTTGAGTTTATATTGCGAGATGAAGAAAGAGTATGAAACTGAATAAACTGTCTAGTCTCCATTTTTTGTAAGAACAGATACATTGGAGAAAATTTCTGGAAAATTTTACAATAAATGTTAATGTTTATTTTCTCTTAATGATAGATTATTTTTAACAATAAGCACATGTCTCTTTTATAATTAGACAAAACATAATGAAGGCATTTCATTTTTTTAAAAAAAGGAAAGGACGAGAAGAGAAAATTAACAAAATTGGAGGAAAAAAAGTGGTCTTTTCTTCAGTGGAAAGTAAAAGGGGAGGCTACCAAACCCAATTTGGATTGCTGGGAAATTCTTCATAGACCACAGATTGCATCTTGCATCAGTCTTATTTTAGTAGTTTTATATCTTAATTATACTTATTTCAAGGGCATTCTTAGTGCAAATCCTTTCTGAAAAAAACTAAATTCATATCATTTAAATAATTAGAAAACTTTTCTTAACTATCTTTTAAGTGAACACATTTCTCTTTAGTCAATACTACTTATCAACTGTTGAAAGAAAAAACTTCTATTAAATTTTTTTATGTAATGGCTAATAAATCATTTTCTAGTTTGACTCTTCTTTGATCTTATATTTATGAGTTTGGATTGACTTTAGAGGATTTGTTAAGCTTCAAACTGAGTGGGAGGTAAGCACTAGGGAACAGAGTCATTGGATTTATAATTTCTGGCCACTATGAATTTTACCTACTGTTGACTGCATGCAAATCTATTTTAGAAATTTTTTCAATTATGGAAAATCATAATATATTTGAATGGAAATAGTTTCTCTTTAATATAAAAGGGTGCAGAGAAACTAAAGGTATTTTAAAATAATTAATCATTATGAAGAGCAAACTATACAAAATTTTTCTGAAAATTTCCTTTTTCCACGGGTTCAACTATATATTCTCAGAAACTCTAGTGCACTCAGCATTCTAAGTACTCCTTTGCCTTTGGGTTAAGAGTGGGAGGGTATATGGCTCCACTGCAAAGGACATCTATTTGCTTTAAATTAATAAACAATAAGATATTCTGAATTTACAAGTTAGGAGCTTAGAATTTAAACTTGCCTCACATACTCTATTGTAGTATATGATCATTTTGTACTATAATTACAAATGATTATTAAAGAATTCAAAACATACTATAGACATTTTATTTTATTCTTTCAAGATTTCAGGGAGGTAAGAGGAAAAAGATGTCAATGGTTTCATTTTACAGGTGAGACTATACTGAGATTAAATAATTTATGTCCAAATCCATGATGTGGCAGAACAAGTAATAGCAAAAGCATCTCTTTGCTTCTATGTAGGCACTATTCTAGTTAATAGAGTTTTCGTGTAGAATTTTTAATGCCCCTTATTTTTAAGATTTATATTATCATGTAATAAATTATTAATAAATAATATTAATTATTTATGGTTTTTATTTGACTTTGGGAAAAATGGGCAAACAAGTGGCTTCAGAAGCTCAAAGGAGAATTACTGATGGTAAATGTGATCAGTGACATTTTTCTGGTTTTGTCTTCAAGCATACTTACATTAGTTTTAGGCTGTGGTTTCTACATCATTATAATAAGTAGTAAAAAATAAAAAAATGACAGTCAACATAATAAGTTGTTGCTTTTCACTAAGAAACAAACTGGCTTAATAAACTTACCACAGCTCAAAATTTTGTGAAAATCTCTGGAATTATGCAGAAACATCTAGAAAATATTATTTCAGAAAATCTTCGTTGAAGAACTAAGCACAGAATAAGGGTGTAAGCAAAATATATAGTGATTGATTTATTAAGACAGGAAATATAAGGAACTGATGCAATTGGTTTATTACTAGAAAACTCTCAGCTATTTGAGACCTGTTATGTGGGACAAAATGATTTAACAATATAACCATTTTGGCATTACATAGAATAATTAATAAGTTCAATATTCTCATTTGCATAAATTACTCAAAGACCTCTAACAAATATGACCCTAGAATTTCCCTGATCAGAAAGAGGAAAACTAAAAGAGATAGCTTTTAAACAATGGAATCCAAATAATATAATTATAGCTCCCATTCACACATCACATTTGATAGTGTATTTTATTCAAAAATAATACTATTACAGATGTGAGAAAAACAAGCAAATACAAAGCAGCCTTGTTCTTTAGTGAGGCTAACCTTGGTTTAAATCCAGGTTCTGCCACTTCCTATTTATGTAAACTTGGTCAAGTTGTGGGAACAATAATAGTGTTAATATCTACCTAAAATGGTCACTGGGAGGTCTGAATGAGATTGTTAATGTAGAATTTAGTGCTGTGGCTGTCACATAGTAAGGATTATTACATATTAGCTCTTGTGGTTGTTTTAACACCTTCCTTCTTTGTCAGTGACTAGGACCCACAAGATACAGCACAAAATCAAGGTTAACTAAATGCAGGATTTAATCTATTTTTTCTCTATAAACATCTCTCTCAATCGTCCCCTCTTAAATAGGATGATAATATTATCCTAAGTAATGTCTCAGTGACTTTAGAAAGATCAGCCTATAATCTAATTGAAAGTTGCCGCAATTTTTAATTTAATACCTCACTTTAATTTGATTTTCTTCAAATTCCTCATTCTGTTCTGTCTGATAATTCATTCCTGCAGAGACTGCACAATTACTGTAAATCACTTACTCTATTTTGGTGTACATAATAGTTTTATTCATATCACTTTATTTCTCTTAAAAATGGCATGCTGTATTGTCATGATACCCCTTCTAACGCTTCATTTTGCCAAAGATAGCAGAAAGGCAAGATAATAGCAAATAACTCCTAATGGATTACATGTCAACAGACAAGAATTATAAGGATTGATACTGTTCTATTTTCTCTGGATTTAACCGATTCTGTATTAGTCTAAGAGTAAAACATATATCCAAAATGTATCGCTTCTCTAACGTAATATATTATCGGCCTCATCTTGTAAAAATAGCCACCTCACTTTCAATGGGCTTTCAACTAATTCAATTTCAAAGTATCATTTACTGTTCTTACCAAGTTGGGAATTTTAAAACAGTGTCAAGGTGACCTTGTTATTATCTCATGCTTTATTCAATTGTGCTATTAGGTACAATTCTGATCATAGTTTATGATGCAAAAATTACCAAGGTAAGAACAAGTACAAATGCTAGCCTCAATAATACAGATAAATGTATTCCACAGGAACTATTTTGATCTGAAGCAGCTGAGTACTTTTGCTTCAGCTATGAGGATATATAGTCACAGCTGAAAGTTAGGGCACTTTGGGTAGATAATAGAAATAATACTAATTTATGAAAAATGACCAGGAAATCAAAGAAAAGAAAATATAAATGATGAAATTTTCTTTATGAGAAAGTTCTTATAATAGAGTATTTAAAAATTACTGTTATGTTAAAAGTACTAACTTATGCTATATAAACATATGTGAAATGTTCGATTTATTTATTCCTTGAAAAATTCCCCCAAGCTTTCTGACTTTATGGCTCTTTATCAAATGCATAAAAATAACATGAAAAACAACCACAAATGAGTTGGTTTTAAAGTATTATCTATGCATGAGGTGGAGGAATTTCTCTTTTTCTCCCACTTCACCTCTCCATTCATCATTTCCAAGTCTTAGAATATAGCATTTTAATTTTAGGTCTTTTAGCATTTAACTCAGCAAGCAATAATTCCCAGATACCCTGTTCATCCTTGGAAGTAGGGATGACTCAGAGCTGGGTTGGAACCCTGCCTCTTCTCACTGGAAACACCCACAGACACATCTCAGTTTCACTGCTGTTCTAGGAATTGGCCCAGATCATATAGCAAGTTAATTTTTTAATCTTTTTGTCGTGAATATATGACTCCTAGCAGTGGAATGAAACAAAAATTAGTTACTAAGATGAAAATAACCAAATACTGATTACTTAAAGATATTTTGAATCAAGCTGTGGCTCTTGGCTTGGAGATGAACAAGGATATTTGCAGTCTTTCCCTTGTGTCACAGTTGGCAAAGCACATTCTCAGGTGCAGGCTGAGTGGAAGCTTCTGAGAAAAGTGGTAGCCTGGTCTTTGCCACAATGAGCAATACACCTAGAAGCTGGCCTTGTCCAACAAGACGATGACAACGGCTTCCATTTCAGTTCTTGCCGCAATGTTAGTATTCAGCCTGCAATTTTCCCTATCCAGGGATCCTTAAAAGATTTAAAATTATTGTCAGTGATAACATAAAGGCATGCCCAAGCTAATGATGCGAAGTGTTAATTTGTCTCACTTGCCAAAGACCTTTAAATGTTACCGGATCTGTTTTGTTGAAATATTTGCGCATATTTTAAACTCATTGCAAGTGCTTTCTTTGCTTACCTAAGCAAAATTATTAAGCTACATTACTTCCTTTAATTAGGCTACAGGTTCCTAGTTTACCCAGACTTTTTAGTGATGTTATAATTTTCCTAATATATAGAAAAATCTTTTACACTCTGGGAAGTGAAATAACACCATCTGACTCAACTGATGTCACAGATTTATCATGCCCTAGTGTTTACAGATGGGAAGAATCCATGAGGTTCACTTAAGTGTATCCATTCCCTTAGAGTTCAACTCTTGTAATGTTTTTCTTCTTATACTTAACTCTTTTGGAAATGCTCAAGCTTGCATTTTCTTATGTAAAAGATTTTCCTACGCTCCTTTTTGGCCTACTTCATTATTTGGCTTCACTTCACATGTTCTCATTTTTGAACTTGTTATTCTCTATGGATGAAGTTTTTGACATCTGCTTCTCTTTAATAATGAAACTGTTATACATCCTGGAATTACTCATACCATTATCTGCTCATGTTCCTTACTTTTGCTATAGGAATTGCGTGGGTGGACCGAGGACATCATTATAACCCTTGTTTTATTTTGTTTTGTTTTTCAAGTAACTGGAAGTCTCATTTTCCTAATTCCTCAGTGGAACATTTTTAGATTCCATCTCTTCTCCTCTCTTTTGTTAAATGTTCTTAGTGTCATTGTGTTTGTTGTGAAACACATAAATATCATGTCATAGCTATAGAGTCAGCTTCTTCAATAGGTAAAGAAGATGGAATAGATCCCTCCAGCCCAGAATTACTTGAATAAACTCCATAACATTCTACATTTCCAGTCTATGCACATCACAAAAATGTTCATACTATTAATTTTAAATGATTTCTTATTTATTTAGGAATTTATTGTTTGCTTATTCATTCACAGAAAGATGTACCAAAGGAGGGGGAAATTTGGGACATAGTGGCAAATGTTACTTTATCATATATCTGTGCATATTAAATGAGGAATACATCACTTTATTTTGAAAAAATAAGGTTTAAAAGCATATCAAATATCTGGCACACGACTTCAGGATCCTCACTGGCTTTTGAACTACTCTAATAGAATCTCATCTTTCAAAGAGAAAGAAGGCTCAAAAGTTTAATAGCCTCTATTATTAGCCTTTGCTCATCCTTCAGTTAGCTCCAAGTGTTTAAAAGACAGTGACTGGAGCCTTTGTCATCAGTTTCATCAGTTCCAACTGATGCCATTTGGTGTCATACAGAAGTATACAGCTTTCCAGGGACACGCTCAATTGGCAGTGAGAAATCACCAATGATTAATTTACAGAACCCATCCTAAGCATCTGGTCGTAGATTCAGGATAATGGCAGTAAGTGACATGCAGCCAGGTGACAGGGTCTCTGCATTCTTCAGGCTCAGAAGATGGTTAAGGAAGCTGTGTAAGGAGGGCTTGGAAGGGCCCGGTACCACATGTTTTCAGGAAGCCCTGTCATGCTAGGTACTTTGAAGAGTCAAACTGGGAGAGGAGACAGTTTGGAATCAAAGGGTACAGTTAGGGTAAGCAGAGGTAAGCAGCCATTAAGAGCTTATTTCGATGTTATTTCACTTCTTTCTTTCATAATCCTTCCCTTTAACTTTCCCTTCCAGGTGCCCAAATGCTCACATTCCCATTCTCAGGAGTAAAATGCCCATGGAAGTAGAAGATGGATGGTGCTGCAATTGAACGTGGAGTCAGACTGCTGGGTAGGAGAATCCCAGCTTCCTCACCTGTGGGGGTCTGGGGTGGCTGTTCATATTCTCCCCAAGAAGGAGGTGTTCCGAGGGGCACCTGACATTTTCCCCATCTTTGCTGTTTGGTCAAGGATGCTGCCTCTCTACACTCACCTGATTTCTGGATGATGGTTTGAGAAGCCTGGTTCTGTGGATTTTCTAAGTGATATTTTCCTAATAGTGATTTCCTAAGGTCACAGTTTAGCTGGTGATTTTGTAGTTGGCTGATGTGAAAGAACAGAAGTGCATCTATTTGAAACATACTGAAGACCGACTTGACGCTGGGCAATGAGGATTCAGTGAAAAACCAGACGGACAAAGATCCTGCTCTCTCAAAGCTTATGTTCTGGTGGATTCAAAACCTGTTTCTCAACGTCTGCGCTGTACCTACCCACCATTAGTTCTGCCCAGGCCTAGGAGTCCTGACAGGTTGAAGTTCACCGTTCCAGCAAAGGAGAACACAGCGTTCCCGCGGGTTATTGCAGGCTGGCCTCAGCTCTCCGTGGACAAAATTTGAAAGAACATAAATCGCAGAGCAGCGAAGGAGGCGGCAGTCTCTCCAAGTGGCTTCTATTAGCGTCAATACGGCGAAGTCAGGGACCTAGCTGGAACCCGAAAACTTCAAACCAAACAAACTCTGAGATCACACCTCCCACCCTCCTCCTCCCCTCCGGCGAGCCTCGGCAGCCGCCGCGGGACCGCTGCCCCAGGGGTACCCCAGGGGAGGCGGGGGGGCTCGGAGAGGGCGGACTACGCTTTCTCTCCCCCTTCCTCCCCATCCCTAACATGGACTTTGCCCTGGAGCGCTTCGCCGAAGCCGTGGACCCGGCTCTCGCGTGCAGGCTGTGCGGCCAGGTGTTGGAGGAGCCCCTGTGCACGCCGTGCGGGCACGTCTTCTGCGCCAGCTGCCTGCTGCCCTGGGCGGCGCGGCGGCGCCGGTGCCCGCTGCAGTGCCAGCCCTTGGCACCGGGCGAGCTCTACCCGGGGCTGCCGCTGCGCAGCCTCATCCAGAAGCTGCGCGTCGGGTGCGACTCCCGCGCCCGCGGCTGCGGCCGTCAAGTCCGGCTGCACGAGCTGGCGACGCACGTCGAGCACTGCGACTTCGGCCCTGCCCGCCGCCGCGGCAGCCGGGACTGCGCCTCGGGGCTGGGGGGCGGCAGCGGGGTCGCGCCCGCGCGGGGGGGCTGCGGGCCAGAGCCCGGGACCCGCCGGGGCGGGGGCGTGCGCGGGGGGCCGCCAGGCGCCTGCAGCGGCCGCCGGCGGGGGCCCGGGCCTCGGGTTCTCGCCTGGAGGCGGCGCGAGAAGGCGCTGCTGGCGCAGCTCTGGGCGCTGCAGGGCGAGGCGCAGCTCACGGCCCGCAGGTACCAGGAGAAGTTCGCTCAGTACATGGCTCACGTCCGCAACTTCGTCGGGGACCTGGGCGACCGCCGCGGCCTGGTAAGTGAAGACAGTGTGGGCACTGGGGGAATGGTCGACTGGGGTGGAAGAGAAACGGTTCTTCCTGGCACTTCAGGACTCCCTTGAAAGGGCGCGTCCTTCCTTACCGTGAGGTGGGAAGCATCTGCCGCCTCACCATACTCACTGTCATTATCTTAGGAATGTATAGTATTGCAGTTGCCAAGGGTGTCCCCTTTCCCCTTGTATTAGCACTGGAAAGAGTTAAACAGATTCAGTTCCAACTTTTCCCTGGAGAAGTACGGATTGGGAAAACTCGTTTCCCGTGCAGGCTCTTGTTCCCCATCTTTGTCCTGCCGGCGGTCTCTGCCTATTTTATTTATATCCTTGCCCTGGGTCTGAGGCAAATCCGAGAAGGAAAGCCGCGAAGCTAGGGCCTCTCTGGGCCTGCCTCTCCTCTGGCGCAGCCGCCAGCATCCCCGCGGGCCTGGCAGCCGCACACCTGGGCACGGCTTTGGCTCCGAACGACGTCCTTGCTCTGCCGCACTGCCCTGTCCACGATTACGCTCAGCTGGGGACTATGAGGGATGTGGGGGACCGGGACGACCTCAAGGCTGGAGAGGTAGAGAGATGGGATTTCTTAGACCTGCAGAGTTCATCACCCTCACTTTCCCTAAATAATTCTTCCCTGCCTCAGGATCCCTTTATCGGTGGAGTGTGTGTGTGTCCGCGCGCGCGCGTGAGACTTAGGGAGCCCAGTGGAGAGCAGCCACAGCCATCTGCGGTCGGATGGGCCCTGCGAGCCCCTCGGGCAGGGGCTGTTTCCCTTCTTTGTCGAAGCTGCTGGTCCGGAACTGCGCTCGTGGGCCGCCCGCTTTCAGACCGCATAAACAAGCCTCTTCGCAGCACCCCGTGTGAAGAGGCTTGTTTATAAAGCTGTTACTTCTCTCCTGGAGGACTTCTGCACAGTGTTTGACATTGTTGGTCGCTGCCATGGTGAGCAGGGATTTAGCAGAACTTGCGCTCCATTCAAGGAGCTGTTTTCATTCTTCAGCACTCGGGGGAGGAGCAATCCAGAAGGATTCCCATCTGGGACTGACGGCTTCGCACTGCCTCCAGCTCCGGCTCCGAGTTTAGAAGCTTGTCCTTGAACCTAAAAAAAACCCTGAGGTGTGAAGGACTAAAATGTTAAAGGGAAGCACA
Source organism: Propithecus coquereli (assembly GCF_000956105.1). Classification (NCBI taxonomy): domain Eukaryota; kingdom Metazoa; phylum Chordata; class Mammalia; order Primates; family Indriidae; genus Propithecus; species Propithecus coquereli. Next base: position 6,948,968 of record NW_012137191.1, on the reverse strand, counting down.
CTCTGTATTAAAATATTGGTTGCAAGGATTCTTTCTCTAGTGTGTATATACATATATATTATATGTATATACACACACATATATGTAAATTTACAAATTGGGAAGACCCAGGGAAAAGCTGTGTATTACCAGTCCAGGTTTCAAGGTCTTAGGGAACCGATGGTTGATGGAAAGGCGCAGCAGCTAGAATTATATCAGAGAAATTCATGCAACAAGTCAAGCTATAGTTCTGAGAAGTGAGAAACAAACTGGCCATGATTTGCAGACTATCCAAAACCACCTCTGTGCTCCTCAGAAAATATTTTTCCACTACCAGTAGGGGCTGCTGTGTGCACAAAAGCTCTTGGGAAAAAATGGTAGTGATGGTAGAGGTGATGATGTTTATGGAATTTTATCATTCCAAAGTAATTTCCAAATATGTAATTTCATAAGTTAATAATACCTATAACCATGAATAAAACTCATCTATTCCAGTACTATTTCATCTTATATTTAAATGCGTCTTTATTATTAAACAGGTTGAAGATAGAATTACTATTTGTTTAACTATTATTTGGCCATCAGGAAAGAAATACATACTACTCTATCTAGCACAAATCCTCTTTTTTCTTATTTTGCAGGAATTATGCAAAACCAAGTAGGAATATTACTTAAAATTAAAACTACTGTAACCTAACAGATCCTGCATTATAATAGCAATCTGAATATTACCACTGAAAGAAATTTATACATAGCTCAGTGTTCCTTAAATCCTTTGAAACTTTCCAGAGTAAACATTTTATGTAAAATGTTGCTAAGATCAGTTGACAATTTATTGTACTTTTCTGTAATAGAGGGAAAAATAAAGATACCTCCATAGTTAAACTAGAAATCTGTTTTAAATTACAGTGAAGTCAGAATGAGATGATGCATTAGGATAAAGGATAGCCTACATGTGTAAAAATACAAAGACAAAAAAATAGGATTTTTTCCTCACATACACATTCTTTTCAAATTCATACTTTCAAAGTAAGTGTAGGAAGAAGTTAACCTACCAAATTCAACCATCCTCAATTTTAAGATTTTCTCCCTTTCAAATGTTAATTTATGTATAGTTTTTTTTTAAAGCTTACCATAGTGTTTATTTTTCTTTTATATTTTTTACTTAGTTGTTCATTTTATTTCTTTTCATTTAGGATGGAGAACATAAGCCATTCACTATCTTGTTAGAAAGAGAAAATGACACCTTGGGATTCAATATTATAGGAGGTCGACCAAATCAGGTAACCACCTTGTTAATGCATTACTCACTCTTTGCTCATAAAATAGTAGAACATTTAGCTTTCGTATGTGGATTTTGAGTAAGAAAAACAAGTGGTTTAGTCTTTAAAATTAGGCTTATGATAAAATATCAGATTTTTCCAGTACATACCCAGATTTTCTTTTTGAGAAAAGCAAAAACAACAGCTAATAAACTTGATTCTCTTTGCTACTTTAAAAAAAGAAAAGGAGAATACATTTCGCATTTTATCTAAATTTTATATTAATAGTTCCGTTGGCAGACTTCTTAACTAAACCTATTTCACAATGTGTATAGGCAACTTCTATTTGATAATATTAGGCAATTGTAATGCCTGCTTCTACCTCTTGTTTATTAAGTCAAATTACTCAGTTCTTAGATGCTAACACAGACTGGGGAGTTAAGAATATTTGTTGAATGAATGAATAAATGAACAGTTGAAATAGATGGAAATAAGGGATAATTATTTTCACAATCATATAGGAAATATCATGTTAAGGCAAGATAGTGGATTTATATTTTTGGCTTTCCAAAACAGATCCTTTATTTATTTGAATGAATAATAGTCTCTATATTGATGCCAATTGTTTTTCAAAATGCATATTATAACATACTATAGTTACAAAGTTCTTTTATATACTTCAACTCCTACGTCAACTTAATTTTCAACATAACTGGAAAAAGGTGGTGAGGTTTTAGAAAATTACATTCTTTAATTTTCCCAATAAACTGCATGAAATTTTTACATCCTACATTGCAGATGTTGTCCAAAGAAACTGTCTTAGAGTTTTTGGCCATACACTATGTTTGGGTCAGGATAGTAATGTCGTATTTCCTGCTTGTGTTTAGTATTTCAAAAACCTAGCGACTAATGACTACTGTGCTTCTGTTTCTAAAATAGTTCCCATTAATTCGGAAAAAATAGAAGTCTTTTCATTATATCATTTTTGTTCTCTTTTCCCTTAAGGAATGTTTTTTTATCCATTCTAGTTAGGTATTTGACATTTAGATGACAATGGACATTTTCAGCAGCCTCTCAAAATTCATGGTAAAGAAAACTAATTGAGGAGAAATAATTTTATTTAACCTCCCATGAAGTAAAGTGACATTTAAAATCATATGATATGTTACTAGAGGATGTTGAACATTTTCCTTAAATAAGTTTTACAATAGAATTGGTTTCTTGTGACTGACTGAAATGTCCTTTTGTACCATATTGGCTATATGTTTGAGGTTTAACTAATCAAAAGGCACACTGCTCTGGAAATGTATAAGGATTAGCTTTGAATGGGTTCCTTTGAAGTTTAGAGTTGATGTTTTGGGATTTTATACTTGAGTAAGAAGTGTAGTCTCCCCTGTGAATAGACACAGTCAGAACTATTTTTCCAAATCTGTCACATTGTGAAGCTAAATTATATTTTCAAAACTATGATCACAACTGATTGAGACAGAATAGCATCAGGTGATGGTTAAGGGCACAGACTCAGGAGCTTTTACTCTGTGACTCTGGTGCCTCAGTTTTCTCCTCTGTAAAGTGGGGATGTGACCAATATATATAGTACCAGCCTCATAGAGTTGTGGGGATAAAATGGATTGACACTTGTAATGAACCTGAAGAATACTTGACATATAATAACCAGTAAGTATTAGTTATTATATTTTCATTATGTTAATCAGCCAAATGGCTGCCAAGAAAGACACACAAGTCCTGCCTTGTCACTTGGCTTATGGCATTCTTCCTAAATTTGGAAAGCTTTTTCTCCACCCTCTCTCACCTCCTAATCTATCTCTCATTTTTCCTGTAAAGGTTCTTCCAAGTATCGTTTACTCTTAAAGCTTCAGGCTACCAGGGAAGTCTTCTTAGTAGCTCTTCTATGCCAATCATTCATCATGTGCTCAATTTTTGTTTTTTGTTTTGTTGTTGTTTGTTTAATGAACAGCTATCTTCCTGTCTTGATTATGAGCTCTTAGAGGTACCTGTAATCACTAAAAGGTCTTTTTACCTCTAATGACAAAAGCCTATTGTCATTCAAATGTGTGTTTATTTACTTGGCGAATAATGTTTGTGGTAAATTTTACTTTGAAAACTGATTATCTTTCATATAACTAACACATTTTTGATAACTAATGACTTCTTTTCTGAAATGATTTCACAAAGTCAGTTTATTATTTCCTTTAACTTCAACGTTATAAATTATGTGACTAATTATAGTACAAAATGATCATACACTATAATAGACTATGTGAAGCAAGTTTAAATTCTAGGCTCCTAACTTGTAAATTCAGAATATCTTATTGTTTATTAATGTAAAGCAAATATATGTCCTTTGCAGAGGAGCCATATACCCACTCTCAACCCAAATGCAAAGGAATACTTAGAATGCTGAGGGCACTAGAACTTCTGAGAATATAGTGCAAAAAGGAAGAGAATTTTCAGAAACATTGTGTATAGTTTTGTTCTTCATAATGATTAATTATTTTAAAATACCTTTCTCTATTTTAGTTTAATGTAATTTCTCTGCTCTTCTCTGCACATTTTTATATTAAAGAGAAAGTACTTCTATTCAAATATATTCTGATTTGCCATAATTGGGAAAATTTCTAAAATAGATTTGCATGTAGTCAATAATTGTCATATAAGTAAAATTCGAATGATCATTAAAGAATTCAAAACATACCATAGACATTTTATTTTATTCTTTCAAGATCTCAGGGAGGTAAGACCACAAAGTAGAGTTTTCTTTAGTGTATATATTAAAATCTATTTGTTTAGCTTGAAATTCATAATGAAATGTAACATAAAAGGCATTTCCTTTTACTTTAGAAATAGTTCCCACATTGAATAGTGTCAGTGTAGCACTTTTCGTAAAGTGCTGAGTTTGGTACTAGAAGAAAGAACCTTACAAATCAGGAATTTTTAACTATTACCAGACTCTCAAATCAGTTATATATAGTGGAGAATAGATAGGTTTTTTTTCCTTCTTAAACCTTATCACCCTTTTTACTTGCTACATCTCTTTAGAAGTGAGATGTTTTATAAATAATACTTAGGAGCCAATTGATCTCACCTTGTACATACTCTTTCCCCATAGCTTTTTATGTGTACTCAAAAAATGTGAAGTAAATAATCTTGTCAGAGATGCTGGACTCGTTCATTAAAACTGCCATCTTGATTAATGACTACTCGGTGTTAAATAAGTTAAAATTCTATGCCAAATCCCAAGCTAAGGGAGTTGCATGTTTAAAGAGGATTGGCAGTTTTACATTTAGTAAATTGTCCTTTATAAAATCTAGATTTTGTTTTCATCTTTCTTTCTGCTAATGATTATTTTTTTATAGAATAATCCGGAAGAAACATCAACTGAAGGAATTTATGTTTCAAAAATTTTAGAGAATGGACCCGCTGACAGAGCAGATGGCCTGGAGATTCATGACAAAATCATTGAGGTAAGACAATAATAAAACATACGTGATCCATGAAAAAAAATATTTGGCTATTTTAAATTTTCAAATGTATTGCTTTAATTTGGTGTGGTACTTATTAGAATATATATTCTAACTAGCAGTAGATGCATTATCTTTTTTTATTCCTTACAAAAGATGTAAAACTCTACAATGACTCTATATCTATTATTAAATATTGTGATAAAAGAACAAAACACCCAAAGTTTCCAAATGTGTTAATGAATTTCTCTATTTTAATAAATTGTCTCTCCCCATGAACCATGAGAATACTTGTGTGATTATTAAGGGATTAATTAATTAATAACATTTCAAAAAAGGATGATAAATCTCTGCTGAAGAACATTTTTGATGAAAAAATATTACTGTCTGTTAAACATGTGATTAGTAGGTTATAGACAGGGTTTGGAATTATTTATTCAATGCCTTTAGTATTTCTTACTGTGACGTGGTTACCTCATTCATGTCTTTAGTGTTTGCATGAAAGAAAAAGGGAAACATGTTTTTTCATCCTATTGCAAAAAGCTGGAGAGAACTCTTCATTTGCTGTAGAATTTATTGTTATATTCTTGGGTGACAAAGTAAACACCTATATGCTACTAAAATTGGGCTGTGGTAATGAAATTTGGGGTCACTGCCATCTGCCACCTTTGTCCTTTTGACATTTTATTAACTGGTTGAGATAGAATTATTTGATGTTACCAAAAATAATTAGGTTACTTTTGTCAGTGGATTTATTTCCAGTGTATTAGTAAAGATATAAATAGAAATTGGGAAGGTTTATTTGACTCTACTATTCTTTTTGAAAAAATTCTGTTATTCTGGATTATGTAATCACTAGTGCTATCTTTCTGAATGTCCATATAAACTATCCAGATGGAGGCTGTTTTTCTTTATTAAACTTTGATTAAAGTTTTAGATTCTTATTAATTCTTTGTGCACTAAACAAAGTTGAATTTCGGATAAATTGACCTAGAATAAGAGTAAAGAATATAGAAGAGCCAGCAGTTTTCTGTTTTGGGGAAAAAAAATACTCAACATTTAGAAATTAGCTGACTAGGCATTTTGAGAAGAGAGGGGAGTTGCCTTTTGCTAAAAACTGTGGTTTTGTTTTTTGTTTTTTTAAATCTAAAGAGCTCTCTTGTATCAATCAAGATTTTCTCCTTCCAATTGTATAGCCAAGAAAGTACAGACCTACTTTCACTATAGCTATCCAGTTTGTCTTGACAGTTTGCCTAGTGGAAACATTTACATGCTGTAGTTTTTAAAGTTAGAATGTTTCTATTTCTACTGTTGTTTGTGCAGTATGATTTAAAGGGTAACACAATTTAAACAAAATGTTGTCCTTATTACTTTCTGCCTTATCTCTAAAGCATTTTAGATTTTCCAGTTAAACGGAAAATGAATTACATTTGATACTATTAGAAGGGCTTATGGAACTGAATTCATACATTCAATTATGTACACACACACAGGACAGAAACATGTACTGCTGATTTAAAAAATAATTTATTCTGGCTACAATGTTATATGTGCTTCTTTAATGTGTGAAAAGAGAGAAAAAGAATTTTTCTTTTATGTTGTGATACAATACCTTTGTTAAAAACACATTGTTTTTTTTAACGGAAAGAGGTAATTTTATAAAAACTACTGTTGACAAATTAAGTATATCTAGACATCTGTCTGATACTGTTACTAATATATGTCAGATTAACCTTATTTAAACCCTATAAGATAAAAGAGAAGATCAACCATGGAAATCCAAATAGAATTTATAATTAACTGCAGTATTGTTATCATTTCCTTGATTTGCATATATTAGCAGTTAATGACAAGAGCTTGAGATTTGTCTCAATGATATAAATTTTTCAACATATCTTTTATCCCAGGGTACACTGATAATATATATATGTGCATATGTATGTATTTGTTATAGTTCTATAGTGGATCAATGTGACCACATTTGCAATAGAAATGAGTTAGATGATGTGCATATTTCTGGAATGCTATCTGGTAAATAGCATGAAATATTTTAGAAGGAAGGTTATTAGAAATAAATCTCTCATATTTAGTTGCTCAGTGATGCTACCAGCTTTTTGAGTGAATACGTATTTGTGTGACTTTAATATCTAGTTAAACAAGTAGCATGTTTGTTCTTGTGCATATATGTGTATTGTAAAAGATCCCTATGTACCAATTAATGTTAGAAATACTTGCTTATCAGTTATTTTAGTTCATCTGTCATTACAGTATTAATCAACTGTAAGTAGTTTATAGCTAATGGGAAATTGATAGGAAATGTATCAATTAATTAAAAATGTGCAGAGCCACATTTTAAAAACATTTTCAAAATGAAGAGAATAGTTTCTTTCCCGTTTTGTGTTCAATTATTTGTTAATGGAACAAACTTAATGGATTGTTTCTTTCAGTTTTTGTATTTCAAATGGCCATGCTGATTTAAACCTAGGGCAACAAATATATTTGTTAAATGTAAAGAGCACAAATAGTTCATATATTATGAATCTACCCATATGACTTAACTGCCACAATCTGACACATTACTAAGTGCTTTGAATTCAGTGATATGTGACTGAAATAAAAAATGGAAACTGTAAGAGAGTTCATTCTTTACTCATAGTCAAGATATACTAAAAAATATTTTGTCTAGTTAATTTCTTGAAGCATACATACAACAGGTTTATGAATTGTTTTTATAAAATACAAAATTTTCCTGATTCATTCATTTGAATAAGAAAGGAGATATGTTAAAGGTTTGGTTCTATTGATAGTTAAAGAGATTTTACAAATTCTAATAAAAATATTGGTTATAGCAGTTTGGCACAGTTTAACAAAGGCCAGTGACTCCAAAAGTATTATTTTGTAAATACTCTGCATTCTACTCAAGTTGATCAAATTGAGGAATCATAAAAGGATAAGAAAATCACAGTCACAAGGTAAATCCATGTCATGTTTTTCACATAATACAAGGCAAATTAATTTTTGAAGTCAGAATCCACAAGTAACCATGTTGACCAGTTTCTAGCTTTTTCCATATCCCCATTTGTTAAAATATTTGTGTGTGTGAATTTTTTAAAATAATCAACTGTAATATTTGAGTTACAATATTAGGTGCCAAGTTTTATCACTGAAAATTGAAAAGGCAGAAGATATTGTTGAAAGTATTTTCAAACATAACAGGTACTTACATAGACCAGTAACTCACCAGTGTACGTTGGAATAAAAGTACCATGTATGTGCATTTTACCCTTTCAAGACTCAAAAGGACCACAGAAAAGATCATCAGAGACTTGGACACAATTCTGGAAGAGGACAATACCATGACCATGGTTATCATCGTATTAAGAGGCCTGAGGGGTATGTGAGAGGGAGTTTAAAGTTCACTGCTGCTGTCAGCAACTGTTCCTCTGTTATTATTTCTGTGATGCTGATAACAGGCAACGCGACCATAACCCCAGAATGGGAAACGGTGGGTAGTCATTCATGGCTCTTTGTTCACACTTTTTTTTGTTTGTTTGTTTGTTTGTTTTTGAGACAGAGTCTCACTAGAATGCAGTGGCATCAGCCTAGCTCACTGCAACCTCAAACTCCTGGGCTCAAGCGATCCTCCTGTCTCAGCCTCCCGAGTAGTTGGGACTACAGGTGCATGCCACCACACCCAGCTAATTTTTCTATTTTTTGTAGAGACAGGGGTGGAGGGGAGTTTCCATTCTTGCTCAGGCAGATCTTGAACTCCTGGCCTCAAGTGGTCCTCCTACCTCGGCCTCCCAGAGTGCCAGGATTATTCACACTTTCTTCTCTCCTTCCCCCAGCTCTTAGCTAATGCTTCATGACAGGAAAGTGCTGGAGGCACAGTGGTTACCCACCCTTCTCTCAACTTCTAGAGACCAGAGAGTGGGGCTGAAGGTCCATATGGCCTATGAGATGGACAGTTCAGAGCACAAAGTAGAGTTTTCTTTAGTGCATATATTAAAATCTATTTATTTAGCTTGAAATTCATAATGAAATGCAACATGAAAGGCATTTTCTTTTACTTTAGAAATAGTTCCCATGTTGAATAGTGTCAGTGTAGTACTTTTCATAAAGTGCTGAGTTTGGTACTAGAAGAAAGAAGCTTACAAATCAGGAATTTTTAACTATTACCAACCAGACTGCCGACTATACTTTCTTTTAGTTTTGTAACATTATATCTCCTGCATTTTTGCTGTCACTCTCTGTACTGCTAAAGTAAAAATCTTTGGTAGTTGTCATGTTTTTGGCTAAGTCTCTGTATAATTAGATTACAGCTGGTAAAGTAGGCAAATCAAATGCAGATTAGAACTAAACATTCAGGAATATTATTGAATCATTCTGCAAGGTGCTACCTCTGTGTGTGCCTGATGGCACACTATACTGTACTATCGCACACAGCAGCAGTGCTGATTTGTTTGTGCACAAGAATTTATTTCATTACAGGTTTTTGTAGGCCAGTCACCTCTAAATCTGGTGGGCCATTGGTTTTTTGACAAACTGCTGTTTAATTGGAATACCTTATCAAACTCTTCAATAAAATAATATCATCATCCTATATTTTTAAAGTATATTTTAACTGACTGTTCAAATAACATAGACTGATTGTCTGAAAAAATAAGAAAAGACCTAAAAGCAATCGTATTAGTGCAAGACTTACCTTATAAATTAGAGTTGTAATCATAATTTAATACTACTAAAGTGAATGTAGTTTTAACACCGTGATATAGTTATCATGTAATTATACAATTTAATGTGTTTTAAAAAGTATTAATAATACGGTGCAGTGGGAAGAGCCAGGGGACTCTTAAGTCAAGAAGACCTGGCTGGAATTTCTGTCCTGCCTGGTATGGCCTTGCCCAAGCCAGCTCTGCCACAGTTTCTATGCCATTCATACTTTCTGTGTACACAAAGTGCCTGGCATGGGGAAGCTTCTTGGAATCCACTGTTGTGAGCCTAACATATCTCATTTAGCGTACGCAAGTACTGTAATTTATTCTCTATGGCACAGATGAAGGGAAAACATTTTTTCCTATTTCTTTCTGGGAAAATCCACGTTACCGGCAACCAAATTTCATTCATTCCCATTTCTATAGACACCAGAGTTTGGATGAATAGATGTAAGTAGTTTTAACTTGTAGATTTTTCACATATTCATATGAACACTCAGGGGCAAGAAAGGCTGTGAAGGAAAATTCTGTAACTGTGCACTTATGATTTAATCCGGTCATCCAGCAGGTATTAACTAATTGCCTTATATGTGCCAGGTTGTGTACTCTGTTAGGAAAACAAAGAGCCATAAGATCTGTTCTCTGCCTCCAGCAGCTCATGGTGTAGAGCTGTTTTCTGCCCATGTGAGGCAAAGCAGACCTTTGTGTGAAGCTGCTCCTTTGGTGGTTAAGAATGCAAGTGGACATTACCATCTTGCCTTAGCAGAATGACACCGTGGGTTTATGCTAGCATTCCTGTCCTCCTCAGTTCATGTTTAGAAATTGTGACATGGGGTTTTTGGAATAGTACGATCTGTAAAAGTGAGGCTGCATCATGGCTTCAGGAAAGGGCATGGGCTTCAAACCTTGGTCTTGGCCTTCAATTTGTGTTGCATTATGACTCAAAGATTTCTCAACTTTACTCATTCTCAGATTCTTGCCTATAAATGTAGGTATCGTAATAGCTAGTCCCTCATATTTTCCGCCTAAGTGATCGTATTGTGTTTGCCATTCCTCTCAGTTTCCATTATGAATAAATATAGTTTTATTTTAGCTTATAAAAGTGAGACTGGAAAGGCCCTTATACCATTGACCTTTAGTGTATTAAGCACTGTTATATCCCTTTTAAATTTATAGGCATGAACCTGGGCTTGACTTTTGAGTGCTAAGTTCTGAGAAGGGAGACAGGACCACCTGTGACTGTGCAGCTCGCAGGCTGCATAACTGGATTTGATATCTCTGTCAGAAGGTCCGACTGCGGTTCCCATCCTTCTTGCCATTCTGTGCTACAGACAACCTCATCAGAACACCTACAGCATTATTTTGATTTATTTTAAATTAACATTAGAATTGATTTTAGGTAAAATTTCAAAGCCGGCCATATCTTACTGGGTTTTTGCCTTCCTTTTCTCTTTCAATCATCCTAGCCATGTGGCATCTTCTTTCTCTCTTTCTTATTTCTCTGCAACATTTATCATCAGAAAAGAATGTACTTAAATTTACTTACGCTATTTGAACCACAAAAGCTTGCTCTATCATTGTATCTGAACTTTAACTGGAGATCGTACCTTAATGACGCTCAAACTTTCATCCCTTTCCCCTGAACTAGAATAGTAGCTTCTTGAGTAAACTGTCCTTCACTGATCCTCTGCCATTTGTAACTCAACATGCTTACTACTCTCCAGCTTGTCATTTTTTTTTTTGTTCCTTCGCTTAAGATTCTTCATTATCATTATATTGTCAATAGGTTAAAATCCAAGTTTTTTAGTGAAGCAAAAATGGCCCTTCAAAACCATTACTTTTTTATTTTTTTATTTTTCTTTTTTAGATCTTCTGCTGTAGTCAACTAAAACCCCTCTCTTTTCCTGTCTTCAGGCCTCTCTGCTTCTATTTGTTCTTTTCTTTCTACCTGGTATTCTCTCCCAGGACCTTTTGTGGCTGGCAAACTGTGTATCTTCAAAAATCCTCTACTTCCTAAAGCCCTTCACAAGCCACCAGGCAAAATTATTCTCTAATCTCTACTACGAATAAATTTTTTTATTTCTCACTTTCATAGCATTTTTATTTACTGTGGTGTGTGTTTATTCTTTGGTGTTCTTTCTTCTCCACAAATGTATAGGTTTCTTAAAAGTGGTTTTAGTATTTTATTGAAATTGATATCTTTAGCATCCTTTCTCCTCTCAGCATTGGACCAGACAAACTCTAGGCATTCTGTTAATTTTCCTTGAATGATAGAATGAATGAGTGGATGAATCTTGAGGTGAAGATTTTAGGCATTATGGTCTGGATCCAAGGTTTTTTCAGTGTTCCTGAAATCTTGCTAGGTAGGCAATCCCCGAAGGCCCTCTTGTCACATTCTATTCCTCTTCATTGTATCTCTATCACAAGATCAGTCAGAAGTTGGAAGATTTACTGTTTTTTGAGTTTTGAAGTCTCTAAAATCTAGTAACAAGGGATTGAAGCAATTGTACCTTTCCAGACTGTTTCTTCTAGCCTGTAAATCAAGAAAGAACCCAAGTCTACTAGGCAGTCTTTCAAATTGTAGTCATGTACATGCTTGAATTAGATCTGAAGACTTATGTTCACCCTCATCGTCATGCAGAATTTTACTTACTGAACTTGAATAACCCTGATAAAACTGACTGATTCTGCATGCTTGCCTGCAAGGCAGATTTGCAGAAAATGGCACTGGACCAAATATGAAATTGAACAAAAACATGATTAACCACAGAGGAACTGAAAAGATGAAAAATATTTTCCATGTTTCCAAGCTTGTAAATAGTTTGGTGAAAAGACCAAAAGAGCTAGATGCTTCCTAGAGCACTCTGGATGGCCAGGGAGCCTCTTTGAAGTGCTCGTGATGAGAGCTGCTTGGAATAATTACCAAGCAGCACCAGCTGTGAGGCATCCTGAGGAAGCTTAAAGCACAACTCACTGAGCTTGTTGCTGGGAACTTTTTAAGGCAAGTTTATTGAGAAGATTGTGCTTTCATAAACACATGCTGTTGTATTCCCAGTAGTTTTTAGTGTTTCTACAAAGAGATAGGAATAGAAATTTTCCCATCCTTCCTGGTACCTTGAGAAAATATTACGAAGGAGAAAAGGGCAGCTGACATGTGATGGGTGGATTGGTGCCTGATCCTCTTAACCATACGAATTGTGGCCACATCCCAGTCCCATGGCTTTGTGGATGGTACCTTTAATCTGCTTTCTTCTTCTTTCTTAAGCAAATAACAATGTTCATAAGAAGCAGCTTATCACTCCCTTCATAATCAGCAACTCAGAGGTGATTTTGTAATCTTCAAATCAAAACTAATGTCTAAAGAGTGATTTCAAATATTTTAAACAATTCCGAATTCCTCCAAAAGGTATAGGAATAAATCTTTAACTCATAGTATTAGATGACCAATTGACTGTGCTACTTAGGTAAGGAAATAATTATTTTTTATATTATAGATTAGGATGCAATTGAGCACTGAATACTTGGAAAAATATATGTCGAACTAAAATATTAAGACATTTTATGTTAAATTAGTTAATTTGATGTTTTACTCACATTATTTATCACATTTTATAGATGAGAAAACTGAGGCACAGAAAGAAGTAATTTACCAGGATCACAGAGTAAGAGCTCCTGGGTCTGTGTGCTTAACCATCACCTGATGCTATTTATTATTAACAGTCACATAGGTGATTCATAGTAAACAATTTATGAGATGTCAGTTGAAGCCGGACTTTGAAGAAATTAATAGAAGGCAAATAGAAAAGTGCCAGAAGGTAGTGACGGCCTAGTTATCTTATTCATCATACTTACCTTGACTGTTTCCCTTTGTCTTCACTTTCCAACAATGAGCTCATCTTACACCAAGAATGTAGCCTACTACCCTTTCTTTTATCCTCTTTATTGCAGGCTAGGTCCTGGTATTTAGTATAAGCAGCCAATGGAAATCTATCTCTAACTGTATTAGGAAGTCATTTGATTGTATTGGTTTAAAGAGGTCCTCTAAAGTTTTTTGAGAGAGAAAAAGAGGGAGAGAGAGAATGAATGTCCCAAAGGATTGATGGGTTGTTCTCTGGACATAAGAGTTCTGTAAGGAGAGCAAGGGCATCCAAGCACTGTTTTCTACTGTAGGCTTTTAGAGAGGACCCTGCATAATGTGGTGGGTGTTGGAAATACTAGGGTAATTTGGAGCCTGTTGTTTACCTTCTGAACTTGATGCTTTTAGAAGTGGTATTGATAACTTGAGGTTTTTCAGACAAAAATTTTCTCTCAAGCAAAGACCTCATGTTCCCTCTCCTAGAATACTGTAATGGTTTCTCAGCCACTAATTCGATGCTTTGACAAAGCCATTTCTATACCAGCATTGCTCAAACTGTGGTAAAAGACATTTAAAATTTAATTCTATTAATGAATCATAGAATGATAAAAGTATATTACTAGAAGAAAAGGAAATAAAATGAGGCAAGATACTACCAGCCCAATTTTTAAATGATCTATTTATTATAATTATTAGATTTATCTGACATAAAATTGCCCTATGAAATTAACAGAAATGGTTCGAAATGCTTATTTTCTGTTTCTGTATTTATCTTGTCATAGACTGATAACAAACTGCTCATGAACTGGCCTTGGGCGTTGGTCCTCAGACCGCTCTGAGCAGTGCTGCTTCTCACAGCAGCCAGAGTGATCATTTATAAATGTAAATTACATCTTATGATCCTTCTGCCTATAATCCTTGAACAACTTCCTTGCACATGGGATAAAATGCAAGTTTATTTATTTATTTATTTATTTATTTTGAGACAGAGTCTCACTGTGTTGCCGGGGCTAGAGTGCGGTGGCGTCAGCCTAGCTCACAGCAACCTCAGACTCCTGGGCTTAAGGGATCCTTCTGCCTCAGCCTCCCGAGTAGCTGGGACTACAGGCATGCGCCACCATGCCCGGCTGATTTTTTCTATGTATTTTTTTTTAGTTGTCCGATTAATTTCTTTCTATTTTTAGTAGAGACGGGGTCTCGCTCTTGCTCAGGCTGGTTTTGAACTCCTGAGCTCAAACAATCCGCCCGCCTCGGCCTCCCAGAGAGCTAGGATTACAGGCATGAGCCACTGCGCCCGGCCTTTTTTTTTTTTTTTTTTGACCAGCCTCATTATGTTGCCCAGGCTGGCCTTAAACTGGGCTCAAGCAATCCTCCTGCCTCCACCTCCTAAGTAGCTGGGATTACAGGCACGTGCCACTGTGCCTAGATAAAATGCAAGATTTTTAACCTGTTCACTGAGGCTCTGCCTCCTCTGGCACTCGTCTACAATTGCAGCTTCTTTTTGTCCATCCGCCCTTGGCCCACTTTGCTCGAGCTACAAGCTACAAGCTGCGCTAGCCTGCTTTCAGTTCCACAATGCACCCAGCTGCTTCCCACCTCAAGGACTTCCCAATGGAAGTGTCTTTCCCCTCCTTTAGCCTCCCTAACCCCTGCTCACTCATCAGTGCACAGCTCAAGTGTCACCGTTGCAAACAGCCCTTCTCTGTTTAAGTTATGTCTCCACATGATGCTTTTCACATACTTTCTTATCTTAGCAGTACCACAATTGAAATTATCTGTTTATTTTTAAGTAATTTTTTTCAGAAGTCACAAATCATGAGTGTCTAGTGAAATGAAAGATCAGAATGTGAAGTCATCCACGCAGCCAGCACCCAGATCAGGAAACAGAGTGTAGCAAGAACCCAAGAACACCCCTTCTTCCCTGTGCCTTCTTTATCTTCCTCTAAGTTTTTCCTATTTTTGACTTTTGTAAAAATAAAATCACACAATAGGTATTCTGTAGAGTCTGACTTCTTTTATTTAACATTATGTTTGTGAAATTAATTTACTTTGTTGCATGTCATTGTAGTTTGTTCTTCTCCTAGCTGTGTAGCATTGTGGCATTTCACCCTGTAGCTATAGCACAATTTTATTAGCAGTTTTACCATCAATGGAATTGTCGATTCTGGGCTATTACAATAACAATGCTCTGTTCAGAGCAGAAAGAGTTCTCTTTGTACACGTCTTTTGGTGAACATATGCATACATTTCTGATGCATGCATACACATACACACAGCCCTAGGAGTACATTTGTAGAGTCATGGGATGTATACATGTTCAGCTTTAGTATTTATTGCCAAACAGATTTTTTAAAATGGTTGTAGCAACTTATATTCTTGCCGGCGGTGTCTTAGAGTTCCAGTTACCCACATACCTGCAAAGATGTGGTATTGTGTATCTTTTTAAATTTCTCATCTAGTGAAATGGTCTATACAGATGGATCGGGCATTTTCTTGATGTCTAATGAAGTTAAACAAGTCTTTATTTGCTTTTGGCCATTTCAATATCCTCTTTTGTGAAGTACCTGTTCACCCCATGGCGAGCCAGAAATTCTACCTTTTGCTGTGCCTTTGACATCTGGCACACTGCCTGGTACCCAATAGGTACCCAGCTATTTGATGAGTGAATTAGTGTACAGTACATATAAGCCACAAGGATAAAACAAATCTAGCACTATTAAAATTCTATGTTTCACATATATGAAATGTGTAATAAATATGTACTAAATGGATGAAAAAAACTTTCCTGAGTTTCTTTTAAATATGTATCTATCACAAAGTAATTAAATGCTTCCTATCTTACCCTATTTTTCTCTAGAGGAAGAAGAGGTAATTTTGTGTATCTTTTCACATCATTGTCTTTGATAATCCTGGCATGCTCAACTTTTAATGTTACTCTTTTTGTAGAGCCAGTCTTATGCTATCTCCCTTCACTATTCTTTGTGATAGTGTCACAAAAATTCGCATGATCCCTAAGCAAATATTTTTGGCCTAGATACACTGTGCTGCAAACCCTTTTCACTTTTCTGCATGTGTGGGTGTTATTTTTTCAGAGGCATGATTCTTTCCAGCAGATAAGAATGATCAAAGAAGAAAAATGCTTTGTTTTTCTTCTTGCTCAAAGTTTTACTTAGAGGAGATTTCTTTTTATAACACAGAACTTTATAATGCTTATCTCCTCTTAGATAGGTGTAACTTCTCTTTGGATCCAAATTAGAACTCCAGTAATGTCATTAATAAGTTCTACTGATTCAAAATTAAATCACTGAGACATATTAAATTAGCCCTGAGATAAAGGGAGATTGCCAGGCATACAGCTGGTAAGGCAGAATCTTAGGGCTGAAAGAATTGGTTGGCTCAAAATCGTTACGTAGTAAAGAATTGAAAAATTAGTTTCATATAACAGTAAAAAGAAATGTTATATTTTACATGTTATGTATTTAATATAATTCTAGTCATATTTTATATAACTAAATGTTTTATAATGTGGGATCATGAGCTATTAAATAAATTGACTATAATTCATATGTATGTCTAATACAGTGACAATTCATAAAATATATCTCAACGTATAATATAAATTATGTACCAAAGGGCTGTTTGTATTCAAGCATAATGACTAAAATGAGGATAATTATAAAGGCTATATAATGTGGGATCATGAGCTATTAAATAAATTGACTATAATTCATATGTATGTCTAATACAGTGACAATTCATAAAATATATCTCAACATATAATATAAATTATGTACCAAAGGGCTGTTTGTATTCAAGCATAATGACTAAAATGAGGATAATTATAAAGGCTAATAATAGCTAACATTTATAGACTCTTTAGTGTGTGCCAAACAATATGCTAAGAGCTACATGTAATAAACACATCGCTGCAATTAGAGGATTCCAGTGAATAACAACAACTTAAAGTTTGATGTGGTTCAACTTTATCCCGTCTGAGGAAAAAATATGGATTGGTTAATTTAAAGGAATAGTAACCATGCACGAACATGTTAATGGAGACCTGTGGAGTTCATGGCTCTAAAAACTCATGGAGCCAGAAAGTAAAATTCAAGTTAATTATAGTATTAGACAAGTTTACTATTTAATAACAAAAAAAATCGAGGAAATACAGTGATCATTATATCTTTTCATGTAGCATTTTGAGTTTGTAATAGCTTTCATTGTCAGAAGATCTCAAAACACTTAGTGAAACAGGTTGCAGTTCATCCTTAGCTCTGGTTGTCCTGCCTTTTGTCTGTTTTAAGCTTTATACACATTAATCTGGTGTCCACCACTGCCTCTATTCCCAGGACTCAAGTGTTAAATCTCAGGATTCTGTAATATACTGGAAATGTCTAATCTCCTTAAAATACAAGTCTTTAAGTGTAAGCTTTACAATAAAACCTGACTATTTGGTTTAAGGGGAAAATTTAAATCCACTTTCAGGAATAACTTGAAGAAGAGAGTTTTTTGCTTTGAGAGGGATTCTTAAAGTTTAATATTTCTTATGTTTTTCTTTATGGAAACTTTTCACTAAAGAAACCATCCCAATCTATAGTCACCATCTCTTTTCTTCAAAGAGATTTATCAGTAATATTTGCATTGTTTTAGGGATTTACCGTCTAATCTTTGCAATTATTTAACCAGTAGCAGCAGAAGAAACTTGACATTTCAGAATAATCACAACCTAATATGTTTGCTTGTCATCTTTACCATATTCAAATTAATCCTTTACTGAGAAGTAGTTTTGTAATATCAAAATCAAGGAAGAATATATGGATTTTTCTGTTTAATAAAAGCTTAAACCTCTGATATAGAGAAAACATGCTATGTAGCCCTTTCTCCTCCATAAAAAGAACTTGACAGTAAGAGGCCTCTTGTTTATTCTTTGGGGAAAAGGCCATATTAAGGAAATAATGTGAAGATTGTTGATTTTTACAAATATTTTTTCTTGTGAGTTGTTTTTTCTTTTCTTCCTTTCTTTTGTTCTTTATTTCATTCTTTCTTTTTAAAAAATGTTGTTAGGGGGAATAAAGAGATTTTCCAGAAAGTTTGCATGTATAAGATACTGAATTTTCGCCTTTAGTTGTGGGTTAAATTACACGAGGTTAAGAAGGTGCTTAAACATTGTGAATTTCTCTAAATATGTGTATTTGTGCATGTGTGTGTGTGTGTGTGTGTCTGTGTCTGTGTATTTTCTCTCTCTTTTCCAAATCTGAAAGTAATGTGTCAATACTTTGTCAGATAATTGTTTTATCCTTATTTTGGAAAGAGCTCCTTCTAGGAGTGGCTACTGCAGGAGTGGCTAAATTAATAAATCAGAAGTAGCAGTGGTTTATTTTGAGTGGAAATGAGTTAAATAAAAATCAACAGTACCTTTGGTTAACCTTCTAAAAGGTCGTTTGGGCACAGATGAAGACATATGAAAATTAGGCATCATTTTCTTTGTCAATAAGCACAATATGAGTGGCACATTTTCTATTGAAAGTATTCAAGAAACAGTATCAGCATGGATTATGTTGAAACGTTGATATATTTGGGGGGAAGTGTTAAAATATACTTAAAATCTTAAAACATTCTTAAAAATGCAAGAAAAGTATTAGACTTTATATCTACTGCTCATTTTCTGCAACTGTTGGATATTTTTTAAATGTCAGACTATAAGAAATGTTTTAAATTATTTTATTTGTGTACAGTTATTGAAAAAAATAAAACCATGGTGAAAAATGTTACTAAAATCAGCTTTTTTTGGAGGTGGCGACAATTCCTGGAAATTCTGAAAGAAACATAAAAAAATGAGCTAACCTAATGCTCAAAGTGTAAGCTCACTTTCCGTGCTCTTTGTGTAGTTCCCAGTATGGATTCATAGATAAGGGTTCTACTGAAGGTTTAAAGTCCCAGAACTGCTGAAACCATATCTAATATTTCAAATCCTTTTAGAATTTTTTTTCAAAACAAAAAACCTAAAGTCTAAAAATAGTTAAGTCATTTTTATTCTAAAACACTGAAATCTATTTCTGTTAATTATTTATGACTCTTCTCTCTGTGTCAAGCTGTTATTCAAATGTAATCTCTAAAACATTGTCAGTTTTATAGATAAATTACAGCTACACAATGTCAGGGAATACAAATAAATCATAAATTTTAAAAATCAGAATCCAATATTTCATTTCCTCAGCAAATATGTAAAATTGGAGATATGTCATTGTCAATAGTTCCAGCTGTCAGAGTTGTCACACCAGGGTACTTTACACATAGTCACCTATTGAAGGAATTGTCAATATCACTTTTGTCCTTGAAGAGGAAAAAATCAGAGGATGTTGAAAAATTCCTGTCCAGGTTGGTGTTTTAATTCTCAGAAGCCAACCCGGTCTTGGGATGTTCTTAGAAGATAACTTCAGATTTTATTGCTTTGGTTTGTTTTAGGAGAAAATCTGTTGTAGAATGTAAGGGAGGTTCTTATCCCTCCTATATTTGCCTATTATTTGATTTTCTTTCTCTCTGTGGCTCTTATAGAAAGCCTTTTGAATAGATCTGTTTTTTCTATTAATTCCTATTTTGTTAAAGAAGCTTTACTGGGAGGTGCTTATGTATTATCATTACCATTAGAAATGTTAATCACTTGCACAGAGAGATACGATCTTAATCAGAAAACTATCATCCTAAAAATACAAACCTAAGAAAATACAAAGAAATATAGGAAAAGGGCCACCTGTAGATACACTCTGCTGCTTTGCTAATTGTACTGTTTAAGCAGCAGGCACAGAAGCCTCTATGTGTGAAAATGAAATTTAATTTGATGAGCTGTCTGAAGATCCATTTAGACAGAGTAACAGCCACTTATATCAGCCAAAATTGAAATGAAAATATAGTTTCAAGGTTATAGTCTTTAACAAGACTGGAAACCCACCATGATGGCATTAATTGTACATTCACCTGTAGATGTTTATCTGTCAGTGCCTCTTTTTTTATTTGTCCCTTTATGTCATAACCGGGCTCCTTTGTGTATGATTCCTAGTATAGGTATATGTGCCTTAAGTCTAATTTGATAGAGAAACTCCATTTGCATTTTTTTCTATTTTCTTGCATGTCACTGTATCCTAGGACAGAATAACCCTCTGCCAGTCAGCCTAATGGTAAGGAGCTCAATCTCAACCTTATACTAGCACATGTTCCAAAATCTCTGTGAACCATACTTAGATTATACAGCTATAATAGGAACATAAAATCCCTTATAGATACTTAAACATTTGTTTTGCTCAGACCAAAATATTGCTGTCATACAAACATATTACAAAATTGGTTCAATGATATTTTCTCTCACTTGTTTTTTAGTGTTTTGCTTGTTTTGTTTGTGAACTAGTGCTTATACAAGAAAGTTCTTGTTCAGAGGTAGATTTTTCCTCCACTATTCTTATTTATTTTATATAATTTCAAGTAGATTACTTATGGCCTTTAAATATGGAAAAATTGAGAGTCCCATGTTGTTTTTGATGTGTTTTATATAAGAATGGTTGTCTGGAATTAAATGGATAATTTCTGTGACAGAGGACTTATTCTCTAATTCTCTTTTTAAAAATATTCATTTTCTCATTCATTCAATAATACTTACCTAGCTTTTCCTGTGAGCCAGATACTGTGCTAAGTACGAGGTATACAACACCTAAGTAACTATTATTATGGTAACATAATAGAGGCAGACATTAAATAAACAGTGAATTAAAAATCGTAGTAAACGTATGAAAGAAAAGTTCTAGCTGTTGTTTGAGGAAATAATGGGGCTGGGGTCAGGTGCTTTTTATTTAGAAGATCAAGGTTGTCTTTCAGAAGTGACATTTATAGCATAACTTGAAACAGGAATAGATAGTAGCTAGGCTAGGATCTGGGGACAGAGTTTTTTAAGCAGACAGATGAGTGTGTGTAAAAGCTCTGAGGTGAGAAAAAGCTCGATGTATTATAGGAACGTAAAGAAAGCTGGGTAGAAGAATGGCTCTCAGTGAGGGTTGGAGAGTTTGGAAGGGGATAGTTCATGCAGAATCTCACAAACAGGTTGACCATATATCTGGATTGCCCTGGGCAGCCTTGTTGATCTGGCATAATTATTAATAATGCCCCTACTCACTCTCAGATGTGCCCCAAATTGATGTTAAATTTTATGATTCTCCCCATTTATAAATAGTTTTCTTTTTATTCTAAGAAAAATGGAAACCCATTAAAATATTTAAGCAGGGAAGTGACAAGATCAAATTACCATTTTAAGAAAATCCTTCTGGCTGTAACATTGCAAGTGGATTTGAGGAATCCAGATGGAGGTGGGAGGCCTGTTATTCAGCCAATGCAGTAGTTCTGATGCCAGATGGCAATGATTTGGATTAGGGGTTTGGCAGTGGAGACAAAGAAAACCGTGGATTTGACATATATTCCAAGGACAGACTCAGGAGGGCCATAAACAGCAGGCATCCTCCTTTTAGTCTAGCCATAATAACACGACCATTCTTCCTTTCAGTAAACATCCATGAAGACATGCAGTGCCCACACGGACAATCATTTTAAGTGACTTCTTGATGACATATAAAGGATTCTGTTTTCTCAGCATCCTATCTTCTGATTAACCGGCAGCAAGCTTTTGGAAATCATCTGTGCCAACAGTTGATCTAGGAAAATGCATAGGACATTGGTTTGGAGCCCAGGCTCTGGAGTCAAGTGGCCTGGGTGGGAATTTCAGCTCTGTAACCTACTGACTATATTATGGGAGAGTCACTGACCCTTTCTGGAACGCTATATCCTCATCTCTAAAATGGGGATAATAACAGTGCCCACCTCATATAGTTGTTATCAAGATTAAATGAGTTAATATTTCTAAAAAACTTAAAGCAGTGCCTGGCACATAGAAATTCCTGTAAAAAATTTGTGAAATTATTAAAAATGGGTTGCTGTATGGTTTGTAGTACAGTTTGGTCAGGGGCCTAGTGGGATAATTCTTGGTCTAAATATCTTATATAACCTATTGGTTATGTTACCTACTTATAACTGATGAGAAGTCTCTGAAACATAAAAAATGAATGATCATCCAGATCTGAATTTGACAAGAATTATGACTGGAATAAATAGGGAAAAGATTAAAGAAAAGGCTACATTTTAAAAAGAAAAAATGCATGTAGGCTCAATTTCTTCAGGCTATTTAGCATATGATTTTCTGCCTCAGCCAACCTAAACTAGAACTACATTTATGAAACACTAGAGTGGAAAGCCATTATAGATGACTTTTCTTTTTTTCACATTCTCCTACTGTAGAGATAGAGAAATCAGGGCTTAGAGAAATTAAGTGGCTTGCCTAAGATCCTATGACATAGATCTAAGGTTGCTCAAAATAGTTACAACAGGTAATAATAAAAGACTTGAGTAGTCTGTGGCTTGTATTGAATAATCAAATTTGATCCTATTTTGATGATGCTTATAATATCTCCATTTCGGAGAAACAATGTCTGAAGAGCTTTAAATGTTCAAGGAAGTATTTTACAGTAGTAAATTCTAATACTCTCACTTTGTAGATGATTCTCATTAATTATAAAAAGCTATGAGATGTGTTTGTGACATTAAAAGAGACACAGGAGATGTATATGATTTTCTAGGATGGAAAACAGCCTTCTCACGTAGCGGATACCCATCTTCTGTGATAGAGAGAATGATGAACTTACTTTCCTGACCAAAATGTTCACTTTCTCACCTATCACATGGCTTGAATTTCCACCATTAGGGATGCATTTCTTTAAGTCTTCTGGTGTTAACGAATCTCTTAGAAAATGGAATCCTTAGAAAAATGGAAATTTTTTATTGGGTTGTCTCAATCTAAGAGTGTATTAACTAAGGACTTTGAGGGAAGAGTTTTTATTATAAAATCATAGTCTCGAAATCACTATGTCAGATTCTTGAGGTCCTTGTAAAAATGCAAATTTCAGAGTTCAACCCCGGACCTGCTGAAATAGTCTCTCAGCTATAGACTACTCAGATCTTTTATTATTCCATATTTAGATATGTTGAGAAGCCCAATATCTTTATCATAAGCTCCTAAAATTACACTTCTGTATGCTAATATTTGAGAACCACTTATGCCATCTTAATCCACAACAATTAGTGAAAGAGTACCAATGAGGGTGCAAAAGATTAACATTGTCTACATGATGGTCCTCCTGAATGTCAATTGAATATCACTTTTTTTTTATTATCACCAGTGGTGTGTAGAAAGTTCATAATAAACAAAAAGTATACAATCTTAGATTTTTTTCCCCTTTTAGAATAGTAAAACAAATCACTTTAGTTTTATTCGCATCCAGGCTAATAGTTCACTGTTTTTAGAATCTCAACAGATTGTATGCCATGATTATAATATAGGTATTTTAGAATTTTTTTTTTTTACAGATATTCAATATACTCACTTGAAGTATAACTTACAAATTGGTCACCATAGACAAAGACTACCTGGGTTTATCATTCTGTCTCTCAGCCTCATATCCCTTATCCTTAAAAAGGGAGTCACATGCCTTACTCTGATGTTCACTGTAAATGCCTAGAAATCCATATTTGTCTCATGAGGGAACCAACTCCCTAACATTATATCCTTCCCCAAACAAATAGGCTGATTTCAGCTTCCCCCCTTTGTTGTGAGTGATCCTTTCATATTCCTTTCTCATTTACCTGGACAAGACATGTAGGTTTGAAGCTAGATTAAGCAGCAGATGAGGCAATAGTGTTAATAAAGGCTGGAGCTGTGCTTGTACCTTCAGTCTTCAGGTTCAAGCAGCTGCCGAAGTAGAGGTCGACGTTCCAAATCAGAGCAGCTCAACTAATCATTTTGTTTTTGTTTGAAATCTCTAAGGCAGAGCTGCTGTCATGGGCAAGTACCTGAGCAGCCACGTAGGTCTCGGGGTTTCATTCTGCCCTTGTTTAAATGCTCTGCTGTCGTCATCTTGAAATTTGGAATCATTTTTGAGCAAGGAGTTGCTCATGCTCATGTTGTGCTGGGCCCTGCAAATTACACACCTGGTTCTGCTCTAAGGCTTTTATCCTTTACTGCAGACACATCTCAAAATAGGATTAAAGTACCAAACAAGTGCTATAATTTTTTAACAGTAAAAAATAGCTGATTTTGAAGATCCAGTCAGATAGGAATGCCCAATTTTTCTCAGTACATTCCTATTAAAAGAAAAAGTTTATATTTGAAATAGTCAACAAGGATACGGGTAGGTTTGATTTTTGAAAATCAGTTTAGTGAGTACAGTACTTCTGAAAGCCTAAAAGAAAACAAGCTCTGCCCCAGCCTCTTCTCTTCGGTTTTTTGTTTCCTTTTAATGAAACATACAGCACCATCCGTCCTTGGCGTGCTTAGTGTGGGCTGCCAATAAGATGGACAACGCTGCATTTTGACCCTGTTTTCCAATTTGCAGAGTTTCTCCTCATGCCCCCAAGACCTTTATAAATGCCATTCATAACCTCAGTGGAGAAATAATTAAGTGAGATACCACGTTATTCATACAAACTTCTCACAGAGCGCCGCCTTCCCAAACAGATGGAAAAGGACTTGGAATCAACAGTCAGATAGCAGAGGGCTGAGACACTGAAGACAGGCATTCACTCCTCACATTAAAACTTTTGAAGAAGGCAATTTTTAAGAAGCAACCCAAATGTCTTTCCATAATTCAGGCTGCTCCCCTGGCATAATGAACCTATTGAAAAGTTTAAGTCAGTTAAAAAAAAATCTTTCTTTTGTCTGAATTGTAGCATAGTTAACAACCTGATTTCCTTTTGTGTGTTGCATGAATCTATACTCCTCTCCTAGCTCATTGCCTTGTTTCATTCGCAGTTAAATTGACACCTTAGCCAGGAGAAGGCAGGGTGAAGAAAATGGGGCATATAAGAGAGGTTCTAAGAGTATTAAACATAAAAACAAAACAAAGACTGAAAAACAAGAATACTGCTTCAGAGTGGGTCTGATCACTCACTGATTTAGAACATTTTAAAGGTAAAAAAGTTCATTCTGTATTATAAAATTGCTATAGTACACTGTCTTCTGATGTAAATCTTACATTTAGGTGCTTTTGTTTCAACATATTTTTTAAGTGGCTAGGAAATTGCTTGTTATATTAAAACCTTCTTATATACTGGCATACCGCCTGTATAGAGTATCCTTCCTAATAGCAATTGCTAGAAGCAATAAGTGACTCCTCAAGGAGGATTCTCAAATAATTCAGTTGTATCTACTTAAATGAAATATAATAATATGAAACAAACTTATTTTTTAATCATTAACTACAGCTCATTTCCAGCAAATATGTATTAAAAAGGTTGAAGTGTGTTGAAATATTTCCTATCCATTGCTTCTTACACGTTTTTATTTAATTTCTACTCCTTCATGGCAAGTTCAAATATTTGGCTAAAAAGGAATAAACTCTAAATTAACTGTAGAAATATTTCCAAAACCTTAAGCAGGTGTCTAGGAATAATAATATAGAGACTTACGAGTGAAGATAAATGCTGTTTCATTCATCATACATTTACAGAGGCTGCTTTGTGTGTATAGAGACAGCCCTTGCCTTTCAGAGGTTGAGACAATCATGGAATTACTGCACTAGGTCCTAAGTATTATGATGGAAACTTGGAGAAGATGTGAGAGTGCCCTAGTTTTAGCTGGAAATGGTGGAAAAAAGCCAAGAAAAGGAGACGGAGGAAAGTTCTTGGAGAGCATGATCTCTGACCTGAGTTTTGATGATTGAGTAGGAGTTCAGTCAAGGTTGGAGGTGGGAATGACAGGGAAAGCAAAACTGGGTAGTCTCAAACCTCAGATCATATTTACTCCAAATATTATCTTTTTGTAAATATTTTACTATTAAAGTGGAGATCAAGGAGAAGAAATAATCTAGTGATAATGCTCTAGAAGTTGAAACGTGGCATTCTTAGCTTGAAAGAAATTGGATTATATGTTAGGTGAGGTGTTAAAGCTGCTACCTGACAAACCTGAGTTTGCCTTGAGGAGAGACAAAGTTTACTGTTAGATAAGACACACGGTAATGTTGGTTTCATGA
Source organism: Propithecus coquereli (assembly GCF_000956105.1). NCBI lineage: Eukaryota > Metazoa > Chordata > Mammalia > Primates > Indriidae > Propithecus > Propithecus coquereli. Next base: position 6,922,556 of record NW_012137191.1, on the reverse strand, counting down.
AGTGTACGACTTGAGAAGCAACCTTGACATGATATTAAGAAATTAGGTGTAGATATTTGCTGTTTTTGCAGAAAATGGAATCTTTTTCTCTGAATGAACATTTCAAAGCTATATTATGCATTCCAAAAATTGTATTAGGAATTCCTTATGTGTCAGCAAAAATTTTTAGCTACTGAATGCTACTAATATAACCTACAGCATTGATTAGGAAAATTTTAGAGGCTCTTCTGTGTCAGTTTGATCTAAAAATCTGTCTGACTCTGCCCTCACAGGGAGGATGAGCCCGTGTGGGTGCTTTCTATGTAGGCAGCAAACATGAAGCAGGATCCCAGGGGACAACACTAGTTGAGAGGGGTGTGTCGAATGCAGGACAGTAATTAAGAGAGCTTAGAAGCCAAGCTCCAAGAGGGAACAAAGATTTTTATCTATTGTTGTTGCTGTGTTTCTCTGTAAAATTTGCTAGAGCTGCCATAACAAAGTACCATAGACTGAGTGACTTAACAGAAATTTATTTTTTCACAGTTCTGTAGGCTAGAATTTCAAGATCAAAGTGTTAGAAAGGTTAGGATCTCCTGAGGCCTTTTTCCTTGGCATGTAGATGGCCATCTTCTTGCTGTGTCTTCTCGTGGTGGACTTTCTACTATGTGTGACTGTGTCCTAATCTCTTCCTAGAAGGACACCAGTCAGATTGGTTTAGGGATCACCCTGATGACCTCATTGAATCTTAGTTATCTCTTTAAAAACCCTATTTCCAAATACAGTCACATTCTGAGATACTGAGTAGGGCTTCAACATATGAATGTTTCAGGGTGAGGTAATTTAGCCCAGAAGAGAATCCTGAATACTTAGAGCAGGCACCTGACATATAGTAGCACTCAGTAAATATTTTTTAAAAAATAAATGTTTGAAAGAATAAGAAATGGCTCAGAGAGAAGCTGATGTCAGAAGCTGAATTGGATGGTGCATATGGTTAGATGATGATAAGAAAATACATGGTAAATTTGTAGTCAGTTCCACAGCCCCAAAATAATTAAGTCAGTGGAATGAAGAAAAGTTATGGATTAGACCAGGCAGTTCAGAAAAATGTTGGGCATAAGTCAACAAGGTAGATCTATAATAATGATGTCTTAGTCTTAACACTAGTTAAATTTGAGTATTTTTGGTTATGACAACCATAATTTGTAAGGAAAACAAAATACTATAGAGAAAAACATCTCTTCTACCCAGAGGCTCGGTCTTCCTACAAAGTCTGCCTATAACCTAATTATGACAGAGGCAATATTGTGCACTTCCATATTATTTCATTTGCGTCGTGGGCACATCAGACTCCATTTCCCTGCTCCCTGACATGTAGGTGGGACCATATGACAGAGTTCTAGGCAAGATAATAAAAATAAAGTAATACTATTAATATTTCTAGGCCCGGCCATGAAACATCCATATGGTTGTCCTTGCTCTCTCCCTCTCTTCCTTTCCTGCTTACATGCTGGGAAGCAAGGGACAACAAAATGGAGAGCCACACACTAGAGGGGGCCAGATTCCAGGGTCACTGCTTGGAGAAGAGCTCCCCAGGAGAGTTCCTGGACTGGGAATACCCACTTCAGACTTTACATGATCAAGAAACAAAGCTTTAAGGTCTAAGTTAATGTTGTTGTTGAGATTTGAGGTTGTTTGTTACAGAAGTTCCTCATCCTACTACAGAAATTGGTACTTTGGAGTGGTCGTGCTAATATAACCTAGATATTAATATATTGCATCAAATTAGTGTTCACGGGACGTGCTAAGGAAGCTGATAACCAAAGCCAAAAAATGGTAATCCATATTATTCAGAAGCAACACATTTGGTAAAGTGTTCATTTGGGGGAGGGGACAGACAATAAATGTCATCGGTTCTAAAGAAGAATCTGAAAAATAGAACTTTATTAGTGTGGGTTCATTTTTATCAGCTGTATTTGGCAAAATATCACAAGAAAGAGATGAACTGAGGAAAGAACTGGCTGTTTTGTGAACAGAATTGATAAGGAATAAAAAAAGTATAGAAATTCAGGGCTTTGCGGGCTTGGAAAACCCGACTGCTTCTAGATCTCAAGCGGTTACATTACTCGGACTCAAGAGAAAGAAATCAGTCTAAGTGTGTGTGTGGCCTTCCTTTCCATCTCAGAGCCTTTAGTTGGCCTCAGGCAAGCTAATGATGAGAAAGAGGCAGGGGGCAAGAAAGGAGAGAAAACTGGGCCCCAACTTTCCTGGCACACCTGATGGACTTTCAAGAAATATCCAGTCCCCAAAAAGGGATACTTGCCAAGACATATTTACACTTTGGGGGAGGAAGATATTAAGCAAGGAGAGCCTCTCTGAGGTGGGAGCTGGGCCATGATAGCAAGGGAGAGAATTCCAGAGAGCTGAATCAAGACCCAAACCCAAACTTCTGGATTGATGGTGTGCATCTCTAGAGAAAAGCATTATTATGTGTTTAACAAGATTAACTACATCATGTACATCATTCAAACTAGTAGTGGTGATTGAATGATGATAATCTGACAGGAAGGGGATAGCACTTTCTAAGAGAAAGTGTGGTAAGAGGAAACAGAAGCAGCACTGGCTCACAGATTATCCCTTTCCATGGTGATGACAGTGGTGGTGGGTGGCATCTCTATGTGTGACCAAAAGCCTTCTGTGCTGCCTCTTCCACATGGAGCACAGAGTCTATCATGCAGACTATCATAAACTGTCTGCATAGTAGGTCATGGCCGTATGGTATTTTTTGCTAGAAATGGATGTCTGATCTGCAATTTGTTGCCTGCCCGTAGATACTTAACTTTATTAGAGATATTTAACTTTTGTTATTTTTATGCTATGTACATTTTGGGACGTCCTTTTGCATTTTTTTTCCAGTCCACCTTGCTTACCTGGAGTGCTGTCTGTCCTTAGGCAGCCGTGCTGTGAATTTTGAGAAGAAACAGGTTGCTGGTGTTCTATAGGTCACACGGAAATATAAATGTTCATTTATATTAAATTTCATCTGAAATTTAATATAACTCCACTGATGGAGTTTGTCCAAAACATAATGGGCTATTTGTAAGTCCTATGAAAATACTATAAGCTGGGTTTTTACAGTAAGAAACCTCTTAGATTTATTATAATATCTAGTATATATCCTTAAGTGTCTTTTGCCAATTCTTAACTGGTCTAGAACTACTCATATTTTAGTAGCTTGTATTTGGTAACCAAATTACAGATTTAAGGTTTCATTTTTTGCTTGGTTATAAAGAATGGATACCTTGCAGGACAGGTAGATATTGTAGTATGTATTTGGATCTTCATAGATTCTATATTAACTAACACCATGAAGGAACCCATAGTACAGACTCGATGGGTTTATTTGTGTTCAGAGCAGGATCATCGATATTTAGAACATAATAACTAAATTACTTTTATGATGGCTTGTGTATGTATATATGGAAAAATTACTCCTGACAGATTCTTTTTTGAATTTTCTAAATCCCTTCCCTCCATATTTCTCTGTTTCCCTCTTCCTCTCTTCTCTCTCCTTCCTCTGTCTCCCCCACACCTCTTATCCATATGTATTTAATTCAGCCAATCACACAGAGGAAACAAAGATGAATAGCATAATACCTTTTACTCTCAAACTCCTTAGACAAAGAGTACATTGATTGTGCTGTTTTATGTAAAAAGTATAATTCTTTTACATTTCACATATCAAATTACAAATCAGAGTACTTTATTGTTACTAAAGTAAATGTTAAAAATAAAACAATAATATTAATGCTGGGAGTAGTTGAGCAATTAGTTCTCGAGGTGGCCATTTCGGACAGTGAGCCAAAGTAGTTAGTACTCAAGCCTTTATTCATTTACTGAAACACACAAGCAAGAAGGAAAAGGAGCTGCCAGCTCCTCAGTCCCCTTCTCCCCATGGGATGGCACTGGGCGAGGGTCAAGTGGGTGCAGCACAGACAGGGAGACCGTTTCACTGTTGAGGAGTCCCTAATAAGGCTCTAGCCTGTTTATGGCCCTGTGGTCCAGGGCAGGGAGGAAGGAAGGGCTAGGAGTGGAAAGGTACTGAATCACACGGAAGGAAAGTGACTCAGCCAAGGCCCTCCAGCGAGGAGGCCTCTGATGGAAGAGGCCCTGGGGATGCTAGGAGGGGACTAAGTTCTTGACTGCAACTCCCTGCAGAAGATTGCACCAAGTCTGCTGTGGCCAGGGCAGCCTCTCTCTGAGGTCTGCCAGGCAAAGCTTTGCAATTGCCTGTGGTTGGATCTGGAAGATCACACACAGGACTTTGGCCTTGAGCTGGGCTTTTAAGGAGCTAACATTTATTGAAAGCTCACTATGTGCGAGCCTTTGTGGCATTCAATTCTCATGAAAGCACACGAGTTTGGGCTATTATTAACCCTATTTTACAGATGAGTAAACTGATGCTCAGAGAGATTAAGCTACTTGTTCTATATTGTGCCATTAAATCTCTTAACCAATGGCTAGCTAAAGTGTGTTAGGTTATGCTTCACCTGTTGACACATATTCATAACATTATTTTTTGTTATAGTCTTCAAAGTTGATTATATTAAATATTAATGCTAAGATTAATATAAGTTATGAGGTGTGGTCAGGAGTGGAACTCTTCCTATGCGTGGACACTTGATAAACTTGTAGGTTCAAATGGTTTTCATGAGGAAGGGATCAAGTAACAGTGCTTTTAATAGGATTAAAGAACAAAGGAAGAGAAAGTCAAGAGAATTTCTGTTCCTAGAAGCAGAAAGTTGTGGATTTTTCATGGTCACAGAAATCATCCCAAGTTTATTCTGTAGGTAAGAGAATTCGATTCTTAGAGTAATATTTCTAATTAGTAGTAGAGATGGGGCAAGAAGTCAGAATTCCTGACTCTTAATGCAATAGACATTTTACTATATAACAACAACTGGAACAGCAGTGGCTATTGTTAATATTCCAGTTTCACAGATGAGGAAACAAACAATGAGATCAGTAGCTCGATCAGAATTTGAACCTAGGATGATCAACTCTAGTTCTCATGGTTTTAACCCCTACATAATAATACTATTCTACTATAGTAATAGATATTCTGTCTTCTTAAGCATAAATCAAGATACCTCGTCTGAAAAATAACAATAGAATACTTAAAAAACAGCAACAAGTTTTACTTATTTATGTGATCATCCTTAACTATACTGTTCTCCATTCTCCAGAGTATAAAAAAGTTGTGCTATTATTCTGAGAGAAAATAATATGGATTGCATGTATTCATATTTTTATCAAGAAATAATACATTATGAATTAATCATTGACTTATATTGTCATTCTGATGATATTTTTACTACCAGAATTTGTAGAGGTATTATATTTACCATTTTAAGTTTTAAAGCTAAATAAAGATGGCTATAATTTCAGCTCATAAACAGGAAAAATAAAATCTTAATGCATTAAGCTCTGGGTGGTTGCATCTAGTGTAATAAACTGAAAGGAAGAAAGCTAATAACAAAGCTCTCAATCTATGATGTAATATATTTTAGCATTCATATTGGGAGTATAATTCATTTTATATTACATAGTGATTTTTTTTCTGACACTACATAATATTACCTTTAAACCAAGCACTTAATTGTGGAAAATTATCTTACAATTAAGTGTTTTCTATTCAAATGCTTTTGTAGTACTTTTGTAATTTAGCTAAAAGAACAGAAATATTTTCAGTGAATTTTTAAAAAACACACCAATTTTAATTTCCCTCTCTTTTCTTTCTGCATCAAAATGGATGATTCCATGCTGTAAAGTATAAAGAGATAGCGGAGTATGGGGGTGGTGGATTTAGAAACTTCACCCCTTACTTTCAGAGTCAGGAGTCAATACAAGCCCTTGCCATACTGTCATCAATTTTTCCATATCCATTGTCTCAGCTTGTTTTGTCTATTAATTATAGCAGCTATTAAGGCATTCTAGGAATTGGCATCTCAGAATTTCATTTTCATCATACCTTCTCCTACCTTTGTAGGCTATACTAGAGCCAGGCACACCTATGGGGTAGGTGACCCTTGTCAACAGCATGCTCCTCCCTCCACGTGGGTTCTTCTTTTCCTGCTACTTGTACCTCTCCAAGCATTTTCACTGTCCCTCACTTGACCTGTTCTAGATCTCTTAAGACCTGGTTAAATTTTACCTTAAAATACTTGAGCTGATCATTTAATATTATGTGTTTAACTCGGAGCCCTTGAAATTACCTGAATAATGCTGTGTGTTGTATGTCGTTCTACATGCATTACAAAACGAAGAACTTTCCCTGGCCCAATAGCTCACCAGTGGCTTTGCTCAGATATCAGCACCTTGGTGAGCAGTTGCCGGATCACCCTCTTTAATTCCAGGCACTTCCTGCCACCCTTACCTGCTCTGTTTGTCTCCATCATACTAGCATCTTCTAAGGTACTGCATGAGGTACATAGCTGTTTGTTTTCTGTCTACCCTCACTAGATCAAAAGTTCCTTGAGGTCATGGATTTTTTTTTTTTCTACTGCTAAAAACTCCACAGCCTAAAACAGAGACTGGCACCTAGAAGCTATTCAATAAGCTTTGTTGAAATAACAAAGAATTACAGGGGCACACAGGTTTCATTAGATTCCAAAAGGGGCTCATGACCTTAAACAAAATAAAAGTAAAGAAACCCTGACTTAAGGTGCTGGTTCATAGAGTCAAGCACAGAACCTTTTGATTTTAAATGCCACTTTGATATATAAAACAGTGCAGGCCATAATACATATATTTGTGGCTCAAATATTGGCCACATGATTCCAGTTTGCAACCTACGGATCAATCTGTTGCACCTGTCAAGAATATTGGTATTTTAATAATGTTCAGGCTAGAAAAACTGTTAAGATCCAAAGAAAATACTGACTCATTAATGGCCAGATGTCATAATATGATGAACTGTGACTGAAGAGGAAAGATCTTTGCCTTGCCTCGCTCCTAAACCCTCACCCCCGTGTGAAGTAATCACCTACTGCCCTTCAAATCACACTGTCGACCCTCTAAAACCTGTCTATAGCATTCTTTCTCATTCTTCTTGTGTCAGTCAAACCAACTTTGTCTTGACCATTTTGTATTTCCTGTTTTTCTGTTTTATATACAATTATCTTCCCTGTTTATATCATGCAACTACAGAATATCCCAAATTGCAGATAGGCATATGCATCTTAAATTGGTAACTTTTTCCTGTCCAAATTTGTAGAAGCATTCCAATCCTGTAGACAAATCCACATATTTAGAATGATAGCTATTAGTTATGTTAATATCAAGTTATCTTTCACAAATGGTAAGTAAAATAAGCAAAATGGTGTATTAAAAAAATACTTGTGTGACATTTAGAGTATGATAACTTTGTTCAATCAAGTGGTGGTCAGAAGTAATTCTGATTTAGTCTGAGGTTTGTTCTGTTATCTCAGATCAAAGACCTAAGGTCCCTTGTGATTATGAATAGCCCCATTGCTTCTCTACATTTTGTCTGGGCCAATATGGACTTTGAAAATGACCTATGCAGCTGCAAACTGAGACATCAATGTCACCAGCATCTACAGTCTGACCATATATATATGAAATATAATCTGTTTGCTGTTTAATTAACTGCAGCCTACTTCTCTCCTATGCAAAATGTAGTAATGAAACAAAATGGTCAAAAGTAGCAAGAAAAGGGAAAAGCGAAAATCATGCCTTAAACAAACAAATGAAAATCTACACATACACACACACACCCCACAAGGGTTGATATTGTATATTATCACACACTAAAAATGTAATAGCTTTCAGAGATGTTTACCAGTACTATTTAGTTGACTGATTAAGCTATAAAAGAAAAGGTCTTTGATGTTATTATCCATGATAGAAATAAAATGGTACAAGAAAAGACAGTCATCTAAATTGAACTTATATATATGGAGCCAGAAAGACTGAATTCTACATGTATTTATTACAGAAAGCTATGAACAACCCTCTTTAGAATCTGTCAGAGCCCAATGAAGATGTTTTCAAGTTTCTCCAATCATACGAACAGTGGTAGTCATTCATCAGTAGATCACCATTTATGTCATCATAATTATCTTAAAGCACAAAAGGGAAATGCATGAAGGTTTCTTTAGTCTGAAGGTTAATTTCAATTAAGTATTGGGGCAGCAGTCAGACTTACTGACTACAGAATAATTTTTGTACTGCTCTGAGAATTTGTGAGTATTCAAGAAAGTTCACAACAGCATTAGAATTACATGAATAGTCTGTTTAACTTGGGATATGATAGGTCAAAAAAACCCTGACTCTACTCTTGAATTTTGAAAGGCCTTTTGCCAGAAAAAGAGAATGTGCAGTGGTTAAAGTGTTAATTGGGGGTGGGGAGGGCAGGAGAATTTTATCATCTTCCTAAATAAAAAGGTTACCTTTGTTCAGGATATGTCACACACAGGGGACTATGACACTCTGAGTCTTATGAATCAGACAATTGTAATGTCATTGACAAGTATAAGCATGAGTTTTCTTAAAGAAAAAACAAAGATCAGGTTGACAGCTTCCTTTGAGTACCTCAAGGAAACAATGTTCCTTAGTACTTCATTGAGCTATTTCTATGAAAGTCAATATTATATAAAATGAAATGAGGTGATTTCTCAGTATCTTTGTGTTTTTATATGTAAAATAAATGAAATTCTTTCCGTGGAGATAATCTCTTAGAATTTAAAACTCAGAAAGAAGGAGTGTTATGCCAGAGTGTCAGTCTGGATGGGATTTAACACTCCAATCCTTAAAAGATTTGGAATAATCAGGTATGAAATCCTTCTTTTTTCCAATAATATAAATTTTCTCCCTGAATTGGAAATAAACCATTACATCAATCAAATCATACATTATACAGTGCTTTATAATTTCCCCAATTATTTCACGAATTCATCTAATGAAACATTGTTTCATCTAATGTTTACACTGATAAACTGAGGCAGGTAATCAGAATTGTGTCCATTTAACTCATTAATGGACCTTGCAAAGTGTGAACTCTGTGACTGGCAGGTGTCCAGAGATTGTTTGAATAAAGAATGAAAAGTTCACTATTCAAATGAAACGTGGAGTACCAGACCAGGATTCTTCAAAAGTTTCATAACCAAAAGTGGCAGATTCAAGATCACAACCAGAATTTCTGGTGCTTTGTTATTTCTATTAAATCTGCTTTCTTATTTAACAGCAGGCTCTCTGCATTAAGTGCGAGTTGCCTGTTAAGATTGTACACTACTCTTGCTGTTTGCCAATGATATGATATTATATCTAGAATACCCCAAGGATTCATCCAAGAGACTCCTAGAATTGATAAATGAATTCAGCAAAGTCTCAGGATACAAAATCAATACACACAAATCTGTGGCATTCGTATACGCCAATAACAGTCAAGCCAAAATTCAAATCAAAAATGCAATACCAGAGGGCAATGCGCATCATCCAGGGGATGGGCACACTTGAAACTTGGACTTGGGGGGTAGTGGGGAGGCAAGGACAACATACATAACCTAAACATCTGTCCCCCCATAATATGCTGAAATAAAAAAAATGCAATACCTTTTACAATAGCCTCAAAGAAAATTAAATATCTACGAATACATTTAACGAAAGATTTGAGAGAGTTATACAGGGAGAACTATGAAACACTAAAAAAAGAAACTGTAGAAGATGTAAACATATGGAAAAACCTACCTTGCTCATGGATTGGTAGAATCAATATCGTTAAAATGTCCATACTACCTAAAGTGATCTACAGAATTAATGCAATCCCTATCAAAATCCCATTATCATTCTTTACAGATCTGGAAAAAATAATTCTATGCTTTGTATGGAACCAGAAAAGACCTCGTATAGCCAAAGCAATCTTAAGTAAAAAGAACAAACTGGGAAGTATCAGTCTACCAGACTTCAAGCTGTACTATCAGGCTATAGTAACTAAAACAGCATGGCACTGGCCCAAGAACAGAGACATTGACCTCTGGAACAGGACTAAGAATCCAGAGATGAAACCATCCTCATATGGTAGTCTGTTATTTGAAAAAGCTGACAAAAATATACACTGGGGAAAAGAATCTCTTTTCAATAAATGGTGCTGGGAAAACTGGATAGCTACATGCAGAAGAATGAAACTGGATCCCCACCTCTCACCTCTCACAAAAATCAATTCAAGATGGATAACTGACTTAAACCTAAGGCATGAAACCTTAAGAATTCTAAATGAAGATGTTGGGAAGACCCTTTCAGACATCAGCCTAGGCAAGGAACTCTTGAAGAAGAACCCCAAAGCAATCACCACAGCAACAAAAATAAATAAATGGGATCTGATCAAATTAAAAATCTTCTGCACCACGAAGGAAACTATCATTAGAGCGAATAGACAGCCTACAGAATGGGAAAAAATATTTGCTCTCTACACATCTAATAAAGGGCTGATAACCAGAATCTATCTAGAACTCAAAAAAATCAACAAGAAAAAATCAAACAACCGCATCAACAAATGGGCAAGGGAAATGAACAGAAACTTTTCAAAAGAAGACAGAATAGTGGCCAGAAAACGTATAAAAAAATGTTCAACGTCTCTAATCATTAGAGAAATGCAAATCAAAACCACAATTAGATATCACCTAACCCCAGTGAGATTGGCCTCTATCAAAAAATCCTAAAACAACAAATGGTGGTGAGGATGCGGAGAGATAGGAACACTCTTACACTGGTTGTGGGACTGCAAATTAGTGTAACCTCTGTGGAAAAGAATTTGGAGATACCTCAAAGAGCTAAAAATAGAAATACCATTCGATCCAGCAATAGCACTATTAGGCATCTACCCAAAGGAACAAAAGACACTCTATAATAAAGACATCTGCACCCGAATGTTTATGGGAGCACAATTCACTATTGCAAGAATGTGGAAACAACCCAAGTGCCCGTCAATCCATGAGTGGAGTATTAAAATTTGGTATATGTATAGAATGGAATATTACTCAATCATAAGAAACGACAGTGATCTAGAACCTCTTATACTTTCCTGGATTAAACTTAAGCCCATTATCCAAAGTGAGGCACCACAAGATCGGAAGAATGGGCTCCACTTGTACTCGCCATCAAATTGGTACTAACTGATCAACACTAGGGTGATCACATGGCAGTAATACTCTCCCGGGATTAGGGGGATGGGGGGGTAAACTCTCAACTAAAGGACCCAGGGAGCATTGTAGGGAGGAAGGGCATGCCTTTAACCCTCGCTTGGGTGAGGAAAAGACATAAAGTGTAACCAAAATGTTTATACCCTCATAATACCCTGAAATAAAAAAAAAGAAAAGATTGTACACTATGTTAATGCTGCTAGAATCAGGCCCCACTGCCTCAGACTGTGACCTTTTCCTTGTCTTATTCCCTCTCTGCTGTATCAAAGCATTAGAATAGATGCAGTTCTGGTATCTACTTTCATCAAGTTTCACGTTATTCTTTAAAAGGACCCCATGACCACCAGCACCATTGTTGTATTGGAGTTTTTCCTTGGTAGCCCTTCGTGTGCTGGGCTTAGAAGCCTTGTGAACTCTTAGGGTTTGAGGCCTGAGAGACTTCATTTTATTTACATCCTTTCTTGTCCTTCAGGGTCCTAGGTGAGGTCAACAACATTCTTTGCATTTCTCACTAAGAAAAGAGCCTCTTTTGCCAGCCTAGGAGCTCAGGGATAATCTAACTGTACATTTTTTAAAAATATAATAATTTTTGTTATACATATAGTTGGTGGACTTAGTGATTTTTTTCTAAGTTTCACAAGTTGTTCTTGACAGAGGTGGTTTGTGACCTGATTATTATTGCTGTGTCAGGGATTCCCCTATAACTCAGCAGAAATCAATTTTTGAAAACGTCCCTATCTCTCCTGGAAGCCAGAAATCACATACCTGATATTTTTGAACATAATGGGCATTGCTGCTGGGGAGAGCACTGTGTCAACACAGCTTAAAGTGAGAACCCCTCTGTGTTAAGTTGACCTGGTAGAGCACATGTGCTTCTTTGGTTCCGGATAAGGGACATGTGTCCCATGTGCAAGTAAGGAGATTTATGGCACTGTATGTTAGAGGACATTTATACATTTATGATCATCTTAATTGCAGATTTTTAACCTTGAATGCCTTCCCAACCCCTTTTCTTATCACTGGGTTGTGTCCAGGAGGTAAAGCTGTAATGAATATTAATTGTTCTGAAGGAAGATTAACTAGGAAAGTACATCTTCTGCTAAAATATCAAATCAAAATTGTACAGTGGATACCAAAGGCCTTATTTGTGATTTCTAGATTACTGCTTTATTGGATTATCTTTATTTTGGCTTCCTTTCATTGGTGTGTAGCCCAAAGAATTTATCATTATTGATAAGTTATATAATATATGCCAGCTGTTATGAATGAGGATAGCATGTTGTAAGGGTAGAGTGGAATAAATGGCATCCTATTCTTCCATTCTTGAAAATAGTAGATTTCTAAGTAAAGTGTATTTAAGTGTATTTCATCTCTATCAGTGGACTTGAAAACTCTTCATCTTTTTTGAAGGCAGTTGTTATTTTTAAACAGTGTTTTGATTATTTTAGACATTTTCAGAAAAGTCAATTTTTGTCTTTCGTTTCCAGCTCTTGAACTTGCTTTTATTTGTAATAGCCACATACACGATAGCACTTTTATATTCACACACAGCTGATCTTTTTTACCCAGGAATCAGGAAAATCTGTGTTTCAGCCACATTCAAAAATAACAGTGTACTCTTTGTTTTGTCTCTGAGCTGTCTAATTCTGCCAGGGTTGGATTAATTTAAAGTAGTTCCTGTCACCTCCCCCATGGTTTAATGGAGCATTTAGGTGTGTGTGTTTGTGTGTGTGTGTGTGTGTGTGTGTGTGTGTGTGTGCATACATGCATGTGTATGTGTTTTCAAGAAGATATATTGAGGAGATACAGAACAGAAATCCATTCATGAACTCACGTTGCCTCCATTAGTAACACATTTGTATTAAATGAAAAACACTGATTAGGGCTGAGCAGATAGAGGGAGTTAGGAGCTGATTTGAACTTGATAAGCCCTTGAGCAATAAGACTGATCTATTATCATTAATGGATTTTGTAAATTTCTCAATTGCTTTATTGAGGATTTTTATTGGGAAAAAAATATGTATGTTGAAAATGCCTTAGCATCATCAGCATTAAAAACTCATTTGTTGGCATTTACATTGCCTAATTTCCCAGTGACACCATTCATTGCAGAAAGGATTGGACTCACTCTATTGTGACATGTATAATAGCAAAAAACCTGCAAGATAAGATAGAAATTGCTAATCTATTTAATTTGACTCCCCTGTTGTCAGAGTGATGGTCACATACAAATAAGTTTCCCTGGAGGTATGATTATTCCAGAGTGATGGTTTCTCCCGACTATGTACTGAAAGGTATGACAGCTTTTCTTAGACTTTTTAAGAATTTACTTAGTCACTTTTGCTGTTTCGAAATTGTATTATTTTTTTTTTTTACTCAACAGTGATAATGAAAAAGCCTGAACTATGATTATATAGACCCCCATCTCTAACTTTGATGTATGACAATGAATAATTGTCATCCTTTCTGAGCTGTGTTTTCCTAATTTGTCAGTTGTGGTTACTAGAGTACATCTTGAGTTACAGTCAGTTGTAGTACCAAGAATTTATGATTCCATGAAAGCAAACTGAAAAGTCTTTAGTGTTGAAGTTATCCTACAAAAGGTAGGATAATTGTACAGAAATGTTTTCAAAATACTGTGGCACTGCTTGTAACTGAATTTAAAGTTTATTAAATCTAAAAATCAGTGAAATTATAATTTTTAATAAGTGAATTATTTGAAGATTTATTTACATTATTTTTGTTTCTTACTATAGATATAAACATTTTAGATGTTTCTAAAAGACCATTTTTGGGAAAATACAAAGCATGTTATAGAATTCCCTCTTTAGCAGCAGACCCACAGAGATTATAAGACCTTTTAGGGAAATACATGTTGACGAGCAATTGTTCATATTCAAATTGCTAGGTTTTGATGAAGTGCTATCTTCATATACTGTTGCCAAATATTTATTCTTGTAATAAAGCTGGTAGAAGTTGATGCCCATTTAGTCTCCCCTGCCCCTCAGCAGAGGTTAATAAAGAGGCAGAGTGTATTATTGTGCTTCCTCTGATTCACTATCCCCTGAATGTACAATGTGAAAAAAACTCCTTTGCTATTTTCTTCTATGCCATTCCTGGATATGTAAGGGAATGTGCATCAGCTGTGTTTTCAAGGCCTAGAATTTGGCAGCTCATTGTGAAATTTACTTAGCTTCTAGATGAAGGTACTCTTATCCTTATATGTTTGGCACATGAGGAGGTGGATAAAAAAGAAATCTTTTTCCAGGTCTATCAGGGAACCACTCTCTGATTGGACTCCGTTAGAGAGCAATGTTGGCCCTTTTGAAGAAATTCATTTCAGTGAATTTACTGCTCCTTGATTAATAGATCCTCAAAAATACCAAGTATGGAGCACCTTTGGGAAACATTTGCTCGATAATATATCTTGGCAGTTTTCTTGTTACACTCCATAAATTATAGGGTTATGACTAATACTGTCACTATATGAAATGCATTTGACAAATATTGAGATCTGTAATTTATTTACCTTCAAAAGATGTATAAAGAGAGTAACTTCTCTGAACTCACACAGTTGGAATTCTCATGTAAATTAGGAATATGAGCAACCAGGATTGAGATAGAAACTCAAAACTGTTGGTCAGAAAAGTCGTCTTCGAAAAGTTTGAATATACTCTTCAGAGCTTCAAAACAGAGAATTCCAGGTCCTAGGCATAGGGTGTGGGTAAAATCCATTTATGAAAAGAGACTTTCATAATCAAAACACAGAAGAATTCTTGTAGAAAATACTAGATTTCCATTTTATCTGACAAATATGGATATCTTACTAAAAAGACAGTCTGTGTAATGATAGTTTCTGGATTCCTGAAGTAAGAGGTTGTAGTCACATTGGGGTGCATAGGAAGTTTTTTAGGTTCATCCAAATGTGCATATGTGTCTTGTATGAGATGGAATAATCACATGCACAAAACCCCTAAAGGACAGTTTTCTTTTCCAGGCTGCTCTTTGGTGGTTATATAGATGTGTCCTTTAAAAGTTGATTGGATCAGAGCTGTATTTTCTAGGTCATTGAATCTCCTGAAATTGGAGATGGTTATTTAACCCTATGACAGATGAAGACAGCCTGTCTCAGCCTTCAAAGGTGAAATGTGAATGAGAACAAGTGAGTAAATATGAGACTAATTGAAGTGGACCGACTGCGAGACTGAGGAAGGAGGCATTGGTGGCACTCCTCAGACCCCAGCTTTTGAAGCCAGCCACCAGTCTGTGTAAATGACCCCACGAACCTACACCAGAAAGGGTTAGAAGGTTCCTATGCCCACAGTCCTTTAAAACCTATTAGAAACACCTTTCAGACCATTAGTATTCCTGGTCTATCTTATGAATTATAAAGTAAGAATTAAAGAATATGGTTTTAAGATGAGCACTATAATTTTATGTTGTTCAGATGTAAACTTTTAGTGTGGTACAATCAGATGTTATCTCTTTGACTTGACAACAACAGTGATATCTCAAGCCCTGTCACCTTTTACTTGATGTATTATTTTGCCATTTTGTTCCTTTTGTGACAAACATATACCTCCTGAGAAAATAAGAGAAAGGTCACATAATGAAACAAACTTAAAAACAATGTGGGTTCAAAGTCTAGCTTTTAAAATTATAGCATTTCATAAAGAATATTGAACTAACAAAGAAGAGAAACAATTCTGTTGACCAGGGCCACACATTTACAAAGCCTAGAAGGGCCAGGCAGATGATCGGGGAAAGACATCACGTGTATACAATGTGCATGTGAATGGTGAGGATCTAAAGGCATATGTCACTTTATAAGCATATGGGCCCAGAAATGGTAGAGCTTATGGTTTTTTGAGAAGGTAGAAATCTAAAACTTGGGTGTAAAATATCTCAATTTTTAAATGTTGGTTCAAAAATTTAAAAAACCCTCTATGGGCTAAACCACATACATGTGTGTTGTCTCAGGAGCAATTTTGCATATAGGCAACCAATTTGCAACTTCTGATGAAATGTATAAATATGCACAAACTTAAAGCTTTGTGTATAGTAGTCACTCCAAAAATATTTGTTTAACCCAGTTGAACATAACCAGGCATCAGAAATACAGAATTTCATTTTCAAATGTGTAACATTTATTTTTTTCGTTGTTGAACTTTCAAAAGTCAAATTAAAGCTAAAGAGTTATATTCAGCTATGTAAGTTAGTGGTTTGGCTATTTCAGGAACCAAATTAATCCCAGAGAAAATAAACTCTAAATTAATTTGAAAGATTTTTTTCACAATCGAACTAGCTCACCTTTATTGAGCACCCAGATTAAAAGCCATCAAAGAGGCGATTGAATACAGTTCCTAACCGAAGTAGTTTGCAGTCCAGTGGATAAGAAAGACTAGCTTCAATATAATGCAGATAAAAGCAAATGTACAAATGTCTTGAGAGAGAGAAGAAAATTATATTCTCTGTTCCTTCATAGCACAAAGGCAAGAACGGTTGATTCATTGCAAGGGATCAAAGATCAAAGAAAGCATCTTGAAGGAGGTGGCATTTCAGATGTGTTCGAGAGAGTGAGACATTTCAGAGTGGGGAGTGGGATATATCTGGATGCTTGGACTGTGTGATGGTAAGTCGTCTGGCTGTGCTCCATGACCTGTCAGTGAGGTGGAAGGCTAACTGGGGCGACACTGCAGAGAGCCTTGGGTGTCATGCGAGCATGTTTGGGGACTTTATTCTATGGAAGGAAGAGAAGATAATGCTGGCACATTGTGAAACACAGAGTAGAGAAGAAGGAAAAGAGAATAAAAGCAAATTAGTTAGGAGGCTGTTTCAATAGCGCAAGCAACAGATGATGAGAATTTGAACTGGTGTGGGTGCATGGAACTCTAAATAGGTGATGGATTTGGATGTCATAGGATATGAGAGTACAGGCATTTTTTCTTTTTGTTTTTTTCTTTTAACCAACACTGCAAGTGAAATAATTTGAACTAGATCTTAATTTTTTTCTTACTACTTTATCAACTCATCATTCTCTTAAAATTTAGCATAATCAACAGAATAAGAAAGAGGTGATGAGACAGACAGTGGATATTTGGTTTTTTCTACATAGCAAAGAGCAATTTCTATTTTCAGCTTCTGGGTCTATTTTATTTTATAAATCAGATTTATTGAGGAGGGAGAACAGAAATGAAATAAATTTTTTCTTATTATATTATGCTCTAAAGATGGAGGAGTGAAAACATTTCAAATGCATGCACAGTCAACATTTAAAATAAATGATAACATAAATTACGAAACAAAGGCAAGAAGGATTAGAATTCACAAAACTAACTCACATCATTGGAAAAATGAAACATGAAAATGAAAACATACTTAGGTGATTTCAACTTCTAATTATCGTACCTTCTTGGTGATGGTTCCTGCTTACAGGCATTTCTGAGGAAAAATGGAAATTTAGACTTTTCAAATGATCGGACTGTACAATCCAGAGATAGTTATTGAAATGAAAGAATTATTTATAATACTTTAAAAAGAAATCTATTCCCTATTTTTACCTTATGTGAATGGAAGTATAACATAAACCATCTAGTAAAATGAAGATCAGTAAATATAAACATATTTAGAACAAATATCTTTATGGATCATATGGTCCCACTTGGCCATGTTCATTGCTATATTTGTTCAAATAAATGTATCAACTAAAAATGTTCATAATTTTATTATTACTGTATTCCTAGTATGTGTTGCTTTGTAATGTGTGGTAAAATAATCTGATTTAATGCTTTAGGGCACAAACTTGTCACCTGTTCTATGTTCCCAATTTTAAAATAGTATAATGACATAGGGAAATTAGAGGCTTCATCTATTGTGTTCAATTCATGCACCACTGAGCACCTACTAGGTAAAAGGTGCCACATGCCAGAGGGGTTAGAAAGATGACAAAAAACACATCAAATAAATCATTTCTAAGAATTTGAATTTTTATGAAGCTTTAGGAAGTCAAATTAGCCTCTTATAGCTTATATTTTCTGCTGATTCACAGAGCAGCAGATGTGCTAGAGGGCCTACATGAGTGAAAAGAAAGAGTTATATAATTTTGGATTTTGAAAAATGTAAAAACATATTTAAAAAGACAAATATTAAAAGTGAAAATAACAAGATGTATAAGACTTAAAAGTTTTCAGAGGAAAATATATTTGATAGCATTTTAAGCTCTGCTCTATCCATTCCAGGACTCAGTTTCCACATATTAAAGAATTCTAAAGTGTACATTTAAAACGAGGCACATTTGTGCACACATGGCAACATGGACTGAAGCAGGCAGCAGTTTGTATTACTGAACATGTAGCAAATTGTATTACTCATATCACATCCTATCTTTTTCTTGATCATCGCTTTGAAAATTTGTCCTTGTAGGTATTGTTATTATAACTGAATTAAAATTAATTGTAAGCATCTGACACATTTCTTGCTGATGTTTGCCAGAAGTAGTTTTTTGGGCAATCATTCCTCAATGTTTGTTTCTTGTTATCCCCATCAACTACGTAATAGAGATGCAATTCTCATATGTGTGTCCAAGGACCATACAAGGCCCTGTCTTGGAACATATTGGGTATAATCACTCTAGTTTTTCAGCACCATGCTAAAAAGTAAAAATCTGTAGTCTTAATTTTGGAGGTGCATCAACTGGAAGTAGCAGAAGAGACAGCTAATTCACATGTTGATTGTAGTTGCTTTAGAATGCCAGGTAGATATAGTTATGATGAATACAGTCAAAGCATCACCATAGTGACTCAAATTGGCTGCCATGTTGTCTTAGTCCATTCAAGTTGTTATAACAAAATACTGTAAACTGGGTAGAAATTTATTTCTCATGTTCCAGAGGCTGTGACATTCAAGATCAAGGTTCTGGCAGATTTGGTGCACAGTTAAGGCTCGCTTCCTCATAGGGCCTTCTGGTTATATCCTCACACAGTGAAAGGGACTAGCTAGCTCTCTGGAGTCTCTTTGATAAGGACACTAATGATATTCATGAGGGAAAAGCCCTCATGACCCAATCACCTCCCAAAGACTCACCTCCTAATACCATCATTTTGGGGGTTAGGATTTCAACATATGAATTTCGATCTGAACACAGACATTCAGACAATAGTATATGTCAACTAATTGTCTCATGATCTACTAGTCCTGTGTAAATTATGGATTGTGCAGTTTTAAAGTGGATGAAATTCATTGTCTATGTTCTACTCCACCATCTCTCCCTCCTACTCTGTTAGCTCTTTCTTTTCTATCACAGGGTGGGTATCCCTTATCTGAAATGCCTGGGACCAGAAATGTTTAAGGTTTTGGATTTTTTTCAATTTTGGAATATATATTTACTAGTTCGGCATCCCTAATCCTAAAGTCCAAAATTTGAAATGTTCCAGTGAAAGTTTCTCTTGAGCTTCACATCGGTGTTCAAATGTTTCAGAATTTGGAGCATTTTGGATTTCAGATTTTTGCATTAGGGATACTCAAGCTATATACAGATGGATGATGTCAGGAATTAAGATCTGGAGCTATGATATACTTTGCTTGGTTATTGATTGTGTTGTGTATCTAGATTTTGGATTTGTTTAAAGGAGTTAGACAGATTACTCCTAAAAGATGTTAAAGTCAATCTGTCTTAAAAAATCAATGTTTAATGGAAAGAGATTGGGATTTTGTTACCAAATTGACTTGAATTGACCCTTGGTTCTACCACCTACTAGCCCAGTAGTTACGGGTAAGTTACCTTCCTTCTCTCAACCTCAGTTCCATCATTCATAAAATGGGGATAATAGCAACTATATTGCAATGTTGTTGTGAGCATTAAATGATATAGTAAATAATAAAGCAATTAGTGTAGTGCAGGGCATGTAATAGGAGTTCCAGAAATTTTTTTCTACTTTCCTTTATAAACCATTGGTAGTATGACCTTGTGTTTCTTAATATAATGTTGAAAGTGTTTATTAGAATTCACTCTTTTATTCTGATCACTAAGCACATTACGGGGACTATTCCAGATTGTTGATAGTCTCAGCCCTTCTAAGATTTCACAACCCCACACTGTTTAGCTGAGCTAAGCTGGAACCAAGTCTGCCAGGACTCCTTCCCTGTATAGATCTAGCCTGGGATGAATGACAAGAGAAATTCCTGCCGTATTTGGAAGGCAGAACTGAAGCAACATATATGTTTTACTCTCAGAAGTTCAGGGAGGGTCAGCTGCAGTTGCAGCTCACACGTGTCACAGATCTGCTGGCTCACTTTGTTGGCATGAGGCAGCAGGCAGCTGGGCCCAGAGTTCCTCTAATGCCTGCAAGATCTTCCAGCTTCACCAGCTCTTGGGCCAGGAGCATGTTTGGCTCTGGGATGATGGTGCTGATGCCTCCCACAGGTCACCTGCATCATCAAAATTCAAAACTTGGTGGCAGTGAGAGAGCAGTGTAGGTCTTATGGGTTCCAGCTCATCCTTGCAGGTTCCTTTCTCTCCCTCATGTTCCATCTTTTCTCTCCACCTGCCTGCTCTGCTGATGTTAGCCCAGCACCAGACACAAGCATCATACATAAGTTGTTCAAGCAATGCCCACAGTTATCTACAGCCTAATCTCTATAATAAACTCCAATTTATTTATTATTCCCATTGTTTCTGCTTCTTTCCACAAACCTTGATTGATAAATTTTTCAAATATACAATCTCCATTTTGTAATATAAATACATATGTCCGTATTCTAAACTTTTGCCAAAAGTCCTTTTAGAGAAGAAGTGAATAATAACCAACATGAAATAAATAATACAAAAGATGATACATACATATACATATATACACATACACACAGTACGCTCTCACTAGAAATTAACTGATCATTATCTCATAACCATCCTAACCTGGTCAAGCATAGCATGTAGAGACTTGCCAGTTTGTGCCTGTCAAGCAATATGGTTTTCTTATTTTTACCTCAAACATATATAAAAGACAACCTCAGTCCTCTTTCTAGAAGGGTTGGGGTCTCTTGTTCACTTCATCTCATTCATTCATTCATTCATTCAGTGAATATTTGTGGACTGAACTGGCTAGTATGTCTCAACTGGCTGAGAATTTCACTTTGCAGTGTGGCTCTGTCTGCTGGCAGTGTCCGTCCCATTTAACAGATCCAAGTGTCTGGAGCCACAGAGACTCTGTTGTGATCACTCTCTGTCCCTGTATACAGAAAATCTCACACTTATTATCCATGTACTAATTTATCAACTATTAATTAAGAGCCAATTGAGTTAGAGGGTAAGATTTGGTCACCACCATCTTGGAATGTGAAGTCCCTGAGAAGGTATATTCATGAAGTCTTAAATATACCCACTCCTACAACCTATTGAGAAACACCACAGATGGGAAGAAAAGGAAGAAAAAAATGAAATAATTTACATCCTATTTATCCGTACAAAGAAACAGTAAATTTTAATAGCGATTTCAAAAGTAAAACTTAAATATAGGATTGAAACCACACTGTGCATTCCCTCACTGTAACTTTTCTGTGACAGTGTAAAAATCATACATATTTTATCAAGATAAGAAAATAAAAACATGCACATGCTTTGTCCAATTATAAATTATCACATCCAACTTTTTAGTAAGGACATATAAAAATTATACATATACACATAAACATAGAAATCTGCATGTAAATATTATAGTAAGATAAATATGTATTTATAGATTTTTAGTCCACAACGTGATATGAGTGAAAATACCCAAATCTCACACACACGCACACACACACACACACACACACATATTTAGAGAGAGAAAGTGAGAATGTAATAGTATTTTCCCCTAAAACCAATATAAATCAGGACAGTCAATTATGCTCGATGACATCTTAGAATCAGGTAAATATTTATGAACGCACTTGACTCTTCCTATGGTTGATAAATCTGGATGAGTCTGACACTCTGGGACTTGGGGAAACTGAGCTTCGAGGAAATGAGGAAGGTTCTCTGAGCTGCAGGGGGTTTGGTCTGCCAGCTTCTATTTTAAACAGAAATGAAGTTACATAGATTGTGAATTACTGCTTTGACAATGTGCTTGTTAAGCTTATAATCTAAAGGAATTGCCAGTTTCTCAAAGCCAGGTCTTGTTATAGTAAGCTCTACGATGGAATTGTCATTATTAGAAGGTCACTCTGTTTGTGGGTGTTGATCAATATTGCAATGGAATTGAAAAGAGTGAGCTTAGCAGTTTATGTAAAATATCTATGAAAACCTAAATCAACCTTAGTTTGTGTGTAAATGTGTGCATGTATGTCTGTTCATAAGAACAAGAATAAAAGACTCACTAATCTTCACAGTTCTTAATAATTCTGTGTTACAATTTGGAATAACAAGAGTGTTTTTTGTTGATCCTGAATAGTTTTAGAGCTATTCTGTCAAATGCTTCCACCAGAGACTATAGAAGATTATGTGTATAATTATGCAACCAGTGAAGTATTCTTAGCATCAAATTCAATATTTAACATGTAAAGATATATACATTAACATGTAAAGATATATACATCAATATATATACATTAAGTTATGGAGATACATTTTGTAGATGTTCAAATCATCAGATGATCAATGCATAACTCTCTCTTTGTTTTAGCTATCACATTTGAAATTTCTTTCCCCTCCCTTACAAGTTTTATTTTTAGCCTATCAATCAACTGTGCTGGAAAATGAACTAGAAACTAGATATCTATATGAATCTTCTTTCCACGAGGTTCAAGGAATCCTGAAGATTGTATTTTTAAAATTTCTTCCCATATGATATCTTATTTTAATGAGATTCCAGAAACACTTAGGAGTATTATTGTCTTTTAAATTTCTTTGCCGAATCTCTAATATCCTTTGTACTTCTTTGAGTTCAGATTTTTCCTTGCTTTATCCAAAATGTCTATTAGATAAAACTTCTGCTGGAAAACAAGAGTTTCCTTGACATGTCCTTGAGGATGGAGAGCAGCTGTCACCCACTCTCAGTTTCCACTGGTGTGGAGTATATGCACCCAGCAGAGGGCTGCAGTGCCCTTCTGGGCATCATGCTCCATGTGGCTGCGGTCCAGGGGTAAACAGGATTGGCAAAAGCAGCTCTTTCCTAATAGACTTCTGGCTTCTCATTTTCACCTAATTGCAGGGCTTGTCAGTCCTAAATGTTTTTGTCATATCTGATTCTAGATAAGATTCTTAGCAGTATTTTACTTTGCTGTCCATTTTTTTTTTCTGTTACTTCACTTCTGCCTCATATATTTTTGGATCGAAAACTTTTTGAGTGTAGAGAAAAGAAGAGTTTTCCTGTAGAGGATGGAAGTTTTCTATCGCTCTATCTTACCCACAGAATGTTCTCGTTACCTCCAACAGATTGAACATGGAGTGAAAAGCCTAGCAAGATATACAGAGACATAGTCAAGGTCAGATTTACATAAGTAGTATTTTCAACTTAATTATTTGAACATATATTATTCCTTAGATTTATTTTAATTATTAACAGGCAGGCCAGCTTGGTTAATTGTTCTGGCACTACAGTGAATAATTACAATTTTAAAAATTAATAAGTGCAGGCTTTGGTTAAACAAGGAAAAATATTGACCTTAAAATATTTTAAGTTTATAACCACATCTCATGAATTGTGCCAAGATAATGACAAAGCCACTCGTTGAAAAATAAAAGATCATTCAGCAAGTTATCTGACAGCATTTGAAAAATGTAAAATGTTTTGGCTGAGTTTATATTTAAAGCCAAATAGATCTACCGGAGTCACTATGTATTTAACAACTACAATCAAACTAAAACTATTTTTCATATTTTAATTTAGGGAGATGATTTTTCTTACTATGTGTTACAGATTTATTACTTCTTACTTTCTGTATGGAATAGCATTTCCTAATAGCTAATTTACAACAGTAGAATATATTTTCTATTTCTAATACATTAGATGTAATAACAGGATCTCACATAAAGAGAATATATCCCTGTGACTAACAAAAAAGAAAGTATCTAATGTTCCTATTTCATAAGCTTAGCTAAGATATTAATTCAACCATCATCCATTTCCTTCTCCCATTCCCATGGCTCAGTACTCTGACCACTTTTATTTCCTTAGGTGATCTCAGCCACACCCACGGCTGTAGAGCCTTCATGACTCCTAACATTTTACGTGCAGTTCTGGCCTCTAACCCAAACTTCATCTGCTTTCCCAGCATTTCCAACTGGACATCTAATAGGCATCTCAGATTCCCCATGTCTCAAAACAAACTTTTGATTTGCATCTCCTGCCCCCCATGCATTCCCCCAACCCAGTAAGTGGTAATTCTGTTCTTCCAATTGCTTAGGGCAAACCCACTCCTATGCCACTATCCGCCCTACACAGAGAGAGGAGAATGCATGGACTTGACATTAGAGGTGGTTAAATCAAATGGGGGATGGTAGAGGTGAGCTAGAGGGGTAGTATGGGGGAAATTGTCAAGGACCTTTCTTGCAATGTGTTTGAATATGGAATTATTCTCTAGGGAGTCAAGAGCCAGCTGAGATGTCTTATGACTTCAGAATTTAGGATCCTAATGAATAGCATGCAAATTGAGGGGCTTTGGGTAGCCAGGAGATATGGTACAACTGCAGAGATATCTCTGACTAATAAAATGTCTTTTTGACAATTTACTTTGGTGTCATTTGCCTGAATCATTTCAATACTTAATATGAGCTCTGTCTGGAGAGATGGTTTTAAAAAATAATAACTGTTCTGTCAGTAATGATATGATTTTGGTTATTCCAGTGTACATGTCAAAGTTTTAAAAAAACTGTACAACTGATAGTGTATTTAAAAATTCACCACATATTAAAAAGCTGTGATTACATGGTAGTTAAATTTTTGGCAGTAAATTATGCTGTGTGGATAGATATGGATGAATATTGATCTAAATCTGTTGCTCGTAAGGAAATTCTTTATGAAAATATTCTTCATGTTATTGAGCTCTTTCATTTACAGAGGAAGTTTTGTCCGAAATGTTTGGGCCTTCTTGCCTTGTGACATTTTGTGACACCATCCATGACTGTATCTAAGACTTCACTTGTGTGTGGTTGGCTGGAGGGGTAGATGAGATAACAAGATACAGGCACTTTGATGAGGAGCTTGGAATCACAATCGATTTCACTGTGGAACCTTATTATTACCATCTTTATCCTCCAAAGCTTCCCATTCAGTAGAAGCTATAAAGCAGCAAATTTGATGTCAACTCTGTTATTCTTAATGCCTTTGGATCTTTAATGGGTCCTATTATGCTGCCAAATGTAAAATATAGTGAAGAAAATGACCTCTAAATTGCTTAGAAAGCTAGAAACATTGCTCTGTATAGACACTCTATACAATTTTTTTCCCGTTTGCTCTGAAAGGTAAGTAGATGATTCTATTAATATATCGAGTCTTCAGCTAGGGTATTTTGCCTCACTTTGTTTTCAGGCCTTCAGGAATTACTATGTCATTCATCTATTCCCTCCTATTTTTTTAATTCAACAAACATATTGAGATTTAATATATCCAGTGTTCTGTGCTAAGTGTTATGAGGAATATAATGCTGATGGAAACCTAGCTTCAGAGAATTTAAAATTTAGTAAAGGGATTAATACCCAAGTAATTATGGCCCAAGGTATGAGTAACAATGTTTTGGGAGTACAGAGGAAGATGTACCACATCTGGTTGAGCAGGAAGAAAACTCTAGAAGGAAGACGCTAATTATATTGCCTACTATAATACTTTATCTTCTAATTGTGATATGCAGACTGGCAGAATTAGCATTACCTGAGAGGTTGCTAGATATGCAGATTCTCAGGCCCTAACCAGACTCACTTAATCACAATTTTATGAAGTGTAGTCTCAGAATATGTGTTTTAACAAGCTGATTTTTACACATGCTAATACATTCCACTGACCATTGATGTCACCCAAAATAAGTTGATAGATTTATTTTTATTTCAGAATATCATAGGGATACAAGCATTTAGGTTATGTATATTGCCTTTGCAACACCCAAGTCAGAGCTGCAAGTGTGCCTACACCCCAGACAGTGCTCACTGCAAGCATTAGGTGTGAATATACTCATCCCCTCCACCCCCCTCCCACCTGCCCAACACCTGATGAATGTTACTTCCATATGTGCACATTAGTGTTCATCAGTTAGTACCAATTTGATGCTGAGTACATGCAGTGCTTGTTTTTCCATTCTTGTGTTACTTCACTTAGAAGAATGGGCTCCAGCTCCATCCAGGATAATACAAGAAGTGTTAGTTCACTATTGTTTTTTGTGGCTGTGTAGTACTCCATGGTAAACATATACCACATTTTATTAATCCACTCATGTATTGATGGCACTTGGGTTGTTTTTACATCTTTGCAATTGTAATTGCACTGCTATAAAATTCGAGTGCAGGTGTGTTTATTGTAAAATGTCTTTTTTTTCCTTCGGGTAGATGCCCAGTAGTGGGATAGCTGGATCAAATGGTGATTATTGATTTAATTTTGGGGGGGTTCCTTTTAAATATTTTGTGTGATATGCAAATGTTTTTCCTATATGATGGGGTTCACTGAGCATGGCCTCCCCACCACCCCCACCACTGCTTGGCCTTGTCTTTCCTTACGATTAGCTTGGAAAATATGATAAGTCTTTAACATACTGATTATTATATGTTTCTTGGCATAATAGGCTTAGATAGAACACAGAAAGTAAATTGATATAACAAAAATTTTTTAAAGTGTCTACTCATCCCCCATCCTTTTAAAAAAAATACATGTATTTCAAAATGATTTTTAGAAAGAAAACAAAATAACATTTGTGCTCAGGGTTGTCAATTTAGAACATCAGTATTTGGAAATTACTTTTAAAAGATCTAGGCTCAGACTAAGATTCAGGTTTAAATTAAGATGATTAGGACATTCATACAGTCACCAGGCATTTCAGCTACAGAAAGCGCTGGCGTTAGTCCATGTGCCAAGAGAGTTTACAGATGTGAAATTTCTTGGACTGTTGTTTTAGGCAGTCAGGGTGAAACAGGAAGTGACCTGCGTGGAGCAGGCTGCAATGAACTGAAAGGATGCTAGTTGTTGCGGGTTCACTTCCTTATCTTGTATGGTGTTTAGAGTGATGTTGCCCAGAGGGTTAGCACCTATATTTTTTTTATTATTATTATTTGTCTGTTTGTTTTGCTTCAGGAAATAATAGTTTGTGAAAATTATGGTTATGCTGCAGATGGCATTTTGCTGAGTACTTTTAGAGTCAGACAGAACAAAACCCAAAGTGCTGGATGAAACTTAAAAGCCTAAATCTTATGTGTTTTATCAAGGCTTTCTGTAATGGAATCAGAAATTTTTTGGCTAAGTTAGATTTCATCACCATGCATGTGCACCATAGGTTTGATGAATTATATATGATATGCTGAAAACAGAGACTTACTGCAAATGACAAGAAAAGTAACATTTTAATTGCTTGAAAAGAAAAAAGTTTACTTAGCATTCAATGACTCAATCCAGTAAGTTAGTGTGTAATTGACAATAATAGCCCAGATTTTATCCTCCTGCTCAGGAAAGCTAGTGTGAAATTGTGAGTTTACAATGGCAGTAATTAATCATTATGGTAGACTGTCAAAAAAAGAGCTCAGGTCATTTATGTTAATGATTGCAGTATGCAGTTTTTGACATTTACTGTGAGTTCTAACATATTTCATATAGAACAATTAACCAAAAATGCAAACATCTGGAAAGCAGTCTGCCAACATTCCTAGAAGAAGTCTAATAAATTTTTAAAATGCATATAATTGAAAGATACCTTATTGTAAGTAATTGCATTGTTAAATAACATTTTAAAAATAAACCCAAACACAGATAATTTACTTGGCATAAGGTAACTACCCTCAAAGAAATTTATGTAAGTCCTCAGCAACCACAACCTGGTTACATAGTAACATTTGTTTGGTAATCATCAGAAAGCATTAAGAAGTCATGGTAATGATATGAATCATGTATGCATTGTGCTTAGGCAGGTTCGGTGGGCATTTCTGATTTCCCAATATTTTTTTAAATTACTTTGAAGTAAAGATTTTTTGGTTACTACCAAACAAAAATAGCCCTGTTATACATGTGTGTGCATGTGTGTGCATGTGCATGCACATACATGCACACACGTACATGGACACACACAGAATTAGCTCCAAAATGGAATAATTATTTTATAAGACTTAATGCCTGAACATGCAGATGTGTATAAAATAAGGTGCCTTGAAATACGATATACTACAAAAAGTACAATCACATTGTTAGTACAGTAAACACACTGCATGAGGAACTATTTTGTCACCAATTAGAAAAAATTCCTGTGTTGAGGATGACTTATAAAGATTGTATATAACATGTCAAAGGAATCTGTTTTGGAGAAAATAAATAAGTACATGGGAACTTTTATGCCCACTGAATGCCCTCAACAATACGGCAGTGTACTGCTATAAAACCTGTGCTCTGACTTTGTTACTGAATTGTGGGGATTTGGGTATCAAGGAGGCTGAATGAATAGCTTTGAGGCTGGAGAGAAGTCAGTAGTAGGCTGACAGGAACATAACTGTGATGCCCTGAATACATCATTCCCTTGCTAATGCATGTTGTTTGCAGCCTTAATTATTTAAGAAGGATAACAATGGATTCACTACCATCCAAGAGTGCTTTGCAGATGACTTGCTGGGGCCTGAAATACTATGCAGCCTTACTTTGATTTTAAGACTTCTCACTTTTTGACATGTTCTGTTGACTTATTATGCACTAAGCTAGGAACTTTGGACACTAGTCAGGAGGTAAAGAAGCAGCAGAAGTCACTCATAGATACAGTGTTTGGATTTGGTAACTGAAGCTTTTTCTTCATTTAGGTTATACTAAAGTGTGTGTGTGTGTGTGTGTGTGTGTGTGTGTACATATGTGTGTTTAAATTTCCCCATCAAGTTTTAATCAAATTTATGCAGTTTCCCCAGCAAGCATAGTTGTGAGACAGAAATATCAGTTAAGGAAACTATTCTAGACTTATCTTTTATATAGTTCTTCTAGATGATATACATAACTGGATAAAATGTATACAGTAACTTGTGTACTTGTTTGCTCTTGATCTAGGCATTCAGACATTATTATAATTGTACTATGAAACAGTCTTCTAGCCCCAGACCCACAAAGCATTTCTTTTGTAACTAATCTCTGTTTATGGTCTATTCCATGGTTAGGCAAAAGTGAACCACTGATTTTCAGTGGAAAAGTTATGTGGGATAAGAAAAATAGTTGTTGTACGTATACCCTT
>NW_012137191.1:6863615-6892440 GCF_000956105.1 Propithecus coquereli | reverse complement strand
TAACTAGCCATTTAGTCCATCCCCAAAGAACTGAGGGTCCTAGGAATTTAACCATGTCAATGCAGATTTTTTTACGTTAGTAACTGAAGAAAAATAGATGCTCTGTAAAAAATTTTTTAAGAATAGAAAACAAAAAGAAGTCTGAAAGAGCCAAATCAGGACCGTAAGGTGGATGCCTAGGGATTTCCTACTGAAACTGTCACAACGTTGACCTTGTGTGATGAGAGCAATGAGCAGGAGCATTGTTATGGTGGAGAAGTATTCTCTGGTGAAGCTTTTCCAGGAGTTTTCAGCTAACGTTTTGGCTAACTTTCTCAAAACACTCTCATAATAAGTAGATGTTGTTCTTTGGCCCTCCAGAAAAACAACAAGCAAAATACTTTGAGCATTCTAAGAAACCGTTGCTATGACCTTTGCTCTTGACTAGTCCCCTTTTGCTTTGACTGGACCACTTCCCCCTCTTGGTAGCCATTGCTTTGATTGTGCTTTGTCTTCAGGATTGTACTAGTAAAGCCATGTTTCATCTCCCATTACAATTATTTGAAGAAATGCTTCAGGGTCTTGATCCCACTTGTATAAAATTTGCATTGAAAACTCTGCTTTTGTTTGCAGCGGATCTGGATGCAATGGTTTTGGCACTCATTGAGTGGAAAATTTGCTCAAATTTAATTTTTCAAACAGAATTGTGTAATCTGAACCAATTGAGATGTCTATGGTATTGGCTCTCATTTGTGCTGTTAATTTTTGGTCCTTTTCAATTAAGGCACAAAAAAGATGAGTTTTTTCCTTCCAAATTGATGTGGATCGTCTGACACTGAGAACTTCGTCTTCAACATCACCTTGTCTCTTTTTAAAATGTATCATCTATTTATAAACTGCTGATTTCCTTGGGGGCATTTTGCCATAAGCTTTTTGTAAAGCATCAGTGATTTTTACCGTTCTTCCAGTCAAGCTTCACCATAAGTTTGATTTTCTTCTTGCTTCAATTTTAGCAGAATTCATGTTGCTTTGATAGAGGCTCTTTTCAAACTGATGTCTTATCCTTCTTAGTACCTCAAACTAGCTCCTATATGGACATGTTATAACAAGTTAGTCTGAGTTTATTGCAGAACAAATTTTGAAATCCATGCATAGTTTTTTAATAATATACAGTTTCTGTGAACTTTTTGAAGACTGTCTATATGCTCTATGATAAAGCATTCAGAATTCCTTTCCCCCTTTACCTGAGCCATTTGCCCAAGACTTTTGTGGTCAAATTATGATATAGATCAATAATAAATGATTAAATAAAATTGTAAAATTTAGGAAACAAAGTAAATTATAAGTATGTTGTATTTAAAATAAACACTACAGTATACTTTGGGAACTTTTGGCAATGTCTAATAAAGCTAAACATACTTTATTGTATGATCAGTAATTCCTCTTCTAGGTATTTACTAAAAATAAATGAAAACACAAATATAGGAGCTCTTTTCATAATAGCAAAATCTCGAAGTAACCCAAATGCCCATCAACAGGCAAATGTCCACACGAGGAAATACTACTCAACTGTAAAAAGGAATGAACTACTGATAGAGGCAAATCATAAATGTTTTCCAGAGTAAAGAAGGCAGACATGAAAGTTTCATTTTTAGTGAACACTTAAAGAAGCAAAACAATAACGGAAAGCAGATCAGTGATTGCTTGAGATTGGGGAGTTGGTAGGAAGAATTTACTACAAAGGAGCATCAGGGAACTTTTTGAGGTGCTGGAAATGTTTCCAATCTTGAATGGTGCTAAGTACTAGGGTGTATACATTTATTTGATAGACTCATCAAACTATAATACTTAAAATGGGTGTGTTTTATTGTATGTAAATTATATCTCCATTAAACTGATTTTGAAAGAAAACATGAATATTGAGTGTGTAAGAACAAATGACTATGTGGTGAAATGAATATGTGATGAAGAGTAAGACTTGGAATTGTATGGAATTAATAGAGTATTGAATTGAGATCGAATTAGTTGAAATCAGCATTTTCTTCTACATTGCCAGAAAGATCAGAAAAACTTCATTATTAGCATAGTACAGACCCTATACTAAGCACTTTACATGGTAATTACTATGTAGTCTCCCCAAATCCCCATTAGGTAGGTTTTAAAAACCAAAGTTTAGGGAGACTAAATAAGGTACTCAAGGTCACATGGCTAATGAGTGGCAGGGCAAGGGTTTGGATCAGACTGACAATACTATAAATGCTGAAGTTACACCTGAGTAAGTCTTTCTAAATAATCATTTCTTATATCATTACAGGAATGTTAATATTTAGGGTTGTTCAAATAAAATATATGTATATAAAAGCATGTTGCAAACTAGAGAGTAAATCACTGCACCCATCCTCAGTTATTCATTCAGTAAATATTCTACTCTTTGCGACGTCCCAGAAATTGTGCAAAGTACTGGGGATATGAGAGATTCCCTGCTGTCCTGAGTCTAAAGATGTAGGCAGTAAAACAAAGAAGTTGAAACACTGTGAGACAACTGAGTAACAGACCTATACAACCACGTTGCATAAGCAGCCACCCTCTTGGAAGTGGTGACACCCAAGTGAGAGCTGATGGATTAATGAGAGTTTGGGGAGGGGAGTAATTGTCCCAAAAATGATTTATGGGAAAGTCTAGAGGGCAGAGTTCTGTGAGACATGTTTAGTTGGCTGGAGTGTAGAATGCAGGATGGAGAAATGGTGAGGGAGAAGGTTGAAGAGTGCAGCGGGCACCAAACCATTCAGGTCCTTCAGGTAGAGAGCCCATATTGGTCCCACAAACCAGAATCCATAAATATTAATGTAACTATTAATATTAATAGTTGTGTCAGGACAACAGATCTAAATCGGGGCTATACATGGCCTGCAGGTTACTGCATAAGCCTTAATGGGAAGTTTGGGTTTATTAAGGGTAGTATTGGAGGGTTTTAAGTAGGGAAGAAAAATAATTAGATTAAATTCTGCCTTACATCATGTCTATCAAGATGCGTTGGGGATGAGGTTGAGGAAACTTGTTAGTATATTTTAACTTCCTAAAGTGTATGTATGATGGCTTTTAAATATTCACATTCTCCTTGGAAATTATAGTCACTCAAGAAATATTCAGAAAAAAACCCACATTTTTTGATGTACTGACAGCAAAAAGTATAAAGGTAATGTTGGAAATAAAATTGTTTATTTTCTTTTCCTAGTCACATAAAAGGGATTTTAAGTGATATTCTAAATAAAAGTGCCTGAAAAATAAAATAGAAAGGAATTTTCCCAAAAAGACATTTAAAAGTGGTTAAAGATTTATTTCTGGAGCACTTTCTAAGGTCCTGCTATCCCAAGGTCAAATTTTGATGGTGTTGTATAATATGAAGAAAAATATTGAAGATTCCTTCTTCATTTAAAAAAATTTAAAAGGTATGGCAAAAAGAGAATACTTGAATACTTTTTAAACTCTGAAATTTTGTCTTCATTCATTTGGATATTCAACAAATATGCATGGAGTGCCTACAAAGTGTTATGAAAACCTGTTGTAATATACTGATTCCCCTATATGGAAGCACATGCTTACATTCTCTTTCCTACCTTCCTGAGGTAAGGCAAAGAAGAGCTGAATAGGTAGGCATATGACAGAGTTGGTAGAAAATTCAAAAGATTGTTATGGACCTGTTGAGTCACAAAGGCCTTGAAACACACAAGAAGATAATCAAGTAGAGACTTGGATATAAAAGTCTAGAGACAGTCATGGGCTAGCAGTATGAACATGTGCCTTAGTCCATTCAGGCTGCTATAACAAATACTATAAACTGGGTGGCTTATGAACAACAGATACCTGTTTCTCACAGTTCTGGAGGCTGGAAAGTCCAAGGTCATGGTGCCATCAGGTTGGGGTTCTGGTTAGGGCCCTCTTCCACGTTGCAGACTGCTGACTTCTCACTGTGTCCTCACTTGGTGGAAGGGGCAAGGCAGCTTGGGGCCTCTTTTATAAGGTCACTACTCCTATCCATGAGCGCTCTGCCATCATGACCTAATCACCTCCCATAGGTCCCACCTTCTAATACCATCACCTTAGTGATTAGGATTCAACACATGAATCTGTGGGGACACAAACATTTAGACCCCAGCAATGTGTGAGTCAACTGACTAGGGGAGGTAACTGAAGCCTTCTGTGTGAATATGATGCCTCTGGAATAGACCTTACAGGGAGAAGAAGAGAGTCTTCAGGCAATTTAATATTTAATGGCCAGGGGAAGGAGAGAAAAAGCCTTTGGAGCTGAAGAAGACATGGCCAGAGAGGAAAGACTAAAGCAGGAATGTGTGGGTATCATGGAATTTAGTAAGTGATTCACCAAGAAATTGGGTCTTTCAATTGTATTTCAGTTGTGTTTATTTTGAACTGATTTCACTATTGCTGCAGCTGGAGGGAGTATTCTCAAATGGAAATCAACTGTGATTTATTTGTCCCTTTTATCTATTTTATTTGTGTTTCTGTGAGTGGGATTCAGCTAGTAGAGAAACTGCAAGTATCTTAGAAATTGCTTAGGTTTATAGATTTAACAGTAATATTAGAAGCAAACATTCGTTCAGCTCTTATGTATCTGTGCTAATGCTTTAGATGCAGTATGTTATTTAATCCATTCAACACATTTATAAAAAAGTAGTATTATTATCCTTTTTATAAATGAAGAGACGGTAACAGAACTTGAGTGATTCAGGCATGATCACATGGCAGGTGTTAGGGCCTGATTCCAACACAATGAGCTCCTCCCTATGCAATAACTTCTAACTGAGGGATTACTCCATCATTATTTGTCTTATTAATGTGAAGCTGCCAGAGATTATACTGGATGGCTGGTATGCTCTAAAACCCAAATTGTTTTGTATTGTGTTGTAAATTATAAATTCTGTCTTTCTATCCCTTCTTCCAGTATACAATGGGAAACATTTCCATCTTGTTTAACTTTTAGCCTTTTGAACTATTAATAATAATATCTATAGTTGCAATGTTTTTATTCTGGTAAATGGAGGGAGGAAAGAAAAGGAAGAGAGAGAGAGAAAGAGAGAGAGAGAGGAAGGCAAATACTAGAAATGCAATATCTCATTTTACACATGTCTCAAAATAAGAATCATTGGTGATATACATCATATTTGTATAGATTAGCTAGAAGAAAACTTTTCTCTCCCCTATTAAATGTTCATAACCCAAGGTAGAAACAAAAGCAGGTATTCTATAATAAATATAATTCTCAAACCATAAATATTGATGAAAATATAAAGACTACTCTCAAAATTAAGTACCAAAAATATGAAACTATTAATACATTTAATTCATTTACCCCACAAATATTTATTGAGTGTGTATTATTTGCTCAGACACTATTCTAGTGCTAGGGTTGTAGTGATGAACAAATCAAATTCCCTGCTCTTGTGGAGCTTATATTCTAGTGAGAAAGATGAGCAATAAATAAATAAACCAAGAGATATATAAAATGTCAGGTAGTAATATACAGCATACTGGGAAAAGCAAGATAAGGAGAAAAGGGAATGATGATGGTACTGTCCAATTAATGATGTCAGTGGTGATGATGATGATGGAGATGGAGAATACAGATTTTGGTTTATTTTTTGGCTCTCATGTTGGTAAAGACATTATTAGTAAGTGGTATATAGAGGGAGCACTGAAGTCAGCACTCTCTCCTTTATTGCAAGTTGAAGTGTCAATTTTGAAACCAATTGCATACTTTTAGAAATTAACCCACATTTAAATATACACATAAAAGAGACAAGAAGTAAACTCACCAAAATGGATAATAATGGTTATCCCTGGCTGATTG
Organism: Propithecus coquereli; assembly: GCF_000956105.1. Lineage (NCBI taxonomy): Eukaryota > Metazoa > Chordata > Mammalia > Primates > Indriidae > Propithecus > Propithecus coquereli. The sequence continues at coordinate 6,886,595 of NW_012137191.1, read as the reverse complement.
TTATGTTCAACTATATATCATAAGCATTTAAAAATAGTTCTGTGATGCATAATTTTATAAGAAAAAAATTATGTTAAACATTTTTATATTAAGCCTATTGAGGAGAAAAGACAGAGTGGAAAGAGAAAGGAGAAAACAAAGGATGAAATAAAGGAGAAAATAAAGATACACTCACAAATGAGAATAAACATGAAAATGCAAATACACAGAAAAACTTTTCACATTAAGAAAAAGATAGAGTGAGGGAGAATCGTGCTTATACATTTGCTCGCACGGTGTCTCCGTGTTATAGCCTTTAAAAAAACAACCGCTGAAGATTGTAATACTGCATTTTATTTTATTTTATTTTTTTTTATTTTTTTTATTTCAGCAAATTATGCGTGTACATATGTTTAGGTTACGTGTGTTGCCCTTGGTTCCCCCCCCACCGAAGTCCGTGTTTCAAATATGTCCATCCTTCGGGTAGTGCGCATTGCATTCCTTGTGTAATACTGCATTTTAACAAGACAAGCCTATCAAGAAATACTGACACTTGAAAATTGTTACTTGCGTTGGATGAAATTAAGCTGAAGGTTGAATCTGCTCTTGGTGGTAGAATTAAACCAGTAAGTTCAACCTCGGCCAGACTCCTGCTTTGGTTCTCAGATGATCTTTGTTACAGACTTTAATCATATATGTGGACAAAGACTTCAAGACACAGCAGAAACAAGTCTAAAAACTATGTTAAGAATTTAAAATAAAAATAAAACCTTAAAAAATGAGTATATTGGCCAGACTGATTACTTTATATCATATAATTATTTCACAAGTGAGTTTAGTTTAGGGGACTGTTTTTTCAAGCTAATCAGCTTAGTTTTAGCTCTCTCTTTTGACATCTTTATCAGTAACTATTTCACTTACTAGGATTATAAATTCTATTTATTTTGCAAGTAAATCTACAGAAATCGAAGCGTCAGTTATATATGTCATTTTCATCTATATTTCTGATAAGCTTCAGAGAAAACTGACCTTGAAGGAAAAGTTTAGAATTGCATTAGGTCATTTTCTATTTTATTGCAGAATACTGCTGGTGAACTTATTTGTTTGGAATATCTTTGGAATTGATTTTATATTTGGTTAATGAAAAAGAATCAAATACGTTTTCTATCAAAAATGTAGAAAGCAATCAAATTCACATTTTAAAAGTGAGATCTTTCAGACAGCCCTTTCTTTTGGCCAATTCTTTGGATCATATTTTTATGAAAATTTGCTTTTCATCTTTTGTTTTGACTTGTGTATTACGTAGTAGGGTCAACAACATTTCATACATCCTGTTTTCTAGCAGAACTGTATGTAATTTCCAGCATGACAAAGGCGTGGGGGGTGGAGGGTGTCGATTAAACAAAGACTATAAGAAGTGCCATATTCAGGGTGGTCTCTGATTAAACAAGCTAATGCTATTGAGTAAAATTGTTATCATTTATTTTATTATGAAAATAAGATAAACTAAGCACTTAAGAAAATTCAGAATGTAGCAGATCCAAGTTATGATTCTAATTGCACACAAATTAATGTAAGATTATGTGTTTTCTTTTTTATGTAATAACATTATATAGCCAATGTTGTCTTATTAGTAATAAACACATTCCTTGATATTAAAAATTGTTATTTACTATATTTTCAGCAACTAGGAAGGAAAACTCAAGTATATTAGTTCCATTAAAATATTTAATTGAGGGTCTGTTATGTCCACTATGAGGCTGGGTAAGGTGATGCTATTATATTCTAAAAAGTAAGTAATAAGAATCTTACATGAACTTGTGTACAATTGAAGTCATAACTTGAACTTTCTATAGTCTGTATTTCCTTTGTTTCACCCACAGAGGAACATTAGTATTTCTCACACTTTCCCCTGGAAATACCTCTGACAGAAAATAATGAGCTTCTAACCCCACAGTTCTCTGATTTCCTGCACAGTAACCCCTTGCACTCAAGATATTTTAAAATCTTGTGTTTTTTAAAAAATTGAATTTCAGGATGTATTTCTCCTTTTTAATTACAAAAGCAACATGTTCCTATTAATTGAGTAAAACTGATGATGCAGAAAGATATGCTATATTTGTTTTGTTACTTCATGAATTCCATGGCACATCCTACTTTTAAAAGATAAAAAATTCTCTGTCCTGTAGGTTCATAGGGATGTAAAAATTGTCTGGGGGTTCTGGAATTCCCTAGAGTTCCTCATACTATGTAGATTTTTATCATAAACTAACTTTTGTTGGATTTTGAAAATTGTATTCAGTATACTTGTGAAGAATATGAACTGTATAGTACTTACTGGAGCAGTTACAGGTTTCTTTAAAAAGCACCTAAGTGCAAATGAGTGTAAATCTCATTCTATATGGATTATTTGTTGGGAGTCTATATTATGCTACACCAGAAGGCATAGGCTTAATCAAGATTTTGGAATTAAAGAAATTGGATCCCATTCTTCTACAAAAACAAAGTAGTTCGATTTCCTTTTTTGTTGTTTTGAAATCTCTTCGGTTTGATCAAACTCATCAATTTATAATGAAGTATAATGTGAGAAAGAGAAACACATTCTTATACTAGTAGACCCATGGCAGGTAACACGGGAATGGGGAGAATAACACTTAGGGTGGTGAGCAGGGGGACAGGGCAGAGTGATATGGGAGGACACACTTCAGTGCTAAAGATGGGCCTAAAGGCCCCTCCCTGAACTCTGAACATTTACCCTGTGATTGCAATTTCTTCTCCCATTTTTATCCTTTCATTGCCTAATGCCATGATTCCATTTGTACTCCTTCCCACCTCCCAGATATGTGGTCCAGTTCCCTAAATTAGTGTCTTCTCCAACATCCAGACTTCTGGAACTCTTTCCATTTCCCAATGACACTGATTGATTATATATAGTGCTGTAACATTTATTACAGTTCTGCCTGCTGAAGGACCACTGCCACGCTCTATCTATGGGCATGCTTTGAGATAAGCAGTCACCTATGCATGCACAAAGCCAACTTGCAGGTCCTTGTCTGATGTGGTAGTATATATTTGATTCCATTTAAGAAGCTTCTGTTGAGTGTCTTTATAAAATATAATGCCATTGGCCTGAGTATACAAAAATGAGTAAGTCAAAGTTTGTGATCTTTAGGAACTTTCAAGTTAGTGAGGGAGTTGGAAAAAATTTTTCAATATGTTGTAATGTATGATTCTTATAATACGTCTTTATGTAATAGCATTAATATGGTCTTAGAGGTGCAGGCTAGGAGATACTAAAGATAGAACTTGCATGGAAAAAGTGGAACTAGTGATGATTTTGGAAGGAAGATTGGATTATGAAAGGGTGAAATTGCTGTTGATTATAACCACCATTGAATTAAACCATAGAAGTGATCATTGACAGAGTAGACTCAGGGGAAAACTAGTTCATAGACTGAATACCATTGTTCAGATAGCTAGATAATTTTAGTAGTTAAATCTCATTTTAGATTGATTCTAAGTAAAACTGGTAGAAGGTAAATGTAGATCACTAGAGCAAGACAAGATGTCTAAATTTTTAGAATTAAATTGAAGACAAATCTTAAAGATTTATCGAGTTGCTATTTTTAGCCTGATTTTTGAAGCAGGAATAAAAAACACTATATATTTTAGAATACATATCGATGTTCTAAGTCACATAGTAAATACTGTTTAGTGAAATATACATCATATAGAAAATTACTAATACTACCAATAACAAATCAAAAGGGACTATGGTTGTGGTTGTAAAGGAAATTATGAAAGTAGCTAATTTATTAACTTGAATTATTCCTCAAAATTATTACTGATTCCTTTTGTGAGCTCCCAAAGCAAAAAGAATATGTGTGCGTGTGCACACAAATATGTATATCAATAAGATATATAAAATAAATTATTCAGACATGATATCTTTTTTTGGTTGTGGGAATGTATAGATATAGCCTATCTTTATTGAGTTGTATCTTCTATTCATTTAGGGAAAATAAAATTAGAGTCTATCAACTAGGTAAAAACAAAATGCTGGTAGGGAATAAGAATTAGCAGTCATATTAATTTTTGTGCTTTGATGTAAAAGCTAAGTACTAGTATGAATTATACAATACAAATATTTACCATATATAATCCCATATCTTAAAATACATGAAGGAGACGCCTCCCTTCCCCTTGTATTTGTAACAGGTTCACATCTTTACATATGTGATCAAGGACTACACTTGATTATAAATCAAGCTGTGGCCAAGGAAACTAACTGACCCCTTAAAGCTCAAACCTTTGACCTAGCATTCCAATCCTTTGAATTCTCAGCACTATTTGAAAATATAAAAGTATAATTAACAATATGTACGTACTTACAAATATCCTAATTTGAGGAAGGAGAAAACTATCTAAATTCTATCATTGTGCTGTTATACTACTCAAGGCTGTAGGTACAAAGAATACATTAAGTTCTTTATATGATACTAAAATAATGAAATGATTTTATTGGCAGAGCTAATACTGTTATCTAACTGCTTGCAAAACAAATCGAGTGACTTTGGCCTTGTGAAAGTAAGCTTTAACCTGAGTGTATACAATTTATAAAATGACTACATTAATTGTCTTTAAAATCATCATCATGAATAAAGAATCATACCAATAGTAATTAAAACCAACCTTATGTTAGTATTAACTCTTGGAAATTTGCCATCGCCATTGAAATATGGTTTTTTTCCTTATTTTCTTATTATCTACATAGTGGTTTGTAGTGGTTCAGAAAATCCATTAGAGGGCAATGTAGTATTGCTCTGAAGCTGAGAAAATGTACCAGTGAAAGGACACAGAATTACCTGCCCCTCTGTGTGAGAGTTTTGAAAATGGCCTTAACAAAAGGAATGATTTAGTTCTATGTGTCCTTTATTAGTGTCTTATTTTTCTGAAACACAAACTATCAGCTGAATTTTAATCTATTTTTTAAAATTTAGAATTATAAAATAATTATAAATTTGAATTTCTGTCTTACAAATGTGTTTTTAACTTGGTAAATACATACATATATATATAGATAGATAGATAGATAGATAGTAGATAGCACAGTAAATGTTCTCAAATTTTATTTTAAAAAAATCTTTTTTTCTCCACAATGTAATGTAAAAAATTCCTTAAAAATGAATCAAAAACTTGTTTGGAATTTTAAAGTTTACAGATCTACATATAAGTGAAGAAATTCTGGGCTTCTTTATAAAGTTGGTTGTTTATATTAAAGGACATATATTTTACATGTATGGTTGATAAATTAAGGCAAGACTTGTACTTAATCATCAACCTTATATTTGTAAATTTAAGAATACATCTTAACTCATATAACCAGTCAGTTTACATAATTTATCTTTAAGTTTTACTTAATTCAATGTAATTAAGAATTAATATGTGATGGGTATAGTTTTACTTTAAGAAACTGTTCTATATGACACCAGAAACACAGCAGGGACCTATCTCAAATCCTGCCTTAAATCCTATGGATTAGATTAAAATATGTTGCATCAAAAAATTGAACATTTAAGGAAAACACTAGGCATTAAAGAACTATACTAGGAGTGCTGTTTTCTTCTGTAACTGTAATGTGTCAGTTCTATATTGTTCTTAGCACAGGCGTAGCTGCTGACCAGCACAAGGATGAGCATCTGAGTGACAATCCAAGGCAGCCTTGTCAAACAAGATGCTGGAGAGGGTCTGAACTTGTGTGAAGGGGTGATGGTAATTAACCGAATCAATTAGAGTGACTGTCTTTGGGACTTGGACTAGACCTATGCCCTCAAACTTTTCTCTTGTATCACTTGTACTGTTCATTCATTGGATCACCTTTTAACTTAAACCAATGTATTATAAAGAATACCTTTACCAGCTGAAAACCAGAATGATACACCACAAATATCAGAGAACAATAAAAATAAACACAAAGAAAATATTTTAAATTGAAAAAAAATGAAATAAAACAATAAAAAATAAATTATGATTGCTCTAATCTCTATTAAATGATTAGCTGAAAATTAATTATTCAATTAATAATTATTCAATTATTCAGTGAAAATCCTTTTTCCTATCAGTTCAGAATAAAGGGATTTGCTCTGGTCCAGTGTTGCTTCATTCACAATTTAAGATGAGATTTTTAAATCAGTAAGATAATTCCTGTTTTCCCCTGTTGGTGTTGATACTAACTGGAACTGAGAATTTCATTTTACATGTGCATCTAGTTAGATACTATGAGGCAGATTGCAATTTACATTTTTAATTACAGTCGATAATTTCTCAGAGCAGTAGGAAGCAAGTATGAAGCAAGAAGCTAGATCTCAGGTTACCGTTTGACCCAGGTCAGGTGCTCACCTCAGGAAAAGATATTTTAAGAAGACTATGAAATTATATAGCTCCCCTTTAACTCTACCTACGTTACTGGTTCCTCTGCCAATACTTGTTCTGTGCTCAAAGTATAAAAGCCCTGGAATGGAGAAGGTCCAGTTAATAATGTAGAACTCCTTTCTTCTCTGCATGGTCCAAGACCAAGTAAATTATTAAAAATCTGCATGCCCACATCACCTTGTGTGTGAATCCACCACAGTTAGGGCTACAAGCCTGAGGTCCAAGGAGAGAAAACTCCCCTCCAGCCTCCTGAGCAATCTGAGTAGAAGGACCAATATTTATCCTTGTGCTACCTAAAATTATTTTGTTGACATATGTGTTCCACATTTGGGAAACACTGACCCAGAGACTGTGAAGAATATTAGAAATTTATGAACTGGAGAAGAATGGCACAAAGACTGATGCTAGCTAAAGAAGAGGTGGTAGCTGGTCACTGTAACATTTCAGCTTTCTAGATCCAGTTCATTCATCGGCTGATCTGTTCTTTCATCAGTTTAGGTTGTATGAATATCCAGAAATGTGTTTGTTTATTTTTTATGGGAAAAAACTTTTTTGTTCTAAAATAGTAAAATTTTTTTTGACAAGGTATCCAAATCTCATATCATTAATAAAAAATGCTATCTTTTAATAATAATACATCAGTTGGTAGTTGAAGAATAGTTTTTAAGATAATACCATGAAGCTAGATGCTCTTTCCAATTTTTTCACATTTTGCACTGCACATTGCCAGAATTCTATCAGTCTGTCCGTCTATCTCTCCATCTATACAGTTAGACAAACAGCTAGCCATCTCTGTGCGTCAAAGCATTGTTTGCTCATGAAGCTGTTCAGCTCAGGTGCTATATAAGCTGCTAATTAAAAATAATTCTAGTGTTGATCTATGTACTCTCCAAGACAAACCTATCCAGACTTTGGCTGTCATCTTATGTGGATAATGTGAAAACTGCTGTGACTTTCAGTATATAATGAAACAGAAATACAGCTGTAGTGCGATTTGGATAAGAATGGCAAATGGCACACATGATTTCTTTCCCTTTCCTGTGCCTATGGCAGACATTACTAATTGATCATTCCTACTGAACTTGATCAGAATCCATCGCTAGACAGCCATTACCAATCAACTGGAGTTGGCATGCTACTGGAAAACTCTGTGCCATTCCTATATTTGGAGGAAGGGGAAAAAAAGGCAGAGGTAAGGACATGAAACAGGAAAAAAAAGCGGCAGAGAGAATCAAGATTTCCCAGTGAATCAAAGATTAGACGTGTCCTTTCTGTGCTGCTGATAAAAACTGGATTGCAGCAAAGGGAAGAAGAGAGTAGGGGTAATAGAATTGCTCTGTTAATCCATTTCACCAAAGAAAAAGAATCCTACACAAAGGAGCCCGTTACCAAGGCTCCTGTTGCTGCGGTTGCTACCATGTTGGCCCAGGGGAAGCTAGAAATCTCTACTCTGAACTACTCTGACTTTATTAAATTAAATTCAACAAATAGTTCTTAGTCAACATTATACATACTATGCATAGTTTCCTACTATGCTAGGTGCTATGATAGACACAAAAGAGGAATTTTAAAAAATTTAACTCCTGGGATGTACAATGCCCCATACCAAATCATTAATGTATGTTATTTCATTTAGATCCCCAAACACCCTTGGGCCCAAGTAGTTGTATCAGCTTTACAGAAAAAGAGACTTGGGGAAAATTTAGCAAATTTCCGATAGTCAAAACAACTACCAGATGAGACCAGATCTCCCACAAAAACTCAGTCTTTCACATTATGTTGCCTCATATGGCCAATAACATAGTGGCGTTTGTGTTTTTATGTATCTCTGAATTCACTGGAAACCACAAAAGAAGGAAAAGAACAGAGATGGCATAGTCCTTTCTTCTGTTCACACATGTTTTCTTGACTAAACCAGACAGGCTCCAAAAGATAAAGGTAAAAATAATACCAATTGACAATGCTAGACTCCCTATTCTGGTGTCATTATTTATAGTTTTTAATTATTTCCAGGTGTGTAGATACTTGTCTGTTAAACTTTATTGTAAATGTGGTTTCAAAAACTTACAGAGAGCCAACACATTAGGAAATCACATTGTAATTTTCACTTAAACACATCATTCTTTCCCAACACAGTGTAAAGAATTTTGGCGTCAGACAAATGAAATCTCCACTTTTTAGCAATGTTGATATATTTTAATAGAGCACCTTTCATCACCCTTGGAAAAGGGTGATGTATTTTAAAAAAGGTTCAAATTTAATTGCAGAAAGAGCCAGAAGGGGAATTTGAAGAACAAATCATTGAAGGATAAAAACAAGGAAAATTGCATGATCAAATCTAAGGCATTCCACTTTGTATCTTGCCTTATAAATTATCAACTGGATAATACAATTCTGTATAGTAACCCTCCGTCATTAATTTTTCACTTGAATGTATTGTCTGCTTCACCTAACTGCTTCCTTGAGCTGGGAGGGCAAACAAGGATATTTGGGTTTAGCCTAGAGCAACACAGAAATAAATGGAATAAAATCTTCTCCAGGTATCTGTGTAACTAGTGGCCTACAGCAAACAGAGTTGAGGTTATAATGGTTCTGAAGTCAAGAACGATATTGCTAGTGTCCATGAAAATGGAAAGCAACTATAAAAATGATTGACACATTCTATAAAGTAGACTTTCACTGTCAATCATCTAAATATGATTCATTAATCATACTATAAGTGCCTGACAGCTGACTGACAATAACAAATTCTCCCCAGAGAAAGCTATATAGAAACTTAAGAGGAGCTTATTAATGTTGATACTATTTAAGCCGGATGTTATGTATCATACAGGAAGCAGATAGCTTCTTGGAGCCCAGCGTAATTGATTCCAGCAGAAGCTCGTTACCACAGTCTGCGTTACATGGCTTCTGATGCATTCCAAATTGCAGAAGACTGATTGGTTTCATGAAAATCTTTTTTTACAAGAGAACAAAAAAGAAGAGCAAAAACACCTCTGATAGAAATTAAACAAATTGTTCGAAATAAACATTTTGGAAAAAAAAAAGATGTTTTCAATTTATTTCAGAAATTTGAAAGCCTTAGTATTACAGGTCATAAAAACACTGTCAGGCCAGTGTCAGTTCCTCCATCACAGTGTGCCAGAGTTCAAGACTTTTTATGCTGTATTTTGAAGTTTTCCACCAACCAGTGACTTCCTGCATCAGATTGTGTTATTTCTTGATGTATTCCAAAGGAAGATGGAAAGTCAAACTTTAAATAAAGTGCAAGATGGGAAGATTAGGGTGTAACAATAAGACTTGTTATGCATAGATGTGTGGGTTACCCTTGGGGAAGTCATCAAGTCAACACTAGGTTTTGAACTATGATAAGCATTCGGATACACAACACAAAATATTACTATAAAGTTTCTAGAATGTATATTAAATGCCATATAAGATGAAATTCCTCTTTCCCTCACTCCCTTTCTCTCTCTTTCTCTTCCTATCTCTGGTTTTTTTGAATAAATTCTATTGAGTCATTGTGGAATAAAACAAGGTAGGAGTTATACAGACCTGAGTTTGAATTCAGTTTTAGGTCTGCCCATCTAATAGCTATGGGTGAGTCAGTTACTCATCTCTAAAACAGCGATAGTTATTTCCCCATCCCAAGATTATAACAATCAAATGAGCTCATAGTTGTAACAATGCCTTTTGTGCAATTAACATATTTACTATCCAGGTTAAGTTTTGGATTATTACTATTGCTTATGCATGTGTGTGTTTAGAATTAGATTGTCAATGCATGCAACCTGGCCATAACTGAAGCAATTTATAGAAATTTGGACTAATAAATTTTGCAGCTGGGAGGGGTTGTTAGAGAAAAATCTAATTCTCTAATTTAATAATAAAGAAAACTAAGTCACTTAAATGACTTGCCTAACAAAATATTTATTTAAAAAAAATCATGTCTAGAATTTTTGGCTTTCTCGAAATTGCTGCTTACTTTCAATGAAGATGCAAAATTGGAATCCTTTCATTTGCTTCCGTCTTGTCTTCATTGCAGTTTAAGAATTCATCATTTCAAACTAATTGATTAATCTCATAATTAATGTATTTGCTTTTATAGGAACTATTTCTTGATACTTTATATTCTAATAGGATAGACTATAGATGCATCCAATTGGAAAAATGATACAGATTCTGTGTATTTATTCTTTTATTAATTTGTTCAGAGAGTCAGAAGTCTCAAAATATTTGCATGTGTATACCATAATGACAGTGTAAAAACTCAGTATATGTAGTGGAGAAGTAATATTTTAAATGAGAAGGGCTCTTTCCTAATGTGATTTAGTGACAACTTTGCTTAAAAAAATAAGACCATATGGTAAAATTGATTATTAAAAGGTCAAAGCCTTGTTCATTATTATTATAAGTTGTAATAATTATTATTTTAAGAATTGGAAACATATAGTCTTTATAACATCACATGTAGGATTATAAATAATTCTATTTGACTTATATAATTTGCTTTTACATCATTTTTCCTTTTGTGTTTTATATTATCTATATCACAGAGTATAAGATATATTCTCATCTCATCAGCTTAAATTAATATAGCTACTTTTTTCCTTGAATGACTATATCCAGAGATTTTTTAAAAACCTGATTTAATAAATCCACCCCGCCCCCAACACAAAGCATAAAGTAAAGGCAGGATACATTAAATATCTTCCAAGTTTATTGTTTTATGAGTAGCTGATTCTCATTATACTTAGCTACTTGCCCTTCAGTATAAAAAATATGGGTCAAGTCCTATTTTCAAGGCCTTATTATATCACAACTGTGGGTAGCATTTTTAAGCATCTATGGCATTGTTTTGAAGGTATCTTTCACATAAAGGTGGTTTTTAAAAGTCACTCGTACCTGTGTTTTGCATAATTGTTTTCTCTTCTTCCAAAACTCAGAATTTTTAGTTTATTCTGTTTTAAACATTTTGAATCTTACCAATTAAAATGCTAGCCTCTTGGCCTTAACTTCCTTTTCCATGTTCCCAGCAAGCATCTGTTTTTCCACATTTTTGTATAGTTTAACTCAAAATGCCAATCAGTAATGATTGATCACATTTTCAGACACCAGCCTGGACCCTGATTCTGCACTCCACATGCATTTGCCATTTTGATTAATGAACATAAATCAGGGGTGACAATTCACATTTGCAAGTGGATGGAAAGAATTATTAGAAATGCAGCATGTTAGTAAGTGAAAGCTTCTCTCCATTCTGTTACAATTACATAGAAAACAAATACATGCCCCTCTGAGAACCTTGTGGTTATCATTAGGGAATATCTGAAATATGGAAATAAAACACATGCTGCTAGGGGTGTTTTCATTATTGTGATCTCATAAAAGATCTTTATATTTCCAAACGGCACAAGCACCAAATGATTTTGAAACATCATTTGTATGTTTATATAAGCCTCTATTATATAGAACACCTCAAAAAGGCAACTTCTTTCTCTACCAAAGAGTTCCTATTTTTTTTTTTCGTATGAGAGAGAGTGATAATCAAATATTTAAATTTGTTTCCTTAATTCACATGAACAAGAAAAATTAAGGATTTTTTCTATGTCCATTCAATGAGTTATTTGCTTCTTTTTCCTCTGCCAGTATTAACTCTAGGAATACAAAATTCATAAATAACTTCTTTTAGTTTTAAAGCCAAAGTGCCAATGATGTGTGGTAAATAAGCCTAAAGGAAACTGATGAAAATATTTTGTTTTCTTTGACTATGAAAATTTCTAACCTAATTAAGGTATACAGATCATGATCTTCAGATAAAATATTCTTAAATGAAATGCATATAAAATATGATTCACAAGACCATATGTATTGATTCTGAAGTGACCTGTTTGACATATTAATTTTAAAGCATCATTACTATAATGGCCCATTTATTGCATTAAATGAGTGTTAAATCTTTGCAACTACCTATAACTATTTTAAAGGGTCATGGATCAAAATTGCCTCGACAAATAGATACCTAAACCAGCAGTTACCTCCATCTTTTCATAAGGCCAAAGCACCAGAGTGTTCAGTAAATATAACCCACTCTTCAGGTAAAAAATGTACATGCTATTAAAATACATGTCCCAATACTGCCAGAAAGAATTTTAAAACTTCATCACCAGCTTGAAAGTTATAAAAATATTTGCCATGCTTGGATTAAGTTTCTATCTGTATTTTATCATAACATATTTACTTAGGAAATGCTTTGTTTTCTTTCTCCTTTGTGGCAATTTGTCCCTTCAAGGCATTTAGAGTGGCCATGGGAAGAGTCAATTAAATAGGTGTACATGTCGGAGAACAGCAAAATAGGTGCTGTTGGCTCTTACTCTAAATTTCCAGAAGTCACATTAAAGTTAAAGTCCCACTAATCAAAACATGTAGGAGGAAATTGACTTCTGCAACCAATGAGAACTATAGTCTTGGGATTTCCTGAAAGCCTCGTTTTGTTGGCATCTTGTCTAGGCTTCATTTAATAGTCTGTTTATGCTAAAGCTAAGCAATAATGGGGTGGAAAATTAACAGTGTTTTGTGTCCATTGGATTAATTTTGCCCATTCAAAAATGCTTATTTTAATGAGGCAATGTGTTAAGTGCTATGGATGGAAATATCAAAGAGACTCGGTATTCCTAAATTCCAAAGTATTCCTAAATCTAGAGAAGGAAATATACATAGAAGGAAAATGAGTTATAGTCCAGTTTGATAAGCACAGTAATGGAAGTTTCCATAAGATAGAGTGCTAACAAGAGCAAGAATGATCAAACTGGGATGGGAATCAGGAAAGACATTATAACTAAATCCTGAAAATGCAGTTCCCCAGACATATATAGAAGGAAAGGTATTCTGAGAATAAGAAATAGCGAATTGAGGACAGAGAATAATGAAATACTATGGTATGATAGAAAACTACAAGTAGTCTTACAACTTAACATAGGGCACGCAACAGAGATGGGGGAGTGATAAAGGATGCACTAGTAAGGAAATTGTATGCTTGGAAGTTTAGATATTATTCTATAAATGATGAAGAAACCAATAAATGAGATATTTCACTGAAAAAAAGGTATATTTAGTTAGAAGTTAGCAATTTTAGGAATTTTTAGAATACCTAAAAGACTGAATATAAAATCATATTTTTAATTGATAAAATATTTGGTGAGGTCCACCAGCAAAAGCTATGGTTGATTTTAAGATATGTCCTATTATAGTAGAAAATCACCAGATGTATGCAGTTTATCATTAGATTTACCTTTACTGCAGCAGATGCCAAATAACTAGTTCAACAATTATGCCTTAATGTCATCCCATTATCATTTATCATTTTTCTTAATGCATCAAGATGTAAAGTCCATGAAGGCAAGCTTGGTCAGCACCCATAGAAATATGGGGTTCATTTTGTCTTTTCCTTGCTTTGTCATAAAAGGGGTCTTGCCTTCTTATACGTGGGACATGGCATTTAAGTTCATATAACCTTTTAAGTAAGGACATTATTTTATTTTTCATTTTGGATGGGGATAACTACATCACCAATAAGTGGTAGAATAAATTTTAGCCACATGTCAAAAAGTAGGTCATCCTAATGAGTGTGAGTAACACTGATATTTTCCTTTCAGAAATGTCAGGTTTTTGTTTTTTTTTTTAATAGAACAATAACATATTTTATTAATAACTGCTCTGTGTATTATGTATTTAAAAGTATTGACTTTATAACTTCTTTAATGCCAAACATTACTTAAAATAATCAATGCCTTAAAAATTAAATTGACATGGCATCAAGGTGCAATTTGAATGGAAATACTTAGATTTGATAATTGTAAGTGGAAAACCTTTTAAATGCTAAATTTGTTTCTGTGTTTAGTGAACACTTCCTAGTTTAAATTAGAAAGAAAGAAAGATGATTTAATAAAAGTTCTGAATTACAGAATACTTTGGAAAGCAAATCTAGTAGCATAGACTCTCAAGGACATTAGAGGTCATCCTTTAAACACCACCTACAGTCTATATGACATTGACATCTTCCCTGCCTGTTGGCTCCTTAGACTCCATGGAAATAGCTGAATCAATGTTGGAGAGCAGATCGCTCAAGGTAGACGACTTCTTCTTCAGATGGCTCCATTAGGAAAAGTTTTATATTATGCCAGATCTATCATAGCCAGCATTACCTGGAGAGTTCTGCCTTTTGTGGCCATACAGTGCAAGCCCTTCGAATATCTGAAGATAGTTAAAGAGATTAGTTCCCTTCCCTTCTTACTAGATCAGTGAACTAGCTATTAGAAAAATGTGGTAGACAAAAATACTCTGAATTCAGACAAATATTTGTCATTGAATTGTTATAGGCTGAAAAATGTTGACTAAGAGTATAATTAAGTAGATTCATAACCAGGAGCTAATTGGTGAGTCAGTGTCAGCCTGGAGAGCTGATGTATCATGTAGTCTGGATGCCATGTGGATTGGCGCTTTAGACTAAAATGCTCAACACTTTCATTCATGACTTAGCTGAGAACCTTGATTGGCACAGGATCAAATTGATTCGAGAAGCAACTCTGGGAGAGAGAGTGGATACACCTAACAACAGTTATCTCAGAGAACTGTGTGGCTCGTTTCTTCATTTAATTCAAGTCTCTGATAAAAAGTCCACATTTCAGATAGCTTCTATCCGATCACCTTATACAAATTAGCATTCTTCCCCATTATAACTTTCTGCCTTATTTTTTCTTATAGTACTTATCACTACTTACTATATATTTATCTGTTTACTTGAAATATCTCACTAGAATGCAAGTCCCAATATGTTTTAGTTTCCATTGCCAAATTTCAAAACTTCATTTCTTTCCCATTAGATGATTTAATGACCAAATCTTTGGCATGAGCTTTGCAGTGAATTGAACAGTAAACTTAGAAGAAGCAAGCTCAGTGGGGTGATGTGGTAGGCAGGCAGGAAATCACATCCTTACCCATTGTGTGCTAGAATCTGTGCCAGGCGTTTGGTATTATTTTATCTCCCCTAATATTTTATGAGTGTGTTGTAGATATTTAAAAATAGTTTCTGAGGGATTGTTTTATTACATATAGGTTATAGATATCTAGTAAGTGAAGGAGATAGGATTCAAACGCAGATATGACTGACTGCAAGCCTAGGAGAGAGTTTTTAATATCCAACTATAAAGGTCTTAGTGATAAGTGTAAAGGTAGTTGTTGAAGGAAACATGGAGCATAATTGAGACTAAAGAAATAATTTAGAGAAAATGTACAGGCTTGATGTGAAGAATGAAGGTGATTTCAGAGGGTTGTGGGAATAGGGCAGACTGTGAGAGTACATGTGAGTTTCAGAGTTGGATAAAAGGTTATAGGTACAGGAAGCTCCAGATATATATGTTTCTATTTTGGTAGATGTGGTTGACTAGCAGCAATTTCCTAGTTATTAAAAGGAAGGGTGGATGCCATGGGAAGCCTAGAGCGTTCTCAATGGGGATTATATCACTTCCAAGGGGCAACACTTGGTTCTTGAAGGGCAAAAAGCTTGCACATTACAATGGTTTGTGGCCCTCCAAAGCACCATAGTATATAAACAGATATGCAGCATATCTGTGGTATCAAAACTCATGAGGAAAGGAATGGAGTGATAATGGAAATCAAAAGAGAAACATGGGCCTAATACAAGAGAGTAGAAACCATAAGAGAATAATTTACACAAGCTGTTCTCTGGTATTTTAAGAGCTCTTCTTAGTATTATAGTTAGTTATCACAGTGGTTTAAGGAGTAAACTCTGGCCTCAGATGGACTCAGATAGACCTAGGGATTATCTTATCCTTAATATGTGCCACAGACTCTGCTAACTGTTTTCCACGTATGTATCATTGATTAAAGCCTTTCAAAAAGTTTTTGAGAAGTTCTTTGAATAAAACTTGCTCAAAATCACACAGCTCTTAATGTTAGGTCCAGCCTCTCTATGAGCTTTGTTTTCCTGATAAATAGGGATAGCGAGATAGTCATACCCATTTTGCAGGTTTTTGTGAAATCACACCAGCTAATGTATGGAAAGCAGTAAGCACAATGCCAGGCAGGAGTGTTAGTGGCCTTCATTACCCTTCTGTGGTCGGTACCCATATTTCTCCAGATAAACAAAAGTTAGTAGTATTTGCCATTTTTAAAGATCAAGTTCTACTTTAATTAATAATGTTGTTATCCATATTGGTTAGTTAGTGTGACAAATGTACCACACTAATGTAAGATGTTATTAATGGGGGAAACAGAGTGTGGGTGTGTGGGAACTCTCTGTACTTACATTCATAACTTTTCTCTAAATCTAAATCTATTGTAAAATAAAACATTTATTTAAAAAAAGATTCATTTCTGGCAATGAACTGAGTATATTCTTTTAACTTGCAATTTTAAAAAAATTCGACTTCATAAATCCAGTTGAACAAAGAAAATGCCCGGAAAACGCAATGAGCATGTGCAGGAATTTTAAACATTCTATACAAGAGCCAGCAGATGGCAGAGTACCCAAGCGTCTGAACTTGGGCCTAAAACCCTGCTTCCCAACAAATGAAGCCTTTTCATTTTTCATGGAGTTTTAGTTAATTCATAGAGCTCAACACATAAAATCCTGCTGCCTCTAAATACAAGGCTATTGCTGAAAATAAAATGGGTGAGAGTATGGGTGGAGACATTAGCTCCCAGGCTCTGGAGGGGCAAACTTCCCATTGAGGGAAGGGGCTGCTTTCACTCTGAGCATTGTGAACTCAGCTTGTGCACAGTCCAGATATCGTGTCTACAAACAGATGGCCAGCCTTCTTATCCAAACCTCCTCTTCACCTGACGCTCACTGTGGTGATATCTCACCTGGCGCAGGTGGGTGGATGATTGACTTCGTAGACCAGACTAGTTGGCCTAATCAGTGATCCCCAGCTGTGCTGACGCTAATCTCCAGTTACTGCTGGAACGAAAGTGTAACCCCCAGCTGAAATAAGTTGGTGAACAGCTCTTGTCGCAATGATTAAGGAGACTCTGCTGCTCTTTGGTGTGTAGGAAAAGCAATGTTTGTTAGAGGAAATCAATTTCTCTTTGGTAGATTATCCGGCCACAGATAGAATTCACACACAGAGGTTCCATATGGATAAAGATGATTTTTTTTTCTTATGTCTAGGAGAGAGGAAGATAATTTATGTGAACAAGTGAAAGGTAATGTAGAATAAAAGGGATATTAGTTAGACATTTTAGTCCTCAGCAAAGAATTTAGGGCTAATGGCCTCCATCTGATCCAAAAGCCAATTATGCTAATGGCTCTCTTAGATGTAAAAGCTGTAACCATAAGTCAACACAGACCTTTGGCACTCAGTATGTTTGAGTGGACACTAAGGTGATTCTTTTCCTCTTGTTCCCTAGCTATACTCAAAGTTAAAATCAGTTTTACCCTTTGATATATGCATGACCCGCCAGGTAATAAGACTGAGTGGAGTAGAGGCTTTTTGTAAGGCCATGATTGGATATGTCCCCCAAGCTGAGTCTTAGGTTATATTCAAAAATCATGGAAGAAAAAATAGATACCATGAAAAGAAAAGTTGTCATCTTTCTATCCAAGATAATGTTTTTCAGCAAATGCAAGGAGACTTTTTAATTTCTTTTGTGCAGAAGGTTAATCATTGAGACGGGTTAATGTACAGGCATTAGTTAATCTTAGCAGTCTGTTAAATGAACAGGTTTATTGACTTTACAAAAGGTTACTTTGTGTAACCATTTCACTGAAAGAGCAGAACTCAATAGGGTGCAATATAAAGCATTATTTTTCCTTCTATTCTCCCCAAAACCCAGCTAGGCTGGCCAGCTATTTCTGTGCTTCTGATGAAATGTCAAAGCAGTCCCATAGCTTCGGTAATTTTTAATTACAAAGACAGTCTCTTAATAATCAAAATTCCCCACTTCATTCAAAGTTAAACCTTCTGCAGTAGTTCCCTTGAAACTGCTCTTAGTCAAGCTAGAAGTAAGGGAACAGTAGAAAATGCTTCAGCTGCAACAACTCTTTCTAAGGAAATTTTGTCAAAAACAGTGCCATTTCTTGTCCTCTCACATTTCTAAATATCTTCCAAGTACAGATTGAATGAAGAGTCTCAGGATTTGTTGTGGGACACCATTTTTGCAAGTCCTGCATGGTGATCTAGCACTTACTTCAGGGTGGGCTTTCATCCAAAACAGAGAGAGAAAAGGCCTCATTTAAATACCCTGCCACGTCTGTAACTTCGGAAGAATTTCTGGGACATTGAAAATAAGGCTGTATGATATGAAAATAGCAATGTGCTAGGATTCTCATTTAGTGACTCTCAAAGAACAGTGGGATATCAGTTACATGCCCGGTTTGGGTCTGCACTGTTTTTCAAATATCTGGGTTGATAAAGTTTGAGAGCCCCTGCTCCCTTTCACACTTTAGTCAAGTCAAACATTTTTGACATGTCATTTTTAAGATAAGAATGTTGAACTAGAGGGATTTCTAAAATAAGATTAAAATTATTCAGCTCAAAATTATTTAACAATGATTTTCTTAAAGAATCAAAAAAAGGAACTAAAATTGTCAAACTATTATGTCTAGTCATGTTAGTTTTGATTTGGTTTACATAAAGTAGCCAGTTTTTAAAATGTAATAAGCTAAAACATCTTGACACAATTTATGAACTTAAATGAGGAGCAGCAAGTCTTCATTGTATAAAAAATGATGGCTGTGGTGGTTAAAGATGAGTAGTAAGTCCTAGCAATAGGTGGGAGCCACTATTATTGAATTAACTAGTTCCTATTTGGGTTTCTCAAATAGGAAGCTTGGATTTTTTTATTTAAAATTTTTTTAACTTAGTCTCTATGTCCTCCGTTGAGAATATTAACTGAACCTGGCTTCAATCTGTGTGAAATGTGATTTTTTTTAAAACTGGAAGTGTAGAAATATATTACCATTTTCAAGTGAATATTAATGTTTGTGACAGAGGGGGAAAAAAGAGATTTGTTGAAACAAAGAAATAGAGTTGGAGATAATTATAATAATGTTTAGGAGACTATAAAAAGACTATAGTGATTAATAAAAGGGCACCTGCAAAGCACATAGGAATATTTTTAAAAATTTGAAGACTTCTTTCCTCCACCAGTCTGTAGGGGTATTTGTTAGAAAGTGGCAATATAAAATCTGACTCTTAGATTCTAAGGTAGATACTAAAGAAGGATGCTGATAGCTCAGAATGTCCTATTTCTCCTTTACAGATCATATTTTATTTGGTGGGAGCCCACTGCAATCTTTAGCAGTCAAGGGAGACCACCCCACCTTCCCAACCTCCTTAGAGATTCTATTTTTAAAGAACAATTTTCCCCAGCTTATTCCTGACCTGATTTGCATGATAAACTGGGCACGAATTCTAAAGTCTGTGAGGGAGTTAGTGTATAATGGCTGTTCTACAATCCCATTTCATTAAATGAAGGCAGGCTCTGTTTAAATAACATCTCTGGTCCACTCACTATTCTTGGAGGCACAAGTGGCTGTCTGGATGTGTAAATGGATGTGTCAACACCAGGAAGAGTAAATGTTTGGGTGTTCACTGGAAGTCTTTGCTTTAGGCACTGCTGTTGTTTGCAGAAGACCCATAGGGCAATGAAAGATACTCATTTCATAGCAGCAGTTTAGGATTTCACAGTGGTAAATGGCTCTGATGACATATGATGACACACCCTATATACACAAAATGATGATGTTCCCATTTTTAAAATATATGGCATATTGTTATATATCGGTCATTTAATTTTTACTACCTTCTTGTTGTGGTCTCTTTGTTACCTAGGTTTGGAAGTGGTGTCATTTGTTTTTATTTTTTGAATCAGTACCTTTTTTTTTTCCTTACACATAAAAACACATCTAAGGTAGCATTTGTAGCCTGCTCATTCTAGCTCGTGTCTGCAGAGGACCAGAGGCAGCAATATCTTTTGCTGCTGTGATATGCGGAAATAGATAACCATATCCAAACTTTATTTAAAAAATTTAAAAATATTATATATAAAATTGCATTTTAAACTCCAGAAAGGCCACTGGAAATAATAGAAAGTCTAAATTAGAAGGAGACAAACCTGTGTTCTAATAGTGGTTCTGCAAGAGGCGTAACCTAGAGCAGACTTCTCAGGAGCTCAGATTTCTAATTTGTAAAATGAAGTACTTTAACAGATGTGCTCTAAAATCTTTTTCGGCTCAAAATGGTATCAATTGAATTCTTGATATCTAAAAGAAACTTGCCTTTATTAAAAGTATCAATTACCCTCAAATTAATTTTTATTCATTACTTTTAAACTATTCCTTTGTACGTGGAATAAAAAAGGAAATTACTAATTATTTGCAAAGATCTGAATACCACTTGGCTAGGTAGTCTGACTACTTTCATGTGAAAATAACTTGCAAAATTGAAAACTGCAGCGGAAGTCTAAGTTCATAGAAAATCTCTATCCTTCTTTAAGGACCTTCTTCTCAGAGTGTGTTTTTAGAATTAGGCACTTCACCATCGGAGGCAAGAAAAGGAAGAGAAAGAGAACCAAATCGAATAATAGCAAACTCTGGGAGAACTCTCCTTCACAAATTAGAGTTCCTGTTCTTTACTTGAGGATCTACATTTCCTACAGAAGCCTTATTGTTTAGTGTAGAATCCCAGCCCCTTCAGTGAGTTTGGGTAGAAAATTACACATACCTCTCAGAGCTTTCACCAAAGTTTCTCCCTTACGGAGCATTGACATTTCTGCAAATCTCCTCTAAATATTATGAGAGAAAGAAGTGCCTTTTTATTTGGAATGCTAGTTATGACTTAGGATTATCTGAGAAGCCCCTTTGTTTGCTCTTTACCGGAGCATGTCAACAGCTGTCAGCAATAATACTCGCTCCACCTGCTGCAACGTGATGTATTGATATGTATACAACAATACGTTATAAATTGAAATAAAATATGCATTTTTTCATAATTTATCAGCATTATGATGGCACAAAAAAGGCAGTCTTATGAATAATACAGAGCTCTTCAGCGGGCATTATGTATCGTAGGTAATAAATGCAGCCTCTCCCCTGGACTGCCAGGAGAGTTGTAAAGCAGAATGCATTAGTTCAGCCCTGTGATAATAAATCATTTTAGTATGTCAGTGGGCCCTGGCTAACTTTTACTCCTGAGGTCTGAAAGCACAGTGTGCCATACGGCTCTGGATGGTTTCTGAAGTGTTTAGGCTGGCTCTGATTCTCCTGGGTAATGTTTTGAGTGAGCGATATAGTTAGATAACAAGTGGCAGTATTTCTCAGGTATCGATATTGTGATGCCTCCTGTTGTTTTATTGCCTGGAGTGGCTGATTTCATCCTAATTGGAACAGTAGTTCTTCTTTGTGTCTCTATTTGCAATATGGTGCAGTGTTTCTTTAAAAAATAGAAGTTGTTTCTTAATACTGTGCAACTGCTCTAAATGATATCTCCTTACCTCTTAGTTATCTTTACACGGATGAGGAATCAATAAGTCCTTACTGTTGTTATTTTGCCCTCTTAAAAAATATAGATGCCCATATAGAAACTGTTTTTCTTGGAGCTACAATGGCCATCAGTTCATTACTGTATGTGTTTCAAATGATAACAACCCAGCCTCTTTGGTAGCAAACCTGATTGATTGTATATGATTTAAAGCAGGGGTCCCCAACCTATGGTGAGTTATGTAATTATTTCATTATATATTACAATGTAATAATAATAGAAATAAAGTGTACAAAAAATGTAATGTGCTTGAATCATCCCAAAACCATTCCCCCGTCCCCAGCCCATGGAAAAATTGTCTTCCATGAAAATGGTCCCTGGTGCCAAAAAGGTTGGGAACTGCTGAATTTTAAAGAATCATGTTTATGTAAACTTTATTAAAATATATAAGCATTCCATAACCTTCCCAACCTCCTTAGAGATTCTATTTTTAAAGAACAATTTTCCCCAGCTTATTCCTGACCTGATTTGCATGATAAACTGGGCACGAATTCTAAAGTCTGTGAGGGAGTTAGTGTATAATGGCTGTTCTACAATCCCATTTCATTAAATGAAGGCAGGCTCTGTTTAAATAACATCTCTGGTCCACTCACTATTCTTGGAGGCACAAGTGGCTGTCTGGATGTGTAAATGGATGTGTCAACACCAGGAAGAGTAAATGTTTGGGTGTTCACTGGAAGTCTTTGCTTTAGGCACTGCTGTTGTTTGCAGAAGACCCATAGGGCAATGAAAGATACTCATTTCATAGCAGCAGTTTAGGATTTCACAGTGGTAAATGGCTCTGATGACATATGATGACACACCCTATATACACAAAATGATGATGTTCCCATTTTTAAAATATATGGCATATTGTTATATATCGGTCATTTAATTTTTACTACCTTCTTGTTGTGGTCTCTTTGTTACCTAGGTTTGGAAGTGGTGTCATTTGTTTTTATTTTTTGAATCAGTACCTTTTTTTTTTCCTTACACATAAAAACACATCTAAGGTAGCATTTGTAGC
>NW_012137191.1:6852293-6853515 GCF_000956105.1 Propithecus coquereli | reverse complement strand
AGGTTTCTTTATTAAAACAAAGATGTTTACAACTTTATTCACTTAAATATTATCTCTTTTCAAACCTGAGCTCAATGAATCACTTTTCACCAGGGAGAATACTCAGAAATTAAGGCAGAGCCCTGTATATTAAAAACAGGATAACAAAAACAATTTTTTAAAAGTCCTATTATTCAACCTGTAAGATAAAGTTGAAGAGATCTCTTAGAGCAAAAAAACAGAAAAACATAGAAGATCAGCTCAGGAGTCTAAATATCCTTAACAAAAATTCTAAAGGGAAAGAAAAGAAAAAATGGAAGAGAGGAAATTATCAACAAAATGAAAGAAGAAAATTTTGTACAGCTGAATAGATTCATGAATAGAGACATGAATCTTCTTTGAAGAACCTAAAGTCTTCCAGAAAGGAAAAGTGGCCATCGAAAAGGTACAAAAATCACAGTAGCATCTAATTTCTCATCAGTACCACTGCAAAGACATGGAGCAATCTTTTCAAATTTTGAGAGGTAATGTTTCAAACTAGAATTCCACACACAGTCAAGCTTTTTTAAACCATGAGGTCAAAACAAAGACCATTTCAGAAATGCAGGAACTCCACAAGTTTATCTTCTACTCACCTTTTCTAAGGCAGTTATTTGAAAGTATACTCTTGCCAAACAGTCATGAAAACCAAGAAAAAGGAAGATTTGAGATACAAGAAAGACTGGAACCAACCCACCGAGGTCAATGACAAAGAATTGTAATTCTTTGTATACAATTGCCATATTGTCATCCATACATCAAAAATAGTTCTCAAGTCCAGAAATTGTAGAGCACAGGAGGATAGAGTAGAAATTGATTTAATTCAAAGATAAAATTACTAAGAAGCTAGAAGCTGTTAATTATGAAGGCATATTTTTTTTCCTCTACAAAAGAAAGGTACTTAGGGGAAAGCCAGAAAAAGCAAAAGAACAAATACAGAGAAATGAGCTATCCCTATTCCCCCAAATTAAACATCCAAAAACTCTACGAGAAAATAATGGCATAAATATATGGTAACAAATAAAAATGCAGCATTTTTTGAGAAGTTGATGGAGTGTAAGAAAAGAAAACCATTTAATCATAATACTAGGGTATTTGAATTTTAAATAGCACAGAGGTAATAACCTTGGATTAAAATGTAAAAAAAAGGCCGGGCTCAGTGGCTCACGCCTGTAATCCTAGCTCTGTGGGAGGCCGAGGCGGG
>NW_012137191.1:6846231-6852243 GCF_000956105.1 Propithecus coquereli | reverse complement strand
TATATATTACAATGTAATAATAATAGAAATAAAGTGTACAAAAAATGTAATGTGCTTGAATCATCCCAAAACCATTCCCCCGTCCCCAGCCCATGGAAAAATTGTCTTCCATGAAAATGGTCCCTGGTGCCAAAAAGGTTGGGAACTGCTGAATTTTAAAGAATCATGTTTATGTAAACTTTATTAAAATATATAAGCATTCCATATGTATTAATTTCTTCTAGAATAACAGCAGGGATGATGGTTTGTACATATGTTGAAAAGGCCCAATTTTAAATCATTCTTTTGGCTGAGAATAT
The DNA here is from genome assembly GCF_000956105.1 of Propithecus coquereli. Taxonomy (NCBI): domain Eukaryota; kingdom Metazoa; phylum Chordata; class Mammalia; order Primates; family Indriidae; genus Propithecus; species Propithecus coquereli. The sequence continues at coordinate 6,851,944 of NW_012137191.1, read as the reverse complement.
ACATCTAAAATTTTAACATGTTACAGTTTTCTACTATGGTAACAAAGATCTGACAAAATTTTATAAGAAACACTAGATGGAAAATAACAGTTGATCTGAAGGAGGTGAAACATATATTTCATTTTGTTGTTATTTTCTTATGTTACAACTGTGTAAACTAATTCTGAAAAAGTGCTATAGCTCTTTTTTGTTTTGATGCATAAGATTGCTTACCAAACCTCTGCTGTCTTCATCTAAGTGTCAATACTTTTAGTTCATGATGATCTATGAACAGTTAAGAAAGCAGTGATTTGATGCATCCACACAATACCATTTACTGCAATATAATAGTATGGCTTATAACTTAAGCCTATTTTAAACATTCAAACTAATTAGAGTCATAAAACTATTATAATAGTTCATTTTAATCCACTGGTATATTACCCAATATGGGCGAGGGTATGCTTTTCATATAAAAGATTCTGAAGTAGTCTAGAAAAATATATGGATTGAAACAGGTGGGAAATAACAGTTCAGGCCCACTGCTCCTTCCTGTCTCTGAAATATAAATGCAAGGACTATTAGCAGCAGCACACCAGCTGAGCTGCATAGAGATGGCCAATTTCTAAGGAAACCAGAATTTATGTAATAGAGGGCCTTTTAGACCACATCAGCTTGACTTCATTTGAAAGCGAATATGTAACCAGTGCAGCTAGCAAGGCACGGCATGACTTTTTGCATATCAAATGGCTGGTGTGGGCTCAGTTCTGCACCAGTGGGTCCTTGGAGCTGGCTCCCACAGAAGAGATTGCTGCAGTCCAATATAGGGATTAGGAGAGCTTGGAGCACTGTGGTGACAGCAATTTTGAAGACAGATGCCTTCTGTTTGTCTCCAGATTGGGGACAGTGAAGAAAATAGCCGTGCAAAGTCCTTTTCCATTAACTTACCTTCTCTTTTTGCTTTGTGAGTGTACCCTAAAGAAGAAAGTGGAATTCTGACTGCATGATAGATCTCTAGTGATTGTTATGAAAGAGTTGGAAATTTTGACAGCAAGCAGGCCATGCTGTTAAATATTAAGCTTAAGACTATCTACTTATTTGTGAGAAGCCACTGAGTGCCTAGGAAATACTGGTGATGGGCCTTTCCTTTGGTTCATATGTAACTAGAGATTTATTTGATGTCTGAGATCCATTGTGCTTTGGAATAGAATCCTCTTAGCATCACTACCATAAGCTCAGATGAAAAATGATTTAAAATACTGTGGTTGGCTAACATGCATTGCTTCTACTTGTGGGAGATGCCTTTAAATAAAAAAAAATTTCAAAGCAAAATATCAAATATGCTTTAATAGGGAATTTTATACATCATTAAGTGAAGGCTTTTTCAAAAAACGCTTTGATTGAAAGACATCTTTTGTTTGGAAAATGGAAATTCTGATGCTGGTCACTCTATGGCATGACACTTTAAAAGAAAAGTAAGTAGGTTGCTGATTTATCACATTTGTCATGAAATTCCTTTTTGCCATTTTATTTAGGAAAATGTAAAAGAAACAGAAAATCCCTTTGCAAACATATGAAAAAAAATCACCCTTAGGGAAAAAAGTATACATATTCATACACAGGTGTTCTAGATCACACATATATTCTTATATATATAAGCACTTTAACTTGGACAAAAGAGCTTTAAAAATATAAAATCTAGTATTGATATTACTTAATGAACTTTCATGGAATAGTAATTCTGAAATAGACTATGACTAAACCTATGAGGTATATTTTCATGTATTTACCCTAATCCCGGGAAAATAGGTATTCAAAAATCTTCCAAAGAAGGAATAACCTGTCATTTCTTACAGTATCATCAGGTATTTTATTACTTTCCTGGGTCTAGCATGACCTCCTAGTACTTTCAGATTTTCATCTTCATTTACAAAAATTTACAATTTCCTCTAGTACTTTCAGATTTTTCATCTTCATTTACAAAAATTTACAATTTCCCAATTCTAAATAATTTGATTCACTTCTTTAAACATTCTTCAAATTCTATATTTACCTCTAAATTGGACAAAACATAAATTTAAATGAGAGAATAAAAGCCTCTTTTTTTAGAAAAGGGATATATTTTGCTTGTTTTCAAAGTTGCTTTTTAAAAATATACTATAATTAATCTTAGGTAATATAAATTCTGAGATGGAATTTACAAAACTCAAGGTATTTCAATACCGTTACTACTGGATATAAGTGCTTTTTATACAGATATAATGTAAAGATATAAAAATTTCATTTTACTTGGTTACTAGGAACATTATGGACATTAAAAATGTTGAATAATTTCTGAGATATTGGTGATAAGAAACACTATCATTTGTCCTAATAAAAAATGCTTCTAAAACATAAAGTTTCAATGGAAGAATCAAGAAAGTCTAGCCTTGCCTTATATTTGCTTAGGGGAAGGACTTTGTGAATATTGCAGCATTTCTTGGATGTAGCTAGAATTGAGTAAACTATTGATTTTCTCGTTTAGCAGCTATGTAAACTTTGCTATATTACTTAATCTCTCTGAATGTCAGTTTCATCATCTGTAAATTGGGAATAATGATTCTGGAATATCTGAAAGTGCTCAATAAGTATGCTTTTCTTTATTTATATGTTGTAAAAGTATTATTCATTCTGAATTTCCCAAAGCCAAAAGTTAGCCTTTAAACAGAGTAGGTGCTCAATACACTGTAGACATGTAATGTTTATAGTTACTGAGACCAGAACTACATGAGTGTTGGTTTGTACACTTCATATGTTCACATTTTATGAACAGGAGCTGTGAAGGGAATAAGATTGTGAAGGCCTGTGAAGGAAATAAGACAACTTTGTGTACACCACAAGGAAGATCTATGGCAGGATAGGCAAATACTGCAATTACTCCTTCTCCATGGAGACCCCATTATATCCATTGCATTCCCAAGGAGGCACCCCCTTACATCCAACCTGCTACATGAGATGCAGCCTTGTTAAGGGTCTCAGCACAGGAACCCTGAGCACCAAACTGAGGGAAGCTGCTACTGGAATCTGCTGGCCCTGGGAAAACGGGCCAAAGGGTCTGAATCCCCTAGGTGGCATTTGGCAATCTCTAGCAGAGGTGAAGCAATTAACCAGAAGGTACACATGCAACAATCAAAGCATGAGTATCGGGGGGTTGGGGAAAAATGTGGGTCAGGCATAGTGGTTCTTAGGCAAGGAAGAGATGGAATCCATGGCTACAGCTGTGAAGTCTTGAATTACAGTGAACATAGGGACAGAGAAAAATGGGGAGAACGGCAGATTTAAGCAATTAACCAGAGAGAGTCGGTAATTCCCACCAGAAGGTTCAAAAACCCTTACCAAAGGGGAAAAAACTGTTCCAGAGCTTGGCCTTCCGAAGAATCATGTGTATAGAAAGAGCTAGTTTCACATTGCTGAAGAGCACATGTGTGCAGGAAGCGCAGACCAAGAGAAAAAATGGCAAAATGCAGAGGTCAGTGGAGGGAGTAATGAAGAGCCCAGCAAGAAGAGATGTTCACTTACAACTTTCCACTGTGTTTCTGAAACTATCATTTAGGATTTTTTTTTTCTTGAGTTGATTCTTACATTTCAGCCCCTTCCTGACTGTATTTTTGCTTCCTTTTGCAACTACATTGGATAGAATTAGTGCCTCAAACTCCAAATAGGCCAGAAATTCACTTTTTAGGTATTCGTGATATTACCTTGGCCACGCCTGGATGCATGAGAATCCTATTTAGTTCTTAAAATGATGTTCTAAGTATGCTGAAGCATGATGCTAGCCTGTTGCCTTTATTCCTTTAGGAATTTGGAGAATATTGTGGCACATTAAGTGTGCACTTTAATAAGATTCAACAACCTTGGAAAATATGTTCTACAGACCATTATGAATAATGTTTTAAATTCTATGTTTGACAAAATTGGCTGAAGGTTTTAATAAACAACCTCCAAGTCTCAGTGACTTAACCCAGTAAATGTTTACTTCTCACTGGTAAAAACTCCAATGTGAATGTTCCTGGCCAGGCAGCTCTCTTGGATGGCTCTTTTCTGAGATATGGCTCAGAACTCTGGGGTCCTTGCATTTTGTGGCTCCACTGCCATCTTGGAGCACATAGCCCTTGCTTTCGGCTGCTCCCTGTGGGTAGGGTGGAAGTGAGTGGGAGATAGGAGGGGTGATGGAAAACAGAAGGCCACCTGCATTATTTTATGGCCAGACTGGAAAAAGCGTTCATGACTTTTAGCCACATTCCACCAGCCGGAATTTAGTCATGGAATCTCACCTAGATGCAAGATGTCCTGGGCAATGTAGCTTTCCTGGTACTGATGAGGAAAAGGTATAGCCACACGGGTACTGTAATATATGCCACAGCTACCGTAGAGCTTAGCCACCTCCGCTCAAGTGGCTGGGCTGTTTTTGCCCCATTCCCAACTCCTGCAGTTCTCCCCTCATACCTGTGCTCCTGCACCGTCGAGAGCCATCACCTGGATGGCCATAAAGCCACCTCTCTCTTGCCACTATTAACAATGAATGTCATGGCCAGGTGCCAGCAATTTGAGGGATTTCGTAAGAATCTGTAACTGTTCTCCTGTTTTAAAAAAGTAAACTCACCATTAATGCATATCCCTGGGATGTTGTACTCCAAGTGGTGGCAGAAATAACTCATCCTGGCAAAAGGAAATCACCCTGGAAATTACCAGCGGATGTGACATGGATTATTTAGTGTAATGGCTGAAGGTGTTTTCAGTAAAATGCAGTGTATGCTGTGTTCCCTGATCCCATTTGTCCTCTTAAAATTAATTTCTATAGTGTTTCACAGTTACCTGTTTAATTATTCATTCTAGATGTCACGGAGAATGATACAGTACTGCAAAATAAAGCCAATAAAACAAGTTTCTAATGCTAAATATCAAGGCTGGAAAATATGACCATTACAAATAAGCAAGAATCTGTCTTCCCTTTTCATAAGTATTCTACAATGACGTGCCATGCAATAAACAATAGCGTTGCTTGGATTAATTTGAAGATGTTTGCATAAATATGCTCAGAGTTTTATACTATTTTTTTTTTGGCTCTATAGTTTGTTTGTATCACAAGAGTACATGTTTCCCAGGCAAAATATACACCTTAATCTTTCATGCCATTGAAATTTCCACTCTTCTTTGCAGTGTAGTGTTATGAGAGAGACGTGAACTTTTGGAGGCAAACAGACCTGGTTAAAGTCCTGCCTTTAGCACACTTGCTATGCAAGTTACTTGTCATCACAAAGGCTATTTCCCATCTGTAAAATATACTTCACCAAGTTATTATGTGTATGAAACTAAATTTTATAAAACAAAACATGAATTTAGCATGCTGACTTGCATCTCTCTTAAAAAGTGATTAATTTCTACTAATAAGCTGATGTGAATTATAAATGGCAAGGTTGATTTCAAAGGGTAAAGTAAGTGAGCATAATGTGAGAATTGTTAGAACTTTATGAAGATTAAGTGAGAGAAGGGAATGAGTTCATTTTAAATATTTAACATTTAAAACTATTTTACTTAAAATATTATGATACCAAATAGAGTGATTTTGAAACTAGGTTTCTTTATTAAAACAAAGATGATTACAACTTTATTCACTTAAATATTATCTCTTTTCAAACCTGAGCTCAATGAATCACTTTTCACCAGGGAGAATACTCAGAAATTAAGGCAGAGC
>NW_012137191.1:6842713-6844915 GCF_000956105.1 Propithecus coquereli | reverse complement strand
AAAATAAAATAAAATGTAAAAAAAAATGTAGAGGCAGAACAAATAAAATCCATAACCTAGAGGATAATATGTGTCCCAGCTCCTGGTTCTGGCCCTGGTTTTGCCTTTGACTCCAGCTTCACTACCTGACATCCACAGTAAGTGCTTTCACTGGGATTATGACTTTTTGCTAAATAACATGTAAACTAAGGCCTGTTCTCTGAAGCTTATTTTAAACTAGTTCCGATATTATTAAAATTGGGGGCAGACAGTAAACTAGTGCTTGGCTGGCCTAAAAGGTGCTAGGACATTGAAAAAAATGGTTTATTAAAATGTAAATTTTACCTAGTGCTATTGGTGGGACATAGGAAATATTTTTCACCGGAAAAGGAAGAATCTTTCCTTCCCCCTCATTCTCCAGTCAACCTCAGTGGAAAACTGACCCTGTAACTTGTGCCTTAAGCCCTTGTTTATGTGATTCCCAAACAGTCATTTAGTAGGGGTAAAATAATACAGACATTTTGACTACATTAAATATGAGGTTAAAAAAGAAAATGTGATAATTAATTATAGTCATCCTCTAAGAGACATAAGAATCCAGAATGAGGAGGAAGATCCACAAAGCAACTGTGTAGCAGCCTGGAGAGTCCCCCTTACTGTGGACTTAGTGCCATATTGGTACAGTGACATTTCTGAAATCTCCCAAAGTAGATTTGTCACTGTTTTCCCACTATCCCTTTCATACTCTATTCCTAGTCTGCCCTATAGTGTACAGAAACCAATTCATATTTTCCAGCCCAAATATATTTTTTAAACTTTAATGGTTATTTGTATGTGATAGAAATAATGTAGGAAATTAAACATTCCCAATAATCCCACTCAAAGAAAACACTATTAACAGCTGTGAAGATTCAAATATAATTTTAAGAACTGAATTTCAGAATCATTCCCAGTGACAATTTCTAGAGCTTGAAGATTCTTTCTGTGTATTCACACACTTTACTATTTGTATATTATAGGTTCTTTTCATGTTTTCCAAGCTAAGAATGCACCATTCTGATAGGATAATGCTGCATGAATAAATTTGAAGATTTAACAATGTCAAAGCTGCATTGCCACTGAAGTTTACTTTTGTTTTTATTTAGTTTCTGTATAGAATTTTCCCCTGAGATTATTGTATACATTTTTAGTCTTCATTTTATTTATGGCTTTATGAATTTTTTAAAATGATGATATGCTTTTGGTGAAGGATTTCTTTATGAATTACCTGATAAGGATTGGATGAGAAAAGGTTTGTAATAAATTAGAATGAAGTTAGAGGCATTAAAATGAGCAAAACTGATGAAATAGACTAGTACAGTGGCTCCCAGAAAGGAACATAAATGTGCCAGATTACAATTAACATTTGAATTTCTACTATTTATCAATTAAAAAGATAAGATTTCGGGGGAAATCTTTTTCCTTGTGAAGGCAATATATAACCCTCTGTGCTTTGAACTGGTCTAGTGGAGTTCAATTGTCTCAGGACCCACTCTCTTCCTTTCTGTTAGAGGCCATCCAGTCTATTGTGTGACCATGCATCCCCCTTTGGCCTTGTTTTCTAATTCCTATTGTTCTCTGGCACTTTTTTTCTGACATCCGCCAAATAGTCCTCTCTCAGAGGCCAGTGCCAGGGCTGCTCCATGCATTCTTTAGTAACGGCAATAAACAGAAGGTGACCCTGAGTTCTTGGAGGAATTCTTCATTTTATACTATTCTAGGGCAAATAACTATTAAAGATAGAAAAAGAGAGCTAGCTATTTTCTCAAGTTGCTTTAAGCCCTAAATAAAATTAGTCAAAAACTTTCACTGAAGTGTTCTTGTTTTTGGTTTCACAGTGGAAAGTAAAATGAGAGAGAGAAAAAGAAAGAGGGAGAGAGAAAGATGGAAATTTTCTACAATTAAGTCTTGATCTGGGCTCTCATTTCTCAAGCCTTTGCTTAGGACTCAGATTTTTCTTCTCTTTTGTAATCTATTAAACCATCAAAATTTAACGTGTGAACTTTATTTTAATTATTCGTTCTGAATTCAGATCCAAATTGAAAGTAGATATTTTCTTGCCAAGAACTAATTTATTTTATAATCTCCAGGTTTTTGAGGCTTAGATTGTCATCCTTGTAATCTTTCTTATTCAGAGACAGACTTTCTATTCCCTTTCATATGTTGGTTCTTAAAGAGTAAAAC
>NW_012137191.1:6774486-6841753 GCF_000956105.1 Propithecus coquereli | reverse complement strand
TTATCTCTTCTTTGAGAAATGGCCTCTAATAAAGATATTCATTTGGCCTCAGGATATGTGTACATTAAGGAAATAAAAACCTCAAGAGCTCTCCCTGTTATATCCGTAAGATATTTGTCAAATATCCCAAGGGCCTTTCACATACTGGTCAGCTATACACAGAGATCATTATGAAAACTTCATGTAGTTTTACAGTATAACTTTGTGATCTATCAGAGCTATTATATCTTCTAAGAATTCGTTGTGCTTTATGGAAAGCTTCAGGGAAAATAAATATGTCTTTCTAGACCCAGAACTTGAAATGCCAGTAGACTCAAGAGATCAAGGTTATCAAAATGGGAGTTCTGTGTTATGGCTTCTGTTTATCTGCAGGAAAGCCACCAAGGTGAAAGGGGTTGTTGTTATTTTTAAAATATTGGATTATCTGGAAGAGGAATTTCTTATCAGTATAGATTATTTTTGTTTCCAATTCTAAATGTTGACCTTATTTTTGATATCATCTCTGTCTTTTGACAGTTATTAGCTTATAGATGATTGCTGGAAAATATCCCTCAAACTCATATATCTCTGAGGGTATTGTGAACATTTGCCTATGTGTTTGATTTCAAAGGGGAAAAAAGGCAGAAATGATGAGAAAGGAAATATAAACAGACATCACACCCATCAGAATATTCTGTGTTGTCTTCCAGGTACCCTCTGTGAGGATTTTTAGTGTTTCATATTTAATATATTTAGCTTTCCCCAAATCTTCAATATTTGAAGAATTTCCTTTGTTATTTTATTCAACAGTGGAATAACTCCATTATTGCCATGATGAGGATTGTTGTTTCTTTTTGAGATATGATACAAGTGAAATACGACTATGTACAGACTTTGCCATCTTGTATAAAATATAAGGATATAAGGAAAAGATGTAAGGATATCATCTTTATAGAAAAACGAAATCACATTATTAGGGTTCTATGCTTTTCTGTGCATAATTCAGAAGTTTTTAATATCTCACTTAATTCGGGGGCTTATTTTAGTTAGTCATACTATTATAACCCAAATAAACAATAGTGCTACATATAACAGCTGTTCTATAAATGATGGTTACCAAACAACTTTTTTTCTTTGTCACTGCAGCATAGCAAGAGAAAATAAGGTCAGAGAGTGGTTAACAGAGTTTAGGTATTAGGAGTCCTAACACCAAAATGTGGGTGGAAAGAGCCCAGGATTCGTTTTAGAGTCTCACAATTCTAGATTTGAAATCAAACCTTCACAATTTTTAGTCATGTCATGTCAGGCAAGTTGTTCAAGATTCTTAAATCTCACATGTTTCTTCTCTAAAAGTGATCTAATATTCATTTTCAAATTTGTTGGTGTCATTATTTGAGATAATGATCTTTAAAAGATCCAGAATAAGTTTGTAATACAGTATCTGTTCAGTAATCTTTTCTCCTCTTTTTTTGATTATAAAATTTATAGGATGTTTTGTATAATATATACACATGTCTGTAAGTTTTTGTGTATGTGTGTGTATATACATGTGTATGCATATGTGTGTATATATGTGTGTACATATTCATATGTGTGTATATATGCACATGCATATATATTTTGCTTGGACTATTAGAAATGACCTCAAGCATGACATTTCTTTGAAGTTTCTTGTTTAATCTTAAAAATTCATGTAAGTTTTATATTCCTACATTATTCTATATTTTAATATTAAAATAGTATCCACATTCACCACTTCCCAAAGTATGATTGTCCACTCCAAAAGATACTCAATATTGTTTTTGTGGGTTTTTGTGTATTCTGTTCATCAACATATATCCAAGGGAAAGGGTGAATATCCCAGTTTCAAAGTACAACATGAAGTAATATTTTGAGGATGGTTTGTGTGCCGAATTTTTAAAAAAGATGTGAGGATGTACGGGATTAAAGATGTAAGCATGCTATTGAGAGCCACATGATCTCTACATACCTCTCATAGACACTTAAATTGTTCTCTAGGTAGTGGATTTTTATAGAATCCGATTCATAATCCTGAAAGGAAGTTAAATCTTTTTCATTCATGCTGACTTTTGCACCATGGGTTTCAGAAAAAGTTCCTTTATGTAGTTAAAAATTCTCCATTTATTCAGTGTGACATCACAGCCTTGCAGAAATGTTTTCTGTCTATAGTCTTTTATAACTTTTAGTTTATCAACTGTTCATTTCACACCCCTTCCCCCATCCATAATGAATGACATCAGATGCAGCTAATTCAAGTGAACCTACATGTGGCTCCTAAAAGGCAAGTCACATGTTGAGAATATATGATAAATTTTTCTGTTCAAGGTGATGCTATTTTAGTCCTGGCCTGAGTTCATCATAAGCCTAGGTTTATTTATGTGGACCAGGATACTACATATAATTTTGATTGTTGACAATATAAAAGCTATAAGTAGTTGGTAATACTGGTTCTAGTACTGACAGAGTCAGCGAGCTGTGACACACATGATCTGAAGAATTATCTACTAGAAGCCCATCATCTCATGGCAGGATAAAGATGGTCTTCAGGGAAACCTCTATGGCAGTTATAATTATTGTTACAAGTTTTCTATTTTCGTAATGTTGTCAGTGTTGGCCAGTAAATCAGTAAAACCACCAGGCAGACCATGCCCTTGGCAAAATATGATGTGGCATTGCTACAAAGGAGATTTTTAGAGAAAGCTCTCCAGAGTCCTATGTGCTAAGTGCCTAAGGGGCATTTCCTGCTGGCCTATGATTTGATCACAGTCACGTGTGATCTCATGCCTAAGGGCTTCCCAGAAGTTTTCTTTATCCACAAAACATATTCTGAAACTTTTGCATCTCTACATGAGACAAAGGCTACATACATCCAATGACAAAAATTCTGTTTATAAATAAAAATATTGAAGAACTGTGCATTTTCCTCTGGTAATCTCACATTCAACGAGGTGTCCACAGGGCTTGATCTAGTTAATCACTCAATATATCATATTTTATTTGAATGTTGGAGGAGCCATGTCTCATCATCCTGTTTACTTGAAAATAATGCTAATACTGACAGTTTGGGAACATTTGATTGAAAAGGTTACTGTAGACCTGTGGCATGCATCTAGGGTACCACATGTCCACCAGAGGCAGGTTTCCTTCAAGTATATGTTTTTGATCTTCCAAATTGGCTAAGATCTGAATAAGCTCAGAATTCTGGATATGTTAGGTGGCAGGTTCTTCATTGTCATTCCATATAGCAATGACAGGAGAACTGGAGAGGCTATTTATCACAGACATGAAAGTGCCTGACGTCAGCTTTTACAATTCATTTGATTATTGTTTTAGTATCTACTATGAATAAGACATGAACTCTGAGCCCAAAAATCTCATTCTGTAGGTAAGGAGCACAGACCTATAATGATGTTATTAGACTACAGCAGTTTTTACTTAAGAGGTCAGGAAATCCTTCACAAAACCCAAAAAGTTCTGTCTTAAGAGATAAATGGGAGTTCGCTGAGTAGAGAAGGTGAGGAAAGGCATTCTTGTGGTAGATAGTCTTAAAGTGTGGAAGAGTATACTGTTTACATACTTTTGAGTTCGCAAAATGTTTTCATATATGTTATGTGCTTTAATCTTTCACCAGCCTTGTATGATAAATATTAGATCAAAAGGAGTTAAGTGACTTATGCAGTTACCCAAATAATAAGTGTCAGAACAAGAGTTTGAATTAACTCATTCCTTCCTTCTTTTTCAAAAATGTCTACCGAAAACTAAAAATAGACCTTGATTAAGTGCTTATTTCAAGACAATATTTCTCAAACTTGTTTTCATTATCACTTCACCTAAGGAGACTTTGCAGACTTTTTCTTTCTCCTCATTGCTCTCTTCCCACTAAATTTTAATACCTAAGATATACTGTATGTCTGTTTTGCATTCTAACCCTTTGGAGGGCCACAAATTGTTCTAAGAACTAAGCTTTTTTCAGCTCCTTCCCAAGAAACAAGTCTTGGCACCTTGAAGGTGATGTTCACCTCATTGAGAATGCGTGCTATAGGGATATTCTGTCAAATGCTAGCGATGTAAAAATTAATAGGATATGGCCCTTTTCCTGAGTAACTTCAATGACTAATGAATGAGAGATACAAGCAAACCAGTCATTTCAGTAGAGAGTAGTGAGTGCAACAATAGAGGAGTGCACAAGGTACAGACTGCACAATACACTCTTTCACTTTGGCTGGGAGCAGTTAGAGGAGACTTCATAAACATGCTGCGTGACTACATGCTGCATAACATACTTCGTAAGCGTCTTTCATGGGCAAGCCCTGCAGCATGAGAATATGACTACCAGGTGGACAGAAAAGAGCAGAGCATTGCAGTTGAGCAAGAACAGCACATTTCAAGGCAAAGGGGGTGAAAGAGCCTGGCTAGTTTGGAGGTCTGCAAAGAACTTAGGAGGAGAGGAGAGGCTGGAGAAGTGTTGGACACATGTGGTAAACTGAGAGACTAGACTTTGTCATGGACACAGTAGAGAGGTGACATGATCAGTTTTGTGTTTTGGAAAAAGCACTTGGGTGTTTTGCTTCCTACTCGAGATGGCTAAGGAAAGCCATGAAGTTTCTCTGTTTCCCCTCCTGCTAAAACACTATTGAAATCACACACATACCACAAATCTACTGTACATAGCAGTAAATATAAGAAAAATTAAAGTTAAAAATATAACTGAAAGGAACTGTTTGCATTATAAATAAAAGATAAAGTTAATGGTTCTAATATGCAAATAGCTGATATAAATAAATAGGAAAAAGTTAAACAATCCAATAGAGAATGGGCCACAGCTAGCATCAGGTAATACTGAATAATGGTAAAAAAATTTTTTTAATACTTCATACTAATGATCAAGGTAATTCAAGTTATTGTTTAACAGACTGACAAAAATGAAAACAAAAATTACAATATCCAACATGATTGAAGTTAGAAAAAGTAAGCTCTTTCTCTTCACTATTTGAGAAACTCTGAGGAACTTACATGTACATTTGTGTGTGCGTGTGTGTGTATGTGTGTGTGTGTGTGTGTGTATTTGAAGTGTCATTAAAATTTGCACATCATAAGTGTTCATCTGGAGATTAAAACAAAAAAGTGATAGGTTTTGCATGTTAACGATATGTAGAATTTTTTAAAGATCCTGTCTCGCTCTTAACCTCATCCTCCTTTCTCTTCACCTTGTGACTTACTGTAGTAAAGAGCTCTATTCAGTTACTCTTAACCCTTCCAGATTTGCAAGAGGATTTAGCTTGGATCATATTAATAGTTACATTTGCAAACAGTATCCTCTGGACTCAAGGATGTTATAACTTCATTGATGGTTCCATTATCACAGCTTGACCAGGCCAGGCTTTATACCGTTGCTAAGTAATCAGTGTCAATTGTTGTTCTTGAGGATGAAGGACAAAATATCTTAAGATAAAAGGAAAGCTCTATTAAAAAGCAAAGACTACCTTTTTTTTTTTTTCACATGGTATCCTATTTCTAAAGCACTACCATGTTATAATATTTTATTCATGAGACAAATTCTTACAAATATTCTATCACGCTCTTTAGTAACTTTACCTTGGAAACCATTTACATTTAGGGCAAGTGGTTCTAACAAACATAAAAGAGTTTGTTTGGATGTTCGTAAATTTCATGTAGGATTAAGGGAAATATATAGATCTAAGAGTTGAATCTCATGAGCATATGAAAGTTCTACTACCAGCTTTCTCTGATCTAGAATGTAAATTAGGCCTCCTGCTAATAACATATTTACTTCAGCACATATAACAACTATTTAAAAAATCTTTTTCATACATCTGCAAATTTTCTTATTGCACTGAATCATCAAAAATAGATGAAAGCATCAAACAATTTGAATATGCTTGTCGACATTTTAGGATGTTATATGAACTTTCTCTGAAACTAATACTGTGTTACCACATAATTATATAGCTTAATTTAGTTTCAATAACTCTTTGAAAAATCATATCAGTCTATATATCTATATCTCTATCTATACATATATATGATATATATGTCTGTTGAGCCTGATGTCTATGACACAGCAATAAGGGATTTAAAAAATAAACAACATTCGTTTTAAAGTCTTAAGTGGGGAAATTATACCCTTGCCTATGAAAGATAATTAGCAATACACAGACATTATAGGAGTTCAGAATGGGCTGGGATGATGTCATGTCCTGGAATTTTTGGGACATAGGCATACACATCTGGCTTCAGTAAGTTTAGGTAAGCCTGAATATCTGTAATTTTAAAGGTCTACAAGGCAGTTTTGATATGTATCCTCGGTTGAGAACTACTTCATTCAAGAATTTTAAGACTGAAATATTGGGTTTCATTGTGGAAAAATTAGAATGATAAATTAAGTCATTAGTACTTCAGGGACATAACTTCCCAATTTACTGCCTACTCTTACAGAACACAAAATGTCTTCATAAAATGTCAAAATTCAGCTGATTCATATTTAAGAATATGTATGAATCATTGACTGCTATATGGGTTACTGATGTACTGTAGAAACAGAAATAAATTTTGTATCTGGTATAAAAATGTGCACCTTTGACACACACTTGATAGGTATAGAGTGACTCTTAAAAGAAAACATATTAGAAAAGTACTACATTCATTACAAAGAAATGCTTAGCTTCATAAAAAGTTATTGCAATTTCTTTTCAACATAGTTCATATAAAATGTTTGATTTGGAAAAAAAACAGTAGTTTTTATTTTTAAAAAAGACATTCACTTCCACTGATTTGGCATAGTACTTTTTAAAGCTCCCAGACAGCTGAGTGAGAGGAAAGCTTGGGTTACTCCCGATGCTAAAATTATATTTCTCTCAATCAGCATTAGGGTTCTTTTTCTACTACGTCCGAATACGGAAACTTAAATAGCATCACTTTAAATACATTTGTACAGTGCATTTCATTTTGTTCAAAATGTCTTCATGATCATTATATTTCGTTAATTGTTTTTAATTTTTTTTACTATTTTCACATCAGCAGCCTTCCCTCTTTGCCAAAATGCTTTTAAGGGAAAGAAAAAAAATTACACATTTTAAGTATCTCTGTAGCAAGAAGAGACTTCCAAAATCATTCCACTACACTTAGAGCTTGGCAAATGTTGAGTTTATTCTTTTAATAAATCCAGGTCTTGTAGTGTCTTCATCTCCCTGCCTGGAAATACTTTGCTCACCTCTACATACTCTGTCCCTAAGGCTGGGCATGTGACCTCCTTCTTTTCTTCTTTCTCGGTATTCTGTTCTTGGGCCATTTCACTGACTCCTGCAGCCAATTCCAGTGTCCATTATTGCCAAGTCACACTGCCCTTCTTAGTGTTATATGTAGGAATTCTGACAGTCCACCAGGCATCTCCAACTGGATGCCCCATAAGCAACATAAACTCAGGCTATTAAAAATGAAACTTACCACCTTCTTTCCAGACCCTTCCCTCCCCCTGTGTTATCCATCTCTGTGGACCAGTGCATCATTCATACTCCTTTCCAAACCAGAAAGGTGGAAATCGTCCTGTCGACTAAGAATCCCAATCCTGAACTGCCTGGTACATCCCCCATCTCATATTCAATACTAACTCCTACACCTTTCTTAAATCTGTCCTTTCCTCCTCAATCCCACTGTGCCATTGCATTAGTTTTTCTCCATCACCAGTCTTCATCTATAGTAAAAGATTCAAAATTTTTCTTCCCAACTCCAGTTTTCTACCTTCGCCAATCCCCCTAGCACCAAAATAATCTTTATAAATTGAAAATATTCTTTAATTATTTTCTCGTTCAAATTAAAGTGTACCTTACTGCTTTAGGCCATGTTCAAACTCATGGGTTTCTCTCGCTGACAGTCCCTGTTTATCTCCAGTGGACTCTCAGTGCTGGCAAGACCCATGTGGGACATTGACTCTGCTGCACCTTTGCTCATTTGCCCCCTGTGTGGAGAAGGCCCTCTCCCTTTCACTCTCCCTAGCTGCTCTAATAACCTACTTTTCAATCTTCACTAACAGGCACCTCTTTTGAGATGCCTTCCCTGACTTCCCAAGAGAATGGACACTTCCTCACTGTGCCCTATGTATGGACGTCAGCCACGGCGTCTGTCATGCTGCTGTGTTAACTTGTCATAAGCCTGTCTCTCCACTAGACTAGCTGCATCTCAGAGGCAGAGCTGATGGAAGTGTTATAATGACTTTTCATTGCTTGATACAAAGTGAACATTTAGTGAATTTTGACACAATGAATGGTCTTGAACCGCTCCTTTACTTTTATTCTACCACCTCTATCCTCTAAATTTTGGTCGTCTTTGAAGAGAAAAGTGTTGAAGGACAGCTGAAGCTGTGTTTGTGTGTGTCTGTGTGTATAAACTGAGAGTAAGGGGCTGCCAATATAGTTTGTCTTTATATTAGAAGATAAATCCTTGTTTACCCTTATTGGTTAAAAAAAATAAATCCTTTGAAGCCACATATTACTTCTTGCCCTGGAAATCACCACCTATTCTTAATAATTTGAAGGCTCTAGAAATCAGGCAAATCCTAGAAATGAATTCAGGTTTTATTATAATTAAATAAGTATGAACAACTTTTAGGTCATGATAACTTATAAGAAGTAATTGTATTCTCTTAGTATCCTTCTCTTCTCGTAGCCCAGACACTATCAATTCCTTTTCATAGACAATCCCTAGGAAGTTGAGTTTGGCTTATCATCATGGCAAGTTAAGGTTCTGATCCTCCAACCCGGTATTTTTCCCTCCCTCCCTTTGTCATTCATTGAGGGTCAGCTAAATATTAGGCTTTCTCTACAATGCTCATGATATCAAGAATAGTTCACAGTCCTTATCATAGAGGTGATCAAAGAACAAAGACTTCAAAAATTGCAATGCAGCATAAATAGTACAAATTGAGGCTGTAGAATATGCTGTGGTAACATAGTCAAGGAAGTGACTATTTCTGGAGGAGTCAGGAGTCTTCACCAAATAGATTGCATTTTGACTGAGTCTTGAATGTTGAGTAGGAATATTGCAATAGGAAGAAGGCATTGCATGCATGAATAGAAATTTAGATGTCAGAAAGAATGTGAAACGTTGGGGGAAGACTGGAAGTTTTGTGTAGCTGTAAAGTTGTGCTTTGTAGAGGTTGCGTTTATTATTTGGTTCATCATTGTCTAGTTTTGGTTATTTATTTTTCTTTGAGCAGGATTGCTTTTGTTTTTATATTTCCCATTCATATTCTCACAATATTGAGACACCCAGACTATTCACTGTGCTTTTTTTTTTTTCAATTTTTATCTAAGTTTCATATGGTACATGTCCAGTTTAAGTCTTCTGAAAAAGAATAAAGTCCTTCTTGAGATTTTGGAGTTCAGATATTCATGAAAACAAATGAATGAAAACTGTGTGAGTGGTAGCTCATGCAGGCAGAAGTCACATGAGAGAAACTGTGACTCTTGGTGATTCCATTTGCTTGGTATACAGTGGTGTGCACTAAGCCAAAGCTGTATTCCTGAGCATTCAGAGGAATTTGTCTATTTGCATTTTTTACTGTTCCTGAATTCCACTTTGTTATATTATCCATATTTTCAATTTGAAAGCTCATGAAGCCAAACTTACAGGAAATGAGTGAGCAGATATTTCATTGTGAAGTGACATTTTATGAACTCTACTTGTCCTTGTTCTCTTACATGCCTACTTCATAACAATGAAAACCTCCTCTGCCAACCAGTATATAAAATTCTGTTTAGTTTATTCTTTCTACTGCCATGATCACCATACTGAAAAAGCCAAATGACATTTGATTTCTTTCCACTCTTGTTTATTATATTATAAAGCTTTGATCCACACCACTGGCATTTGACCTTTGAATTAAACGAAGATGTATATGAAAGGTATGGGAGCAAATGAATACTAAAACCCCTTGTTTGAAGTAAAATATAAACAATGAAATAAATATAACCATAAAGATGTCAATATTATTTGTTTTCATTATGGTTTAACTTTGAATCTTGGTTAGTATAGAACTATATATCTTGTACTGTTCTTTAATAAATTGTAAATAAAGTTTTGATATGAATAAGTTTGTAACACTGGTAAAATTCAGGATCATCTTGTGATAGGATTTATAACAGTACTATGCAGTGGCTGTAAAGTACAGTAATTATTCTGGAACCATGTAAGTACTATTTAGGTAAATTGCACTGCCTTTATACTAATTTATTGTACTCATTTAAATTGCATTGCATTATTTTGTTGTCCCTTTTGCTTTTCAGATTAGAATGATAGAAAGGTCCTGGTTAGAACCTAAATTTGCAACCTGATATAAATCAAAGCTCCATTCTCCAGTCTGAAAGCTTCTGCCCCCACCTTCACTCCCAGTGACCCTGTGGAGGTAATCTTTTCAGAGTGAACCTTGAATCTGGTCTAGACAGCATGTGACTGATGAAGTGAGGCAGGGTGAGGCGTCCAGGGAGAGAGGCAAATCCTTCAGAAATGAGTCTCAAAATAACGTATTTTCTTTCTTGGAACCCTAAAACTGATAGAACTGTAACCCATTTTCCTTTTTTATAGGAAAGCTGTTGGCTCAGATTTGAATACTCTCTCTCTCTTCCTCCCAATATTCATACCTAGTGATTGTAACCCATTATTATAATGTTTCTGTCTTTCATTTATTGACCTCTCTGGTTTAGAGGACATGTCAATATGAATAGAATAAGTAATCTTGGGAAAAGCAAAGCATATATTAAAATCAAGTTAGGGAAGCAATGAATAAGAGGATCTGCTTTTTCTTTCTTAATAGTTGAAATAGTGCTTTCATTGTATGAGTAATATTCACAATAAGGAAATAATACAGGAAGCATTTATATATCTATATCTATATGTGTGTATATATATATCTCCGATAGTCCAAAATAGTGAATTCCCTACAAGGCTATACTGTAACTAAATATTGATTATAACTTATGAAAGTAATAAAAATATCAATTTCAAGAGTATTCTAATACATGGCATCAGTAAAAGTGGTTGAATCACAAGAGTACCTATATTTGCATGGCTTATAAGATCACTAATGCTCTAAGTCATTAGTACTTATAAACAATTTAGTCCAATTAGCTTTTATAAAAGAAATTGAAATCTTATTCTAAGTTTGGTAATATCACTTTAAATTCTAGTACTTCCAGTCATTCATTAAAGTTTGTCTAATTCGCTGCCAAAAACCCTGGTCTCACCTCATTGACTCTTTTAGGCTTTCTGTAACTGCTTTCCTATGCAGCATGCAAGGGCTAAAGCAGGTGCAGCAGCCTGTGTACAATGGTGGAAGAGCTTTTAATCATCAGTACCCAATGTCACTTGCCCTTTTTGGAGGGGAGAGGGTGGTGCATTAGGATTCTCCAGAGAATCAGAACTAATATTATGTGTGTGCATATATATTTACATACACACCCATATATAAAGGTAAATACATAGTGCTTTATCTATCTAGAAATACATAAAGTGAGGGAAATTTATTTTAAGGTGTTGACTAATGCAGTTTTGGGGACGGCAAGCTCACAATCTGCAGAGCAGGCCACCATGCTGGAGATACAGGGAAGAGTTGATGTTGCAGCTCCGGTCAGAAGTCAGCCTGGAGACAGAATTACTCTTCCTCAGGGAAAGTCAGTCTGTTTTCTCTTAAGGTCTTCAACTGAATGGATAAGGTCCACCACATGATGGAGAGTAATCTGCTCTACTCAAAGCATACTGATTTAAGTGGTAAGTTCCTCTAAAAATACCTTCACAGAAATACCTAGACTGGTGTTTGAAGAAATATCTGGGAACCATGGCTAGCAAAGTTAACATATAAAATTAGTCATCATGAGATTTTCCCTGAGAGAAGCAAAACAAAGCCAAGCAAAACAAACAAAAAGCCCTGTGGGAATTATTTTAACTCAAATTTTGCTCAATATTATAAATTACCATAATGGATAATTATAAATTATAATGAATGGTGTCCCTGGAGTGCTAATAAAAGATTTTTTTCCAGTGTTTTCAGTGTGACACTTTTGACCAGTTATACACAGGGTCTGGGCTCCAACTTCTCCACTGTTTTCCACCTGCACACACTGGGACACTGAGAGAATTGAACACATTAACATCAGGATAGTGACTCACTGTCAGAATGATTTTCAATCATGTTTCCTGTTTTCAACCACTGATTTATCCAAATGTGGGAAAAGAATCTAGCAGGTAGTACAAAGCGTTCAGGTAGGTTTGTAAAGTTGAAAAAAACCACAGACAGGTGATCATGATATCCCCCAAGAAGGCATGTGTAGCTCTTCATTCTTCTCTCTGCTGTATCCATTAAACAATATGTGGTTTATTCATTCGTGTATTTTTTATGAAATTTCTTTTTTTGAACATCACATTTAAAGACCTCAAGAGAGAATATAACTGCTAGAAAACTTTGTTGTTTACGTGGTTTATTATTACCTAGATTTGGGTATTGGGGGCAGATTTCAGAAGGCAATCAAAATGAGATGGGATTTAGTGTATTTTCCTTCATTCTTTTTCCTATGGACATGTTTATGTAATTACCTATATATAATTCTATTTGCTACCTTCTCTGACTACTCAATCAAAATCATTTCCATATTATAATAATGCATTATGCTTAAAAATCAACTCAACACTTAATAACCATTTTTATGATTAGAAATGATGCATGTTTATTGTGGAAAATTGGGGAAACAAAGAAGAAAATAAAAGTGAGCCACAATCCTAGCACCCAGAGACAAATAAAAGTTAACATTGCAGTGTCCCCGTTGAGCTCCTGCATGTGTGTGTCCTTGTGATAAGTCAGGGTGGTGAGATGTGGGGACTCCCCAGCCATGGGCCCACCATCCATGGGCCCCACCAGTCAAAAGTGTTTGTATCAAGCTGTGCTTTCTGTAGTTGATGTGATGATAACAGCAGATATATTGGTTATGCTTTTTCAAACTGAGCACACCCAGATTCTGATGATTTTCGCCATCACCTCCCCTCCCAAGTCTGTTTGAGAATTACAAAAATAATTGGGGGTTGAAAAACAAGTGGGAGAAATTTAGCACTAGAAGTTTCTTCTTGTGCTGAATCTATTCCTTATAATTGTGTGATGTTTGATAGATCATTATCTCTTTGAAACTTATTTCAGTGATACTAATGGTCATTCTTAGATAGTTTGGAAAGTGGCTTGTTGCAATGATTCAAAAGAAAGGTGCATGTGAAGTTCCTTGCATATTGCTTCTAGAAAAAATATTAATTTCTTCGTGTGAGGATGTAGGTTGGATCCGATCATGTATGCTACATAATTAATTTTTCAGAACAGTTGTAACCTAGATCAAGCATATGAATTTTTACATGTAACTTGAATGCCCCAGGCCTCACTAGTGCAAATGAGACCATGATCACATTAACGCCTAAATTATGACACTTCCAACAACAGGATTTTCGACCTCCCTTCAAAGTCTTCCTAGTCCATTCTGAGAGTCTGCAGAGGGATTTCGGAAGGTTTATTCATGTTCTGCTGCTCCAGCTGCCTTTGATTCCCTCTGTAGAACTGACGTAGAACACGGAACTGTAGAACTGCCTCCAGCAGTGGCTGTAATAACCAATGCCCTGGGTGCTAAGCTGCCAGGTGGACAGGCCTGCAGAGGCTGGGAGAGAAGGATGCCCATGACCACTCTGTGATGAGCCGGGTCACTGGGGGCCTGGGTTCTCAGTGTGTGGCCACAGTCTCACAGCTTCATATGACTACAGTCCCTTCCTCATTATTCCGCACAAACTGCTTGCTCCAGAGGCACCCCCGCAAATCAGCCACCGCACCTCCGTAATGCCACATCCACTCTCTCTCCCCAGTACCTTAGCAGCGATCTCTCTCCTCCTTCCACTGAAAGCCAAAGCTCACAAGCACACAGACCCTGCCGTGAATGATCAGCCCACCAATTCTATACAATCAGCCGGAGTTTAAGTTCCCGTTTTGTTTTTTTTCTCAGCTAGGACATCTTGGTTCATTCACATAATGAGACCGAGGCTGAAAGTCATTACTAAATAGTCACAGAGGTAAAAAACTATTCATCTCACCTGCAACCCTGTGGTTCATTTGCAGAAGTTTATTGCCTGCCCCCTGCTTTTTAATCTTATGGTTGCCCTACCCTTTTCTGCAAAAAGAGCCACTCCATCTCTGCTGCTTGTCACAGGTTGGCCCCCTCCTGTTGCTTCCCAGTGGTGGCAGCTGTGCAGCATGGCTGTAGGCTGTGCTTCTGCACATCTTGAGGCATTTAGCCTGCCCCCAGGGCTTGCAGCTGCCCTGCTGTACAGCTGCTGTCCCGGTGCCTGCTGTTATCCATCTTCAGCACGGTCCCACCTGGGGCCTGACGTGGAGAGAACAGAGTTTCAGCATGAGGGCCTTGGCTGTGTTCCAGGTAACTCGCTGGTGGTCTTGCCATACCACTTCTCATTTTCTGTGGCTTGGAGGGGTTTCTGAGGGTGCTGTTGGACTCCCAGACCTATATGGATGCTACCAGTTTCCTTAGATGTGTCACTGGAGCAAAATTAGATGCATTGTTGACACTGTATATTATTATCATTGCATCTCTCATGATGTGTGCTGACTAAATAGATTTCACTTTTTTCATTCTATCAATAAATGTTTGGATTCCTTGCTGCTGAGAAGTCAGTTATGGTTATCAGTTTTATACCTTAAAGATTCAGGAAAAGCTTTGTTATCTGGGATGCTGTTGGAAGGGAGGGAAAAATACCATTTGCATTGCCTTGAGGTGTCTTCTTATCACTCCTTGCCTTCCTTGCAGTGACCTATAACTGAATGTGGGGCCCCTGGGCCCCTGGTCAGAAGGGAGGCATGCTATTTCCAGTTGACCTCAGGCTGTCTTGCAATCAGAGACAAACAGATGCCAACAGTGAGATAGTTAACTCAGTATGGTTTTAAAGGACTGAACATGTGAACGTTGCATTGAGTAAATTAGGATGTGGCAATACAAAGGAGAAATCTCATCTCTCCCTTTGAATGACAATCTGTGAATTAAAATTCATTAGACTACATGGGTAAAATTCATTTGAATAAATAGTTGTATAACTATAAAAAGGTCAAGAAGAAATCACACCAAAAAACTAACACCAGTTATTTCTAGGTGATGCAGATATGTGTAATTTTTTTTTTTCTGTTTGCATTTTCTGGCATTTCTGCAATAAATATATATGACTTCTATAATAAAATATAATTATATATTACAACATTTATGGGTTTGAATAATCATACCTCTGAAACATTTTAGTATAAAGTAAAATCTTCTTCACTTTTCAGCATGAGTTTCTAAAATTTTTCTCATACTGGAAAACCTAGTGGTGGATTTAAAGGAAAATAAATAATAAACAAAAATCCCTCATATGCACCTTTTAAAAACAAAGGGTCTACTTTTTGTGTCACAGATGCTTAACTAAGTAGATAAACAATGAATTTTCCCCAGTGTTTGAGTTTTCCATCTGCTTTCTTACTAAATTAGGTCAGTTATCAGAAAGCAGTGTGCCTGGACCACATTCCCCCTGTAGTACAGAAATGCTGTCACTGAGTTATGATTTAGTGGTGTATTCTCTGCTTCTAATCTTAGAGTCATATTAACACTATCTTTGTATCTGTTTTTAATACCATAATTTAAAACATTGCCCAGATTTATTGATCTTTACACACAGCCTTACATAGAAATCTCCTTTGTGACATTATCCCTAGGAAACAGATTATTTCTATAGACAGATTTTGTACACTGTTTTATGGGAAAATGAAAACTACCTAACCCAAAATGAACCCCTTTGCCTTAGTCCATAGGAATCCAAGTCAATTTCAGTGTTCATGATAGTAATCTGTTTATTCAGGTCACTAGCAGCATCTACTCCTTTGCTTTGTTTGCCTATTCATTTCGGTTTTGGTTTTTTAGATGGCATCGGACCTGTCTTAATCACTGGATTTTAAATAGACTATCTCATATCGCCTCAGAATAAAAACATAAAATAGTGATCATATGTGTAAATGTGACAAATAGGCCTTTAATTTCCTTGAACAGAATTGCTTTCATCACCAAGAATATTTTGGAACTATTATAGCTTTCTAATTTGAATAATTATATTGAGATTTCTGGTTGGAAAACTTACAGTTTCATTTTATGTAGGTGGATATGTTTATAAACCAGTGAAACTGTCTCTCTACCCTACAAGTATATCAGAATTTATGTATTTAAAATTGGCTCTTATACCTCAGAGGCTAGTCCACCAATGTTGAGATGTCCTCAAAATTTTTATAGCTGGACTGAGGATTGCCTACTGGGCAGTTTTAGAACTCATACTAGAAAAGTACTGCAAAAGTATAGGTGGAGCTCATTTTATATAATAAGCGTATTATGAAATGTTGTATAAAATTAACTTTGTAAACTCTAATTTTCATAAAGTCATCGGAAACTTCCTCATTTAAAGGAATCCCAAATCTGATCCCTTCCTTCCTTCCTTCCTTCTGTCTTCCTTCCCTATTTTCTTTATTTCTTGTAAATCTTGAAAAAAATCATTTAAAAAAATCTATCTACTACTCTGCTAGGATAATGAAAAAAACATGACAGAGGGCAATAAGGCCAATCCAATGAGGGGATGTGTTTCCCCATCCCATTCTGTCTGACTGGTGATGAAGGTGGCTAGATTAGTGGTTGCATTACTTTTCTTTAGGACTTTCCAGATGTTATCAAAATATTTCATTTCTTTTAAGCCCAGCAGGATAAAGCCCTCTGCTTTACCCCCCAAGGTTAGCATCTCAGTTGCAGCTTCAAATTGACAGGAAGACTATGCTGGAACAATGTTCTATGAATAGGGTATGCCTTAAAGGAAACATCTAAATAAAGTAATTTTTTATTATTATTGGAATGAAAGATCAAAGTCAATTTGAAAAATATAAATTTTTCACTTCATAGTAATATATGAAAATATTGACCTCCTTCTTGATTTACATAATACCTTTAGTTAAATTTGATAGGGATCTAAAAAAGCATATGATAAAAGAACAATAAAATAGAATAAAGTCCAAAAGCAATGAAGCTGTTGAAATTGAATGCTTCCAAGATAAACAGAAGATGAAAAAGTAATATTTTTTGGCAGATGAAGAGATTGGTCTTCTTATTGTATTGTTCAGGCAAATAAAAGCAAGAAGTAATCATAACAGAGCTGTAGAATAAGATGAGTAAGATAAATTTTCATACAATTTGCAATCATATTATACTTTAAATCAGTCATAAAATTATTTATAGTATCCAAAAAATATGTCACTAATATAGTAGCAAATGCTATAGTTTAAGCATTTAAATTTCTGTTTTCTAGTAATGAATTATAAAATGTCTGAACATTTTCTGTACATTTTAATAATGATAACACTAGTTGCATTTTATTAATAAATCTGGCTGTGAAATTTCTTACAGAGATATGATTTATATTAATTTTCTAAAATTTTAAAATAATACTCTAAATTACACATTAACCTGGGTTAATGTATTACATATTATTAAACTGAAACAGAAAGCATGTTGTAAAGTCATGGTCCAAAAGTTTAGCTACATGGCCCTTAAAAAAAATCCTTAGATTTATTTATTTTGAATTTATTTATTTATTTATTTTTGAATTCTAGGTATTTAGCTATTATAAACATTCGTATCCTTCTATGAATCATTTATTTATAAAACTATACTTGCAATAATATGTGGAATAGGATTTTTTGTTACAGTGGATGTTTTCAATATGATGGAATGACTGCTTAAATAAAACCTGTGTCTAAATAAAAATGATTTAATTTTTCTTCTTTCATTCCTCTGCATGGGATTTTGCAGGTACCAGGAAGTTCTTAAATACATCTTTAAATATTATTCTATTTATTTCTCACATTATAAAAACAATATGTATGTGAACATTTATATATAAAACAAGTTTTTAAAAATTAGCCATAATTTAAATTGAGGAAAGAGGTTACTGTTTTAATCAGTATTTGTTCAGCTTGTTGAGCTACTGAAACAGCTAGCTATTCACGTATAATACTTTTTGAGAAACATTATGAAAAAGCAAAAATTTTATAATTTATATGAAGAATGCACTTTATTAGAGAAACCATTCATCTATTAACTACATATTTTCTCTTGTGACTGAAAAAATACCAATATTTTTCCTTTGTAAATACAGAAGTCTATAATCCAGCCACTAGTTTTTCATAGATGTACCATCAAAAATAACTAGTTTAAAGGAACTTTTTAAAAATATTTTTGTAAATCCAAATAGTTATCTTCTAGATCTGTTCTTTCCAATATAGTAGCTACTAGTCATGGACAGCTTTTTAACAGTTAAAATATGACTAATCTGAATTGAAAAGTGCTGGATTTCAAAGACTTAATATAAAAATACATTTTAAATTTTATATTGATTACATGTTGATATGAGATTGTTTGGGGTTCGATAAAATATGTTATTAGAATTGCCTCCAACTGTTCCCTATTACTTTTTAAAATGTGGATACTAGAACATTTAATATTTGAAATTACACATGTGGCTCTCATCTATGTTCACATTATATTTCTTTTGGATAGCACTGGTCTAGATATTCACCTCCAGTTTATCTATCTTATACATTAATACGGCAGAGAAAATATCTTTCTTTAAAATGAGGACCAGCTGTGGAGATATTTAAATGTACATAATTAATATTTGTGGAAGAATATTTTAAGTATTATACTATGATCATTACCTTTTATCTCTATAATATAGTAACCTTGAAAATAAATATTTCATTGCCTGGGGTTTTATTTATATGCTATATCATTATATAATAATTCAGCAGCATTTGAACATTTATTGAAAAAAATTAGAAAACCTTATGTTAAAAACTAATATTTCTATAAGAGTTGTTTGTACCAATGTGTTTAGCATGGAATAGTTTGGGAAATTTTCTGAAATGGAATGAACCAAGATTAATTTGTATACATCAATGATTACAATATTTTCATTCTTACTGTTTCCTTTCATTGGATGATCAGAAACAGTATAATAATCAATTTAAAAAAGAAACATAACCACCAGTCTCTGAGGAAATAAGAGAGCTGAAATGGGCTACACTGGAGAGGAGGAGACCAAGTCTTTGAACCCCATCTCAACAAACTAAAGTCAACAGGGAGGAGGTTGGCAGCCATGATAAGCCAGAGAGGCCTCTTCTGGAGAAGATTGGCTAAGGTTATCGAAAGAGCAATACTTAAGACCCAGAATTTAGAATTTCTGTCGAAGATCATTTACTAGGAAGTCTAACCCTTGATCTGTCACAGTTAATATTATTTTTGGGGCTTATGTATCATGAATACAAGAAGTCAGAGTGATTCTAAAAAAAGACATTTATTTTTAGCAAATAAGTTATTATTCCTAATATGGAACACAGACTATGATAAGAAATAAGCAAGTTTAAAGTACATACTCAGAAAAATTGAATACAATAAATATATTATCAAATAAATTGAAAAAGGCTTCCAGAATAATTCCATTTGGGATGTTTTGTACTCTTTAGTTTCATGGGTAAGTGTCCTTCTACAGTAGTGCTTTCAGTGCTTTTTGACCAACAGCAATACACTTACATCACAACACATATACACAGTTTACCTAACCATGTTACAGCTGGCAACTTTGATAGTTTCTCTCTATTCTGTTTGCTTTTATTTTCTGGTCATGACCCACCATATTGACTTCAAAACCTATGAATTAAAAACATAAAGCAATTTTTAAAAAACACATAAAAATTGTTCTATGTAGATATCAGGCTACAGGAGCCACAAGAGCAAACTTGAAGATTAAACAGCAAAAGATTAAAAAGCGAGTGGAGCTGGGATCAAGGCAAGATGGCTAACCAGAGATATCTCTTACCGGACCAAACCTGAGGGAAGGAAGGGTTTCAGATAAAGGAGAGGGAGGAAGGACACAGCTCAGGTGTAAGTCAGAGGAATAAGTACTGGAGCCTGCTGGGGACCTCACAGAGAAGAATTGCAAGGAAGAGGAAAAAGGAAAAAAAGATATAAGCGAGGATCAAACCCAGAGAGGTTTGGAGCCCAGTGAAGGGGTAAAGGGGGATCCCTTTCTCCTTCCCAGACTCCTTCAGTGATCAGCGGGCTACCAAGTTACTTGGAAGCTTTTCCACTCCCATGAATCCAAGCACTGCAGTAACTACAGAACTGTAGGGAGAATTTACATGATCCCAGAGCCTGGACATTCCATGCAGGGTTCCCCTCTAAGGAGAGTTACCTGAGAGGCCAGAGAGCCAGCTTTCTTCCATTCAGTCTCTTATCCTCCCCTGCGCTTCCCCTGCCCACTGCAACCAGGAAAGAAGTTTGAGCCCAGAATTTGGCTAACAGCCACCTCTCCCCAGATAGTGTATCCTCAAGTCTGAGATTCCCACAGAGTGTGTGGGGCTCACACTTTTCCCCTTGAGGACCTGCAGTAGACCTGGGGCACCCAATCTGGGAGCTTTCTGCCTGTGGGCATTTCCTGGAGATACACACCAGTGGGTCAGACATGCAGACTGGATCCCATGCCCCCAGGGCTCAGGTGGGTTGCTAGGGGACATAAAGGGGAGATTTAGAAGCTGGTCTCAGAAGGTGAGGGAGCCAATGTAGACAGATCGGACAGGAGAATACCGTGGGGGTCCAAGACATGGCGATCTGGGGGAGTGCCCATTCCCTCCACAAAAAAGCCCTGCTGTCGCACTAGGGTTGGTCCTCTGGCAGGGAATATCCCAGCCAGTGGTGCCATAGCAACTGAGTATGGCATGTTCAGCACCCATTTGCCACCAGACACCAGGGGACAGGGGTGATGCAAGAAGGCAGAGCTCACTCCCAACAGCCAGTTGTGGAATTGCAGCCCCTTCCTCATGAGCAGCCTTCTTGGTTTGGAGAGCCAGCCTTGACCCTCCTCCCAATGGCTTTCCCTAGAGGACAGCAAAATGATCTTGGAGCCCTGCTGAGGAGGCTCAAAGCTGCACTGTTGGCCTCAGGAGGGTCCCCTAGTCGGGGAGATCACAGCCCACAGTGCCATAGCAACTGAGTGCAGCGTGTCCAGGCACCCCTTTGCAACCAGACACTGGATGATAGGGGTAATGCAAGTGGGGTGGAGCTCACTCCTGACAGCCATTTGGGGAATAACAACCACTACCTCATGAGCAGTCATCCTGATTTGGAGAGTCTAACTCAACCCTCTTCCCGGTGGCTCCTCCTACTAGCTAGGAAAATGACCTTTGATCCCTGCTGTGGCTTTGCAAAGTCTTCTAGGCTCACCCAAGCTAGCCATGCCTAGCCTCATCCCTCCACCCACGCCTGCTGTGGTGGAGAACAAACAACCCCCTGGGAGCTACAGGCTCCCCCAAAGCCTGGGGCATTTAAGTGCTCCTCCTGAG
Organism: Propithecus coquereli; assembly: GCF_000956105.1. NCBI lineage: Eukaryota > Metazoa > Chordata > Mammalia > Primates > Indriidae > Propithecus > Propithecus coquereli. The sequence goes on along the minus strand of NW_012137191.1, from coordinate 6,820,248 downwards.
GGACTAGAGCTTATCATGAGCACAAAAGAATATCTCTGCAGTTGGCTCTTTCCTGCAAGCATCAACCACCTACAGAAAGAACAACTCTATAGCTCATTATAGCATCTATCAACTCAATCAAATAAGTCTTGGCTGGTTCTTACAAGTATCATCCATCATCTTGGAGATTTAACTGGGGGACCCAGTACAATTCACACTGCTGAAAAAAGATGAAGATAGAAGGTTACACACAACCCCAGGAGACTCTGCTTTTTATGACAGAAACAAAAGTTACAGGCAGCTAGATCTGTGAGGGGTCTCCCTCTTCCACTGAAGACTTCTGGGATAATTGGGGAGCTGCTCAGAGTCTGTGTAGAGACATTCCACTGGAGAGCAGTTGCAGCAGAGATATGGTGCCTGCCATTACCATGTTTCTGCAACCAATGCCATCCTGATTGCTTTGGCACAAGAAGCCAGATCTACTTGGGATCCAGCCTTCCAGCAGTAGCCATTGCATCACACACACTAGGTCAGGGAGTAAACAAGTGCTTCCCCATGTCATGCCCTGTGACTGGGGGCTGAGCATGCCTCCTCCCTGGTGTAGGAGCTGAACAGAGGAGGAGCCCCAGACACTGCAGGCATCACTTGGAAAGCCTGGGGTGATGGCCCCAGTGGATCCTAGGTGTAAGGGGAGAAGCTGGCTGACTAGCAGCTCTGGCCCACCTACATGGACCCTGGGCCACCGAGACAAACCCTGCTTGTGTGACTGGGCATCAGCAGTCCCCACACTGGTGAAACAGCCCCATGTATGGGAGGCTTAGTCCCCAAAATCCCCAGAGTTAATTTTGAGGCTTTCACAATGTCTGAGTCTGAGGCTCTTTCTTTGTAGGTCCAGGGCCCTCAGTGGGCCTGGAACTCCACCCCTGAGGCTCTAGAGTTGTGCCTGGATCCCAAGAACCCACCACTATATTTCCACCCCTACTGCTGGGCTGGCAAAACTTCCCTGAGGTCCAACACTTCACTGGGGACACCCCAGCCCTGAGCAGCCATCACTCATGGACTTAGTTCAAGGGAGTCCTCAGGAAAGGAGAACAGGTGCCCTGCAATCCTATTAACCCAGAGCCAAGAGAAGAGGAGCCAGATGAGAAGAAACCTGCAAAAGAATCCAGGCAATGTGAAAAACAAAATAGTTTGACACCCCCAAGGGAACACAATGGAGCGAGAGTAGTGGACTCCACCCACAAGGAAATTGCCAAAATGACAGAAATGGAATTCAGGATATGGATGACAGGCCAGGCATGGTGGCCTGCATCTGTGATCCTAGCACCCTGGGACGCTGAAGTGGGAGGATCACTTGAGCTCAGGAGTTTGAGACCAGGCTGAACAAAACCAAGACCCCCATCTCTACTAAAAATAGAAAAATTAGCCAGGCATGGTGGTATGCACCTGTAGTCCCAGCTACTCAGAAGGCTAGGGCAAGAGGATCACTTGAGCCCAGGATTTTGAGGTTGCAGTGAGCTACGATGATGCCACTGCACTCTGCCCAGGGTGACAGAGTGAGACTCTGTCAAAAAAAAAAAAAAAAAAATCAACAAAAACAAAAAACAAAGAAACCCACTAAACTCACAACTCATGTAAAACAATAAAAGAAGAGGTGAAACAAAGCAATAAGGGACTACCCAACAAGATGAACAGACCCACATCCCGCATAGTAATGCTATCAATTAACATTAATGGACTGAATGCCCTCTCGAAAGACAAAGGCTGGCTGAATGGATGAAAAAATACAATGCAAGTATCTGCTGTCTCCAGGAAACACATCTAAACCACAAGAACATATACAGATTCAACGTGAAAGGATGGAAAAAAAAATCCATGCAAATGAAAATCAAAAGAGAGCAAATGTAGCCATTCTCATATCAGGTAAAATTGACTTTAAGCCAACAAAGGTAAAGAAAGACAAAGAGGATCATTATATACTGGTAAAGGGAGCAATTTAACAAGAAGACATAACAATCCTAAATACGTATGTGCCCAACACAGGTGCTCCCAGATACATAGAGCAAAGCAAAGAAATAAATAGTACCATGGTAATTGTCAGGGACCTTAACACCCCACTGTCAGAGCTTGAAAACGCATCAAAGCAGAAAAAAATAAAGAAACAATGGACTTAAATAAAAACTCTAAATCAAATTGACCTAACAGACATTTATAGAACATTCCACCCAAAAATGACAGAATACAAATTTTCCTCAGTAGCACATGGGACATTCTCCAAGATTGATCATATTTTAGGCTACAAAACAGGTCTTAACAGATTATAAAAAATTGAAATCATGCCATGTACCCTGTAAAACTATAGTGGGATAAAACTAGAAATCATTCACAAGAGAAACACTCAAATCTACACAAAGTCACAGAAATTAAACAACCTGCTGCTGAACAATAATTGAGTCAAGAATGAAATTAAGATGGAAACCAAAAAATTATTTGAACTGAATGACAAAGGGGACACAAGTTATCAAAATCTATGGGACACAGCAAAAGCATTCGTCAGGGGAAAATTCATAGCCTTAAATGCCTACATCAAACAGACCGAAAGATCACAAATTAACAACCTAATTTCACACCTCAAGTAACTAGAAAAGGAAGAACAAACAAAACCCAAAGCAGCAGAAGAAAAGAAATAATAAAGGTCAGAGCAGAACTAAATGAATTGTAAAACAAATAAACAATTCAAAGGACTAATGGCATAAAAAGTTGGTTCTTTGAAAAGATATAATTAACAGACTTCTTGCTATAGTAACCAAGAACAGAAGAGAAAGGAACCAAATAAGCTCAATCAGAAGGTAAGATTACAACTAATACTGCAGAACTAAAAAACATCATCCATGAATACTATGTAAATCTCTATGTGTGTAAACTAGAGAACACAGAGGAAATGGACAAGTTCCTGGAAGCACACAACCTCCCAAGAGTCAGTCAGGAAGAAATAGAACTCCTGAAAAGACCAGTAACAAACACTGAGATCAAAACAGTAATAAAAAACTTCCCAAGAACAACAAAAAAGCCCTGGACCAAATGGATTCCCTGCTGAATTCTATCAGACCTACAAGAAAGGCTTGGTATTCACAATACAGAGATTATTCCATAATATTGAGAAGAGGGACTCCTCCCCAACTCATTCTGGGAGGCTAGTATCACCTTGATACCAAAGCCAGGATAAAACAAAACCAAAAAAAAAAAGAAAACTATACACCAATATCCATTATGAATATAGATGCAAAAATATTAGCAAATAGAATTCAATAGCACATCAAAAAAAAAAAAAAAGACCAAGTGGGCTTCATCCCAGGGATGCAAGGATGCTTCAACATATGTAAATCAATATATATGATTAGCAGATAAACAAAAGCAAATCCAAAGACTATATGATCATCTCACTAGATGCAGGAAAAGCATTCAACAAAATCCAGCACGCTTGCATGATAAAAACCCTCAACTAACTAGGCATAAAAGGAACATTTCTCAGAATTATAAAAGCCATATATGACAGACTCACAGCCAACATCATACTGAGTGGGGAAGAGTTGAAAGCATTCCGCCTGAGAATTGGAACAAGATAAGAATGCCCACTGTCACCACTTCTATTCAATGTAGTGCTGGAAGTCCTAGCCAGAGCAATCTGGGAAGAGAAAGAAATAAAGGGTATTCAAATCAGGAAAGAAGAGGTCAAGCTATCACTCTTCACTGACAATATCTTGTATCTTGTACCTAGAAAATCCCAAAGATTACACCAAAAGTCTCCTGGAATTGATAAATAAATTCAGCAAAGTCTCAGGATATAAAATCAGTGTACATAAATCAGTAGCATTTCTATATACTAATAACAGTCAAGCTGAGAGTCAAATCAAAGACTCAGTACCATTCACAATAGCAAAATACAAAGAAAAATAAAATACCTAGGAATATATTTAACCAAGGAGTTCTCTCTAGAAGGAGAACTATGAAACTTTGAGGAAAGAAATCACAGAGGATGCAAGCAAATGGAAAAACATATCATGCTCATGGATCAGTGATCCAACATTGTTAAAATGTCCATAATACCCAAAGTGATTTATAAATTCGATAGAATCTCCTTCAAATTACCAATGTCGCACTTCACAGATCCAGAAAAAATGATTCTGTGCTTCATTTGGAATCAATAAAGAGCCTGAATACCCAAAGCAATCTTAAGCAAAAAGGACAAATCCGAAGTTGTTACATTACCAGACTTCAAACTATACTACAAGGTTATAGTAACAAAAACAGCATGGTATTGGTAAAAAAAAAATAGAGACATAGGCTAATGGAACAGAACAGAGAACCCAGATATAAAACCATCTACCTAAAACTAACTGATCTTCAACAAGCAGACAACAATCTATACTGGAGAAAAGGAGCCCTATTCAATAAATGGTGCTGGCAAAATTGGATAGCTACATGCAGAAGAATGAAACAAGATTCCTACCTCTCACCACTCACAAAAATTAATTCAAGATAGATAAAAGACTCTGAGGCTTGCAACCATAAGAATTCTAGAGGAAAATGTAGGAAAAACTCTTCTAGATATTGGCAAAGAATTTATGACTAAGACCCCAAAGGCAATCATAGTAACAAATAAAATTAATAAATGGGATTTGATTAAACTAAAAAGTTTCTGCACAGCTACGGAAAGAATCAACAGAGCAAATAGATAACCTACAGAATGAGAGAAAATATTCACAAGCTACACATCCGATAAAGGGCTAATATCTAGAATTTACAAAGAACTCAAGCAAATCAGCAAGAAAAAAACAAACAACCCTATTAAAAAGTGGGCAAAAGACATGAACAGAAGCTTCTCAAAAGAAGAAAGACAAATGACCAATAAACATATGAAAAATGCTCAATGTCACTAAACATCAGGGAAATGCAAATTAAAATCACAATGAGATATCACCTTACTCCAGTTAGAATAGCTTTTATTAGCAAGCCACAAAACAATAGATGCTGGAGTGGATGCAGAGAGAAAGGATTGCTTATACATTGTTGGTGGAACTGCAAATTAGTGCAACCTCTATGGAAAACAGTTTGGAGATTAAGCAAAGAACTAAAAGTAGACATACCATTCGATCCAGGAATCCCACTATTGGGTATTTACCCAAAGGAAAAGAAATCATTTTATCAAAAAGACACCTGCACTTGAATGTTTATTGCTGCACAATTCACAATTGCGAAAATGTGGAATCAACCTAAGTGCCCATCAGTTCATGACTGGATTGGTAAAGTGTATATGCATATATGGAGTACTACTCAGCCATAATAAAAAAGAATTAATACCTTTTGCAACCATCTGGACGGAACTGGAGACCATTCTCCTAAGTGAAGTATTGCAAGAATGGAGAAACACCGCACATACTCACTATATATTGGAATTAACTGATGAGCACATATGTGCACAGAAGGAAGTAAAACTCAGTGGAAATCAACTAGGGAAGAAGGAGGAGGAGGGAAGGGGCAAAAACCTACCTAATGTATACAATGAACACTATTTGGGTAGTGGGCACACCTATAGCCAGAACTCAAGCATACAGAAGCTATCTGTGTAACCTAAAACATTTGTACCCCCTTAATATTTTGAAATAAAATAAGAGCGAATGGAAAATTTGACCCACATGAGATCAGGATACCCTGGCGACAGCAAGCACAAGGTGATCAGAAGGCTCTGAGCAGCAAACACCTGTTATTAGAGTCCAGTGTAATTCTGCTGCAGTTATCTTCTACCCTTATACTTTCCTCCATGAAACCATGAGAGCCCTAACAAGATGCACCAGATGAGGTAATATTCATCCCTGTTTAGAGCTGGAAGATGAGGGTGCAAAAGATTCCTCACAAAAGCAACGCATAATTGAAATTTTTAAAGAAAAAATACTGTCAGCTAAAATGAGTATTATGTAATATATAATTTAAGTTATTCTGTTATTAATTAAGCACATGGAAAAATAACTTCAATTAAAATGAAAGCAACCAAACAATAGTGAATAACGTATTATTTTGTCCTGAGTGCCTGAACTGAATTTCTCTCCCCACATTTTCAATCAGTTTCTCTCCAAGGCAGTGTGGTCATTTACAATTTCTATCTCTCTTGAAGATACAATCCCCCTTTATTTCTATTGTTCCTCCTTTTCTCCCCTTAAGGAGAGGGCTTTGTTTCTTTCCAATTTTAGAACATACTCTACTTTGTTAACTTGGAGTGGTAAGTGCAGCATTGCTCTTGCAATGTTCAGACAATTTTTGATTTCTCTCTCTCTATAGCAGCCCTTTCTTTCCTTCAGCTGTCAGCAACTGGCAGGAAGCTTGAGCTTATCCTCCTGTGGGTTTGTTCCTTAAGGGACATTTTTTTTTTTTTCCAGTTAATCCACAATGTGCAGGCCTCTCTCTGTACTTTTGATGTAAGTTCTTTGCTAAATCTTTTCCTTCTGTACCTGAGACCTGTGAACTGTAGCCCATTGGTTGGAATTTCCAAGGCAACCTTTATCACTGCTAGAGCGTGCTGTGTGATTTCTGCTGCTTTAATTTTGGGAAGTGTTTGTAGCTGTGAACATCAATCAAACTGAGAGGCCTGTTCAATTTAAATAAAACCTTTGTGTAGCTTGTGAAGGAGAAGGGCAAATAGGGAAAAGCCTGTGAGCTCTTAGCATACCCCTGAACCAGTCGATAAGGGCAAAGCTTAAAGCTGAAATGGCCATTATCTCTTTTAGCTTTCTGTTGGTAGAGAATTCAGAATCACCAGTAACAACAACCTCCCCAATGGTTCATCTTTAAAAATAAACTCACATGGTGTACAACCGGAATATAAAGTAATGTTAAACTGCTTTCTCTATAGGTTGGTATATATGTGTGTGTGTTTATATTTGTATATATGAATATACAGATATATCTACATATGAGATACTTTATATATCCATCTCTCTATATCTAGTTATATATTCAAATATATTAGTTTAAGTGTACTGAAACAATCAAAATGTTTTTAATTTTCTGTTTATGCTGGGGCATGATTAATATTACTGAAACTACACCAAAGGAGTCAAATATAAAAAAATATGGCAGATATGATTAGAAATCCAAGCTGTATTTAATCTAGCTCAGAGGACAAGACAGTTTACCCAATGGTATTAACTATGCATTTTTTAAAACAACAGTGAAAAATAAAGCTAAAAACAAAATCTGATTTTCAATTATAAGTGAATGTGGTTATTTTTAATCTTTTATCAGGATTGTTGGTGTCATATGAAATGCAGAGTAAGATTGTTTTATGTTCTTTGACTTTAATGACTGTGTACTAGATAAAATGTGTCCAGAAAAAATATATTTGGTATATAACACTTAAAAATATAGAACTGCAAATTTGAGGGGTTTGTTATAAAACAGCTCAACTTTGTTTAAAAGGTGAGTTGTCAACTCTGTTACATCTTCATGGATCACCTCTAAAAAGATGTGTCCAAGTTCATTCTAAGAGCCCATTAGCATAGAGGATGGTGCCGCTATTTCCACATAGCAATATTATCTCCAGAAAAGGGCGAAATGTATCTGAGACTCTAAACAGACAAATCTTACGAGTCTTATGAGACTTGGGAAGACAGGAGACAGACATTTCAGCATAGCTGAGTGGATTTTATTTTGTGATTGGAAGTGAGTCTTTTTTCTGATCTGTTACTTTGTTTAGCCAGGAGGTGAGGATTTAGAGTATAGTATTACCAACAGTACTCCAGGCAGCTTTTACAAAGTTCACTAATGGATTTTGTAACTTGAACAAATTTGGGCACTATAAGACAGAATGGAACCAAACTTGAACTTGAGTTGGTTGTCTTCTCTTTAGGGTTTGGACTTGCTTCTGACCTCCATTTCAACTTTAAAGTTCTTCACCTGTACGTCAATCTAGGGGCAAGGTTAGAGTCATACTGCATCTGGACAGCATCCTCTGCTAGTTATGTGGTATTATAGCTTGATGGTTTGTTTGGGAGGCCTCAGAGATAAAAAAAAACTTCCCTTGAAGTATTCCCAGTTGCCTATATTGTACATATTCACTCTCCCAAAGTGGGTGAAACTGTATTTAATAGAGGAATGTGTTTTTAATATGTTCTTCCATGGCTAACGCCAACGTTAATACCTACACATTCTACACATGCTAATACTTTCCATGTGCTAATACACTAAGTTTTCTCCATGTTATGCTTTTGAAAGCAAAGTTCATCAAAGAACATATATTTGTCAAAGCATGTGTTTACAAATCCCATGGTAGCTAGTGAAATTTTTTTATGCCTAGTTAATTCAGCCAGCTTAGTCACTTTTAATCAAATCCCCTAATCATGTTTTCAAAAGTCAGTTCAGCATATTGTTCATGACAATAAATATATCTGTCGTCATTTTTGGTGTGAGTGTATGTATAGTAATGTAGTGTTAATGTGCATTTTTTTCTTTAATATAATCAAGAAATAATGCTAAAATAATGACTACTAAGAACAGGCAAAATGAGATTCTTAATTGCTGATTAAATTCCTTTTCTAGTTTTTTAGTAAATGTTGTTTCATCTGGCATTGCTTATACAAATTCAACTCCATTAAATTTATGAGGAAATATATCATATAAAATCATCACACAAAGAAAATACTTCTGTAGATTTAACTATCACTCAAGCCAAACACTGTTTTTACTCAAGTTGCTCAGACCTGACTCTAAAAGGTGAACCCTCAATCCTCCTCTGTAATCTTTTGTATCTTATTCTATCCTGATAGCAACTGGACAGTCTTTGCCTGGAGGCCAGAGTTTTGATTAATTTTAGAATTATAGCATACAAAGATAATGTGCTTTTTCAGGTTTCCTCAAGAGATAGACTAGACCATTTAAAAATTCTTTGTTATGTGATTTTCAGTAACAATGAATAATTTGGGATTATTATGTATTGTTTAAATAATTATTTTACTTTCATGTTTCTAAAGTTAACACACTGAGTGTTAGCCTGGTTGACAAAGTATAAAGAATTATCTGATAAAATCTGAATGAGTTGAACCATTGAAAACCCAATGTTGCAGAACTCAAGAGTTATCATTGATCAAACTTTCCCATTAGAAGAAAAAATGATCTTGACATTCCAGGTGTTGCCAAGGCACCATTCTGGGTTTTAAGTCTTTCCAGCTCTTGAATCACACAGACCTGGCTATGATACAAGCCTTGAGCAATCAACTTCACTTCTCTCTACCTTAGTATCCTCATCTGTAAAATGGGGACATGAAAATTAGGTTAAATCATATAAAATCACAGTTCTGTAAGTCAAATATGGTCAAAACCAGACAATTTCCTGTGGTATACTCTAATAGTACCTATTTCACAAAGCTGATGAGAAAATTAAAAGAGCTAAGGTGTCTAAGCTCTTAGTACAATGCTAAATATGCTAGAGTAAGCTTCTATAAATTTTAGTGACTATTCTTACTGTTAATACAATAAGAGAAGCTAAAAACTACTAGATCAATCTGAGAGTTTAAGAAATACCTTCAAAGTAATACCATTCAGCAGCCCAAGAAATCAAGAATAGATTAAATTTTTTTTCTTAAGTTTCTCAAAGTAAGAATAGTCTTTATTTACATTTCTGGAAAGGAGGTGTTGTTGTTGGTTATGTATGACTTGGTACACTTTCAATGCAATAATCTATCAAGAAATCACCCAGAAATATTTCTGATACTTCAGTTAGACCATAGCATCAAAAAGTTTTAAGAATCTGGCTTTAAATTGTAACATATTGTGCAGTTTTAATGTAGCTATTTTATTCCATACCAATTGGGACCAAAAAGCTGAGAGAACTTCTGAAGTGGATTCAAACTCAAAATATCTGAAATATGAATAAACTCTGGGGAAGAGTAATTAATATCACAAATTGCAAATTACTACAGTGATTTTAGAAGTACAATCTATGCAATGAACCAGTGAGAATAAATGCAGGAGATATTGAAATCTTGGGAACTTGAATTTGATGATTGTGAAAAGCAGGGAAGCAGCAGGTATATTTGGACAATATTTCACTTACTCTGCTTCATTAAGATTTGTCCCATTGTTTTAGAAATGTTAAATATTCTTAATTTTTTCCTATATTTCAGTAGGTTTATCTGGCCATTTATAGATGAGCATGCCTATATACAAATACGTCAATGACCATGTAAACCTAGAAATAATTGCATCCTCCAAAGTTTTTATGGATCTGAAGGATGAAAACTATTGGATCTCAGTGAGAAACAGAGGAGTAAAGAGATTGAAAGAGAAGTTAAAAGGAATCCAAGCACTCGTGAGGGGATTGGCATTTACAGTTCTTAGATGTAAAAGGAGGGCAAAAGAGAAGATCTGTGAGTATATAAGTTTGTAGATCTGCTTGTGAGGAATTTGGCATCTAGTGAGTTGCATTTTCATGGTAAAATATGAGGATAGAACATTAGCTAAAAATGAGTCAAAGAGCTGGGGTAGGAAAGAGGATAATATTTGAAATAGTTATCTCAGGTATCGGGAAGTAAGCTTAGTTGAGAAAGAGAATTGCCTGGCAGTATTGAGGGTCCATTTGAGACGTAAGGTCATGAAGTGGAAACTATATACCCAGTTCTACAGTTTTCTCCAGCTATATCCAAGTGCTCAGGAAGGAGCATTAAGAAAGCAGATGGTTGTGTTCACCTGGATTATTAGTTTTGCAAAGAAAGTGCAAAGGAGGAGGACAGTAATTGAAGATATGAATATTATAGTGGATTTGTGCCTGTAAGTTGGAGAAATGAAAGTAGGAGAAAGGTGAGGGAAGATGAAAATTTGGTGAGTTCATTGCTCTGAGGACCATAATGTCTTCAGCAGAGTACTCATGTGCATAAAGAAGAGAGAGGGATAGGAAACTGTGGTCCCAGGGTGGAATGTTTACTTTTCAGATTTGGAAATGGTGCAAATTCTGATGCTAATGAAGTCTCAGGTGTGACCAGGACAAAGGGTACATGAACTGTTGTAAAGGGAAAGATCATCGGAGACAAGGAGGTTAAGAAACCTAAGGGTCTAGTGAATTGGATGGATCAGCCTGTCTGCTGATGAGGTCACTAAGACTGGCTAGAGTTTCTATAGTGAGCCTTGGGCCCAGAGCTAAAATCATTTGTGAATTGAGAGGAATGGCCATGAAATTAATGCAAATAGCTCCAAAGAGGTAGTGGAGGAAACATAGCCAGTATTGCAAGAGGAAGATAAAGAAATGGTCCGAAAGTGGCAGTAGGTGGAGGGAGAAGGTATAATAAGAACACTTCTCCCCCTCCTTTATCTGAAGTAAATGGAACAATAATGACAATAACAACAACAAAATAGCTATTGCAAATTTATTGTAGGCCTGGTTACTGCTTCAAATGCTTCATGTGGCCTCACCCATTTCATTATTACAGTAGTCCTCAGAGGAGTAAGAACTATCAGCACTATCTCCATTTTAGTAAATTAAGGCAACAAAATTTAAGTAACTTTGCCAAAGTCACACAGCTAGGAAGTGATAGAGCTAGGATTTGAAACCTGGCAGCCTGACATCGAAGCCTGAGCACCTAAACCACTGCACAGCTGCCTTTGTCTTTAATTGGGAAATGAGAGAATCAATACTTTTGTAAAGAGAGTATGTTCACTGGGTTTCAGGTTGCTCTGAGACCATTTGGTAGAAATGAGTTAAGACTGAGATGAGTAAGCATGGGTCTTGAGGGTTCATGCTGCAGGCAGGGAGAGGCAGTTTGGGTCTTCCTGTAAATCTTTCTTGGCAGCCACGTATGCTAGTATTATAGCTTCTTCCTACCCCTCACTACTGCCTCCCTCACTTTGAACCAAGGTGGAGCCCTAACTTGACCTCCGCTTTACAGGATGATGGAACAGACTGCTTGCTCCATGACTGGGGAGAGCTTGACTCCTCAGACATCTGACTGCAGGTTCCACCACTGGCTTTCAGACCAGAGTCCTTGCTTATTAATACTTGCATGTTGCATTCTGAGTTCTCGTCTCTGATTCTGCCTTTTGTCCAGTCTTCTGCAGATCTAGGTCTTGAAGCTTTCTTCATTTTGCCTTCACTTCATGCTCCATGGCAAATTCCCAGGATGGCTTGCAACTTGACAAAAGAAAAAAAATTCTGGAATATCCTTGTTATCTTTTATGCCAAAGTGTTCCACCAGAAAATCTCTCCCATTCTCATAGACTGTTGAGCATTAACTGTTTCCAAGTCCTGTTAAAGAGTACATATTTGTGAAGAGCTATGTGAAGGCAAGCACATCATGATTTGTGGGATTCATCATATTTACTTTGCTTTGATCTGAGTATCAGGGTTCCTGAAGAATCTTTGTTGGTTCAAACAGGATACTTTTCATAGTTATCTTTGTATATCTCACAGACTGAGAATTTGGACAATTAAACATTCCACAACGCTGGGCCAAAGTGAAATTTCTCTCTCTTTCTAATTCCACTGGGCTTTTAAGTTGCTGGCAGGGATCCTTATTACTAGCTGAATATTTACCACTCTGTTGGCAGTTTTTTGTTTTTGTTTTCATTTATGCACACCTCTTGGGCAAAGGCCATCCTTTTCTCTGGAAGCCTCCAGTAAACCTTTGCCTCTTCATTAGCATTTGAATCTCTGACATCCCATAACGCAGGCTTTGCTAGCATTGCTCCAGTCTGAGTCCATCAGAACAGAATCTTTCACAGGCCTCTCACCACTGCCGTTCATTATTCTCAGATCTTTTTGGTGTTTTTCTTTAGTTTGGTTTTGTTTGCCCTTGAATACCAAGAGTTTGCCTTTGGTAGCACACTAAATGTAATGAAGCTTTGGAAGTATTTGGGGGTGGGGGAGACATTAATGGAAAGCTGAAAAGAGAAAGAGAGAAAGAAAGAAGCCAAATTGATGACTGTTGTTCTAAATGCAGATGGCACTGATTAGTTTGCTGAGATCCTTCTCTGAAATAAGCTCGGCACCATCACCTCCTTATCTCAGAATCAGCCTCCCTGCCAGAAGTGATGGCTGAGACAATGCAGATGGCTCTCTGGTAGGAGCTGCTCTCAGAACCCAGGTCTTATCACGGCTTTGACTGGCAAAGGCTGTCATTCATGCTGTCACTCACAGTGGGTACACAATGGATCATGTCTGCCTTGCACATCATAGATAACTAGACTTACTGAGGCTGGATTTAATTCCTTGGTTAAAAGAAGAGGAGAAAAGATAAATCATTGATTATAGGATATCTGATTTTCCTTTAATTCACTTGTCATGAAACTATAACCTTGTGTTCTAAATTGGTTAAATTTGTCAGTGTTCCTAATAGAAACCACCATTTTAATGTGATTTTTTTAAACTACCATATATTTAAAAGTCAGAATAAAGTATACGTGAATCTTTCAATTCTGTCTGTGACAATCTTTTCTTTGAAAAGCAGCAATGTGGTTTTGATGTGCTTTAGAATTCTTACCCTAACATTTTAAAGTAAAATGGGCATTAATGATCTTGGTAGAGCATTCTTGAAAGGAAGATTGGTTAGGTAAAAATGAAAATATAACAGTATTAAAAATAAAAGGTATTTTGTGTGAAAGTCTACTGTTTGTGCAATATTCTGCTTGATGACAGCAGAGGATTCATTTACACATCTAAAGCAGCTTAGTATGTTGACAAAGAAGGTGTTCAAAAGGGAACCATCATCATAATGATCGCTATTTGCCTATTCACCACCATTTTATGTTATTGTACATCACAAATGTTGTACTTCTTATAATGTATTAAAATCATGTGATAGAAGGAACAGTAATTCTCAGCTAGGGTTAATTATTAAGTTTCGAAAAGCTAATTAATGATGTCAGACCTGATTTGTTTTGCTGTTGAAGGAAGGTATTGAAGATTTTAAGATATGCAAACACTCCTTAGTATACAATAAAGCATATTTATAATGTTTGCCCAGGATATTAGTTTTTTCACTGGGTTATAACACTGAAAATGAAGAGGCTAATATTATTTTATGGATCTTTGCTCAGTGGTAAGAAAATAGCCACAATGTTCAGGAAAACACATGGAGTGAATGTGTCTGAGATGTATATATTTATGAATTTTACTGGAACAGGAAACTATGAAATGTGACTCAATATCATAACCAAACCAACGTGGTAGCTTTACCTTGGTATCTAATTTCTGATCATATTTTTATGTTCTTATTCTAATATCATTTATCTAGAGAATTATAACCATAAAAGGGCACTACATGGTTTATTAAAATGTTAACTGAAATAAAAGAATGCGTTTCAGAAATAGCATTCTGGTCCACATAACAACTACTTTTAGGATAAGGCATACAAATAAAAAAATGCTCTTTCAGAAATAACTGTAGCTCTCTCTAGATTTACACATATGAGTGCAAACTGTGGAGGTATTCTTCCTCACTTAACAATTCTCATTCAAAAGTGTTTTTTGCATGCCTGTGCAAAAACAATCCATTGTCTTTACTACTCAACAAGTGTAGCCAATAATATGCCAAATTCTGTGAAGTATCCCCTAAAATGGTATGTGTCAACTAAAGCCTCATTCATCTTGGCATGTGAGATATGGAAGAAGAAAGGAGGAAGAAAGAGGAGTTGATAAAGAGGAGCTTTGGGAAAGGAGAATAATGCACTGATCTGTAGTGACCATTGTAAACCACTGGCAAGCTCAATTGCTAAACTGATTGCTAAAGTTGATTACCCTAGAGTCAGACACTCACCTCTGTTCCAATTGCTGGCCAACTCCACATAAAGAACTGACTGGCTTCTTCCCTGATGGGGCTATGTATTAATATAAGGAAGTAGTCAGCCCAAAGGAGAATTTGAACATGATAACCATGTAACTGATGTGTCTAACACATGAACTCTGTCTATAGATGCAATGTGACTTTGGGAGACTTAGAGAATTTTTAAGTTTTCACTTCTCTGCTGAAGAAATGTGATCACTGCTCTGCTTTTCTAACCCTGCCACATCTTTCCAGTTTGTTAACTGGTGCCTAAAGTAAAGGCTGTCCAGGTAGAGCTGTGCCCTGAAAGAAGAAGGAAGTACCACCAAAAAGGGAAAGGGAACTGGACGACCAAATGCAAACGAGTATGGGGCCTCCAACTTTGCCCTGAAACTAGCTCCCAACAATGACTTCTGAATTTAAGGATGGTGTGCAACATATAGAATTTCAAGGTAGACAGGCTGGAGGAGCAATGGAGCTTTGCTCTTGGATTTTGATTTTATATGTATGTGGGTTCTTCAGAGGAAGCCCAGTGGAATTTCATAGCATTCCAGTTTGTACTAAAATGATTATCATCTGATCTCAGTTTTTATAATCCCTGCTATTCTTTGAGCTATTCCTTGTTCTCGTGAAAACTTAACAGATAACCTTGATCCCAGAGTTCAGTTTCCCTGGTCACCTGCAATTTGAAGTCATTCCTTGAAATCCAACCCATCTTTGACTCCAGTTCTCTCCCTGAATGGACACACCAAGACTATGAAATGAAGGATGCTGGGCTACCAACATAGAGGCCACAAGGTTCATTCTCTTACTATCTGTTATCTTTTGCTTGCTTGCTTGTTGGTTTTACAGGCAAGGTCTCACTATGTTGCCCAGGTTGAACTCAAACTCCTGGGCTCAAGTGATCCTCCTGTTCAGCCTCCCAAATAGCCAGGACTATAGGTGCCTGCCACCGTGCCCAACTCCTATGTGTTGTCTTTATAGTTTCTTGCTAATATGGCCTAGTTGACTATTTATAATTAAAAAATAAATGGAAGAAACATTTTCTGTAACTTTGTTCTCTTATAAAATATGTCATGTCTAAATACATGGCTAAAGTATATAATTTTGTTGTTTAGAAAGGAATGATTGATATTTGTCCTCTTCGATTTTAATATTCTACTTCAACAGTAAACTATAACCTAATATAGTAAATTAGTTCATTCATTCATTCATCTAGTATTTATCTAGTGCCAATTCTCATGTATCTCAAAATTAGCAAGATTTGTGAGCAATGTGTAAAGATTAACATTATGAATTTATTTTAACAGAACGTCAATGTTAAAACTCTTATGGCCTTATTTTTCCATTTTGAATCATATTCAAAGGATTCTTTATAAAGTATATGCAGGGACAATGCTATAGGTTACAATAGATAAGTCATTTTTGCTTTGTTTTCTTTTGGTTTTGGTTATGCAGCCTACATAGGCATATATGCACAAGGAAAAGGAGGAAATCAGACAAATCCATGGTTAGATGATGGCTATAATAACTAGGTTGGACTGATTCTAATACCAAAGAAAAATAACATGTCTGTCATAATAGAAATATAGCATTCTCTTCAGCATTATAACTACTCTTCCAAATTATAGAATCATAGGAGGAATTGTGTTAGTTATCAATTGCTGCATAACAGACTATCTCAGATCTTAGCAACTTGAAGTAACACTTATTATCTCAGTTTCTTAAGGTCAGGAATCCAGGAGCAGTTTAGCTGGGTAACACCGGTTCATTGTCTATCAGGAGGTAGGAATCAAGATATAGGGGCAAAGATGCATTCATCTGAAGGCTTCACTGGGGCTTCAGAATTACTTTCTACTGCACTCACATAGCTTTTGGCAGGAGGCTTTAGTCTCATGCTGGTTGTTGGTTGGAAGCCTTGTTTTCTTGCTATCTAGGCTTTTTTAAGGCTGCTCATGACATGGGAACTAATTTCTCTCACAGTAAATGATCTAAGAGAGAGTAAGTGAACAACTGAAGAAGCAATGTTTTTGTAAACCCATCTCAGAAGTCACATACTATCACTTCTTCCATATTCTATTGTTAATACAGACATCCCTAGTACAGTGTGGGAGGGTATTAAACAAGACATGATCACCAAGACAAAGGGGCCATTGGGGACCATATTAGAGTCAGGGATCAAAAATTTCTCATCCAGTTCCTAGAATATTTCTGGAAAACTGCGACCCAGTTAGGTCTCTCTTTAAAGCAGTGAGTCTCAATAGAGGATGAGGAGATACAGAATTGAAAAAGCATGTTCAATATTATAGTGTAACTTCATACTTTGAAGTAAGGAAACACTTATTTTTTAAGTATAGACTAACAAAATTAAACTTACCCATTGTTTCTTCTCTTGTAGGGATATGTAATACCCGTGTATTAGTGATTCTTTAAGGGAAAAGTCAACTCACAATCTTGGTGTACATGTAAAATTTTTCTGTTGCAAGGAGTATGATGTTTTTTAATGCTGAAACTACTTTAAAACAAAACTAGAAACTTGTGAAAATAGACCCAATTATTGAACCCATTATCAGTTATTCCTGTTAATCTCAATGAGATCTGACCATATGTTTCATAGTTTTTTGATTATAAAGGTATTTCAGATTTAAGAAAAAGTTAGTTAAAATATTTGCAATGGACAGAAACAGTTGACTGACTAGAGGTGCCTGGGCTTATTGTCCCCACAAAAAGAAACCAAACAACAACCAAAAAAACCCTATATTTCAACTGGAGTGACTGAGGAAGTATGCTGGGGAGCATCAGAGAGGCAGCAAAATCCCTGTGGAGCACAGAAGCCCAGGATAGCACCACAGAGAAGGAAGCAAGGCATCCTGCCTCGGCCACACTGTCTCCCCCAGCAGGACTGGCTTGGAGCCAGGGGGACACTTCTTCTGATAGGGGAAAGGTAAGCTGAAGACTCTCGGTGATCCCCATTACCACCGTAAACACTTGCATTCCTTACTATAGGAGGGTCCCCCAGTCCTCATAGGCCCCAAATCCAGTATAGGCAATTGTCAGGAGTCCACACAGCTACATTGCCCCAGAGGAAGAACCCCCTTGGCACCCTGAATTCTCATGACCTAAGCTATTATGGCACCATGCCATTTTGAGACTGGACTTACACCTAGAATGTGTCTTGCTATGGGGGCCAGTAGCCACTGGCCTCCTCCATCCCTAAGGCCCTTCCATAATTTCACGATGTTCACATGGTTGCCTGTAGCAGCAATGACACAGCTTCTTGGAGCCTAGGCCTCAGGGAACCACTAAGACTCCTACATCTGTACTGATGAGGCATTCTATTGGTCCTCACTAAAATTTAACCCAAAAATATCCTCTTTGAGGCACATTATAACCAAATTTTCAAAAGTCAAAGACAAAGAGAATCCTAAAAGCTGCCAAAGAAAAAAATCAAATCAAATATAAGGGAATTCTAGTTAGACTATCAGCAGAATTTCTCAGCAGAACCCTTGTAGCCCAGGAGAGAATGGGATGATACATTCAAAGTGCTGAAAGAAAGAAACAGTCAGCCAAGAATGCTATATTCAGAAACACTATCCTTCAGAAATGAAGGTGAATTAAAGACCTTCCAGATAAGCAAAAACTGAGGGAATTCATCATTACTAGACCAGCATTATAAGAAATGCTAAAGAGAGTACTACAATTGGAAGCAAAAGGATGATAATTATCATAAAAATATGTAAAAATATAAAACTCACCAGTTTTAAATAAATTCATAATCATGTGCAGAATACTCAGTGCTATAATGGTGCTGCATAAATCTTTCAATCCCCTAGTATAAAGGTTTAAAGTAAAAAAAAGCCAAAACATCAACAGCTACAATTATTGGCTAAGGAATATACAAAAGATAAAGATGTCAATTAAGGCAACCAAAATACAAATTGTGAGAGAGAGGGAAATAAAATTCTAGAGTATTTTTATGTGAAAAAAGTTAGGTTGTTATCAGCTTTAAATAGTCCATAATAACTACAAGATTGTTTACATTGCCTCCATGTTAACCACAAGGAAAGAAATTACAGCAGATAACAAAAATGAGAAAGAGAAAGGAAACAAAGCTTAGCACCACAGAAAACCCCCAACAATAGAGATAAACCACAGGAGAGGAAGGAAGGAACAAAGGATCTACAAAACAACCAGAAAACATTTTTTTAAATGGCAAGAATAAATCCTTATCGATCAATAATAACCCTGAATACAAATGAATTAAATGGTTCAGTTAAAAGTTATAGAATAGCTGAATGGATTTAAAAAAAGCCTCAGTTATACCCAATTATATGCTGCCTACAGGAGACTCACCTCACCATTAAAGACAAACAGATTGAAAGTTAAGGGATGGAAAAGATATTTTATGCTAATGGAAACCAAAAGTGAGCAGGAGTAGCCATATTTATAGCAGATAAAGTAGACTTTAAGACAAAAACTGTAAAAAGAGACAAAGAAGGTCATTATATGATGATAAAGGGGTCAATTCAATGAGAGGATATAATAATAGTAAATATGTATGCACCTAATACCAGAGCACCCAAATATATAAATCAAATACTATTAGGTCTAAAGGGAAAAATAAAATTTAATAGAATAGTAGGGGAATTCAACACTCCACTTTTAACAATGGACAGATTATCTAGACAGAAATTCAACCAAGAGACATAGTGCTTAAACTACACCATAGACCAAATGAACCTAACAGATATTTAAAGAACGTTTCATCCAACAGGTGGAGAATACATTCTTTTCAACTTCACATAGAATATTCTCCAGGATAAATCATTAGGCCACAAAACAAATCTTAACAAAATTAAGAAGATAGTGATCACATCAAATATCTTTTCGGGCCACAGTGGTATAAAACTAGAAATCAAGAATAAGCAAAACGTCAGAAACCTTAAAAATGCATGGACATTAAACAACATGCCTCCTAGATGACCAATAGATCAATGAAGAAATTAAAAGAGAAATTTAAAAATTCCTTGAAACAAATGAGAATGGAAGCACATCATACTGAAACCTGTGAGACACAGCAAAAACACAAGCAACAAAACCAAAAATAGACAAATGGGATTATATCAAGCTAAAAAGCTTTTGCATAGCAAAGGAAACAATTAACAGAGTGAAGAGACAACCTACAGAATGGGAGAAAATATTTGCAAACTATACTTCTGATAAAATGTTAATATACTGAATATATAAGGAACTTAAACAACTTAACAGCAAAAAACCCAAATAACTTGATTATAAAATGGGCAAAAGATCTTAATAGACATTTCTCAAAAGAAGACATACAAATGGCAACAGGTACATGAAAAAAATGCTCAACAGCACTAATCAGCAGGGAAGTTCAAACATACCACCTCACTCCAGTTAGAATGGCTATTATCAAAAAGACAAAACAAGTATTGGCGAGGATGTGGAGAAAAGGGAACACCTAGACACCATTGGTGTGATTGTAAATTAGTAAAGCCACCATGGAAACAGTATGGAATTTGCTAAAAAAATTGAAAATTGAAAAATAGAGGTACCACATACTCCAGCAATCCCACTACTGGGTATGTATACAAAGGAAATGAAATTAATATGTTTATGTGCACTTTAATATTTATTGCAGCACTATTTACAATAGCCAAGATATAAAATCAACCCAAGTGTCCAGCAATGAATGAATGGATAGACAGATGAATGGGTAAAGAAAATATGGCATATATACACGATGGAATACTATTCAGCCATAAAGAATAAATACTGCCATGACAACACAGGTGGACCTGGAGGACATCATGTTAAGCCAGATACAGAAAGATAAATACCACACAATCTCACTCATGTGTGAAATTTAATAAAAATAAGAGTTGATGTCATTGAAGCAGAGATTAGAATAGTGGTTACCAGCTACCAGAGACTGGGAAGGGAAGGGGAGAGAAAAAGATGGGAAGGGTGGTCACTGGACACAAAGCTACAATTAGATAGAAGGAATAAGTTCTGGTGTTCTATTGCACAGTAGGGTGATGATGGATAACAGTAAGATATCCTATATTACAGAATAGTTGGAAGATAGGCTTTTGAATGTTCTGACCACTAATAAGTGATAAATTTATGAGGTGATGGATATGCTAGATACTCTGATTTGATCATTATACCACATATGTGTATCAAAACATCAAATTTTACCCCATAAATATACACAATTACAATGTGTCAATTAAAAAAATTTAAAAATAACGTTGATTCATGTGAAGAAGATGACAAGGATTTCTGGCAGCCCTGTGATATATAGATCTAAAAATAATTCAAAAAATTACCATAGAATTTAATTATTTTAGCCCTAAAAAACCACAAAGAATATGATAAAACGGTTGTACTTCAGGTTTCTACTCATTATTAACGCAGACATTTTATATTTCTTTCTTCATGCTAAAGCAGCTTCCCTCAGTTAGAATCTGTACCGGAGATCAAGGAAGCTGATTATATCATTCTGTTGAAGTAGGGCAGCAGGCAGAGTTCAATGAGGCTTTTTATCTTAAATTATATTTTCAACTTGACCTCATTAAATTCTTTTCCTTCTGTTTGTCATTGTTAGGCTTAGTATTTTTTGTATTTCCTCTCAGCCCCTTTACCATTTGAAAACTGTCTTTAGAAATAGTTCTTGCATGGTCAGTTCATTATTTCTAATAGTGACAACATATCGAATGCCCTAGTGTACTGATTTCATTGGGCCCTATGACTCACAGTTGGACAAGTTCAGGTAGCTCTCCTAGTTGCTGATTATTTTTAAGAAAATCATTAAATCTCAAAAGCTATTTTTACGTTTATGCTTATTTTCAAATTGCCTTTAGGAGAAAAGTTGAGTAGTATAACAAATGAAAAAAAAATCCAATTTTCTGCCTGTATTTTGTTTTTTGGAATAGAGAAATAAGCAGTAAACAGGGGGAAATGTTTTCCCTAATATAGGACCAAAATTTGTGTTGCAATGAATCTGATCTGTTTTTAAATATGATGCCTATTTCTGTGCAATTTTGTAATAATAAAGTTATTTTTCATTTATTGCATATGCAATGTGGTTGTAAATATACATTTAAAATATTATATGTAATTACCAAAATGGGTATAATAAAGTAAGTTATTCTAAGTAAAACGCAGCTTTTCAAGCATCTTTAAAGAAAAAGAAAAAAAGACTTGACTGAAATGTAATCAAGGGAACCAATGCTATTAGACACACCAGTGGAAAGTCTAAAACAATTTGTAATGAATTAAAAGAAAAGGGCCATTAAACTGGAGAATCCCAACAATCAAGTGGAGACATTTCAGGCTCTTTAGGCATCACTGCTGAGATAAATACGTTATCATACTAAGCTTTTACGAAAGGCTGTTACATTTTTACCAACTTTAATCTGTTTCATTTTTGTGTTTAAAGGATGGGAGTTGCATTAAACTAAAAATTCCATTTGGGTTATTATCTCCCCAGCTGTCTGTACAGACCATGGGGCTGGCCAGAGAATATTCTCATTATGTGTGTCAGGCAGTTAGTCAGTGATTGATGCTGCATTAATGCACGGCACAGACGCGTTCCTTTTGTTACTGAATATTAGACAAATTAGTTCTTACAAATTCATGACCCACCCTCCCTCTCCTAGTCGATGTGTCTTCCTCCTCCCTCTTCTCACTTGCTTACTGACTCCCACTACCATGGATGGTTAATATTGCTAATAACCTTCAGCGAGAATGAACAGAGGCATCAGGAGGAGGAATTTGACAAAGGAAGGGGCACGAAACTGCTTCTTACAGTCAAACAATATATACTGAGTTCTAGTCATTTTCCAGGGTACCTCAATGCAGTAATGACAAATGAATGTTTTGTTGTCGGAGTCCCGAATTAATTCTCCCTCCCACTTCATGTGAGGAGTCATTTATCTTCTCAATTGCTTTAAATTTACTTTTGTCAGGATAAAGAGAGATGGGTTGTAAAAAAATTTGATTTAAACAGTTTCTTTATCCAGGAAGCAAAGTGTGGGCATGCTCTGCCTTTCTATCTCTGATCCAAAATGCGTTTCTATTGGAATTCTTCACTAAACTTTTGAAATGACAGTCCAAATATTAAAATGAAAATAGACTTCCGAGCGTGATCAGTAGTTTCCAATTGAATTGTGTGTCATATATATTTATTTTGAAAGAGTATGCCAGTGATTTTCAAGTGTTTAGACATCAAAGAATGTATTATTACATGTTTATTATTAACACTAATAATATGTTATTATTTTTATTAAAACTAGCATGTTTAGTGTTTACTGGAAAATATGCAGTCAGTGCTATACCTAGGTGTTTTCTCATTTAATCTTGAAATGGCCAATTTCCAGTTGTACAAATGGTGAAAGGGAAGCACAAGGTTAAGTGCCTTGCTCAGCATTTCCTAGTTTGTAAGTAGATCTAGTGCCTATCCTCTGAAAAGATGTAGTATGAACTATATTTGGTTTATAAATGAAAGAATTAAAATTGATTTTGTTTACAAACTCTATAAGACATCACTGAGGATTCCTTTAAGCATTATTTTTTAATGTTCTAAGTTTTCATTTTTAATACAGTAAATACTGACACATAAGTACTGATATATTTAT
The DNA here is from genome assembly GCF_000956105.1 of Propithecus coquereli. NCBI lineage: Eukaryota > Metazoa > Chordata > Mammalia > Primates > Indriidae > Propithecus > Propithecus coquereli. The sequence goes on along the minus strand of NW_012137191.1, from coordinate 6,796,805 downwards.
TTGATATTGGTATAAACCATCTAACCAAAATCTTGATGATGTACTGTATAATTTTTTTAAGTGTACAACTCAGTGGTTTTGGGTATATTTGGTATATTATAGCCATCTGGTTTTAGAACATTTTTGACCCCCAAAAAGAAGCCTCCACACCATTAGTCGTCACTCTCTATTCCTTCAACATCTCCTCATTAATCTACTTTCTGTCTCTATAGATTTGCCTGGTCTGGACATTTTATGTAAATGGACTCATACAGTATGTGGTTGTTCGTGTCTGGTTTCTTTTGCTTAGCATGTTTTCCAGGTGTATTAATTTTCTTATATACATCAATACTTCATTGGTTTTTATTGCTGAATAATATTCCATTGTATGGATATGTCACATTTTGTTTATCCATTTACCAGTTGATGGACATTTCAGTTGTTTCCACTATTTGGCTATTAGCAATAGTGCTGCTGTGAACCTTCATGTTTACACATTTTTGTGTGTTTATTTGCTTGCATTTTCTGGGGGTATATACCCAGGAGCGGAATTGCTGAGTCATAAGGTAACTAACCCTATGTTTAACCTTTTGAGGAACTGCCAAATAGTTTTCCACTGCTGCATCATTTTACATTCCCACCAGCAATGTGTTAGGATTCCAATTTCTCCACATCCTCTTCAACACTTGTTATCATTTTTTATTGTAGTCATCCTTATAGGTATGAAGCAGTATCTCATTGTGGATTTGATTAGCATTTCCCTAATGACTAATGATGCTGAACATCTTTTTCTGTGCTTATTTCATATTTAATATTTGCATATCTTCTTTGGAGAAATGTCTACTCAAATCCTTAACCCATTTGTAAATTGGGTTGTCTTATTTTGTTGTTGACATGTAAGAGTTATTTACATGTTTGGGGTACAAATCCTTTAACAAATATATGCTTTTGCAAATATGTTATCTTATTCTATGAGTTGTCTTTTCCTTTTTTGATAGTATTTTTGGCTGCATAAATTTTTAAATTTTGTTGTTGTTCAACTAATCAATATTTTATTTTGCCGCTTATGCTTTAGGTGTCCTATTTAAGAAGGCAGTACTTACTTCAAGGTGACAAAGACTTACTCCTATATTTTCTTCTAAGAATTTTGTAGTTTTAGTTTTTATATATGTATATTGTTAAATTACATTTAAAACATCTATAAAGGACACTTTGCCACACAGGCCTAATTCTTTTAGGTTTTGTCAGATATGTTAGTCAACTGAACAAAGTAAATATTTGTGTCACTGTTATATACTCATGATACTTTTTAGAATCTGATACTAAATCTGTGCTCAAGGAGTTTTGCCTAATAAAGAGGAACAGACGTGACACAAAGAACTAAAATGATAGGTAAAATGTGATGAGGACCACATGAAAGGTGCTGATCATGTATCTTGGGAATTCAGAGGAGGAAGATTATCTGTGGTTGTGGGAAGTGATATTATTTATATTTTATTTTTTAACCTTATAGTAAAAATCAAAGTTTTGGGAGACTTTCCCTGCTCTAATGAAGACCAGGGAAATCACTGATTAGTCCCACTCATATTTAGATTCCTGGAGCGTGCAGCATTGATAATCTTGGCTATTCTGTGCTGTAGAGCAGCAGTGCTAAAAGTGTGGGTGGCAGAAATCTGAGGGTCCCTAAGACACTTACAGGGGGCTGCTAGGTCAAGACAATTTTCATAATATTCAGACATTATTTGCCCTTTTTCACTGTACTAATAACATTTTGTTGATTATGCAGAAGCAATGGTGGGTAAAACTGCTGTGCCTTAGCTTGAATCAAGACAGTGGCACCAAACTGTGCTAATAGTCATTTGTTCTTACTGTCTCAGACTTGCAGTAAAAGTTAAAAACAAAATGAATGAATGAATGAATAAAATGCCAGTTTCATTTAGGAATGCCCTTGATGAGGTAGTAAAATTATTAATTTTATTAAATTTCAACCTGTGATTGCATGTTGTTTTAGTGGTCTGTTTGATGAAATGAGAAAGATACATAAAACATTTTGCTATATACCTAAGTATGATGGCTGTCTCAAGGAAAAGCACTTGTGTGACTGAGTTGCAAGATGAACTACTCAATTTTTTGTGAAACATGATTTTTAACTGAAAGAGTGACAGACACACTATGGATATTGAGACTTAGGTATTTGTCAGAAATTTTCCTGAAATAAATGAAATGATGCTGTCATTTTAAGGAAACAACTGACAGTATTTCTTACCTGTGATAAAATTTATACTTTGAAGTGAAAATTGTGATTTTGAAAAACTCGTATCTGTCACTGAGATTGAGAGCTTCCTAATAATTAAAGGCTTCTATGTTGAGATGATGATGTTATTAAAGGATACGATTTTTTGATATTGTATCATGAAATGTGTCAGCATTTAGAAGATTTGCATAACTCAATGAATCAACAATTTCCCAATGACGAATGCATGATTTTATAAAAGCATGCATGGGTAAAATATCTGTTCAAAGTGCAAAATAGATCTTTAGATTTTAATGGACTAGAGTATGAAAAGGTCATTTATCTGGGTTCAGATTTTACATTGTAGCTCACTTTTAAAAAACTTCCCTTTGTCAAGTTTTGGTGTAGTATCAAAGAAGAATATCTACAGTTATCTGAAAAGGCTGTTAACATGCCCCTTTGTGTTCCAGCTACATACCTGTACAAAGCCAAATATTTTTCATATAAATATTTTCATACAAATATGCTATTTTTATCATCCTTTTTTCTTTGGTAACATATACTTACCTTTTAATGGTATTTATATTAACATATAGAATGTTATTAGGGTTATTTTAATGAATTAATAAACATTTTTCACTTTTCAAATTTAATTTAATGTACAGTGACTATCAGTAACTATGATCTATATTAACAAAAAGCTCTTTGGAGTCTTCAGTAAATCTTAAGTGTGTAAAGGGTATTCTGTAAATGAAAGTTTGAGAACCACTGCTATACATTAATTTCTTTTTACCTTTCTTTGTTTAAGAGTAATCTTTGAGACTATAAGAAGGAGAATTTCCAGTATAATTTAATCAAGTGAGATACTTTATATGTGCTGGATTAGGTCATATGAATAGAACAAAAGAGAGTACTGAATTTAGAATATTCTTTGGCATTAAGATGTTACTGTATTATCTATAGTTAAAGCTTATAGTTAAACTTGAGATTATAATAGGTGCCAATTTAACATCCATGTATATTTTTATCTGTACATTGTATGCTATCTTTTCATGACTCCATTATAAAATAGGTGACCAAGATAAAATAAATATTAACTTATCAGGCTTCATCTAATTGAAAAGACTCACTATTGACTTGCCCTTGAATTCTACCTCCCCTGATAATCCACGTGTTCTTCTTCATAAACATTAATGAACCCTAAATTCAACATTTATTGACTGCCTAATATGTGCCCAGCACCATGAGAGAATCTTGTAATATGATAATGAATAAGGAGCTTTCGTACTTGGAGGAATAATGTAAATACATAATTACAATGAAGCATTTTATGACAGAGGCATATAAATGGTATTGGGAAGCAATAACAAGAATGCAGGGGTCAATGGTCTTGACTCCTAAAGGAGTCAAGAAGGAGCTCATGTAAGAAGTATCCTTGAGTTGATTATTGAAAGATGGATACATGTTTGCAGGGAACACCCAGACAAAGAAAGGAAAAAACAGCATAATATATATGGTGAATTGCAAATAATTCCATATGACTTGAAGCAAAGGGTACAGGAGCAACACAGTAAGAAGTGAGGTTAGTAAGGTGGGCAAAAGCTATGCTAAGAAATTTAGACTTTATCCTAACTGCAGTGGAGAGTTGTTGGTAAGGTTTGAACAGATTGGATTTATATTTTGTGTCGTTGATTTTTCCGTTAATATGGTGGATGGATCATTCCTTCATTCTACAAATATTTCTTGAATCCCTCCTTTCTGACGGATACTGTGTTCAATAATGGGATTATAAAAATAAAAAAAAATTCCTTACTATCAAATAGCTCTAATGTGCTATTAGATTACCGAGTGAGTTCTCATTACTATTCTAATCACAATTAGTTGCTAATAGAATGGACAACTGAAGCAATTCCGGAGTTCAGTGTTAATCAACCTGTAATTGCTGTGACTTTGGTGCCTAGACAATATAGCACAGGGATTAATAATTATAATTAATTTTGATGAATGTCTGTGGGAAAACTAGATAAAAAGTCCTTAAAGTGCTCAAAAGAGATTAAATTAAAAAGATGTCCTCAAGCATTCTAAATAACCTTATTATTTAGGAAATCTTTCAAAGTTGATAAATGTTAGTGAGAAAAAATGCGAACAATTACAAAAATAATAGGAGCAAATACAAACACATTCTCAAAGGGGTTGAAATCTAGTTTGAATTGAGTATAAGTATCTGGTTTCTGGCTTAATAAGCATCTCCTTTTAGGAGATACAAAGCATAGTTTCCTGCAAAGTATGCAGGAAACAATAGAAATTACTTTTTAAAATATATTAATAGTAATAGTAGCTTAGAACTTTTAAAAATTTAAAAATTATATCCCCCAGTCATGTTAATATGTTGTTATTATAGCGACTTTATGAATGTGAGAACTGAAGAAGACACCAACTCAAAACCGGATCTGAGTTTGACCCAGAAGCAGCCCCCGGGTCAGGGGAGAAACAGCAGTCACCACCTTCCCACCTTCCTCTGCAACACACTGGGGGGGCCAAAGCATCACACCGCAGTTTGAATGAAGAGAGTCGTATCTTTATTCTAATTCTAATCAGGCTTCAAAAAGTCTAATCTAAAGGAGGTGAAATAGATGTATTTCTTCTGGAGTTTTGGGTGGTGGACAAGATTCTGGTTGTTAGAAGCACCTTAAATTTTTCACAAAAATCAGTTGAATTTATGACTTGAATTCTACAGAAAAATCTGGGATGGAGATATAGATTTGAGTCTTTACCTTATAGGTGATAATCACTCTAAGACATGACGTTATATCAGAAATTCCAGAGGAAGATTCTTATCCGTTTTATTAAAGCTAAACAAAGCAAAACCAGGCAGTAGGCCTTGTAGGTAAAACAGCTTCTCCTGTGGTGAACCTGAAAGCAAGTGGGGGATTCAGACATATAAATAGGTGGAAAGATGAGAGGAAAATCAGGCTAAAAACAAAAATTTGGAGAACATCAAATATTAAACAGGTGGATTGAAATAGAAGACGGCTTTTTAAAAAAAATTTCAAAGGAATAAAGGTGAAGAAATAGAGCTGGGAAATAAACAATATGAACGCCATGGAGTTGACTATTTGACAAAAGTGGTGTGTATTGGATTCTACCTAATGGTCATGTAAAATAAATTCTGAAAAAGGTGCACTGGGTTTGGCAAATGAAAGCTACCTGGTGAATTTAGTATTAACAGATTAAATGGAGTAGTGGTACCCGCTTGTATAGGTTTGAGAAACAGAGACAATGAGCGTGGGCTACACTTTTGAAAAGCATGGCTATGAAAGGAAAGAGAAATAGGGAGAGTGTCATCCTGCAAAAGGACAGACTGTCAAGAAAGTGCTTTTGTTGATTTAGATGGAATAGACTTAAACATGTCAGAAGCGAACAGCATGAGCCAGTGCAAGGGAGCAGTGGGTGATTTATTTGGGTGACTGGCAGCTCCTGTTCTATTCAGGATAGGAGACCTTGAGTTCTTTTCATTTATTGTGGCATTTCTGCCCCTGGTAAACTTATTGTTGTCAATTCTTTCACTTTATGTGTTACAGAACTTTTGTTACATGCTTTAAACTCAAACAAAAAAATTATATGAGAACAAAATTAATTATTCTGGAAGCTTATTATGATAACGCATTGACTAATAGGAAATTGGCTAACTTATTAACCCAATTTTTTTCTACACTTTTCCTTTTATGTGATTGAAGAAGTATGTGGAGGTAGGTGATTAAGAATTTAATTTAAAACCAACTTCAGGGGCTGAACAGGCAATCAGTAAGCATCTTTTATGCACTTGCTCTCCCAAAGATATGATAATAGGTGCTGGAGTTGATACAGAGAATTATAGCACATGGTCTTTATTGTCATGAAGGTTGCAATCTGAGGATATAAGACTACATACGTGAAAAAAGACAGCTGGTGGTGTGACCACATAATGACAAACACCATAATGAAGTATATGGATTAAATAGGAATTTAGACGAGATGGCTAACACTGAGTTAGAGTGTTCTAAGATAACTCCTTGGACAAGATGGAATTCAAGCAAATCTTTAAGTTGGGTATATGTGGGGAGATAAAGAGAGACCCATTTCAGCTAGAAAAGCCATTCGATACTTCAGCTGCACAGCCATTTCAGCTAAAATGGAAATAATACGTACTCATGAATTAGGGTACTGCTATTTGTTGGTGATCTATTATGTGTTCTAATATGCATAATAATAATTAATTTCATGATTTGTGAAGGTGAGAAGGAGTAGGATTTGTTTCCAATGACTGAATACACCATAGCTTAATAGGGTAATGGCTTGGTTAGGATGTTAATCATAGAGCTCTCTTGCACTCTCTCACGGGCTCACTCTCTCACTCTTTTTGGTTCTTCCTGGCATCTTAATTCCCGGCCAATGTTTGTGGAATTCCCCCCTCTATGAGCATTGGTAGGAGGCAGACCTTACTTCTTGCTCTAGAGCTTGTAAAGTCCAGATGTTGTTTTTCCAGCCCCCTTATAACAGATAGGGCACAGACACGTGCTCAGCCAAGCAGAAGACTTGTCTGGGTCTTGGACCCCAGTTGCCTTTGTAACGAGGCATGCATTCTGGCAGTGGAGGCAGCTACGTCCAGTCTGTGTGGTAGTCATGGCAGTGCACCTGATATGGACCCACAGCATGCTGGTGAGGGTGTGTGGCAAGCTATGGCATCCAGTGCTCAGCGGTGCAGGCAGCAGTGTCCTCACTAGCTCAGGGGCCACCTAACCTCTCGTCTTTCACATCCATTTTTCTAAACCAGGTTCTGTTGCCTCCTTGACAGTTCCGTGAGCAACCCAATAATTCTTCCAACAAATGCTTTTTCTGCTTTAACAGGTTAGAGTTTTCTGCTGCCTTCATTTAAGAATTATCACAAGTGCAAGAGTTTAGGGATGAGACTATGAGGTCTTTTCATGTCAGCCTAGAGAGTATGAACTTTAACATGTAGGGAATATCCCAATAGTAAAGAGTTTTGAACAGTAGGATGACATTACCTAAGTGATGCTTTGTGAAGATTAATGTCTGTGTTATGTAGTATGATTAATTTGAGAGAAAGGTTATAGCTAGAAAAATAATATAGTAGAAGTGAGTCATATTAACAAAGGAATTAGTTTGCAGAGGAAGAGGTTAGACAGGTTCAGTTTAAGTAGATGCAACAAATATGTAATTAGACAAAAGCAATATGAGATTGGGCATAGATCAGAGAAGTGAGAGTCAAAACTTTAGTAGTAATAAGGTGTGCATGTCAGGTAATTTTCTAAGCAAATGGGTTATTGCTCTGATGATGAATTGTAGAGTATTGGTCCTCTACATCTGCAGTCCCCAACCCCCTGCAGGCTGACCTGTTGGGGACTGGCCTACAGAATTACACCTCCCCCCATTGCCCCCGACCCCTGTCCCCCATCCATGGAAAAATTGTCTTCCATGAAACTTGTCCCTGGTGCCAAAAAGGTTGAGGACCCCTGCTCTACATAATCTGCCCTGACATGCCTAGGGGCTAACATATGGACCACACATGGGAACAGGGGTTCATTTTGACAGGGATTCTCTGTTTTCAGCCTTACTTCACTTGCAATATGTATTTGCATTTGAGGGAAGGAGGCAAGTGTCCACTGAGAAAGACTCAAAGATTATTTAGTAAGCCCCTCTCCCTTCTGTCCCCTACCATATTCCATATTTATTTACCCTAAGGACTCTCTTTTTTAGGAAGTGAGGGAAAGAAAGACAAAAACAAATACTGGCTACTCTTATATTATAGGCTGATGGAAAGAAAATGAATTCATAAAAGAGGGAGAACAGGAGTTATCCAAGAAGTATCAAGATCAGCAGAACTCTTGGCAGCTGAATTCTACCTCCCTATTTTAACATCTAAAGGCCTATCCAGAAGTGAGGGAGGCTATCATAAATATGGCATAAAATATAAGGCTTAGGTAAAACGATTTCCTTATTTTATATCTAAGATCCTTGCACTGATGAATACGAGTTTAAACCCCATTCACCTAGGATATTAAAGAATTCTATTGTTCACAAAGGACACTCTTCCATAACATTCCTATAAAAAAATTAAAAAATGCAACTTTCTTCATCTTCTAGAACAAAGGGCAAATGACACCACGCTGTTACAAAGGTAACCTAAGACTTCAAGATGTATTTCCCCATGACTGTAATGCAGAGGAATTGAAACAAGGTAAATTCCAAGTTAGTGGAGGCAAAACACAGAGAGTAATGGGAAAAGCACCACACTTTTAATCAAGAGTCCTGTTTTGCCACTGACTAATTGTTTGCTTTGAATATTTTCTTGCTTCTGTTGGCCTCAGTTTTCTTACCTCTTCAGTGACGAGGTCACTAAGGGACCTTAGTGGGTAAAGGATTGAGAAATTGGAACTATGGTTCAGGAAAATAAAATTGGCTACCAGAGGGAATGCACAGATGATGCAGCAAGATGAAATTGCAACTTTCATAGCAGAAGTTGAGAACAGTTGCTACTTTCCTTAAAGGTCATTGTTCATATTCCAGTAGGAAAGGAGTGGTGATGACACATTGAGAACCTGTTGTCTTTGTCTAGGTTGGGCCCTACCCTTTTCTAGCAGTTATCTGTTTACCTTTTAATGTAATTAGGCAGACCAGATTAGTATTTAGTCTTGTTCTGACAACAGCAAATTAGGCTTAACTCTTTAATTACAATGAGAAGGAAATCACCTTTCTGATATCCTTCAATTAGCTCAAGCAGCTGTTAAGTTATAATTAAAATTTCACATGGATCATTTGAGTTCTTGGAATGTTTCCATTTAATAACAAAACATTTGCATATATGCATTCAGTTTTTAACAACCTTTTCAAATCTGTCAATGGTAAACCAAGAACATTGATACTGTATTAAACAAAATCTGTGTAGTCTTGTAAGCAGACAGCTGGGTTCCACAAAATGAAATATGGAAATAAAAAAAGGTGATCAAAAAGTATTAGTGCCTCCAAGTTTTCTGGAGCTTGTTCAGAGAATTAAATTTTTGCTTCATTCATAGTTATCCAAGAAAGAAGGAAAAAATTGACCAGGGGAGAGTGGTTATTTGGTGTTTGACAAATGAATGCCTACATTGTGTGTATCACATTATTCAGTATAATGACAATCACCCCCACTGTGTCTTGCCTTCATAGACTTTCAAAAGTATAAATGTGAGAGGAAAAATCATGTGTGAAAATTCAAAGATTCTTTTTTGTTTTTATTTTATTCTGAGAATTTAATTGACGAAAAAAATCCTGTCTCTGAAGTTGCCCTGGCCAGTATTTCTCCGATACAGCTATGAATTCAATAATCTATGTAGAACTGAGATGTAAGAATAAACGTATATTAAGCACACTTACCATTTAGATACTAAAAGTCTTTGGAACACTAAATGGTGGTTAAATTAAACTGAATCCAATTGAAGAATCATAAAAATATTTTTATATTATGTTTAAAAATGTGAACTTATAACAATTGGATTGAATGTTGGAAAACTGATTAAAACAAAGGGGAGTTAAAATTTTTTTCTCCCATTTTAGATATATTTTATATTCTTTGATATTAGTAGAAGGAAGGGATAAAAAATTCTGTGGGTAAATGACAATGGTGGAAAGTGATAAAATCTATACCAAAGGTCTTGAGCTATTTTTACCAAGCCAAGGTTCTATTCATGCTTTTTCGTTGATAGCTTATATTGATGAGAAGAATTCTGTATTGGCTAAGAACCTAATGATGTCTTCCCAGCCATCAATCTGTATTGTATGTTATTGAATTTCAACCACCAAGATAATTGTATCTCTGGGAATTAAATAATGCGTGTAGCAAAAGAAGAGAGATGAAAGAGCAATGTCTGATATCATAATTATGCCAGCGTGCACACTTTTTGGGGCTACCAGCTGTTATCAGCACATTTTCCATCTGCCTTTACTAATTTTATTATGACCTTTTAGAACTGATTTCATCTGGTTGAAAGTTGGCGCTGACACCATCCCCAAGTCCATTTTATCTTTGAACAACTAAAGGGAAGAATGAGTAACAAGTGGCATTCTGTTCAGAAAAATGTTCCAAACTAGTACCTCATTATTCTTTTGTTGGCAAACCTTATGGTTGAGTGATTTTAGGATTCATTCTGAGTACTTAGATTTACCAATCTGCAAGTCCACATTTTATCTCAGGAAATCGGGATTAGATCAAAATTCTCAAGCAGTTTTCAGTAGAGGATTATTTGGAAAATGTTTAAAGGGTTTTTACATTTTAGGTAGATGAAAAACAGAATCCTAAACACATGGTTTCTTTTATTCTGACTCCAAAATTTAAAAAGGTTTACATTAACTTCCTTCCTTCCTCCTTTCTTTCTTTCTTTCTTTCTTTCTTTCTTTCTTTCTTTCTTTCTTTCTTTCTTTCTTTCTTTCTTTCTTTCTTTCCTTCCTTCCTTCCTTCCTTCTTTCTCTCTCTCTCTCTCTCTCACACACACCCTCTCCATAGAGAACACATTCTAGAATAATATCAACATGTTTACAACACTTACTGTGTGTTCTATTTCACTTACTGTGAATGAACTATTTATTCATCCCAACAACCCAACAAGCTAGTTTATATTACTATATACATCTTACATAGTAGAAAACTGAAGCCATAAAAATTTAGATAACTAATGCTCATAGGTAGCAAAGCCAGAACTGAAATCTGTGTTTGTCTTATTCTAAAGCCCATTCTCTTAACCAGTACGGTGTTAAATTCATTTATTCATTAATTAGTGTCTACTAGGTCTCAGACTTATCTAGGAGCTAGGAATACAAGGTGAGCAAATGGATGTGGCTCCATCATGATGTTGACATCATGTTTCCTCCTTGTAAATTTATCTTACATCAACGGGCAATTCCTACACATTCACTGGCTTAGCCTAAGCATGTACTGTACACAGTACTTAACAGTACGGCTGAAGCCTGCAATGATGCTGGCAATGTCATCGAATTCTGTAAGGCAATAGGTTTAGGATAGTCTTGATGACCATGTTAGCTTTGGCTGGCTGTTAGGGTCATAGCAACAACTATGCAGCCACTAGAATGTTCCAGGACCCAGATAGGGATCAGTTTCTGAGTTGCTCTTGAGATATCCCTCAGTTTTCTAACAACCTGTATCCCACCTACCTATCCACTAAGGGCCCTCTCTCCAGTTCTGGTAAGAAACAGGCTACGTGAAACCCAAAAGGGAAGTTTTAAAGTATTTCACTTTGGCCAAGACAAAGGGTGATACTCATACTCTGACCCATGCTTTGGGGGCAATCATGAGTGAGGAAGGGAAGATGTGAAACATGGGGACAACTAGCAGGTCTAAAAATGTTCCATTCCGAATAGTGTGAATTTGCAGATTTGTGATAATGCCTCAGAGGGTCTTGTTCCCTTAGTAGGAATTGATATTGAAAATATGAGTGTGGGAGGTAGGAAGAAAGCACAGCCTCAAAGTCATAGCCATGTGTGTACCAGCAGTCGTTCCCATCTGGTTATATATGCTGAACAGAAGAATTATATTCAGAATTGCCAGAACTCTCATATATAATTCCTCAGCTTAGGAAGAGAATATTCTGATTAATCTCTATTTTCCAGTTTTCAACCAATAATTTGCCCATCTATTCTTTTTATTAATAGCATCATTATTATTAATATAATTCTGCTTTTTCTGAAATTTTACATGTGCCAAGTAAAGTCCTGGACAATTTCCATACATTCAATTTCATATCTACTCATTTTTTTCCATTGTATAGATGAGGAAATTGAAGCTGAAAAAGGTTGATTGATTTGCTCAATGTCACCCAGATAGTAATTAGTAGACAGGGCAGAATTTGGGTCTGATTTCAAAGCTACTTACCTTGAACTAATCTGAGTGACAAAAACTGTCCTGCCACAGCTGTAGGTCACCCACATGTGGAACTGACATATGTTTAAGGATTTTCAATGTATCTTATAAAGATTTTTCTTTGACTGTAAAGCACAGATCCACAGCTATTTTGCGTAGACATTTTCATCTCCCAGTCGGTTGAGGGATTTGCATGCTAATTTACATATTATGAGCACATGTCAAAGCTAGGTTATAATTTTGTCATCTAGGAAAAGCCACTCAGGAGAGATTTTTCTTTCTTCTGGGTTCCATTACTTAACATTTATAAAATAATTAGCCTTTTCTTATTAAATCCATTTAAATTACTTAATTTAATAATTCAAGGGTCTGGGATTGATTTGTCTAACAAAGTTTAGAAAATCACTTAATGATACCACATAAAACCACTTCTATCCCTATAATTGTTATTTATATTTTATTGCTAACTGGTGACTTATCACAAGTTCTTCAATCTGTCTGGGCTTTATTTTTCTCATGCAGAGTATTTGTCCATGCTACTTTCTTCAAAGGCATTTTCAATCACCAAATTTCTAACATATTTTTTAAATCCTAGGAAGTAAAGTCCAGGTTAATTGTATTCCGGCTGAGAAGAGTTTGGAATAGAAATAGAAAAGATGAGAAATCTATCAAATAGCTACTGTAGGTTAGAAATGGGACACTTCTATATTCAAATTACTACATTAATACATCTACCGATTTGCCCATGTCTTAAATTCTTTTAGTTCTCCCTTCTGAAAGGCAAGTCTACTGTAGGCAATCTTCATTTGGGGTCAAGAAACAGAATCTTTATCAGGCAGGCTAGGACCCATTGCAAGTTAAGACTAATAGTTAAAATACAATAGGTAAGGTATCTTGCTTTGTGGAATGTGTTTCTCCTAGAAGTGTGACATTCTTAAAGAATCATTTCTAAGAAGCAGTAGTGGGTCTTGCTATTCAGGGGAATACTTGGTGAAGTTTTCCATAAGGGGATAGTCAACTCATGCCTACATACTGGTACTTTCTAGTTCTGCTTCCTCTTTGATATTTTATTGTAAGTATCATTCAATATGGTAATTAAAATGTAATATCTAGTTAATATTGTGTGTCTTTTTCCTACTGAGATGATTAGCTCAGTGAACATAGAAACTACGTCTTCTATTTCTTTTCTATTCCCCACAACACCTAGCATAGAGCTGAACATATTGTAACCTTTTTTTTTTCTTTTATTTCAGCATATTATGGGGGTACAGATGTTTAGGTTACGTATGTTGCCCTTGGTCCCCACCCCCAAGTCTGAGTTTCAAATTTAAAAAATATTTACAGGATTGTATGAATTTCTGTCAGAAATGTTATTGATTTATTTTGCTTAAAGCAAGAAATATCTGTAACTAATAAAGTTATTCTAATGGTGTTGTATATTTGAAATGGATGCTAAATCATATATTTAAAATACTTCCCTGGCAATATTTAGAAGTCTCCATCTCTCATGGTACATTAGCTGTCACCTAGGGAACCTTGTACAAATGTCCAGGCCCTGCTCTCAGACATTCAGTTTCAGCATACTCGGGGGGAGTCACTGGCATCTTTACTTTTAAAAACACCACAAGTGATACTAAGGTTCAGCTAAGGTTGAAAACCACTGGTTTAGAATGACCACAACCAGTTCTGTGGAAATTGTCACAGAACACTACTTAGAGAGTTATGTATGTAACTTATTTGGTGGAGGAAAAAAAATCAATGAATAATTGACTTGCCTTTTATACATTTTTCATAAACTGAATAGACTAAAGGCATAATTGTCACATTAGTAGACTACTTGAAAGAGGCTTGATTAAAAATTACCCTTGTGCATATTATAGACCATAAAAGACATAGGAAGAGCAAGGAGAAGTTGGCATCTGAAATAGCTGATGTCTGTATGTCCATTGATGATTATCTGCCTTCTGTTGCACAGGACCTTCTACCTAATCATAGGGTTAGGAAATTAAAAAAACAAAACAAAAAAACCTATTTATTGTTTCAAAGAAAAAATATATATATTCTTTGGAACGTATATACACATGCATATATAATATATACAAATATACATCTGCACACACTTATATTTATATATTAAGAACTTGCAAAGTATCTTACACTGATTTTCCTTTGACTTTAGAGCATAGGTTATCTTATTTGCTGTGGATACTTTTGTCTTCCAGTTACCTGAGAGATTTGCACGCTAGTGTACAGATTTGCATGGTAGTTTACAGGTTATAATTTTGTCTTTTAAGAATAATCACTCAAAAGAAAACAAAGTATGTAACGAAAGTATATAAATAATGAATTAACTATAGAATTAACTTTCAGTAACTTCTTTTCAAAATTTAGATTTTATCTCATTTAATTTTAAAGGAAAGTCAACGGAAATTCTAATGAAATATATTTGGAAGGTTTCCTCCTAATATAATACGGTAAAAAGAGCAAAATTCCTGCATAAATTCCACTTTTCATTTTTACTTAAAACAAGCGGAGAAGGAGGCTTGTCCCTGAATTGGTATTGAACTTGCTTGTTATGAGTTATGGATGTTTTAGCAATAAAATTTGGCTTTCTGGAACAAATGGATGTTCAAACCTGATTTTATTAGTACAGTTGAACATTGTGGAACTAAAACAAGGAAATTCTTGCATATTGCTACAATTTGAGGCCATATGGATCATAAACTTTTCTATTTATATTTCACTAGTGGACATAAATGGCATTATCTCATCAGGAAAAAAAAAAGGGAAGCTAGGAATACACAACCGAAGTTTAGAAACTGTACATCTTGCTACTGAATGTCAGACAAAGGTGAAGCTTTTAAGCAGGAGGACCCTTGATTTAGTACCTTTAATGTGCACAGGAAGGGATGTGCACAGCGCATCATTAGTGTGACGGGGTGAAAGGGCAACACGTTTCTTCTGTTCCTGTGGAAAGAGGATGAATCTGGCACAGCTCTGATGTCAGAACCTCCATCACCTTTCTCGCAGATGATGTAGATTTTAATTGTACTCGGGGCTGACTCGCATCGCTCCGGCTCCTACATGACATTGAGATAGATGAAGCCATTTGTTGGCATTATCAGAGCCAGCTGTGTGCTTGGCTGCAGCTACAGTAGGTATTTTATCTCATGCATAATCCTCTCATTGAGAGGGGATCACAGGCATCTGAACCATATGGCAAATAATTTTATTATGATCAAAAAAGGACTCTTGAAGCTAGTTAAACAGAAGAGTCCTTGAAATTCAATCAGAAGAAGTTTTATTTTCATGTCGTACCATCATCCTAAATTAATTGTTAGTACTGACACAATCGAGTAGAACCAAGGCTCCCCCACCCACCCCTGCAAATTGAGAATAAATTTATAATTACTTTATTTTGCCTGGGACTTTTTTTTTTATTCTTCTCTATATGGGAGAATTTATTTGAATCCACATCAGAGAAGGTAATCTGTATTTCAAAGACTGAAGCTGGCTTCTGATTTAAAATAATATTTTTTAAAAATTGTCCAAATACAAGAACCCCATACCAAATGAAACAATCTTGAATGTATGTCCTAATTGCTGCTCTCTCAAAAGTTGCAATAAGATAGAAGCTATTCTTTTTTTCTGTAAGGGAAGTAAAGTCTTAAAAGAAAGAAAGAAAATCTATTCTTTCACAGGGTAGCCTAATGATCCCGTAAGTTTAGCATACATCTTCAAAGGAAAGGAGAAAACTTGTCTTTTCCACATGGTGGGATTTCCTGCACATTGTCAAGGAGATGCATGGGCCTCCATAGCAAAGGCATGTAATCCACTGCCCTTCTGTCCGGAGAAGTGATGGGAAGCAGCTGCTACAGGACAAGATGGGTTCCAGTTAGGAGGAATTGTGTGAGGCTGTGCAAGCAGTTTAGTTGCTGCCTCAAATCAGAATTGCTTCTAGCTATCATATTCCTATACTAATTGTGACTTTTATTAAGCACAAAGGATGTTCCAAAACACCAGTTCAAATGTTACGAGGCCATAAAACAGCAACTTGCCTAATCTCACCTTGCCTGTGATATATATGTTCTGTTCTTTTATTATGATTTTTCTTTCTGGAGAAAAGTATATAAGATTTGGGCCTGAGGGCACCTGTTAGTGATGCTAAGGCATTATCAGCAACTTCCACATCATAGTTTGAGAACATGAAGTATCGCAGGGTCCAAATAGCAACAGCTGCCTTATCTGGAGACCAGTCTTTTACTTGGTATTTTATTGACAAATAATAAAGCTAGTAACTGGACTGGGAGAGGAATATAGCCACCTAATTTACAGGAACCTTAATTTTCTACTACTAAATGCCTGAAGCAGCTTTTTGTTCTTATCACCCCCTCATGACCATAGCAGTGTAGCTGGCTAAATTGTTAAAATGACTTTAAGTGTGTATTTTTCTCTTCGTTATTTAAGAGCATATTTGAAAAAAACATGCTTACCATGAAATATGACAGTGATTTCTTAAAAAAAGAAATAAGCAAACAAACAACAATATTGTAGAATCTTGATTGTAAAACCAGGATACATTTGTTCAGGGTGCATTTGTTCAGGAGTTTCCTGTCCCCAGCAAAGGAATGTGGGGCTGAGCTGTGTGTGCTGGTGGAAAGAGTGAGCAGAAAATGATGACTGTCTTCCAGCAACTGCCAGACACAGGCTTTCCACATGGAAAACATGTGGAAAGGTTAAACATGTACGCCTCCTCATCCTTCAAACTTCTTCGACTTAACAATTTAAAAAAGAAAGAGGAAAAAAGAAAATGATGACATTAAGCTCTTTATCTGTTTGCCTATTGTAGAAGTAGATGCTCTTACAAGCTCAGCATTGCACTTCTTTATCATCTTCTCAGTTTCTATCATAACACAAGGAAGAAGATCATGGAGATCTGATGGCCCTCTGACAAAGAAAAGGCATTTTGATTTGGGGGCCTTATATTTTCACCCAAGTGAGCTTTGTTAGTATAGAACATCCAGTGTATTGCCCAGCTAAATAAAATGTGTCATGGATTTTTCTGGGATAATCCTGGTGCTTTTCAAATGCCTCCCTCCCCTGATATCATTTGTGCAGTGTTTAATGATGATTATGCACTATGCTTTCTGAAAGTTTTTGCTGAGTGGCAGAACCTCAGTCTTCGATGCCCTACTGCATACTTCATGGGGATTTCACTGGCAATGAAGGTTGTAGATAAATAATGGATGAAGAGGAGTGGCAGAGCATGAGCACTTGGGGCTTGACAGATTATCTGGTGATGTATTGCAATTAGATATGCGTCAGCGTCTCTTCATTTATGCAACTAGTAAGAGTGCATAACTCTTTGAAGGTAGATTTATTAAGAGCTTTACTCATGTCTTCTCAAAATTTAGAATTGATTTTTGGGCATCTCTAACAGCTTTCTAAATCATCTATCCTTTACATTTTTTTAAAGTTGGAATTTTATGAAAATCTCTACTAAATGGGTTCAATTTGGGGTTGTGTATTTTATTTGTGCTCAAGGCAGTTGCTGGATGATAGATCACCTTGTCACCAGCTGGTCAACAGACCGAATGGGCCTTTGGGAAGGAAGAGAGCATAGGATTGTAGTACAGGAATCATAGGTGCTGGCTGATGGCAAATAGCAGTCATCGTAATAAAGAACGATTATTGCCATTAGAAATTTTGTACACATGCATTCCAAGTAGGCACTGGCTTGTGCTTTTTGAAAAAAGAGATACCAGTGGGGAGAAAAAGATAAATTCTGGATGTTTGGAAGCATTTTCTAAATAAGACCCTGTTTCTAAATTATACAAATGGAATTTTTCTAGTCCCCTAGAGTGAGTCTCATAAATTAGCAGCGACCCACATGCTTAGGCCCTAAAACTGCTGGGGCAGTTCAACCTGATCTGAATTTTAGTCTTACATCTTGTCTCAGTTTCATATATTTTTTGTTAGAAAACTTAAATTTGTGTCCAATGTTTCTGTTCTCTTAGAGCTCAGTGATATGGGAAATAATAGAAGATATTGGAGATGGCTAAGAAAAGAAAAAATGCCATTGTTAAATGTGAGTGAAGCCCATGCTCATTTACTGTTATGGACTCAAAGTTTCTAGCAAACTGTTTTTGCGGCTTATCCTGGATCATATTAAATCAAGTCATTGATTGTCCATCTAAGCACATGTATCATTTCAGCTATTACAATGTGGTTTTTTTAAAACTGCACATTCTACTTAAATAGCTATTTATTTCCGAAATAATCCACATTATTGCAAAAGACTCCTATCCTCTCTGGCCAGAGAACCTTGCCTTACAGGAATTCAATTCTTAATTTGATGAGACTCTCTTGTGTAATCCATCATTATGAAATTAATTGTTTTGATGCTCCTTGAATGTTTACTTTTTGGCAAAGGGAAGTGTGTTGTGTGATGGGCAGCAGGTAGCTGCAAAAGCAGAAGAAACCCAGAATTCTTGAGATTATCAGCATTTTCCCTTCCTCCCTTTTGAGCCCAAATCAATCTCTCCAGGGGTCTGCATAAACAAACATGCTTGTCACTGTAGGACAACTTTTACATTCTTCAGATAAGGACTCAGCTCAGTTTGGGGTCAAATTATACTGGTAGCAAAGCAGATCAGAGTAAACAAGGTTTCCAGGATTCACTCACTCTTGTAAAAGCTGATTATAATTGATGAACGACCAGCTTGCTAGACCCTGACAGGCTGGTTGCCTGGCCTTTGCTCTCTGCCAGTTCAAGCCTTACAAGTGTGAAATAGCCAATTACTGGAATACCTATTGAAAGTAATAGGCCAATGAGCAAATTGCTACTGTGGGACATCGTGGCAGTGTAGATGGAAGGAGGCCAAGATAAAGTTCTGATCTGAGCAGCTGCTCCCACCACAGATTGCTAATACTATTGGATGACCAAGAGATGAGAGCAAGGTATTTTCCCATTCAAACTGCAAGTGTCCTGCCTTGTATTGACTTAAAGTTTATGATGCATGATACCATCTTGTTACCCAGGTCCTAATTTGCAGAAATAAATCCTCCTTTTAAAAGGTAGTTAAATAGGTAATAAGGATAGTCACGGCCATAGATTTTGTGCAAAAGCATTAAATACAATTTTTGCAGGGAATGAAAAGTCATATAGTGTGCAGAGTGTTAATACTTGCCAGCCATTTGCTATTGACAGAACAATTTATCTTGATAAAGGACAGTGAAAAATTCCAATCTATTCACTGACATTACATTATCAGCAGTAATATATGACTGCATCTAAATATAAGGTTGAGATCTGATACAGCTGAGAAGCTCCTGGTAATTTTCCTGTAAATATATTGTGTACTGGACAATGAACAAATGACACATTTTCCATGTAATTGGATAACCTATTTTTATGTGAAATTTTAAGTTTTACTGTGTTTAATGGAATATACCATAATGTTTCCTTTTGGAGGTAACCTGTTTCTTTAGTAAGACTTTAGCAATAAAATGGGTGTTACTGGGTTTGACAGAGAAGAAAGGTTAGACAAAGAAAGGTAAATTCTAAAACTGCACAAGATGATAGATTCTCTCAGCATTTACTACCATAAGAAAATTACCTTAATATTTACTATAAATTTTATTTATATTACAGTTATATTAGAATATATCTTTTTGTGAGACTGGGGAATTGTGAATTGCATTTTAATTGAATATTTCTTTGCAAAGTGCTCTAGCACAAGTCTGCATTTTCTGAAATGTGCCTGAGTGAGTCACAATACAGGCCGGGGGGCAATATGGAACATGAATGGTATTGTGGGACTGGGAAAGGTGATTTAGATCTGTTGGGAGCTGTTGGAGCCCATTCCTCCCTAGGCTAGAGGGCATGCAAGTTCAGCTCTGCAAGTTTACAGAAGGCAGAAGTGTACACACACACAAATCACCTTATGTACAACACATCTGTCCCCTATATCCCCAACTTATATGAGTCTCGAATGAGAAAGAATCAAGTCGCTTATTGCTTAAGATCCAAATCTTGAGTTTATTGGCGTGAATGTTATATTTCCTAGCAAATCTGTGTAGAAGCCCACAGCGTCTCATCAGTACACTTTTCTTCTTTCTATTTGTCTTTCATGAACACTTTCACAAGAGAAATGAGAACTTGCTGTTATTGACATAAAATGGCTTGGGAGTAGTTTGTGCATTCCATTTTAGATTATAGCTTTGGAAAAATTCCAATAGTTTACTATCTTTAATATATATTCTGCCCATTTTCAAGAGGATTTCAGAAATCATAATATAAAATCTCTTAATTTTTATTGAAAAAAATAAAAACAAGGAAAAAAAATTCTAGAGCCATGTCCAAGGAGCAGAAAGATTCCTTGAAAGAAATGTCATACCATCCTTGGCACTCAGTTTGACAATCTAGTTTTGGCCTGCTAAGACAACAAATGACATCTATAAGTACCACAATGTAGAGTAAAAAATAAGGTGTCCTTTTTTCTAATATTCACCAAAATCACTTGAGTTGCTGTCTGATCTAATAAGCCTCTTTCTGTCTCCTGTTGGGAAAAAAATGGTCAAAAAACTCAGCCTTTTAAAATCAAGGTAAAGAAAGAAATGAATTAGTTTGGTCCTCGCCATTTGCCTGCCTTTACTCCTGTCTGCCACAAGGTGCCACTGTTGAAAACAGGACCTGCACCATTTGTTGTCACTCTGTCCACAGCTGTGATTATCTTCTTGCTGGTCCAGATCCCTGCAGGACAGGATAGTTTCTCTAGAGAAGATAGTCCCACTCCATCCAGCATTTCCAGTATTTTCTACTCTTGAGTTTATGCTGCTTTCTCAACCATTTCCCCGCAAGCAACAGTAGTGCTGGAAACTAGGTAAGGAGGAAGTTCAGACTCATGCCACATGAGAGAGAGTCATATAGGAGTTCCTCATTGAGCTGTGTGAGTATGAGTACTTGGTGAGATTTAAATGAATTATATGCACACACCTGCATACACACTTAGAGGCTGTTAGCTGTTATTATTTTTCAAATAACTCTCAATGCAAGACTACCCAGAGGTTGAGCACAGAAGCTCCTCTCTAGCCTTGCCCATTTTTTGCCCATAAGGCTTCCTTAGCAGACTTTTGGCATCTTCCTTTCTTGCAGATTTTAGTTGGTATTATCTCAATCCATTCAAAAGATTCTGATAATATTAGTTCTTAAAAAGGATGTCTAGGTTTCTTGTCTCTTCTGTCTAGGTGTTCTTGTACAAATTCTTCATCTATTCCCTAGTGACCAGCAGTCCGGAGCGGTGCAAGGGGCAGGGGGCTACTTTGCACAAAAATGTAAAGCCCTGGGCTACACTTTTTTCTGGGTGCTTCCTGGGACAAAGGAAGCCTACTGTTTTATAATGATGTAATTGAGAAAGATACCCAAGATCGAACCAGTCACTAAGTTAACTTTCCATTTTCACTTTAAAGAAATTCACTTTTAAGTGTCAATTTCTCTTCCTAAAAAATATTGCCCAGATTGTATTCATTTCCTGTTTTGAGAAAATTTTCCATAAAGATACTTCTTTTTGTGTGTTAAAAATAATTATTAATTTGTCATATAAAAAGGGTATTGAGTAATGTAATGATTCTATTGTAGCTTGTCAAATGAACTTTATGGAGGAGAGAAAATATTGTTTCTAGGTACTATACACAGTACCTCATTTTGTCTTCAAAGCCCTCAAGGAGAGTATTATTATCCCAGTATTTCAGGTAAAGAATGCGTGTTCACAGGGTTTACATTACATGTCCAAAATCATGTGGCTGAAAGTAGCTTGTACATGTGGAAACCAGAATTTAAATACAGGTTAATGTATAATTTTAATTAATGGATTTCATATACAGTGCATTCACTTAAATCTTTTGATATCAATTTGTGGATTCTCCTGGATTTTCCATTCATACAATTATATTGTCTACAAATAAAGAGATTTTATATCTCCTTTTCCAATTCTTTTACCTCTTTTGTCTTTTTCTTTTTTATTCTACTGGCTAGATCTTCTAGTGTAGTGTTGACTAAAAAAAGTAATGACAAATATTCCTGTCTTATTCTTGATTTCTTAGTAAAAGCTTTCAGCTTTTAACATTTTAATTCTAAGATGAGATGGGCTGTATGTTTTTGCAGATGAGGATGCTATATTTTCATCCTCTTTTTAA
>NW_012137191.1:6770857-6772307 GCF_000956105.1 Propithecus coquereli | reverse complement strand
ATATATATAAAAAAATAAAATAAAATAAAGTGTAAATGTAAGCCACAGAATGTATGTAATTCAAATTAAATAGAAACTAGAATAATGTTTGATCATTATACGGTAGCAATTAAATTGTTGAAAGAAATTCTTGTCTGGACTTAATTATACATCTTTTAAATTTTTTATTTGCCATGTTCTATCTTCCATTCCACCATCCCCCCAATTCCTCTATATTGGATTGATCAACTTATAGTTTTATCCAGATCTACTCCCAGGATTCAGATATTAAGCATCTTATTTTCCTGATTTAGGGATTTTCCTTAAAATTTTTATATTCATTCTTGATCTAAATTCTTTTATTTCTATATTTCTCTGGAAGTATGTGAGAATACTTTAATTTTCATTCACTGTTTTCTCATTACACATTGTTTTTGCCTCCTACATTTTTAATTACACATTATTTTTGTCTCTTAGTTTCCTCCTTGTTTAAAATGTCCCTAAATTAATTATACTTAAAGTCCTTACAGTCAATTGTTATTTAAAATTGAACTGTGGTTACCAATTTGCACTCATTGTTGCTTCTTGCATCCCAATTCTATTTCTTCCTTCTATGATCAATTTCCTTAATGAATAAACGTCATTATTTCTTTTCAGCAAGTGTACATGAGGCAATTTCTTGCATTTTGTTTTTTTTTTTTTTGAAAATTTATTTGCTCTGACTCTCATACGATAATGTAGGAAAGAATAAAATTCATAGTTGAAAGTTATTTTTTTCCTTGGCCCTTTGAAAATATCCATTATCTTTTATTTCTATCTTTGCTAATAAAAAATATTTTATCAGTCTATTAACTAATTCTTCATGGGTTGTCTGCCTTTTCTCTCTGTTGTTGAAGATTTTTCTACTTGTCTTCAGTGATTTATAGTCATACAACAATATATATGTCTAAGGTTTGATTTCTTTGTATTTGTCTGCTCAGGAATTGATGTGTTTCTTCAGTGAGGACTCTTATGTTTGTGTAAATCTGGTAAATGCTTAGCTGTTGTCTTACCATCCTTCATTCTCCTTGTTCTCTTCTTCTGGAATTTCTTAGAGATTATATTAGACCTTCTTTTTTTTTTTATCATGCATGTCTTCTCCTTTATAGTTTCCTGCTTTTAATCACTCTGTATTGCCTTCTCTTTAATTTCTTCATATCTATCTTCCAGTTTCTGCTTTCTCTACATTAGCTGTTTCTAATGTACTTTTTTAAAAAAAATTTCAGAGGTTGTGTTTTTTATTTCATTTATTCTCTTTTAAATACTCCTTTGTGTTTTTTATATTATTGTGCTCTTAAAATTCATGTTCAACCATTTACTTCTCTGATTATTTTAATCATATTCTATACTCTTAAATTCCTCTATTATATGAACTTTCTGAAATTTTAGATGGTTTTCTGAATCAACTAGATATCCATAATATAATTCATAT
>NW_012137191.1:6770249-6770807 GCF_000956105.1 Propithecus coquereli | reverse complement strand
GGCCAGTATTTCACAACTTTTTGTGTTAATTTCTTGGTTTTGGCTTCTCTAACTACAAGGTTCACTTCTACTTACAAACTGTGTATGACACCAGCTTGTAATTTTGATTTATCAAAAGAGATTTTACAATAAGTTTTATTGGTTTCTTTTCAGAATTCCAGGAAAATAACAGGCTTCTTTTTACTATTCCAAGTCAGTGAGTGAATTTTTTTGTGGTCTTTTTACAGAAAGGAGAGAGCCCTCTTACGTTGTGGTTCCTGTGAGGTTTAATCTGGGTCTTTGTCTCCTAGGAGGTTGGGTCCAAGGCGTTAAAGTACTAGCTCCTAGATGCTATAGCCAAACAAAAACAGAAACAAAAACAAATAACAACAAAAAGAGTCCTTCTTTATTGTGTATAACCCTTTACTTTGAAGTCTATTTTGTTTGTACTCAATATTGTATCAATTCTCTTTTTAGTTTTCATTTGCCTGATATCGTGTCATTTTTTTCTGTTAAAATTCTACGGCATTAAGTCTTTTTAAGTTTATACCTTTTTAACTACATAGAGTCAGATTTTTA
>NW_012137191.1:6760773-6770199 GCF_000956105.1 Propithecus coquereli | reverse complement strand
ATAAAAAAAATCAGTTCCTTAGTCACATTAGTCACCTTTCAAATGCCCAGTAGTTTGATGTGGCTAGTGGCGACCACATTGAACAGTACAGAAAATGTGTCCTATGAAAAGGTACAAGGATATATCTCCATATACCATCAGGAGTCAAACCAGTCAGCTTATCAATGAATAAATATTGCGTGTCTATCACCTGTTGCACATAGTAGATACGGTGGTAAACAAAACACTCTTGGCCAGGGACAGTTAACAACAAGGACTTTGAAATTGGAGTTGCTGAGAAGGAAAGAGAATTGGCCTTGTTCATAGCTTTGGATCAGAGTCACTCCGGAAGAAGGTAGGGCTGGCTTTTGCTTGATCTGTGCCAAACTGCCTGCGTACAATACTCCATTTTCATCCAGTAACACACACTGGAGGCCTGGTAACCCAGTGCATTTTGTATTCTGGTGAGAAGCTTCAGATAGGTGGCCATTTTGACCCCATAACCTCACCTGAACGTGGTGGATGGTGCTGGAAGCCCCACAAGGGCCAGGACGTGAAAGCACTAGAAAAAATCTGGCATACCTTTAAATGTATGTGCAGATTTATGCTGAAAAGAAATGAACACATTTTCAAAAGACATGTGCAAAAATATTTGTGGTAGCACTATTCTTAATTGCTAAAAACTAGAAATTATCCAAACATACATCAACAGTAGAATTATTGAACAAATAGTGGAATTTTCTGGATTTTCATGCAGCAAAATACCATGTAGCAGTAAGAATGCTTGCTATATACTTTTAAAAAATGTTTGTTTATCCACTATCTAGAATGTTAGTGTATGTGTTGTGAGAAATAAGTTCTCATCAATGTAGTCTTCCATATTTCTAGGAGAACCTTGTTTATTCACGATAAGAAATGAGATATATCAATGCTTCACTCTAATTTACATAGCTTATTCATGTCTGGCTAGGCAACAGGTCTTCCAAATCTGGCTTTGATACATTTTCCCTGGTTTCTGCCCTCTTTTTGCTGCAATTCTGTACTGCTGCTAGATTTCAGGCTCCTGAGGAATTTATTCATCTTATGTTTCCATTGCTAACCACAGTGTGGGACTTATTCCATGTTTTTGTTGGTAGTCTTTTAAAAATTTTGAATATAATAATTTTTTCCTAAAGGAAAGGTGTAAAGCTATGCCCTATGTGGGATTAAATGAAAAAAAAGATAAGATCCTTAAAGTGCTTCAAAATGAATACAGATAATAAAGTACACAGAAAATGATAATATGGCCCACCTTACACTTATAAAAACCAATACATAAAATGTGACTATTAGCATCTCTTCCATGCATTTCTGCTATGTGTTGGATGCCATGCTAGACTTTGATGATATAACGGTGAAAATGATAGTCCAGAAAAGCAGTCTAGTGGGGAGAATGTGGATAATTAAATGGACAATCACAAGACTAGGTGATAAATATTGTTATAGCAATAAGAACGTAGTTTAATGGCAGAGTGTGGGAGGTGATTATAAAAGGAATTTAAGAAAAACTTCTTGGAGGAAGTAACCTATAAAAAACCCGGGGGATGAGAGAGATGAACCAATTAAACTAGGAGGCAGGTATACCAGAGTGATAAACTGGGTGCAGGTAGAGGGAATAGCATTTTCAACGGCAATGGAGGCATTTGCAGAACTATTCATATAGGGCCTTCAAATGTTGGAGGAGGAGTGAGGGGCTGGGGAGGAGTGATCACAGTTAAAGGCTAGGGAAGGGGCTAACTAATGAAGGATCTTGTAAGCTATTTAAAACAGTTTGAACTTTGTCTTGAAGGCACTGGAAAATCATAAAAGAGCAAAAAAAAAAAAAAAGGTTATGACAAGATTTTTTTTTTTTTAATTTGGAAAGATGTCTACTGAAGATGAATTTGAAAGGAATTATACAAGGGCAGTGACCTCACATACTTTTGCAATATACCAGGCAAGGGTTTAAGAGAAGATCTTGTCCTAAAGTGATAGCAGTAAGATTATAGAAAAATGGATGTATTCAAGAGATACTTAGGAATTAAGCTTGAAAAACTTCAAGATGGGTTAAAATGAGGAGTTAATGGAGAGGAGAAATTGAAGGCTGACTCTGAGGTGTCCTAAGGGCAGTTGGCTATTGTCTCTGGAGCTCAGGAAATACTAGCAGCTGGAAGGAGGGACATTGTAGTGGTTTTTAAAGTATGTCTACAAATTCTGTGATACTTTTCCCTTCAAGAGGGATGGTGAAGCTTAATTTGTTTCCAAAGAATGGGCTGGACTTAGTGACCCTTCTCTAACAAATAGAGCAGGGCAGAAATAATGGTACCCCACTTCTGAGATTAGGTTACAAGAGACGTTAGTTTTCATCTTGGGCACTCTCTCTCTTTCTTGGATCACTTGCTCTGGGGGAAGCTAGTGGCCCTGTAAAACAGCCCCATTGAGCAGAGGTCCCCAACCTTTTTGGCACCAAGGACCATTTTCATAGAAGACAATTTTTCTATAGACCAGGGAGTGGGAGGGGGATGATTTCAGGATGATTCAAGCACATTGCATTTATTGTGCACTTTATTTCTATTATTATTACATTGTAATATATAATGAAATAATTATACAACTCACCATAGGTTGGGGACTCCTGCCATAAAGAGACCCATATGGGAAGAAATGGTCTCCAGCCAATGGGTGGTGAGAACTGAGGCCTGTAAGTGGTAGATCCTCCAGTCTCAATCAAACATTGAGATATTAATACCTACAGCTTGAGTTTGGAACTTGATCACAACCTCTATGAAAGCCCTCAATTCAGAACCACCCAGCTAAGCTATACTCAGATTCCTGACTCCCAGAAACTATGCAAGATAATAAATGTGAATTGTTTCAACCTACTAAGTTTTAGAATAGTGCATCATTCAACAATAGCCAATGCATACATTCAACTTCTGACAAGGATAATCACATAATTTTGTAAATAGAATGGCATTTGAGTTGTAACTAGAAGATAGATAGAATGGAATTTCAAGAGGAGGGGATCCTGAATAAGAATAGTTAGCATTTGCTAAGAGATTTCTATGTCCAGAGCACCGTTCTCAGTGCTTTACATGTGCTAACTCATTGAATACAGCAATCCTATGAACCAGATAGTTTTATTATCTTTCTTTTACAGATGAGGACATTAAAAACCCAGAAAAGTTGTGATGTTTTTTCTTTTAATTTTGTTTTGTTTCCCCATTTTATTGAGATATAATCGACAAATAAAATTATATTAATATAAATTCAAGGTGTGCAATGTGATTGTTTGATATACCTATATATTGTGAAATAGGTACCACAATCAAATCAGACACATCTGTCACCTAACCTAGTTACCATTTGTGTGTGTGCACATGCGCGCATGTGTGTGTGTGTGTGTGTGTGTGTGTGTGTGTGTGTGGTGATAACATTTAAGATCTACTCTGTTAGCTAATTTTAAGTACACAATACAGTATTCTTAGCTATAGTCACCATGCTGTACCTTGGATTCCCGGAACTTATTCGTCATATGTTTGTACCCTTCGAACATCTTCCCATTTCTCCCACCTCCCAGCCTCTGACAACCACCATTCTACTCTCTGTTTCTATGAATTCAGTATTTTTATATTCTACATGTAAGTAAGATGATACAGTATTGTCATTCTGTCCACCTTATTTCACTTACCATAATGCCCTTAAGGTTCATCCATGTTGTCACAAATGGAAGGATTTTCCTTCTTTTTTTCCTTCTTTTTTATAGCTGAATACTATTCCATTGTGTGTATGTATATGTATATTGTGACATAATTTATTTAGCAATGCCTTGGTTATCATGAATAATGCTGCAATAGACATGGGAGTACAGATATCTGTTCAACATACTGATTTTGTCTCCTTTGGGTATATACCCAGGAGTGGGATTGCTGGATCATGTGGTAGTTCTATTTTTAATTTTTTGTGGGAGTTCCATACCATTTTTCCATAATGGCTATACCAATTTATATTCCCACCAACGATTTACAAGGGTTCCTTCTTCTCCACATCTTGCCAACACTTGTTATCTCTTGTCTTTTAGATCATAGCCATCCTAACAGGTTTGGGTTAATATTTCCCTATGGTTTTGATGTGCATTTCCTTGATGATTAGTGGTGTTAAGCACATTTTCATGTCCCTTTTGGCCATTTGCATGTCTTCTTTGTAAAAATGTTTATTCGGGTCCTTTGTCTATTTATAATTGAATTATTTGGGGTTTCTTTTGCTATTGAGCTGTTTAAGTTTCTAGTATACTTTGGATTTTAACTGCTTATCAGATATATGGTTTGTAAATATTTTCTACCATTCCATAGGTTGCTTTTTTATTTTGTTGATTGCTTTTTTTTTGTTGTTGTTGTGCAAAGTTTTTTAGTTTGATATAGTCCACTTACATATTTTTGCTTTTGTTGTTTGTGCTTTGTTGTCATATCCAAAAACCATTGCTAAGACCAATGTCAGTGAGCTTTTCCCCTGTGTTTTCTATTAGAAGTTTTACAGGTTTATGGTTTTTACTTTTAAGTCTTTAATCTATTTTGAGTTAATTTTTGTGAATTGTGTAAGTCCAATTTCATTCTTTTGCATGTGGACATACGGTTTTCCCAACACTATTTAATAATGAGACTATCTTTCCCCATTGTGTAAATATTAGTTGACTATATATGCTTGGGTTTATTTCTGAGCTCTTGATTCTGTTCTATTGGTCTCTGTGTCAATTTTAATGCCAATACCATACTATTTTAATTACTACAGATTTGGAATAGTTTGAAATCAGAAAGTGTAATACCTCCAGCTTTATTCTTCTTTTGCAAGATTACTTATAATATAAGGAGTCTTCTATGGTTCCATACTATTTTTTAGGACTGTTTTTCTGTTTCTGTGAAAATAGCCATTGGACTTTTAATAGGGATTGCATCAAATCTATAGATAGCTTTGGGTAGTATGGCCATTTTGTCAATACTAATTCTTCCAATCCATGGACATGGAATATTGTTCCGTTTATTTGTGTCTTCTTTGATTTCCTTCATCAATATCATATGGTTTTCAGTATACAGATCTTTCACCTCTTTGGTTAAATTTATTCTTACGTATTTCCTAAGTACTTATTCCTAAGTATTTAATTGGTTTGGATGCTATTGTAAATGGGCTTGTCTTCTTGATTTCCTTTTCAATAGTTTAATGTTGGCATATAGGAACACTACTGATTTTGTATATTGATTTGTATCCTGAAACTTAATTGAATTAATTTATTCTATCTGTTTTTTAGGTTTTTCTATTGTAAGATTGTGTCATCTGCAGAGACAATTAAAATTTTTCCTTTCCACTTTGGATGCCTTTTATTTATTATTCTTGTCTAGTTGCTATGACTAGGACTTCCAGTGCTATGTTAAATAAAAGTGGTGACAGTGGGAACCATCATCATTTTCTTTATCTTAAAAGAAAAGCTTTCAGCTTTTCATTGCTGAATATGATGTTAGCTGTGGGCTTATCATATATGGCCCTTATTTTGTTACATTCATTCTATACCCAATTTGTTGAGAGTTCTTATCAAGAAAGAACATTGAATTTTGTCAAATGCTTTTTCTGCATCTACCAAAATTATAATTATATTGTTTTTGTCCTTCATTCTGTTAATGTGATGTGTTATATTTATTGATTTGCTTATGTTGAGCCATCCTTGCATCCCAGGGTTAAATCCAAATTGATCATGATGTATGAGACTTGTAATATGTTGTTGAATTCAATTCGTTATATTTTGTTGAGAATTTTTGCATCTATGTTCATCGGGGATATTGGCCTGTAATTTTCTTTGTAGAAAGAAAATTTATGTGACTTTATGTGACTTTCATATCAGGGTACAGCTGGGCTCATAAATAAGTTTGGAAGTGTTCCTTCCTGTTCAGTTTTTTTGAAGAACTTGAGAAGAATTGGTAATAATTCTTCTTCAAATGTTCGGTAGAATCACCAGTGAATACTAGAGATACTGGGACTCTCAGGGAATAAATTACTCAGCAAAGTTCCCACGTGTAGTAATCAGCAGTCTCTCTGCTTTTCCAAGGCGCACCTTTTCCATTACACTACTCAGTGGCTTTGTGGAAGGCTCGATCAAAAGATGGAGGGACTTAGGTGTAAACACACTGATCTTTTTTCATGTATTTAATGTTTTTCTACAACTATTCCCTTAATTCATATCTCCTTTTATAGCTGTATATCACAACAACAGGTTAAGAAAAAGCTAATACTAATGAATATTAAAAAGTACTCAGGCCTTGCTAACAAATGCGTTTATACTGACATAGAACAAAGTTCATCTTTTTTTGTCAGTTGTCATTTTGCAGACAAAAATAAAGTGATTTATAGCCTCTACATAGATCTCTCCTCTTTGGGGTTTCCCCAACAAGAGGGTGGTAAATGAACACTATTTATTTAAGTGCAACATAAATAAATTTAATTTTAATGATATCGTGATTTTTGTAATGCACCGAGTGTAATGCAATGAGCCTCAGATATGTCTGCTTGAAACCCGTTTATGCCTCTAGGTCCTCAGATGTGTGAGGCCAATGAAACAGGACCTTCTGTGCCTTTTTGTTGTTAGAGCACCAAATTAGAACTTTTGGCAACTAATTTGGAAATTTGTAGTACATTATTTCTTCAGTTCTTGTCATTTAGATGCTCCAGAAATTTGCCTCCCTTCTGCCAGGGAAATGACTCCAGCAAAGCTGTTCTGCGGGAACACTCTGGGAGAAAGAAGGCAGAAAAGAAATCTGAAAGCATTTTATAGTTAATTAGTAGAATTAAATACCTTTTTATTTTTGTGGAAAAAGCAACAACTTAAATAAAAGCTTATGACAGTTCAAATTTCATTCATATACACCTAGTTATATTGAGTTTTTATGATTAGTAAAGATACATGTTCCAGAAAACTTTGAAGCCCAAAAGGACCTTAATGAACTCTTTCTCCTCCTGCAGGGCCAGTTCAAACAATCCCTCCTTTGTCTAACTTTCTTTCTTAACATAGATTGATCATTCTGTTATTAGTATTTGCTATTACTTTGCATGTTTTGTATTGTAATATTTATTACACTGTACTATAGATAAATGTCTCCTTATAGGTTTTGATCTTGCCATAATATGATAGGATCTTTGGAGGTGATTTATGCTAGTCCAACTTGTAAAAGACTGATGATGCATACACCAAAATGTTTACTTTCCGAAGGGCATAGGGGATATGTGGAAAAGCCTTTTCATGGAATGAAATATTTAATGTTTGGTCTTCAGAATACCTCCTTGGAGGCCCCCTAAATAAACAATTTTTCATGATAAAAGAGGAATCAGAATTTTATGTGGTTAATATCAGTTTTACTCTGGAGACTTTATTTTCATTCTTAGAGCTAATTCATTTATTAAATAAATAACAGTGAAGAGTCATTTAATCATATTTCTACAAAAGGTCATCAGTTTAGAAGTCCTTTTCCATTCACTGTGGAGACTTTTAATTTTAAGAGACATTTCTTCCATGCTGTAGAAGGTTTATTCTGTGGCACTCACAGAGTAAATAGCCCCTGTAACCCCAGTAGTAACCTCCTCCTGACTCAGTGCTTTTCTCCTCTTAACAAGGCTAGATTTAACACTGACAAAAGCTTTATTTTAGAGGCTTCCTATTTTTTGATGCAGTATAGATAGAATTCATACCACCTTCACGGAGAATTCAATAGTGCTGGGTAATTTTAAGTTGTTAAAATCAGTTACTTTACTAATTGTGCAGAATTGATCTTGGAGGGGCTGAGATGTCCTCTGCTCTTGGAGTTGGGTACTTCTGAGGACAGCTTATCCTAGCTACTGCAGGTTTATTTTATATGTGGACTCTTTTATTTCTTGGTTTGTGGGGCCTTTGCTTAGCACTCAAAAGATTGTACAGTAACACAAAGAGGAAAAGCCTCCTTTCCTCAAAGTCATCAGATTTGGATTGTAATCATACATCTTCTATTAAGTCACCTGTGTGCTCTGGGTGAAGCTTCACCCAGGAAACGGGAAATGGTATTACTGGAATTAATAGTAATGCTTGACTCTAAGGGGTTTAAGAAGGTTAAAGGTGACCTTTAGGTGTTTAACATGCTAAACACCTAAAATCCTGCCTGGTACTTGGCAGATGTTCAGTAAGTGAAGGCCACCACTTATAGACAAGATACACCTGATTGTATTAGAAAGCATCGTGATACATCCTATGTTCGTCAACTCATTCATTCATTCATTCATTCATTCAATAAATGCTTAGCACCTACTTGATGCCAAACATGATTTACAACATGGATCCTACAGCATTTAAAAAATGAAAAGTATATTTTAGTGGAGGGAGAGAAATTATGAACAAATATAAAAGGAAATAATATTCTGTAATAGAAAATGGTAAGTGCTCTGGAGAAAAACAAAGCAAGCATGAGGGGATCGGAAGTTCTGGCATAGGGTTGCACATTTAATAAGGGAGATTAGGTAAACAAGGTGACATCTGAGCCAAGGAATGAAGGAGGCAAGAGACGCAGCCACACAGATATCAGGGGGAAGGGTATTCCAGGCAGAGGGAACAGCCAAGGCAAAGTGAAGCATGGTATTAGTACATTTGAAGGCCAGTATTCTAGAACAGAGTGAATAAGGAAAACAGAAAGTGTAGGGCTTTATAGACCATTGTCAAGAATTTGTCTTTTACTCTTATTGAAATGAAAACCACTGGAGGCTTTTGAGCAAACCTGTTGTGCTATCTGCTTTACCTTTTATCTCTCTGAGTGCTCTTTTGGGATTGGACTGAAGGGAAGCAGAAGCAGAAGCAGGTGAACACTTAGGGAGCAATTGCAGTAGTCTAGGTGAGTGGTCATGAGTAGAGGTGGTGAGAAATGTTCAGATACTGCATCTAGTTGGGACACAGAACCAACAGGATATCCAGATGAATTGGACGTTGTATTTGAGAAGGGAAAAAAGTCAAGGGTACTTGTAAAATTTTTGACCCAACTAACTGAAAGGAGGGAGCTTCCATTTACTGAGTTTATGGTATCCTTGCCAGTTACCTTCAAATATTAAGTGTCTTTTTGAGTATTTGTCTTATTTCTATAGCTATTATAAATTTTTAAGAGTAAGGACAGCGTATTATTTTTTTTTCCTCGTGTGCACTCATGGTACTTTTCTCTCTGGACGGTAATCAGCAAGCATTGATGACCAATCGACTGATTATGTGTGGCTTGTCGGTGACACTGATTAAACTTGTTGTAAAGTTGGCTGTGATGGCTGAGATAATTTCACATGGGATAGCCATAGATGGCTGTAGTTGGATCATTAAATGTTCCTGAAGATATTTAAGATTATATGAAAAAAATAAAGGAAAAATAAATGTTTGTTCAAGCT
>NW_012137191.1:6756658-6759055 GCF_000956105.1 Propithecus coquereli | reverse complement strand
CACAATGAGATATCACTTATCTCCAGTGAGACTGGCCTTTATCAAAAAATCCCAAAACAATAAATGTTGGCGTGGATGTGGAGAGATAGGAACACTCATGCACTGTTGGTGGGATTGCAAACTAGTGCAACCTCTGTGGAAAGCAATTGTGTACTTTTAACACTGATAATCTAGCCATTTATTAGACTTCAAGAGCAGGGGTAATTAAGTATTACTGTCCAAAAGAGTTGCTGGGATGTTATTTAAAACCACAATGAGTATAAAAAACAACTTTTTATGTTCAAATGCATATTAATTCTTGCTTTATTAACTGCAGCCTGGGATATTTGCATTGATGTTTTCCCCATACTATTTCATTTCCCAAATTGATTGGGCTGCTTGTTTGTCATTGTTGTTTTATTTCATCTTGTTCCCCACCCACAAAAAACCCATATTAGCTTCTAAGTGGTAAGAAGGAGCTAGAGGGGGTATACTGGTATATTCTGAAAGAATTGTGCCCTGCATTCTTTAAGCAAAATTCAAACTTTGCCTGGTAGCCTTGTGCTTGAGAAGAACTTCTAAGCAAAAAAGGAAAAGCTTTTTTGATATTTCCAAACTAATGATTTATGGGGCACAGATCATATATATCCTTCTAATTGGGCTAAGTAACATATTATCCCATCTACATTTGACACAATTTTAAATCTCAGCATGTTGTTTGATAAGAATAATGTTACAATGGTCTGCAGGAGGTGAGATTTTACAAGCCCCTGCGGTGCAAGCAATTTCAGAAGCGAGTAAAACCAAATAACTAACGCAAACAGCTTGGCAATAGTATTTATTGTCATTTATTTTAAAACAAAGAAAGAAGATACCATGAACAGTCTTATTTTTCTAATTCTAAGCATAAATCCCAGATGCAGGAAGGAAATATGATTCCATCATGAGCAATAAAACAAACTTTGCAAGTTCTACACTGTAGCTAGAATTATGATCTCTCGCCACTATTAGCCTATGGCTGAATGTGCAATTTCAAATGTTGTAGGAGTATTGCAACTTCCATCTCTTCAAAAAGTTCAAAGACTCAGTTTCCTGTTAAAATTCCATACCTATATGCTTCATATTTCTTATGCTTCATCTGTTATGTCACCCTCACTCTTGATAGAAACTTATTTGGATAATGTCTGGAAGCAAAGAGTCCCCCCACCGAAGAAGGTTAGGGATGGAGGCACTCCGTCAATACATGACAGGTGTAAATTTGTTAATATATGAGTAGTATATGAAAATACAAATCACCCCAGAGAACCAGCCTAAAGCAGACTGAAAAGCTGTCATAAGCAATTTTCAAAAAGCATGAGTTATTTGGTTCCCTTCCAGGGGGAACAACTCCACAGGCATAAATTTCTGAATGGTACTTGACAATCTTAACCAGTCCTGCTCTCTCCAAGCTTGCGGTATGACCAACATGTGATGACGTGGACTTTCTGGTCACCTGTAATTTGAGACCGAGGGAAAATTGACATGATAATTGGGAAGAGCTTGATCCTCCTTACTTACCGATGCACATATCAAGGAACAGATTAAATAATCTCATAATCAGGAACATTTTGAAACAATTTATTTGCCAACTGATTATTTATGGGCCCTCCTCAATCACACCAATTTCTTGTGTGTCATAATGTGAGGGAAATGATGGAGTCTTTGAAATGTACCCCCCACCCCAGTCACCAGTTTATATGTTCTAATATTGTGAGATTTTATGTTTTCCTTTCTGGCCCCGGGTTCATTGAAAAATCTTTACTAACTGAATAGCCTTCTCCCTGGTGTGAGATGGCTGACTTTAGCCAAGGAGTGCATGATTGGCAAGTCGGTTCTAATCGAGTAAGTGTCAAGGTCAAAAACCAACAAGTGGTGAAGATGAGGAAGCCCTGGAGTGGTGTTTATTTCAAATCATATTACATCTTTTTAAGTAGGACAGAGCTTGAGGGAGCATATGTAAAATTGAAAAAGACAAACAGCTATAGGATAGCTTTATGCTGCAGATGTTATATTTGCTAAAATAAGGAAACTTGTATTCTGTAGTTCTTAATAAAATTAGATCACATAAAATGTACCGGTATCAGAATTCTTGTGAATTCAACACTTGGGGATGAATTAAAGTATGAATGTGTCCTAAAGGCTTTGCTGTGATAGAGGAGTAAAATAAAGACTGGTTCCTGCAATTCAAGATTCCCCAGTAGCTTCTGCTGATGTTTCCCCAGGATGGTTCTCAAACTACTTTGGTCATAAAACCCAGATAAAGAAGAGGTTATTCATTGGCACTCAGTATATATACATGCAAACACACACATACACACACACACACACACACACACACCCCTGAAATAAATATTATTTTAAAAAGACCTCCTATCTCAT
>NW_012137191.1:6755774-6756608 GCF_000956105.1 Propithecus coquereli | reverse complement strand
CTTTTGAAGGAAACCAGATGAAGCCCTAATTTGGAACAAAAGATGGTCTTTAAATGTAAACAAGTACACCTATGTTTCTATGCCAATCCAGAATTTATAAATGAAACGGAATTTATTAATAGAAAATAGCTAGTTAGTGGCTCAGGGAGGATTAAATCCACATCTACTTGTGCCTGGTCCAGTGCTCTACTATACCATGTTTATATCTTGATTTTAATTAGTCTTTCTTAATTTGCAGGAAATTTAGAGATTATCTAGTAGAATTCACTCAATCCCTCAGCAGTGTAGCATTATTGTAGAAATAAAGTGAACTGAATATCGCGTGAGATACTTGATTATCTCTACAAAGTCACATGGGCTCAAGTTTCCATACACTATTCCCTGGTTATGGACTATGATCTGTCGATTGTTAACCATCAATCCTTCTTTTGCCATTGCCTTTTGTGCTGGCCACATAGAGATCAAGTAGAAGTTGGCCTCACCTGGAGGTGTAATCGAACATTTCCATGTATGAGTTCAGCTGGCTTTTACCACTTTCTGCAAAACACTGAATGTAATCATCACATTTGCCATTACACTCAGAGTACAAATAATCCAGTCTCAAGCACTTTGGGATTTCAGTAGCATCTTAGGTAATGTCAATAATGACAGATTATTCTTAAAATAAAATACATTAATGGCTAAAAACCAGTCATTCAATACTTGCTATGTTGGTTGTAAAGAAAGAATGGTAAATCTTGTTTAGATGCCTGAGATTAAAACCCTTTTTATAGCTGAGGACAGTGATAATTTTAATAACATTAATTTACAATTGACAAATTGTGTACTTTTTTT
>NW_012137191.1:6748775-6752359 GCF_000956105.1 Propithecus coquereli | reverse complement strand
ACACACACACACACACACACACCCCTGAAATAAATATTATTTTAAAAAGACCTCCTATCTCATGTGATTGATTCACTTTAATACTTTCTATTCCGTATTCTGTATATATTTTTATTTTATTCTATCCTATTATGTTTCAATATTTCATTTAAAAGACTGGTTGGTTATATTATACTAAAGTTACCAATCCCTTGCCAATGGTTCACAACTGCTGTTTGAAATACATTGCACTAGAAGGCTCCAGATTACCAGAATGTGCTATGCAAGTTCCTCTTACTGGACTTGGCTTTGAGCCACTATTCCTTCCAGAATGCTCTCCCCTTACTTACATCATAATCATCCTAGAAGTTACCAAGAAAGAAAACTATCATCTATTGATACCTATTGGAAACAGTTGTGAAAATGATGATATATGGTCAGAGAATCCAGGAGCGCCAGAAGGCTATTCTTCCCCAACCGTTTCTTTCATCAAGATTCCTAATGAAACTACATGCACAGTAGAAAATGGCTGACAAAAAACATTTTGTTATTAGATGTGTTTTTAACACCAAACCACAGGTGAGGTAGCTCAGGCAGTATAGAATAATATTCTTTCTAAGTTTAGAATTAGCTTGGAGACAGAATCAGAGCAATGCTTTTAGCCACTGCATTCTACTACCATATGCTATATTTATTTACTCAAAATTCAGTCATTCATTCAGAAGGATTTATTGGGTGCCTGCTGTGTCCCAGACATTTTGGGTTTAATATGATAACACTGTAATAGTGTTCTCACTATCAACAGTGCCTATGGAGTAAAAAGATTTTCTATTTCGCTAAATCCTTCAGCTCCTTCAGCTCCTTGGTTCCTTCACTGAGTGCTTATCCCAATTTATAGGATTTACCATGCAGTGAGTATTTAGAAGTAGTACTTTCTCCTCTTTTTAAATCATGTTGTAGTTGTATAGAACACCTAGCACAAGAATTTTTTATATAACAATGATTTTCTTTTTGAACACTATAATTAGTCTGAGGCTAATAAATATTTGTTGGGTAAATGAACAAACATATTAGATTTATTTAAAAGGCTTGCTTGTTGTCATGGCTATGTGTAACTGCTGTGTAACCCAATTAGTTCTAGCAAGTACATGTTTGGAAAATTAAATGATAGGATGCTGACTCCTAACTAAAAAAATACACACACACACACACACACATATATATTGCTTCCTAGGGTGTTA
The DNA here is from genome assembly GCF_000956105.1 of Propithecus coquereli. Lineage (NCBI taxonomy): Eukaryota > Metazoa > Chordata > Mammalia > Primates > Indriidae > Propithecus > Propithecus coquereli. The sequence goes on along the minus strand of NW_012137191.1, from coordinate 6,751,139 downwards.
TGAATTCAGGAAAGAGCTTTAAACTCTTCTAGAATAGAAATGGTAGCTTTTCTGTTTATGCATGGCTGTGTAACAGAATGTTTTTCTTAGAATAAAAATGGTAACTGTTCTGGTTATCTGTTGCTGCATAACAAGTTCTCCAAACTTGGCAGTTTAAAACAACAATCATTGTATTATATCTAAAAATTTTGTGGATTAAGAATTTAGACAAGGCTCGAAGAGTGATTACTTTCTCTATATAGGGCTGATTGAGGCTACTTAATGATATTTGGCTGGAAGGTGGGCTGATCTGGAGGACCCAGGACCACTTCATTCCCATGTTTGGTGCCTTGGCAGGAATTGTTGTGCAGCTGGGCTCAAATGGGACTGAAAACTAGAACACCTACATGTAGCATCTCCACAATGACCATTATAGGGTAGTCAGATTTCTTATATAGCAGATCAGAACATGTCTTAGTCAGTTTTTGCTGCTATAACAAAATACCATAGCCTGGATGTCTTATAAATAAAAACTTATTTCTCTTGGTTCTGGAGGCTGGAAGTCCAAGACCAGAGTATAAACATGATCGAGTTCTGATGGGGGCCATGTTTTGGGTTGCAGACTGCTGTCTTCTCATTGCATCCTCACATGGTGGAAATAAGATGAGAGGACTCTCTAGAGTCCCTTTCATAAGGACCCTAATCCCATTCTTCAGAATTCTCCCTCATAACCTAATTACCTCCCAAAGTCCCCACCTCTAATTCATTCATATTTGGGGTTAGAATTTCAGCATACGAATCTGGGGGAACACAAACGTTGAGTCTTCTGCAGGACACTCCCAAAGACGCTGTTCCAAGAGTGAGCCCTCTAAGAGGGACAGATGGAAGCTGTAAAATTTATATGCTCTTCACTCAAAAGAACACACAGAATATGCTTTCTAAGTACAGTGTATTATTTTTCAATTATTGCATAACAAACCTCTCCAAAACATAGCAGCTTAAAATCACATACATTTTTATCTCATTGTTTCTATGGGTCAGGCATCCAGCAGCACCTTAGCTGGCTGACTCTGGCTCATGGTCTCTCATGAGCATGCAACTAAGCTATTGGCCAAGGCTGAAATCTCACCTGAAGATTGAACTGGGGATTTTTTGCTTCCAAGGCCACTCATGTCGTTGTTGGAAGCCTTAGTTCCTCACTGACTGTTGACCAGAAATTTCAGTTCTTCACCATAGATTGGCTGAATATCCTTATGACACGGAAGCTGGCTTCTCCTAGAGCAAATGGTGGGAGAGAGAGAGAGTGACAGAGAGAGAGAGAACCAAACCAGAAGCCACAGTCTTTTTATTTCAGAGAGACATACCATCACTTCTGCCATATTTTATTCATTCGAAATGAATCACTAAGTTCAGACTACACCCAAGGGAAGATAAAATCAGTTCCACCACTTGAAGTAGGAGTATTAAAGAACTTTTTAAACCACCACAGTCCACCTCCTGAACACAAATTACTTACATTGTTCCTACACGCAAAATACGCCCAGCTTTAAATCCAGAATCTCATTTTCTAAACCAAGTCTAGGTGTGGATGAGTCTCCTGTGCTCTAGATCCTTAAATAAAGCTTCTTGAGTACGGTCCCCCTTAATATGTAAACCTATGAAACTAAGGAAGCAAATTATCTGCTCCCTGCAATCCAAAATACAATAGTATCATAGGTAAAATATAACTGATACAGACATTCTTGTTAAAAAATGGGGGAAATGGGAGACATAAAGGAGTCACTGGTCCAAAGAAATTCTGAAATTCTTTGATTGGGTCTCAGAGCCTGGGAGTGATTCTCCATGAATCTCAGCTCCATCTTCTGGTCTCTAAGTCCTCCTTTGTTTATCATGAAAGTTAGCACATGTTTGCAGCTGAGGAATTTTCTTTGACTGCTTCCAACAAGTAGAATTTTGGAAGTCCAAAAGTCATATTTCACTTTTTGCTATCTCTGTTCTTTTCAGTACAAGCTGTTGTCTGTACATTTATAATTCTTTTTTTTTCACTCCAAAGACTTTTAATATTAATTTGAGGTTTTATTTTTTTAGAGATTCAATTTTTTTTTCAGCATATTACAGGGGTACAAATATTTAGGTTACATATATTGCCTTTGCCCCACCAGAGTCAGAGCTTCAAGCATGTCCATCCCTAGATGGTGGACACTGCACCCATTAGGTGTGAATATACCCATCCCCTCCTCCCCCTCCCACCTGCCTGACACTCGATAGATGTTACTACTAAATGTGCACATAAGTGCTGATCAGTTAATACCAATTTGATGGTGAGTACATGTGGTGCTTGTTTTTCCATTCTTGGGATACTTCACTTAGTAGAATGGGCTCCAG
>NW_012137191.1:6739962-6748725 GCF_000956105.1 Propithecus coquereli | reverse complement strand
GGTGCTAGATCACCATCGTTTTTTTTTTGTGGCTTAGTAGAACTCCATGGTATACATATACCAATTTTCTTAATCCACTCATGTATTGATGGGTACTTGGGTTGTTTTTCCATTCTTGCAATACTTCACTTAGTAGAATGGGCTCCAGCTCTATCCAGGATAATATAAGAGGTGCTAAATCACCATCGTTTTTTTTTTGTGGCTGAGTAGAGCTCCATGGTACATTTATAATTCTTTTAAAATTATATGGACCTTCTGTGAATCTTACTGGTGTCCACTATACTGTACAAAAGTCACACTCAAATTATCTTTAAGGTAAGCCCCTCTTTACCTCAGGCTTCAGAAGTGACCACTGAGGAACAACATCCTGAATCTTCCCAGGAGTCTTACTGTTTAGTTGGAAGCCTGGGCACACTTTAATCTCATTAGAAGCCTTTTCTTGACTAACTACTACACTAAGGTACTACTTTAGATTTTTGTGAGATCTTAAGAAAAGTTTCACAGGCATACCTTTCACTTCCTCTTTGAACCAAGTTTTCTTAGTGATACCCTGTATTTCATCTTTGCTCAGAAGCCAATTCTTAATTTTAGCATCATGTGCTATATAAAAAGGGTAAGATTTTTCAAAAACATCAATTTTTACCTCCCTTTTGTCTAACAACCCTTCTTCCTTCAGTTCATCTTTATTCTCTTTTATTTTATGATAAGCAGCAAGAAGAAACCAGAAAGCAACTTCAACACTTTGATTGGAAATGACCCTAACTAGATCACCAAGTTTATTAGACAGTTAACTAACTTTCATGTTACTTCACGTAAAAGGACAGCTAAACTTTTCTTCCACTCCATAACAAGGATCCCCTTTCCTCCAGTTTGTACTATTAATAATATTTTCCTCATTTTCCTTAAAATCCTTCTCCACAGCCCTATCAGAGACGACTAGACAATTTCTTCAAGCACATTCGGCTCTTACTATCACTCTCCTAAAAGCCCACTGCCTGGTTCGGAAACATTTTAGGTTTTATGGCAGCACCCAACTTCCAGGGTGCTGGAAAAAAATCTGTATTAGTCTTCCATTATTGTGCAACAAATTACCCAAAATCTTAGCAGCTAAAAACAACAAACATCATTAGCTTACTATTGATGTGAGTCAAGAATTCAGGAACAATATAGCTGGCTGGTTTTGGCCTAAAGTCTCTAGTGAGGTTTCAATCAAGGAGTTGGCTGGGGCTGAAGTGTCATCAGAAAGCTGGACAGAGGGAAAGGTCCACTTCCAAGCTCACATTTCTAATTAAACTAAATAGTTCTTTGTGTCTATGGCATTTTCCATTGTCTATTTGTATAACATTCTTTAACTAGAGAATCTAGTTTAAAGAATTTTTTTTTATTTCATATTTCTGGAGAAACATATTGAAAAATATTTTTGAATAAATATGATTTTTTTCATGTTTTTGAAACATATTTGAAGAAAATTATAAGAGATTGTGTGCATATGAGAAAGTCGGGTATTTGAGAGTGAATTTTAGGGTCAATCTTACTAGCTGTTTCTTTAAGATGAAACATACTAATTAGAAATCATGACAGTGTAATGTAAATGAAAACTGCTCAGATACAGTTTTTATGATAGTTAGTTTTTATTCTCTTGCCCATGTGATGTAGTTTTAAAATGACGTGTATAGTTTGGTGAGTATATACATTCTACAGATAAGCGAAAGTGCTTAATTGTTTTGAAGGTAGCTCTTTTTGCAAGTTCTTTTAAATCCAAACTGATATTTGACTTTGTTAAATGAAAGCCTTTATGTTAAAATAAAACACTAATAAAATACTAGAATTACTTCATTGCCTTCCTTCTTCTTTCATCCTAGATGCAGTTGTGATTTCTAAGGATGTGTTTAGCTTTTTATTCTACTATACTTCCATCCTGTTTTCAATCCAAAAATAGGCACAACAAAGGATTCTTGCTTTGTCCCATGCTTGTGAATGACTGGCAAAAACTAGTATGTCTTTTGAAAACAATTTCTACTGTTATAACAAGCTGGAATCAAAATGGCCCATCAGTAATAAGCCAACCCTTATTAACTTGCACTAAATTATTTTTGTTTGGCAGATAAAATAACCACTTTTCCATTCTTAATTGGAGTTTGGTCTAATAGGATTGACAAGGCAAGCTGGGTAAAAAATGCTGTATTTAATTGCTTTTAGAATTCAGTAATTTTTAATACATTAAATTTCAAAAAATATCTAGAGAAAACTCTCACATTTTGTTTTCCAGGTTACTCTTAACTCTTAAAAATAATAATTCTAGCCAATAGATATTTTTTAGCTGCACTGTTATCGACTGGTCTCTGTGGCTTTATAGAACTTATACTACTATTAGAAAGTGATAGTTAACTTTATAAGCCACTTATATTCTTTTTATTTACCTATAAATATAAGTCATTATGCCCCCCGGGACTATGTCTTATGGTAAAAGGTACACTAAATTGTCTCTTACAGAAAAGAAAGATAATATGGTAAAAACAGTACAGGTGTTTGAGTCACAAGAACTCAAGTTCAAATCCTGACTCAGCTTCCTACTAGCTGGGTGACCTTGGGCAGGTTATTAACCTGTCTGGGCCTCTGGGATGATGCGAAGAATGAACGTACAAAATGCTGCTGCTAGCAAAGTACCTGATCCATAAGAAATGCTCTGTAAATGTTGCTGGTTGTTACTGTTACTACCCTGTTGTCAATATGACATTAAATTTTAAAATGCACTCACATTGGCAGACCCTGTCCCCTCCTTGTCCAGTTTTCCTAAGTCACAAGGCTGTCTGGCATTGGAGAAGAGTGGGTTAAAAGCAGTAACGAGACTAGAGTGAATTAAGTTACATAGAATTTTTAATAACTGAAGCTATGGGGAAGCTATGGGGTTTGCTGAAGATGTCATTAAGGAATGGGACAATGGGACAAAGTGTAGATGAAGTCAGTGATTAAAGAAAAAGAACCATTTCTAGTTAGGGAAGGAGGTGAAGGAAAGCAGTGGGAAGGGAAGGACCTTGACCTGTTCTCCTTTTTTTAAGAAAATAATAGAACATCCCTTGAAGGAATGAACAATCAAATCATAACCAAGATGTACATGATGATGTCGTTAGCTGTTCAATCTGAATCAAGAATTATGATGACTTACAAATGCCACAAGCTATAACTTCTGTGTAACTTTCATTTAGTAAATTTTTTGTGCTTTTTTCAAATATCAGATGTTAGAAGCTGTTTTAATATATATCACAATTGAAGCCTATTCAGTCTCCTAGGGGGTAGGAATTTAAAGATACAGGTTTTTCTCCCCATTTCTTTTATAACTGTTATAAATAAATTGTAACATAAAAGTATTTACAACAGTACCTGATGCACCCTAGGTGCTCAGTATTTTTTGGTTGCATGAATTATAACTTAATTAATTTGAGAATCTTCCCTTAGTGCACTAATTCTAAGGTGATTTTATTAGATTAAATTCAAAGAAACTATTTTCATCTCATCTGCACAAATTCATCAATAAAACATTCTCAGCTGTAAAACGAGCACTTGCAAAGACGTTTTTCAGTACTGCTTATTTGCATTTTCTTAAGGATTTGAGTCCTTGGATCTTAGGAAAAAGAAAAATATAAACATCTAAAAATAAAGTGCTTATTATATTAATATGTATTAATAGAAGAGTATGCAATTCAGAAATACTATTTTATTTGATTCATTAAAATCATTAATTACTTTTATTATACAAATATACATGTTGATTGTCAAAAATAGCAATGACCAAGGTATATGAAAAAGAAGAAAGAAAAATTATCTATATTCATTCAAAAATAATCGCCACATTAACAGATACATGCGTACATAAGCAAGTATGCAAACATAAGAATGATAACAGAATATCAAAATTCAAATAGTAAATTGTGTCCTTTTATTCTATTTTTTATTTCTTTGGTCTCTTTTACCAACTTTCTAAAGTTTTCTTCCTTTCTTTTCAATGCTACACACTTAAATTTTTACATATCTATGGGTTTTAAAATTATTCTAACCCATAGTGATATATGATATTAATATTAACAGAAGAGGAAAAGAAGCAATAATTTCCCCTTGTATTTCTTTCTTAATTGTCCCACGGGCCTTCCAGTTTTAGGGTAAAATCCAATGGCTCCTGTTTAGGTAGATTCTTTCCCTCTCTCAGCCTGTTAAGGAAGGCTGCACACATTCTGCAAAGGGCAAGGTAAAAAGGAGGGGATGGGGAAGAGGGAGAGAATGTCACGGCCCTCCGTACCAGCCTCATATATAAAATGTTCTCTTTTAAACTTGGGCTATTGTGCAACTCTTCTAAAGGGATATTGGATCAGCCTTTAGTTATGAAGCAGTCATCAGATAACTCAGGTGCGGGTTGTAAGAGTATGAGAGCAATACACAAATACATTCTCTTTGTTTTCATATCTACTAAACCTGCAGTTTTCTAGCAGCTTTTTTCTCCCCATTGTGCATTTAACTTAAATTTGGCAGAAACCATAGATGAATTTTGTAATGGACACTATGGGTACTTACATCCCAGGAAGGCATTTTGGATAGGTTAATATCAGCAAAATTTTAGTGGGTAGTCAGGGAATGATAGAGAAAACATGTAACTGGCCTCCATGTGAAAGAATCCACTAATACTCTTCTGCTGGGGCTTCAGATTCATCTAAATCTGAATAATTTGTGTTAAGTGATTTGCAGCACATTTGAGGAACCATCAAGGGTGCATTTTGGGCAGAAGGGCATACTTTAGAAATTAGGACCTCATAGGTTTGTTTTTTTTCTTCTTCTTCTTGTGTGAAAATATACTACATATGTTCTGTTTTGTTCTGGGACTATCACACAGCCCTAAAATATTTACAGCTTTCAGCTAGGAAAGAGGGAGAAAATGAGGATGAGTCCAAAGATGTAGCCAGAGGAAGATGACTCCATAAATCTGCCCTCGTGCAGCATTTTGTTCTTCCTTACAGTAGAATCTAAACTAGACCTCACCGAAAAATAATTTCATTAAGATCTAGCCTATAAAAGGGCCTTTAGCAACAGCTGTTGCCTTACAAGTAATGTAAAACATCTTTTTATAAAAATGTTCAAGAAGCCAAAGTAGTACTAGAGAAATATAGCATCGTTCGCTGAAATTAGGCCTCTTTTGATTTACCTGCAGCTGTACCCTTTGCCTTTTGGGGTGGATCTGAATGCTGATTGTTGGTAATCTTTTTGATTGCATTCTTGAAATTCTGGGTTGTATAATGGAGTTAGCATTCTCATTTATTTAGGATCTAAACATTTTAAAAATTATTTTTTAATGACTTAAACGTTTACCTTTCAAAGAGGTGGCTAATCATAACATACTTGGAGTAGAGCCAAAATCAACTTTCTGGCAATGCACGTTTTCTGTATGAATGTTAGAAGTTTTTCCTAATAATTTATTCTTTTGATCTGCCTACTAGGTAGTTAGAAATATCCACGAAGGCACAAATTGTCACCAACTTAACGTTTTGCATGCCTATAGCCAAACAAATAAATGTATCATTTCGCTTATTTAGGAAACATTTAACTGATGTCTACTGAGAACTAAGGAATGCTATTTGAGACTGAGTTTCTCCCCAATATCTCATGGTAGTAATGTCGATTTCTCTAACATCTATAATAAGTATGTTTCAGTTCTCTTTTAAACTTGCCCTAAATTGTGCTGTGTACTAAATTTAATAGTTTCTCATGAATGTATAATGTATAAAATGCTCTCTTCCCTTGCATTCACTATCCATTAATTATCCAGTCGGAAACCCCAGAAACTTCCTCAATTTCTTCCTCCCTTTCCTCACCCTTCTTCACTAAGATGGACAGCTGCCTTAACAGGATTTCTTGAATCTGACCTGTTACTGAAATCTCAGCACTTGCCCTCCAGGCTACAGCAGAAAAATGAGAACAAGTGGTTTGAGGAGAAGGAAAGAGAAGTTTATTACTTTGCCAGCAAGGCCAGACCTCCACTGGGGCCTGGGATGGAGTGGGGGAAGTTTTAAAGAAACAGAAAACATCTTTTGCTGTTTTTATTTTCCAGGCCATTCCCTCTCTTACAATCCCTTCTTTGCCATTCCACTCCTCACTTTTGTGCAAATACTTCCCACACCTTATCCAGCTGCTTATAAAAGCTTCCCTGCGGGTTATTCAGTCCCACCTCTCAAGTGTTGCCAGAATCTCTCCTCTCCAACATAAACACAAGTACATTATCTGTAAGATGAAGTCCAAAATCCAAAGAATGTCACAAGAAAACTTTATAATATGTCCCCAATCTTTACCTTAAACCGAATCTTCTACAGTTCTCCCAAAACTATGCCAAAACAGCTAAAACCAATTCACCCTCTTTATTGCATGAACCCTTAAATTCCTCCAGACTTTACATATTCTGTGCCCTTCCCCTAAAGGACCTCTTTCTCAATTCTCTCTCTTCTTCTAAAAAATTCTGTCCATCTCTTGAGGTCAGTGCAGAAATCTCCTGCCCTGTGAGTGTGCCTCTCCCTTACCACCCTTATAACTTCTTCCCACTCTTCCCACTTATGGAGCAGAAAAAATATTTGTATTTATTGTGCACTATTACTCTTTCAAAAGTCAGGATCATCAAATGAATTTACTATGACTGATCAGAGATTAAAATATTTTCTATTTTGTATAAGAAAACCAATAAAAGAAAATACTAAGCCCTTTGAGGGCAGGGTCAGTGTCATATGTCTTATTTATATTTGCCCACACAGCACCTGGTACAATGTTTTGTCTGTAACATGAAGTAAACTGAGAAGTAAATATTATGGTATCAGATTTAGGGGACGTAATATATTTCATGGTTGACTTAGATTTCATTGTTGAGTAACTCTTATCACTTAACATTCCAGTCATATTTCCAATGGTCCCTGCATCTAGAAGTCTAAAAACGGGCAGCCATGATAAGTTGTAAAAAATTCAAAATTGATGGAATGTCTTCCTCCTGCTCATTCATTTGAATTAAACCCAGCTTGATAGTGACAGGCAGCATATAACCATCCGCCCATGTGACAAGAACTTGTGATCCTCCCAACACACACGCACACACACACACACACACACACACACATGTGATACTGAGGAGCAGCAGCAGCAAGAAACACTCAGGATCAAAGTTTGGAAAAATATCTACTGTTTTTTGTTTGGTTGGCTTTTTTTTGCTCTTATTTTCATTTCTACCCTCTCACTGTATCGTAACTTCATTTGTAAAGAATAGTTGTGAGCTGGAAAGACCATTTATAATGGTAGAATTAGATCAATGGATTTTGAAACATCTTTTGCTCCCCCAAATACTTGTTGGATACAAGCTATTTCCATCAGAAACATGAGGGATGAAGAAGGAAATATTGTGGTTATTGTGAAAAAGTGTTCCAGGTGATTCACACAGATTCCTACCTCCAAGGTTAAAAATCATTGAAAAAAGATACAGTTTATGATACTAATAATTTCAGATTGTAAGAGTTCCAGAACATTCTCTTTATATGATAAGTAGATAAATGTACTGGAAATATAGGGTTGGTCATGGTGGTGGTTGAGGTGACAGGAAGGAAAGAATATGTATATTGACAGTCTTCACTGAAAATTTTGACTTAACATTTCCATCAAAACAGTCATGAGATTATTTTTCTGATAACTGAAAGAGAGTCTTTACTAGAGTCTCCTGAAATATTAGGTAAATTTTATTCAATACTGGCATATAATTCATTCATTCAAAATATTTTGTTAATTACTTTTTATGTGCCAGACGCACACAATACAATTCTAAAAATCACTAAAAAGGCAATATCAAACAAAATATAGACCCAAGAAATGGACAAATAGAAAGAATTTGCAGCAAGCCATACACGCTAAGAAAGGAGTACAGTCGTCCCTTGATATCAATGGGGGATTCAATCCAGGACCTCTGTGAATATCAAGACACTGCTCAAGACACTGATATAAAATGGCATAGTATTTGCATATAACTTATGTATATCCGCCTATACACTTTACATTATCTCTCTATTTCTTATACTGCCTAATACAATATAAATGCTTTGTAAATAGTTGTTATATTACATTGTTTTTTTACTTGTATTATTTTTTATTATTGTATTGTTATCTTTTATTAGGCTCTTTTTCCCAAATATTTTTAATTTGTAATTGGTTGAATCCACAAATGCAGAACCCATGGATGTGGAGTGCCACCTGTATTCATGGGGGTAGAGATGTGGATAGTATGGCATCTAGGGGAGAGCACTGGAGAGATTCCAGAGTCCTGTCTTTGGAGATAAGGCACAATGTCTCAGAAGACTTATCATGTGAAGGCATTTTATGAATTGACTAGTACAAACACTGTCAATCCTGGCTGCCAGCTCATCTCACTTGAGGAGCTTTAAAACAGGTCAGCTGCCTGGGTCCCACATCTGGAAACTCTGGTTCTGTGATCCCCAGATACCACTGACTTTTTTTTTTTTAATTTACTGTATTTTTAAAAATTTTCCAAAGCCATGAGTTGATTATTGCTATATGTTAGTGCTAGGTATATGGGGCTCATTGTACTATTTTTTTTACTTTTATGCATGCTTGAAATTTTCCAAAGTAAAAAAGACTGAAAAAGGGCCGGGCGCGGTGGCTCACGCCTGTAATCCTAGCACTCTGGGAGGCCGAGGCGGGCAGATTGTTTGAGCTCAGGAGTTTGAGACCAGCCTG
>NW_012137191.1:6707734-6739757 GCF_000956105.1 Propithecus coquereli | reverse complement strand
AAAAAAAAAAAAAAAAAAAAAGACTGAAAAAGAAGGAGAAGGGGGAGGAAAAAGAGGAGGAAGAAGAAGAAAGGCTCTCTGAGTCACTCAGATGCATTGTCAACTTTGTGGCTCACTGAGAAAAGCTAAAAGAGAGAAGATGTCAAAAAGAAGACAGTCTGGGTACTTAGCAGGTACAAATACCAACACACAAACTCAAGGATTAAAGTAACTTTTTCTTCTTTAAATGAACTTAATTTCACTTAGATCTCATGTTTTAGTGTATACTGGAAACTTAATCTCAGTCAATTAAGGTTTGGTCTATGTTTGAGCTTCTATTAGAGCAAACCATCAGAAGTGGGCCCCTGACCTTCCGTGTCTTCTGTCTACCTGCCATCCGCTGAGAAATCCTCACTCTGGCCTTTTTTCCAGTTGACAGGTCAGGCAAGTCACTGTTGAGAAGATCCTCATACAACGTGATAAGCCTTTTCAGGCCTAGCTCTCTTTTGCTTACTTTCCTGCACCCATCAATTAATTCTCTCAAAATACATTCTCCATTTTTTGATATTTTTCCTCCATATATCCTCCACCACATCCCCGAGGTTAAGCTTTTGAAATTCAAATACCCAAAATCTAGTCTTTTAAAAATTTCTTCAGGCCAGGTGCGGTGGCTCACACCTGTGATCCTAGCACTCCGGGAGCCCGAGGCGGGAGGATCGACTGAGGTCAAGAGTTTAAGACCAGCCTGAGCAAGAGGGAGACCTCATCTCTACGGAAAATAGAAAAAATTAGCTGGATGTGGAGGCATACCTGTAGTCCCAGCTACTCAGGAGGCTGAGGCAGGAGGATCGCTTGAGCCCAGGAGTTTGAGGTTGCAGTGAGCTAGGCTGATGCCATGGTACTCTAACCAGGCAACAGAGCGAGACTCTGTCAAAGAAAAAAAAAGTTCTTCAACTTCGTGATCATTACTTCTTAGAATAAAAAAGAGGCGATTCTTCAAGTTAATTCAAAGGTGGAGGTAACAAACAGGTACAAGGGGTTAGGGTGTGCAGGGACTCAACATTGATATTTTAAGGTATCCTGTACCATAGAAAAAGCAGTGTGTGAAAAGGCCTGGAGGCAAAGGAACTCATGTACTCATCAGGGACCTAAAATAAATAATTCATTCTGGCCAGAGCTTAAAGAAAATGCATCTGAAATGGCCAACGATATGAGAAGGAAGGTAAGTAGTGACCTTTGGATCACGAAGGGCCACGCATGCTGTATAAGATGGTTAAATTATATCTTGGCAGCAACAGAAAGGCATTAAAAGGTATAAAGCAAGGAAATGACCTGACAAAATTTATGTTTTATAAAGATTAATTTGACTGCCTTATACAGTCTGGATAAAACAATGAGACAATGTAAGGAGATTGAGTCTATTGCTATTACCCAAGAAAGATCATGGTGGCCTTGGACCAGGAGAGTAGACACAGAAATTAAGAGATTTGAGTAATATGAGGGATTTTAATTAGACAGGATCAATAGCACTTAGTGATTGATTGAATGAGAGGAGGAAGGCAAAGTGAGGTGTTATAGATGACGCCTCCATTTCTAGCATGGATAATTGGGTAAATGATGCCAACCACTTTTTAATATAGAAAATATCAGTTGGTTTGAGGAATTGTTAATATAAGGAGACAGCATTCAATAAATTCAATGAATTCAAGATTGAACATGTTAAATCTGCAGTGTCTTTTGGTCATTCCAATAGAAATCCCAGTAGAAATGCCCAGCAGATCATTGACTGTATAGGTCTAAGCTCTGGGTAGAAATCTACAGAGATATAGATTTGTCTGTTATCAGCATGTACAAAGGTAAAATTATATTGTCTGCAATTCAGGTTAATTGAACTTTGGAATAATAAAACAGTTGCTTAAGTTTTGGTTTATGTAAACCTCCATTTTATTTTAATTCTTTGTCCCAATGTAGAGTGATTCTAATAGTTAAATTTGGTCAAAACCAGTTAGTCCAAAATGTCTGGAACTATGACACATTATCATTGCTTGCTTGAGTTTACTTAATATGTATCCTTAATCTACATAAGAAAAAATATTGAATGCTACATATTTTTGTTATTTAATATGACTTAAAATTAATTTTGTTTGGGATATCCCCCCTCTTTTAAGATAATAAAATGTCATAAAACTAGATTTGGGCATCTCTGGCCTAAAATAATCACTGTAGAATTGGGTAGGAACTTAAAGATGGGTTGCCACTGCATATAAAAAAGGTGGCTTTTGGTCTCAATTACTATGGAATTTCTTCTGTAAAGCATTGAATGGATCCAACATTTAAACTAACTTGTTTTCTTTTTTTTTTTTTTTGAGACAGAGTCTCTCTCTTTTGCCCAGGCTAGAGTGAGTGCCGTGGCGTCAGCCTAGCTCACAGCAACCTCAGACTCCTGGGCTCAAGCGATCCTCCTGCCTCAGCCTCCCGAGTAGCTGGGACTACAGGCATGCGCTACCATGCCCGGCTAATTTCTCTATAATTTCTTTCTATTTTTAGTAGAGACGGGGTCTCGCTCTTGCTCAGGCTGGTTTCGAACTCCCGAGCTCAAACAATCCGCCCGCCTCGGCCTTCCAGAGAGCTAGGATTACAGGCGTGAGCCACCGCACCTGGGCCTAACTTGTTTTCTTTTAGTGATAATACACTCTGCAGAAAGACTAAAATACAAGCAGTAGATAAGTCTAACAAATAAGAATATTAAAATTCTTCATTTTCCAGAATGTTTCTTAAGTAAAGAAAATGATAAAATGAAGCAGTTAGTTGAAAAGTAAAAAATAAAGATATAAAAGAAAAATCAAAGCCTATTTTGGGTAGTAAGATGGCTGCTTGCAACTTGACCAAGCTGTTGCAATATTCTTGATTTGTTGTTTTGCTGTAAAATTATTGTTTTACAGTCATCCAGAACAATTCATCTTAACCACATCAGCTTATAACCTCTCATTTTCAATTTGTTGAGCGTGAACCCAAAAGTTAGAAAGAGACCTATCAACTAGAAAAATTATCTTTAAAAGTATTTTATCTAGGCCAGGCACAGTGGCTCACGCCTGTAATCCTAGCATTTTGGTAGGCTGAGGCAGGAGGATTGCTTGAAGCCAGGAGTTCAAGACCAGCCTGAACATGAGCAAGACCCCGCCTCTATAAAAAATAGAATAACTCGTTGGGTGTGGTGACGTGCGCATATATTCACAGCTACTTGGGAGGCTGAGGCAGGAGGATCCCTTGAGCCCAGGAGCTGGAGGTTGCAGTAAGCTATGATGATGCCCCTGCACTCTAGCCTGGGTGACACAGTGAGACCTTCTCTCAAAAGAAAAAAATATATGTGTGTATATATATATATATTTTATCTAAAGACAATTTTAATTCAAAAATGTTTTATTTCATGTATGTGTGTGGCACCAATAAAAGAAAACAGAAAAATGCAATCCCAATTCATCTTCACAGTGTGAGCATGGCACTCACAAGAAATGCTACAACCTTTAGGTGCTCAAGAAATGCCTGATTTATTTGTGAGCATCGTTCATCTTAATGAGTTGTGTGTTGTGATGCAGAACTTATATTCCCCATGGACACTGTGCTCTCAGAACTGTTAATTTATCTTCTATGAATTAACACTGCCTTTGTTAACCGTACAAGGTTCAGCCCTTGGCAAAGTCCTCATCCACTTGGGGAAATTACTGAGCTAAAATATCTCAATGTCATTTTAGGTTAGTACTTGGGGTAACAGAGTGGACTTACCCAGCAAGAAAACTCTTCTTTCCTTTATAAGAAGGCTTCTAAGTTCTGTGATTTAGCATGAGCCTGTAGTAAGCAGAGAGCTGTTTGATGCTGAATTCTCAGCAAAGGGTTCTTTGTGGGAAGGTCTGTCAAACAGCATAGTTACCATGGCAACCCTGGCGAGATAACCCATTTGGGAAAATACTTGTAGGACCTAACACTCTATCATCTGTCATTCAATAATTTCATGTTCATAATAACTAGGAAATCAATGGCTATCCTCTGAGACAGTTTGTGGAAAGGGCAGACATGCTATTGGCAGCGAACAGCTTACATTTGCGTCTATTTGTTGTGATTCTTGTGCCAGGTTAGCAGGGTGAGAAAAAACTTGTTTGTTTGGACTGGCACAAAGATTAAAGGCAGGTTCAGTTTTGCAATCTAATTACAACTGCAGAATTTACATGTACAGAAGAGAAAAAAAAACAAATGGCATATTAATAAAGCATTTGCTGGACTGTTAGGAAGTAAGGTTCACCTAATATTAACATTTCACATTTTAAAATTCTGCAAGAAAAGACGAGTCCAAGTTATCACGCTTCTGACATGAACAAATTTGGTAAGGTAAAAGGCATTTTTCTTATCTCAGCTTTCTAATTAAACTGCTTATCATTGTAGAAGCTGCGTTACCTGAATGTTATGTACAGAATATAAAGTGATCATAGAAAAGTAATTAAAATTCTCAAACATGTAGCCTGTTGACTTTACATACAATTAGTTTTTAGAGTGTGAGTTTCGATAATAAGACGAGTTTAGCTGAGTAAAGAAATATACACTTAATAATTACCTTGACAGTATTTATCAACTGGTAAAAATGTCAGGAGTAATTTCAGTAAACGGATATTATAAATAAAAAAGCATGATGAACTTGAGACCAAGAAGGTGAGTAGAAAAGAAAAATTAAGCATTTTGTATGCTATGAAGAAAGGGATATTTTACCTTCATGAAAATGTTTAGAAGATGCTGATTCATGCATCATGAAAAGCTTATTGTTTTCAATTTAGAAGTATTTTGAAACAGAAAGATAAAGATGTTTGTAAATTGCCTTCCTTTCAACACAACAGGTTTTTATTTTAAGCTGCTCCAGGTGAAGTACACATAGTGGAGCTCTCTCTCTACGAATTTATAGAGTCCAGGTTTTGTCAAAGTGAAAGTGTGGGAGCTGATTAAAGCATCATCTTTGCAACATAACAGATGAAGTCTTCCCATGTGAAAATGGTATTTTATGCAAGGAAGGAGTAGTTCTCTGGAGAGCTATGCTGAATATGATCATATGCAATGGAAAGATTATCTGGCCTCTCTTAGGCTAAAACCTGAGGTCTACTAAAGACTTTTGAAGTCAGAATTTTATACATTTTTATAATAAACAATAAGATATTCTTATAGAATTTTCAAAGATCTGGTTGAACAAATTTACTATTTGTTTCTCTCTTTTTCTTCTTTCTCCTTCCTAAACTTTCTTCCCTCTCTTTCTCTCTTACTTTTGTTCTTTCTTCTTATTACTTTTGGGACTGAAGGATATTCATTTCTATTATTAATACTTGCTGAATGAAAAAAGGAAAATTTCTGCTTTTTTCCTTTAAAAACTTCTACAAATTTTCCAAGCTATTGGAATATGTAAGTAGAATCCAAGTGGTATCATAGGCAAAACTATTACTGTTATGGAATGAATTTTGGCTCCAAATAGTTTTAATTTTAAAAGAGGAGGTTGATTATATTCCTAAATGTAACAACAAAGATAAAAAAATATAGTAAGAGTTGAAGAGGATAAAATATTTTTTTAAAGTCATCTATAGCCTCTAAATAGGATTTGCCATACTTTTAGGAATCAAATTTTAAATACCTCTCATTTCTAGATTTTTTTTAAAAGTTAAAAATCTATGCTATTTTGTTATTCCTTTATTGATCCGTTCAGTACCTATATTTATTGACTCTTTACCAGCTCCCTCAGGCACGCTGCTAGGTGCGGAAGAACCAAAAAACAAGATTTCTATCCTCAGATACTTTCCAGTCCATTGGGGAAAAAGATAAGTAGACAGAGGGATTCCTGGGGTATTATGGGGGCATTGAGGAGAGACGTTTCCTCTGTCATTCTTAGATGCATTTATTCCCTTTATTATGGAACTCACTGATATGAGATCATTTCTCATTTTTTTTTTTTTGGCATTTCAGTTCTTTATCACTTTATAGATTAAGACTCAGAAATATCACATATGAAAAGTTCCTCTGTATTCTCACTAAGTTTCAGATATTAAAAGATACTTTTTGATATTCTCGATGAAACTCAGAGAAAACTAATGTTAGCATATGTGTTAATTTCATAGGGCTGTTGCTGTCTCTGGGTGGCTTAAAACAACAGAAATTTGCTGTCTCACAGTTTTAAAGGCCAGACATCTGAAATCAAGGTGTCAACTGGCATGTTCTCTCTGAAGCTCTAGGGAGGATCCTCTGTGCTTCTCCGGCTTCCGGTAACCATAGGTGTTCCTTAGCTTATGGCTGCGTAGCTCCAACCTTTGCCTCCTTCTTCACGTAGCATCTCCCTGTGTCTGTGTCTTCTCATGGCCACCTTCTTATAAGGACACCATTCGTGTTGGATTAGGAGCCCACCCTACTCCCGTATGACCCCATCTGACCAATTACATCTGTAATGATTCTATTTTCCAATAAAACCACATTCTGAGGTACTGGGGGTTAGGACTTGAATGTATTTTTTTGGGGTGGGGAGGGACACAATTCAACTCATAGCAGCCTATAAACTTCTATTTCAATTTTTACCTCGATGAGAAAATTAAACACTTTAAAAATGTGAACAATACCAGGTATGAGCTCTCCCGTAAGGATTTCTAACTCTTTTTTTTTTTTTCATGTTCTGTTGGGCATGGGCATGACTTGCCTTCCTTAGTGTTTTTATTTAAAAATCATAAGCATAAATGCCTCCTAAAAATGCTTTATATTCTCATATGCTGGCAAGTGCACACATACACACACAACACATAAAGACATATATGTGTAAAATCATTACAAAGATAAAGATGAATATTCTGAAACTTTTGCATGATAATTTACCCTGGAAATACAAGCCACTGCTTAGAATTCCTTACCACAGACCATGCTATAAGTAACATGTCTACTGCTACACCATTTTACTATTAAGCCTTCTGATATTGTTTTGGTCCAGTCTGAAGTCAAATGCTAAAATATTATGTCATTTTCATAGCTTAAATGATGTAGTCTTTTCTTTAGCATTTAGAATGTCAGAAAGTATATTCTGTTTGATACCTACCTAGGAGGAAGAATGCTACACAGTGAGATGTAAAGGGAGACTGATTTAATTTGGAATCCTGTTCTGGCTTAATGGCTCTGACTGTTGAGCTTGTCTCCGCCTTAATTTCCTCATCTTTAAAAATGAAAGGGCTGTTGCAAGGATGAAATGACATAACATGACAAAGCACCTTTTTCACTGTTGGGCACATGAGAGCTACCCGAGAAAGAGTTAGTCAAATCTGTTTGGGAATTTGTAGCAAGTGAAACATAGGCTTTCATAACCTAATGCCTATGAGAACAAGTATGAACATATATATTTATTACCCTCAGATATGTAAGTCCAGCTATTCTTTTTATTCTTTTTATGGTGCCAGTCTTCATTTCTAGCTCCACTTCCTTCATCTTCCCATTTAAGAAAGGAAAAGTGAAGAGAAAGTAGGATGACAGTCCCCATGTGCCACCCTTAGAGATACACTATCTCCCCTTGTATTTCTCTATTTTTAGTCATGGGTTATATTAGTAAAACTTGTACCTGGGAGTGAGAAATTAGATTGATCAGACTGACTCCTCTCACTGGGTGAAAGACAAAAAAAAAAAATCAATGGATATGGAGTTCCTTTTTGTTGGGCACTCATCAACAAAAGCACAGACATTGTACCTCCAGTTTGACTTTTTAGCATGCTAAAGAACTTGGAGGATAAGCAAATTCTGACTTATTTTATCCTACTGGGTTATTGCTTTTCTGGGGAATACTTAATTAAGGCAAGAATGTGATTTCAAGTAAAAGACATCGAAAGGCATTTCATTTAAACCCAGTTAATTCTTTACAAGGCCCTATAGTAAACAAAATAGAACAGCTATGTCCTTCACTTTTCACTTTCTTCCGCTATTAATTTCAGTTCACAATGTGATCAGCAGCTTTTTCTCTCAGGTGGTTTTAGCTAAGAAGAAGGAGAATACGAAGCTGACAAGAAAGGTTAGAAAAGAGGGTTCGATCTAGTCTAGTCAAATCACATCTAGTCCCATGTCTGCTAGACATTTACGTATGATCTTAGGTAAGACAAGGTATCTGTCTGGGGCAGTTTTCTTAGTTATAAAATAAGAAGATTGCATGAAATCAACCTGAATTAATATTTTTAGAGTAAGAGTCCCCTAATTGAAAATCTTATAATTCCTATAGAATTGTTCCCACTGTATCTAGGTACACCCAAATACAATTTTATGTGCACTGTAGCAGTCACAGACCCCTTGACCCACATACACGGGCACACCTGGCTTCCTTTCCCAAGATCACTTCATGGTCCAGATGAATGCCTCACCTTCAGTCATGTCCACTTTATTTCTGCTGGAAGAACAGCAGGAAGGAGAAAAGGATGATGATGAAAAATGAGCAAAGGGCATGAGCCAGCAGTGACTTAAAGAAGGTTCCTGGAAGCTGCCACATGACATTTCACTGACATCTCATTGGTCAGAACATGGCCACACCTGAGAAATGGAGTCTTCATATTGGGTAATCATGAGCCAAGTTAAAAACCTGGAGTTCTCTTACTTTGGAAAAAGGGATGGGTGATAGGCGACATCTAGCAGTTTCTGTTGTAAAGATGTACACATTCATACTCAGTAAACAAACAAAAAGGAGGGTCAATATTGATTCCAGGGAAAGGAAGACATTGTATAAAGAAAGGAAATATAATCATAATGTACCACATGGCTTGGCTATGAACCTTATGTATGAAGTTATGATGGCTTGATGACTAAATATTGATTTAAATGAAAATATGATAGGACAATTAATATCAAATATTAGAAGGGGAGGAAAAGAGCTAAATCCTCATTATCTCTTATAGAATAGCAGCAATACCTAGATGTCCAACAACAGATGAATGGGTAAAGAAAATGTGGTGTGTGAATATATGAGGTCTGTCCAGAAAGTATCCAGCCATGTAACATGAAAAACACCATTCTTGTTATATTAACAGTGGCTGGATACTTTCTGGACAACTCTCATATACACACACACACAATGGAATAGCCATAAAAAAGAATGAAATCCTGTCATTCACAACAACATGGATGGAACTGGAGGGCATTGTGCTAAGTGAAATAAACCAGGAACAGAAATTTAAACACCACATGTTCTCAGTCATATGTAAAATCTAAAAAATAGTTGATTTCGTGGAAGTAAAAAGTAGAATAGAGGATACCAGAGGCTGGAAAGGGTAGAAGGAAGGGGGTACAATGAGAGATGTGTTAAAGGATACAAAATTACAGCTAGATAGGAGAAATAAGTTCTAGTGTGCTATAGCACTGTAGCAAGATGACTATAGTTAACAGTAATACATAATTTCAAACAGTTAGAAGGAGGATATTGAATGTTCCTAACACAAAGAAATAAATATTTAAAATGATGTATATGCTAATTACCCTGATCTGATAATTATACATTATATGTATGGAAACATTACTATGTACCTCATAAATATGTACAATTATTACATATCAATTAGAATTTTTTAAATTAAAACTAAAAAAAGAAAAAGAAAGAAGAAAGGAAAACATGGATAGACGGCTTCTAATAAAGTGTGCACTACCCTCTTAAAAAAAAACAAAAAAATTCTTAATATCTAAAACTCAAAATCTAGAAGAGCTTACTTAGTGAAGCAAATTAGTATAAATCAAATTTTACAAAAGTTATTAAAACTATGATAGCTGCTATGATGGAAAAATACAGCATGATACAAAAATGGATAGCAAATAAATAATCTCATTTTGAGCTTCAGGAAAGGTATCCTAGAAGAAGTGACATTATAAAATAAGTAGACATTTATGAGACAAAGAGAAATGTTCTTTATTCAGAGGGACTGCTAGCACAGCCAAAGGCCCTCGGGTAGCAGGGTCCAGGGTGAACAACATTTGAAGAATTGAATGAAGGCTGCTGACTGAAGGGGAGCGGATGGGCTCAGGCTGGAAAGGAACAGTTCGAATCATGCTGGGCCTTACAAACAGTGCTATAGATTTAGGTATTTAATTCTAAGACACCCAGAATTCATGCAATTTTGAAGTAGGGATGCAATATGATCTGGTTTATATTTTAAAATATGCCTCCAGTCTAGATGAGTTATAGAGAACTTGTTATGGAAGGTGTCAGAGGTAGATAGGACATCTGCAATGGGATTAGTTGTGTACAGTTCAGATGAGAGATGATAGTAATTTCAACTTGGGTGAGTAAAAAATATAGACATGGATGGAATGAAGGTATATTTAAGAGGAAAATTCAATGGGACTTTCTTTTATATATATATATATAACTTTGTAAATTTCAGTTACTGGTTTGTAACTTTGCTTTTTCTTCCTAGAGTCTAGCAGTATATACTGTCCATATATAAATAAAAATTGAATGAACAAACATCTTGGTCTGTGTATAGGAAAATATTGACACCATCAAATTTCTAAAAGCTAACAGCCTTTGTTGTAAAGCATCCAACATTTTGGTGAAATTCAGACTTTGGGAAAGTATTGTAGTTAAGTATAGAAATATTTTTCTTCTGTATTTAAAGAAAGAAATTGGTTACCTTATGGTAGATTAAACATAATTATTTGGAAACGAGGAATTGTGTCCAGAAGGCATGCTTTGCCATAGCAACCTTAACGTTGAGTTACAGTATGTCTTTCAGTTTTGCAAAGGGTAATTTATCATGGAAGGAATGTGCTGAATATGTCACGTTCTACTATCTGCTTTTATTTTGTTAGATAATCAAGATCTTGACTTTTGAAATAAAATTATTCTAAGTTTTGCCTTATTTTCACGTTTGCAAGTATAATGTGTTTATACTTTAAATTCATTTTAAATTTTAAATAGAATTAGACAGACTAAGTCTAGCTAGGACACACAGGACCTAGAAGCAAAACCATATTTCAGTTTTCTTCTGTGACTTTACAACTGTGTGATTGATAGAGACCCAAGTATTTTTTCTGGGATTGACAAATATTTTTTTTCCTAAACCGTGTCATTAAAATTTGAGGATTTAAACATAGTGTAAATTGGAAAAGAGGATTTGAATTAAACTGTGAGCAAATGTTCAAAATTTATGTCCATGTTTCCTATTTTCTCTATAGACATATATCTACTATAGTTTCAAATCTGGTAACTATGTTTTTATTTTAGAGCTATCACTTTCCTTCTGTTGTAAACCAGAGAATCTTTTTCTCCTTTATGAAGACAAAGAATGGCAAAAGAGGGACTTTCTGATTAAAACATTTGGTCTTTTACTTTGCTCAACATGTATTTTTATATACAGCTAAAATTTTGGACATATTTAGCCACAGGACATGGCTACAAGGAATGAATTGTTTTTCTTCCTTAGGTAGCTGTTCTAGTTTTGTTCAAGTTGATCTTGAAGTATGTGTTGGATTAGGTCTATTCTTACATATTGCAGCAGGGTGCTCCAGCTGAGTCCAAATATGTGTGAACTTTCCCCCAAATGCTACCATAATACCCCCTACTTAAAAGCATCATATGTGTTGGTGTTTAAACCTAGTGTTAAAAAGCATCTAAAGAATATGTTATTAAAGAAACTTGATTTTGGCTTTCTATAATGATAGCCTTATTTTGTCATTTATTAATACAAGCGTAGAGGTAACCTCTGTTTACCACCTTTAGACTTGTAATATTCAGATGGATGCCATAGCCTGACCAGGGATGATTTCCAAATATTCTTACTTGGAAAGAAAATTGCCATATTTCCTCAATTCTCATTTTTATATTAATATATTTTAACATTTTTGGAAATTTAAAAAAAGGCTTGTAACTCATACATACCTTTAATGTTGCAGTATTTCCTTTCCTCCTCCTCCCCCCAAGCTGACAGAAAATTGAATGTTATTTCATAGGCAATGCTGTCTTCGGCCAGAGAAGTTTTGGCAAGTAAGCATCATTGTTAACATGAACTGAACAGCATCATCTAGTTTCAAGAAGAACAATTGGCAAAAACCATTGACAACATTAATAGTTTAAGAGATTTATATGTGATGTTTTCCCTTAATTTGTCCACTGTTTTAGCGTCTTACATTTCATTCAATTATCCATTGTACTTTTTGAATGTCTGTTGTATACCAGGCAGTATTCAAGATGCCAAGAATGCAAAGATGATGCTTGTCCTCAGAAATGTCACAATCCAGCAAGCAACTAAGGATACAATGTCAGAATCCCCATAATAGCAATAATTACAAACAGAGAAAGAAGGGAAAAGCTCACAGAAGTGGTAAAGTTTGAATTCTCAGATGGGTGATGGTATTCAAGGTAGAGGAAATAACATGATCAAAAGCACACAGGGATACAGGTGCATGGGAATGTTGTAGAATGGCAAGACTATACAGTGTTTGTTGGGTGAGTAGAGGGAGTTGAGCCGTAAGGCAAGGACACGTTGTGTGGATGTTAAGATTTCACCACACTTTCTCATATATATGATATTCCAAACTTAATCCCACATTAACTCCCTTGATAGTCATATAACACAAATTCTAATTCATTAAATTACTAATTATTTATCCTTGCAACAAATAATAAGCAGTCTTTGTTCTATATATGCAACATACAACTTGTGTAATTACAGGTTTGTATATTTTCATAAAAATACTGAACATGGAATGCCAAGTAGAATTTATGCAGTTCTAATAGGATTATTTTTCCTGCTTCTATGAGCATCCTTCTGCAGCAGATTATCATTTATTTGAATTTATAACTGACATTGACAAACAACAAAAGTACATAGATATTGCATGTATGCACTTTTTAAAAATAGAAGCATGCTTTTAAATCTAAATTGAAAAACTTGGAAACATTGCTTTCATTCTATGGAACATTAATTAAAAGTACAGTGTCATCCTAAATGAATCATTGTTATTTCTGCTGGTACATTATCTGGAAAGAGTAACTGGAAGAAATATATTGTGATATACATTTTTAAGCATTAACAAAGGCATTCTAGCTTGCATTGAAATAAGGAAGTAATCAGAGCCATTTCATATGGATACTAACTTTAAAAACTGCCCCTAAGAAATTTATTTCTGGTTAAAAAGAAAATTCTCCACTTTTAAAAAAAATTGTGTGATCATGTTTCATCCAAATCTAAAAGCAAGCTGCATCTCTATAAATAGTCATGACTTTGTCCTATTTTATATAGTTAAATTGGAGATTCTGTGAGATTCACTACATTTTGCCTGTGGCTACTTTTTTTCTACCACGAAATTTCAGGGTTGGCTGTTATGTAAAACAAAGCAATTTTACTGCAGTTCTCCTTGGAAGACAGCTCTGATGTATGAAGGAAGTGTTGATCTATTGCTCTTGCCCTGATCGGATACAGCAGCAGCCAAGGGAAAAGGGTTTGGCCAGAGAAGAATAGTTGGGTGACCAGTGTAGGGTGTAGATGTCAGTGGGGGGTGACTGCTATCTCAGATCAGCATCTAGCTGACAACTCACAGGCTGAGAACCAGTCAAATGTGACAAATCTCCCCTTGCAATTTGATGGGATGCCGTGCTTGGCTTCTTGTAGCCAGAAGAAGAAAAGCAGATTTCAGATTAAGGCTGTGTAACTCCATTCAGAGATAAAGTAGGATTTTCCTATGCTAATTTGTATTATTTTCCATAGGAAGTGAGAATAAAAGAGAAATCCTTTTTTAAATGGGCTTTGCAATAACCCCATATTAGGAGTCTTCCTTTTCTCCTTGGCTTCTTGTTTTGAATACCTGTTTAATATCTGATGTTTTGGTTTTAGGCTCTTTTAGAAAGTATGATGGCTTCTGTGAGAGTCCCGGTAAAGTTGCAGTTGAACGATAAAGTACTCACAGCCAGTGTGGTTTAGTGTGCTATAATCCTGTTAAGTACCCGTACAATGGTGTAACAGCTGGTCGGGCTGCAGACGGTGTGTTAGTGTACTATGTTGGGACTTGGGGTCCACGCAGACGATAAGCTGGGTTGGCTTAGAACAGACCTAAGTACCCCTCAGACAGCTGGTCTAGTAACTATACACTAGCCAATCTTGGGAGTGAGACTCATCAAATAACATTAATTTTCCTCTCTACCAGACGGTAAGGTAACTGAAGCCAGGTTGATTGTGCTATCTTGGGGTTTTTACCTAATGATCTTCTGGAAAGCAGGTGCATTGGCAGGGCTGTTAAGCTTCTGAAAACTGAACTAGTATTACGGAGTAAATCTTTGCTGCCGTGGGGGTTTTATAGGAGTGGGGTGCATTAATGTTAGATCATTACAAAGCATTTTGCTGACTACTACAGAATTAATGGCACTTTTATGGGTCTTGGTTAATGACCGTCAAGAAATAAGAGTTTATATCTGTTCAATTTGTAATTTTAAATCAAACTAGCCAGCTTTCAGACGCATCCAACACATGCAGACTCCTTCTTGGTGATATTTGGTGCTTCTACATCCATCAGGTTATTAGATCATTGCTTGGAACCTCAACTGTTGTACGTATGCTTGATGTCAGTTTTATCATGACAAAGCAAAGCAAGTTGTCACTTCTAAGAGGCAGTTTTTATGTCCCTGTGGAAACTTAGTTTTCTTCAGCATCAAAGTACTTTAAATTACTGCTATTTGTTGAGTGCCCGACTCTTTTTAAAAGTATTTTTTTTGTTTTATTTTAGGCTTAAGAAAACTGTAACCTCAGTTCCGTATATTACTGAACGCAAGGACATATGATGTGAGCTCGTTCAAATCTCTCCACTTCTCATGCTTCTAAATTGTCCATATCTTTACTGATCATTGTCTTCTGTCCAAGAAAAAAAAAAATCTTCCTCCAATCAATACCTACATATCACCGTTACCGTGCCTTTCGTCATATTCCCTCTTTCCTTTTCTAGATGTGTACTCCATCTCTCTTCAGCATCTTCAGTCTCTTCTTCTTGAACTCATTCCTGTTTTAAAATAAGCAAACAAATCAACCTTTTCTTTAATCCTGCTATCTCCTATAATATCGTTTTAGCTTCCTCTGCTTGCCATTACAAACTTCTTGAAAGACTAACTAGTCTACATTGGCTGTCTCCACCTCAACACTTGGCCCATTCCCCTCTACCTTACTCTAAGCAACTCTCTCAAAAATGACTGATGCATTCCAATCAATAAATCCGCCACTTCCCACTCTGCCCCCCTGCCTGGAATTCTCAGCCACACTTGACGCTACTGACAAGCACCTCAGTTTTGAAATGGTATTTCTGTGTATTTGTAACTCCCTTGACTCTTGTCTTTATTCTCTTGGCCCTTTCTCTTTTGATTATTTTATCTAGGGATATCCAAAAGCTCAGTTCTTGACCCTTTTTTCGCCTGTATCTTTTTCTTTGAATGCCTGACTCACCGCCTCAGCCTCAAACACATATTGGTGATTTTCATATCCATATCATTATCTTTTAGCTCTCTACTCAAAATTTCAACTCCATGAAGGACATCTTTGTTCTGAGAAGTACCTCAATCTCATCATGCCCAACTCCATACCGTTTATATTCTCAATACACGGTAGCTCTTCCTCCTGACTTCCTTATTTCTGTTAATGACAGAGCCTTTAACCCAGACACTCAATCTTACGAATGCACTCACCATTGATTTCTTCTTCTTTCTTGCCATCTCTTGGAAAGACCTCTTGTTCCTACATCTGTAGCATTTCTCTCATTTATTCCATATACTTCTTTCCATTTCCAATTCAAGACTGTTCACACACTATTGTAAAAGATTATCACTTTTTATCATTACTAATGTTGTTAGACTACTCTTTGTTTCTTCCAGTTTGAGACTCTTGAAATAGTAATGAACTATAGAAATGATCCCTGAAAGTATATTCTTGAGACTCCTGGAATACTAACCTAAATGTTGGCAGTCCCTCACACAGATTAAGTAGCTCTTCACTATCTAATGCAGAAAAATCAAAGACAGACCGTCAAGACTCTTCACCTAACAGTCAAGTTAATCTCTCCTGAGGGCCTCCACACTTCACTCCCCAGACTAAATTATATGCCACTCCCTTAACATTCCCATGCTTTTTTAATTATTCATCTTTCTTCATTATCATTTCTTCCACTAACAATTTTTCTCACTCAACTTTTCCATTTTCTGCTTGCTAAATATAGCCTGCCTTATAATATTTTTCTGTGAAATAGTAAAGCATTAGCAACAATAAAATATTAATACATATACATGTATGATATATTTATAAGCAAATCATATGTAAAAGGGGTCTCTCAACCAGCTAATATCCCACAGTGGTTGGTATGCTGTATCTCTATTGAAAATTCTGTTTTAATGATTTATTTATTTAATTATTTAAGATGAACGGAGGACTCATGTGTATCAATAAATACTTGTTGAATGAATAAATGAATTTAACTGATTGTTTTCAATTAGAGACTCGTGGTATTTCCTGGCCCAGACAGAGTTATCAATTGTGTTTTATTTGTAATTTTATTCTCACTGATTTTTACACCATTTTGTATGTTACACTGATGAGAATAGTTAGGGTTTATCATTAAAGTAGAAAAAGAAGATCAACACATACATAACTTATTTTCATTTTGCTAATTAATATTAGACTAGCACATTGTGTATCTGTCATTACATGGCAGAAATTATAATATATCCTCAGTCAAATGAGCTGTGTGTCATAAGTACTGATCAGATTATCTGGCACTTCAACGGATGTGTGTTGGTTATCATTATTATAATAAAACTCCATTAGAAGTCATTTTTAATGTCCCAAATTTTGTAAGTATATACATAGGCATATTCTTCTCTGTGTGTGTACATGCACATGTGCACACAATGGAAATTTCTTTTGTCGACATGACATTTACCCAAGACATTTGCAGATGATTAGCCACTCCCCTGTCCTCCATGATCTTCCTTACTTATACATATGTGGATTCTGATTTTAGCATGCTCTTACCTCCAGATTTGCTTTGTTCAACAACTCCTCTTTGTTGGTTAAAAATTGGCAACATAGGCTCAACTTTGGTTTTTGTTTTGTGTTTTCTTTGCACTCCTCAGCAGTAATTTAAGTTAAATAAATCTATAACCTCCATTCTACCAGGACAGTTTTCACAAAATTTTATAGAATCTATGAAATATCATACCTTTGACCTTTTGCACATATATTGTAATCTTAAAAGACATACTACCATGAAAATTTTGCACAACTTCTAATGTTCCATTCTCCTGTGTGTCTCCCCAAAACAAGTTTTCAGTTTATTTAGCCGTTAAACTCCCACTCTCCAGTGGTTAAAAAGTTGATGTTAATTTAATGTCCTTAGCCATTTCTATCTTGAACAGGTTAGTAATTGCAGCACTTCTAAATCATTCAGAAAGTGATAAGAATTTGGGGAACTAGGGTAGGAAAAGGTGGCTATATACAAGGGATAGTCATATTAGGTAATCAATCCTATCATCAGCAACACCACGAGGAAAAGCTATTAATATTAATGACATCTCACAAAGGGAGCAACAGATCCAGAGAGTTAAGCATGGTTTTGAAGCTCAAATTGTAGAGCTAGAATTTACGTCTGTGGCTTTTATTCTGAAGCCCATGTTACTTCAATACTCTCTGTTTTGGGAAGTTACTCATGCCCTAGAAACGTGTATTTTCTAAACCTGCGACCTCCAGCCCCTGGGCTATGGACCAGTACTGGTCTATGGCCTGTCAGGAACAGAGCCACACAGCAGGGCCAGAGGGCAAAGTTTCATCTATATTTACAGCTGCTCCCCGTGGCTTGCATCACTGCCCGAGCTCCGCTTCCTGTCAGATCAGCGGCGGCATTAGTTGCAGGAAAATAAGCTCAGGGATCCCACTGGTTCTACATTATGGTGAGCTGTATAATTATTTCATTATATATTACAATGTAATAATAGTAGAAATAAAATGCACAATACATGTAATGCGTTTGAAGTGTCCCAAAATCATTTCCCTTCCCCACCTCCAGTTCCTGGAAAAATTGTCTTCCATGAAACTGGTTCCTGGTGCCAAAAAGTTTGGGGACCACTGTTTTAAACTACACTAAAAGCTGTCCATTCTGTGTCTGGTTTACTGCAGGGTCTACCATTTCTTATGTAAAAACAGTTATTTATCATTTGATTAGGGATCAGCTTAAGTTACTTAGGTTATATTTTTTGCTATGGAGTTGCCATCTTAACCAGTTAAAATGCAGAGCTCCTCTCAGAGTCAGTATTTCTGAAATGAGCGAGGTTTTTGCTCCAAAGGATCAATAGCTCTACGTGATCATACCATGCATAAACTTAGGCTATACACTTAATCTGCTTGTATAAATCTGTCCTTATGTTGGCTTTATTCTCTCTTCTTTCCAAAAAATGCTACATATTTATATGGTTAAATGATCTGATGAAAATTTGGATAGCTTTTAGGGAAAGCTGACAATTTTTATATTGGCATTTCTGGATATTCATTCATTTATGCTAGGTGATATTGCTATATCTCTTTATACAACATGCTCAAGAGTCCCTAGAAGTTATCATGACCTGTTACTGAGTCTGATGAGTTGAGTTTTTTCATGCTAACTATAATTTGTTTAAATACATAAACTCAGAAAAATTGTCTTTGAGTCTTAGCCATGCTAAGCTATGCTGGGATAACAAATAATCTTCAGAACCTTAATGGTTTAATGAAGTAAATGTGCATCTCTCCCTTGTAAAGAATCGGATGCTGGTCTGGAATCTCCTCTGAGTGACTTTCCTCCAAGCAGTGATTCAGTGATCTAGCCTATTTCCACCACATACCTTTGTTATGTTGGTACCTTTTGCTTGCAGGCCTGGGGTCGGTGGAGAAAGAAAGACCGAGGGCAGCAGATTTCAGAGGCCCGGCCTGATGATGGTGATGGTCCTGAACAGCACTTCTGCCCATATCCTGTTGACCAGAACCTGTCATATCACCCCACCCAAACATAAAGTGGGGTGATATAGTATAATATAATCTTCTGGGGCTGGGAAAAGAAAATAGGTTAGTTAACATATCACATGGACCTTGCCACAATTAGGAAGATGGTATGGATCAAAACTACATTCACAATGTATGATTAAAAAATACATTCAGTAACAGAATTTTTAATCAATTAAAAGAGAAAAATAAAAAGGATCTATTTTAAATAAATCATTATACCAGTCATGCAAATGATTGTATTGCTTTGTTTTTAATACTTAAAACATTAAGTTGATACACACACATATACATGCACATGTACACATTAAAAATCAGGCCTGAAAATAAAGTCAACTTTCTAATATGAGCAGGAACCAAGCTGGTAGGAAGGTAAGCTAACAGCTCATCATTCTCTGTTATGGGAACGTGAAGTAGGAGGAAAGCTCAGCCCTACCTACCCACTGTGGCAGAGAAAATTCAAATTTTGTGACCCAGGAAACAATCTGCTGGACTAGGAGCAATTGGACTTTTTTTTTAATAAGCAATTTTCTGTTATATTTCAGATGGTGTTCTTGTACAGAATGTTCACACCAATGCAGGAGGGAGAGGTCTTTAAACATAATTGTGTTTTTTCTCTGAGCATCTCTGGCAGCAAAGCACCAGGTTTAAGGATTGCTGTCTCCTGTGTTGTGAAATAAAGTCAGAAAAAAATTATGTCCACATTCATACTTGGGTCAGAGGATTCACTTTTCATTTGACTTGAACAAACATCCAGAAAGAATTCATTAGTAGCTAAGCAAATACTAAGCAGTTGATCCGATTCAGTCAATATCTATTGTGGATTTTTAACGAGTGCTCTTTAACCTACTGAAGCCTATCAAAAATACAGTGTATTCTCTTTAATGAGAGAATTTCCCATAATGTGCTACAACTTATCAAGCAAAAATATGAATCCATCTGCTTTTCTAAAATATATGATTTTTCTTTAGATTTCCACAACCTAGTACCACAACCTGTCTGGAGCTTAGTTGCTTATGATTGAAGTCTGTTTCACAAGGAGCAGTAAGTAGTGATGATAAGACACTGAAAGTATTTGAGGTCATAAAGCATATGGTATCAGAGCAGTGGTAATGAAGGATGTGCACAGGAAAATGTGATTTCAGGTTGGAATTCTTAAAATTGGTTTTGTTTTTAACTTCATCTACATGTAAGCCTCCTTCTTAGTTAGGCTGAGATAGATCCAGAAGTCTAGTGACTAAAGCAGGTGAGAAAGGACCAAACATATGACAGGGATCCCTGTTAGCCAGTGAACAGTGTCACTTAATTCTCTTCGCCTATCACCAACAGGTGGAACTTGGGCCAATCACCGTTCTACAGTGGATGGTAAGTTCTTAATGCTTAACTACATACTCAATCCCAGAAG
The DNA here is from genome assembly GCF_000956105.1 of Propithecus coquereli. NCBI lineage: Eukaryota > Metazoa > Chordata > Mammalia > Primates > Indriidae > Propithecus > Propithecus coquereli. The sequence continues at coordinate 6,719,348 of NW_012137191.1, read as the reverse complement.
CTAAACCCCAGCCTGCCCACGGGTCTAGTAAGAATTTGCTCATCTATACGCCCATAGGAGGACATGCCTGGTAAAATGCACAAGGAGGCAGTGACTGATTCAAGGCCCTGATTCTTCATTCAAGGCACACAAGACTAAAGAACCTTCGCTCAATGAAGTGGATCCTGATGTCTTACCTCCTGAGGGAAGTAGGATATCATATTGGAAAAGGCAGGATATGAGAATCAAGTCCATCTGGATTTAAATCTCACCTTTGCCATTTGACCAACAGTGTAACTTTGATCACATTACACAATATTCTGAGCCTGAATTTTCTTTTATGAGAAAGTGACTGCACATATCTCATGGAATTTTTGTGGGAAGTAAAACACTTTAGATATAGTAGATGTTTCATAAATGTTAGGTCTCTTTTCAAATTACTATCAAAGACCCAATGGTCTTCATAATTATAAATATGATTATATCAGGAATTATACTAATGTGAGACATTGGAAAAATTGTCTGGGTTTAACACCTTACATGTAAATTTAGAGAAGGAAAAGGGATGCACACATCTGAATTTTCTGTGTGATGTTTAAAAATGCATAATCCCAGGCCCCACCCCAGATTTATTAGTTTAGAAACCCTGAGGATAGAGCTTGTGTACTTGTATCTTGGTAAAACTTCCTGGGTGTTTCCTATGCATACCCCTATTTAAGTACTCCAGCTCCAGAAACCAGCACAAGGTATGGTGAATAGGAGGTACTCAGCAAACATTTATGGAGCTCGGAGGGTCCATTTCTTGACCCAGTTCCTACCTCTCCTAATCATGTAGCTGTCTTCTGCTCCTTCCTGGCTGTCAGTCACATGGACACCAACCATTGTTCATCTTGAAGGAATCGAACCCCTCCCAGATAAAAACTGATGTTTCAAAGTATTCATCCAGACATTTGCCAAACTATATGTAAAACAATAATATGGCTATCTGCTTATTTAAATATCTTCACAATAATAGAATTTAGACACTTCAGCAAGCCTATTGTAAGCTGTAAAATATTAGCTAATATTTATTGGGCATCTACGTGCACCAGGTAAAGCCCATGTTCACAAAACCCCTTTGTGGTAGGTACTGTGAATATCCCTATTTCACGGTGAGGAAACTGAAGAACCTCAGGGTGTCTTACTGTGTAACTTGCTCAAGTGTACCTAGCAAGTTTTTTAAAGTGAGGTAAATACACTTCTAGATGACTTCAAAGTCTAAAGAGCACCTGAGTAGGTGCTCATTCTGATGACAACAGTGTCCTGGGCCAGAATTTGTATGCAGTTAAGCATTCTATATGATCAGTTTCACAGAAGTTGATACAGTATTTGTATGTTGATTTGTAGTACGAGTGTTTTAAACAGCCATGTGAAGATCATTTTCAAGATGGAAAAAGATGAAAATCGAATGGGGTAGGTCTGAAGATGCCAGGACCACAACAGATAAGTGGCTTCCAGAATTCCAAATGTAAAGAAAGTTCAGACCCTGAACACCTTAGTAAAATGGTTCATCTCGCCCTTGCTGTCCCCCTTCCTGCCCTATTTTTCTTCATTTATAATATATTTACTTGGTTGTCTACATGCATGTGTATACACAGGCAGGGGATAAAGCACATTCCAGACTCTGGGATATCTAAGAAGGATGATCCAGTTACTCCCTATCATACCATCCTTTGTTAATTCCCTGCATAGCCTTATTATTGTCTGGATATTTCATAAAATGATTAGCTGTTTATTTACTCACTGCTTCCTCTCACTATACAGTTTGATCCACAAGATCTGGGGCTTTTATATATATCTTGAACACCATTATAATGACTGAATAGGTGAGCGGAATCCAAGGGGTGAGAGAGGAATAACTATGTATCCCAGTACTGGATATAAGTATCTAAACTCTATTAAGGTCAAAAAAGAGTAAAATATACCAAAAAAATAGGGAGTAGTGTTTGCAGAATTGTGACCTCTAGTCTTAAAGCAGGAATTTTTGTTTTGCATTCTCTGTTGTGTGTATGCATGTTGTGCATATGCATGTATGTGTGTGTGTGTATGTATGAGAGAGAGGAGTTGTGGCCAGGGGATTGGGGGTAAGATGGGCTTATGAATTGTAGGCAGAGAAGAGCAAGAAACCAACACAGTTGACCTACATACCATTGAAAACTCCAAATTCTCATGAGTGAACATGGGACCAAGCTGACAAAAGATGGAAGCCTGACCTGGGATGGTGGCCTAGGAGGGGAATGGAAGGAAGAAAAAAGAGAGTGAGCAGTTAAAATTGACAGTGCCTTGTCACTAGGTGTAGGGATAGGGAGGAGCCAAGGAGGATGGTCAAACCTCAAACTTGAGCACCTAGGGATACTCAGGTCATTCTTTGGTACTAAGCATGTGCAGAGCAGCAGTTATGAGGGAAGAGGACCACGAGTTAAGTTTTGATAAGTTGAATTTAATGTGCTATGAACAGTCCCAATGGAAATGTCAGTAGTCAATGAATCGGTGGGTCTGCAACTAAGAGAGAAATTAAGTCTGGAGATTTAAATTTGGGAGTCATCAGTAGATCTCCACCTTCATTTTTCTTAAAAACCTCCAAATTTACTTGTCTTAAGTAACTGTTGATGATTATTCTTTAAAACAGAGGTATAATATGACTGCTGTACCATGAATGCAAATATCCCCCACCGTGATAAATATCAAGAAGGAAAAATATTGTACAGTTATCAGCATATTCAGTGCAGCCGTACCCCATCACCAGTGGAGTGGAGTAAGTTATGAAATTGCTTAGGTTTTATTCAATCTATTTTATGCACCCATGCTTGAGGACACAACATGGAACCTGCAAATTAATTTTAGACTACACTTGTGGTCCTCAGGGAAATTCTTACATCTCAGTGTGCTACAAGCATCACCAGAATTTCTTCTTCTAGCCACCTAGGAATTTATCATAATGATGACTATCCCTGATTGACAGGCAGTGTGAAATACTGGTTAAGCAGTGGATCCAGACTGCTTGGGTTGGAATCCTGACTCTGCATTTACTACTTATGACACCCACTTACTACCCATGTCAAGAAGAGATATTAATAGTGCATACTCCAGAGTGCTGACATGAGAATTAAATGAAAATTAATAATGTATAGTGTTATAACAATGGTATAGAATATGTATTAAATAAATGTAGTTCCTATTTTTAAAAAAAATGTCTAGGAATTATCACCATGCTCTACTCATAGTACTATTCAATAAACATTGGTTAATGAAAGTATTTACTAAGCATTTACTAGGCCACTTTTGCAGAACTAAAAATGGTGATAGTAGCATTCCGCAGAAACCCTACATACTACCTATGATGTTGCTGAACACTGTGACATTATCAAAACATGATACCTTGGCCTCTAGATGATCAAAGCAAGAAAGCTAACATTATACTGGGCTAGACTAGTAGTCACTAATATTCCTCAAAGAAATGTTATTGGACTATCTATTTTATAATTGCGTGAATCTTACTTCAGATGCCACATTGGCTTCTAGTACACTTATGTCTGCATTACTTACACATTATACATTAAAAGAAATAAGTGGAATATCAGAGTTATTACTCCAAATGTATTACATTATATTTGTTACACATAAAAGAAATAGGTGTGTGTCACATTTACAAAATGGGTCCTTCTGTGCCACTATTTTTGTTATGCAAAGAATTAAGAAACAATCAGCCCGTTAGAAGGTGTTGAATGACCAGCATAAGTGCACATTGGCAATGAGATGGACAGAAGGATGATCATAAAATTTCAGTGAAGTAAGTTTCAAATAAAGTAATGGAGATTTATTATGACAAAAAAATTAGAAACAGATAACTTGGAAATCTAAAATGGATATCATTACTATTATTAATATCATACTTACTCCTATGATTACTAGTGGCCAACATACATTGGGCACGTACATATTATGTGCCAGGTATAAATGACACATAATTATCATTACAACAACTTTATTTCTTGTAATAGTTGTATTGTAGATGCTATTATTATACCCGTTTTAGAAATGAGAAACCAAGAGACAAAGAAGATTAAAAAAATAATTACAGTGACTTGCCCCACATCACCTAGATAGAAGTTGGGGAAACTGAGACTCAAGCCAGGGCACACTGACTCCAGAACCCATGCTTACCCAGCACACCAACATGGACGAAATACTTCACAGTTCATGAATCTCTTCTCATGCCTGTTACCTATTCCATCTTCACAATCAGCCTGCAGGGTAAGTATTATCTCAGTGTGTAAGTTGTACAAGCCCACTCAGGTGATAATGACAAGGCTTAGATGGGAAATGTAGCCCTCTTCTTTGAAGTCCCATGCCTTTTCTTTTCATTGGCATCTGGTCTAATAACATAGAAAGTCTTAGGAGTTTGTACATTGGTAAGGCACTCTCCATTCTGCAACAATGACCGTAGATGCAAACTGAAGACGGTCAACTAGTGAAATAGTGTGGAAAGGATGCTGGCTTGCATGTAGACCTGTTGAGCTATACCCAAGCAAGGGGATGACACATGGAAATAGCAGAAGCATCTTTCTAAGTTCATGTTAGTTGATATTAGGTAAAAGCGCTAGGTCTCCTAGCACTGGGAGTTTCAACATCTAATGATTTCACCATTAATAAATAAGCTATAATATCTGACATGTTTACCTTGGAGATAGTCGGCAGTCAAATGCTCTACCACTGAGCTACACCCCCTTTGACCTTGGAGACATGCTGAAAACTAAATGAGATGATATATATTTCCAAAAACCTGGCATTCATATCCCATCAGACATATGCTAAGTACCCAGTAAATATTTGTGGAATAAATAAGTGAAGACATGACTGATATGTGGAGCAGAATGTAAATTTAAATGTGCAGATAGTTTAAACACACATAAATACAAAAATAACTAATAAAACCCATTTGATCATACTTTATTCATTTGTATACCTGTCACAGTTTTCTTTCATAGACTCTCAAATTTATGCTTATAAAATTGAATCAAATTAAAAATATTTTATGCTTATGGTTCTTCAGTCCTTTAACTAAATATTCTTAAAGCAGCCCTAATGGGGGACAACGTCATGTAGCAATTAGGCATAGAAACACAAACACAAATTTATGTCACTTTGCCAGACTTGGGTACACTATCATGTCCCAATTACATTCATTTATTCAATATACATTTACTGAAGGCTTGTAATGTGGAAGGTACAAGCTAGGAGCTTTGGGATCTCAAAGATCAATTATATAATGCTGCCTTCCACATGTCTTATCATCCAGTAATAGGGGAAAGCATGCATATAAAAATGACATAAAGGTGAGGCAAAGACATAAAGTGTAACTATAATGTTTGTACCCTCACAATCCCCTGGAATAATAATAAAAAAATGACATGAAGGAGAAGTAATGTGTGCTTTGAAATGGGTATGGATAAAATACATGGAGAATCCAGAAGTTGAAAAGATTACTACTAACTGAGAAGGTCAGGGAGGAAAGAGCTTTTAAACTGGACCACAGTGTGGATAGATTGATTCGTGGGATTTCCAAAGAATAAGTATTAGCAGAATGAGATAATATCTGGGGGAAAGGTAGGGAGCTATGGACCTGTATATAGCAGTTCAGCTTTGCTGGAGCCTGAAGAAAAGAAGTGTGCATTCAAGTAACCAGTTTGCCCAAGACTGAGGGATTTCAGGAGCTGAAACTTTGGGTGCTAAAGCCAGCGAAGTCCCAGGCACACCAAGATGAGTTGGTCATCCTATTGTGCATTCAGGCTCAGCTGCTAATCAGTCATTATTGAAGGGTATTAGCTAATTGAAGGTATTTAGCTGTGCATAAAGGTAAAGTTTACATTATAACTACAATCACTTCCCTTATTTTAAGCTAGATCTATTTTTCTAAGTTATTCTCTCTTTTTTTCCTTTAATTTCAGTTCTTTACAGCACTATCCTCTTTACTAGGTAAAGACATATCAGTGTAGCTCTAGCTTCCTCTGCAAGAGATAGCTCAGCAAGTTAGCTATTGAATTCCACCGCAGAAATTGAAATTGGAGAACTGAGTCAGATCTCTTTACTTAGGTTGACCTTGAGTGAGTCATAGTCTCTCTGAGCCTCCAGTTCTTTGTCTTTGTAATTGAAGATAAAATAATAAATCTTTAGAAAGTGGTAGGCAGCTATGTGTCTATTGATACTCAAAAGTGCCTAAGGATCCCCTAAGATGAATGCAGGATTGAGACTAGAATGGAAATATGTAAGCCACGGGTCAAGGTAGGTGGTGGGCCTGGTTGGAAGGTCTGCATGTGACAGTGTCAAGGATAAAGAGAGACCAAAATAGTGGAGTTGCCTCCTGAGCTTCCACGTCAGCACAAGAACAGAATGTAAGAGTCATTGCAAGAGGCAGTAGAGAAAGGCAGCATGTACAATTTATGACAGCTGTCATAGACTCGAGGGGATTGGTAATCCAGAATAGTCCTATCTGTATATTCTTTTTTTATTAAAAAAAATTATTATTATTTTCAGTAGATTTACAGGGTGCAAATGTTTTTTGTGATATGGATGAATTGTGCAGTGGTGAAGTCAAGGCTTTTAGTGTACCTGTCACCAGCATAGTGTGTGCTGTATCCAATAGGTAATTTTTGATCCCTCACCCCCACATACCCTGCTCTTTTCTTAGTTTCCAATGTCCATTATACCCCTTTATGACCATACCCATTGTTTAGCTCCCACTTATAAGTAAAAGCATGTGGTATTTGTTTTGCCATTCCTGAGATATTTCACTTAAGATAATGGTCTCCAGCTCCATCCTAGTTGCTGCAAAAGACATTATTTCATTCTTTTTTATGGCCGAGTAGTATTCCATGGTGTGTGTGTGTGTGTGTGTGTGTGTGTGTGTGTGTGCCGATCAACTAATCACTGATTAGTTGATGGGCACTTAGGTTGATTCCACATCTTTGCAATTGTGAATTGTACTGCAGTAAACATTCAAGTGCAGGTGTCTTTTTTATAAAATGACTTCTTTTCCTTTGGGTAGATACCCAGATTAGTTGATCATCCTATTATGCATTCAGGTGCAGCTGCTAATTACTGATTATTGAAGGGTATTGGCTAATTGGAGGTATTTAGTAGCAGGATTGCTGGATGGAATGATAGGTCTACCTTTAGTCCCTGGACTTTCTATTCTTCTCTTAGTAGGAACCACAGCTGTGTACTGCATTGGCCACCAGCGATGAGGTGTGGGCCAGCCTCTTCTGTAAATTAGTTTTTTAAAAGTCTTGTTGTCAAATATAGCACAAATGTAGAAAAACCTAAAGCAAAGGTCAGTTTAATCAATCATAATGTGACCATCTGGTAAAACCGTGCCGCAGATGAGGAGTAAGAACTTTGTTAGCCGCACTGAAACTTTCTGGTGCCCCCTCCTAATCACAGCACCCTCTCTCCCTCTAATCACGGCACCCTGTCTCCCCCTAAAGAGAAACCACCATCTTGACTTTTTTGGTAATTATTTCCTTCTTTTATTTAGAATTTTATCAGCCAAATGACGCATATAGGTAAAAATATAGTTTAGTAATGACTGTTTTTTTAATGTCAATGTCTCTTTTAATCTATAGACTTCTTTTCCATCCTCTCTCTCTCTCTTTCTCTCTCTTTGAAACTGAAGTATGTGTCTATCCATGTAGCGTTGCCCACAGTCTGAACTGGGCTGATCGCATCCCCGTGGTGTGGTGTTATATGCTCCTCTGTCCTCCACATTCCCTGTGATTTGCTCACTTTCGGAAAGGCTGTTTTAAGAGTGGTGTCATTTTCTTCTGTCAAGTGGCACGTAGTGTTTGCTTGTCTCTTGTGTGTGAGTGTGTCATGTTAGCAGCCATTAATTCACAGTACCTAGATCCATGAATTAATTAAGGATCACTGGCATGGCATAGTCTATCATTTCTTCATTTATTTGCCAGAATAATTCTATGAAGAGAAACTCCCTCTTACCTACTCTTTGGTTACTTAGTGGTGTAGTTTTTATAGGAAAATCAAGAAAAAAGTTGGATTTCTTCCTTTAATTTACCAGTTTAGCCTCTTATATATCGGTCTAGATCTTGATAAACATGGGTCCTATTTTAAATGCAAATGTATTTGTGTGGAGTAAACTCACACAAATTAAAGGCAATTAAAATAAATAACTATCTCTTGAAATACACACCCAACATATGTTATACAGTTTAGTGAGGTTTTTTTCCCTAAGGATATTTGGAAAGGAAGTTATTAATTCCCTGCTTATTTTTTTTCCTATATTTTCACCCAAGACAAGTGACATCTGATCTTTATGTATTTTTTAAACATTCTTCAGATAAATGCTTTTGTCCCTATCTACCTCAAACTTTATTTTTCAATGCAATATTTAGCTGCTTAGTTACTGGAAAACTTAACCCTCATATTCTAATGAAATTTAGAGAACTAGGAATTATGGGTCTCCCTTTTTCAAACCACCCTTCAATTCCATGGGATTGAGTCCATTAATAGCAGAAGATGGAATCTCTCCAGGGTAAATGGGTCAAGGATAGCATTTGATAAGTGATTGGAGAAACTACTCTTCCTGAAATAAAAACGGAGGAACAGAGAGACTAGTAATAAATTAAGGAAATAGACACAAGAAACTGCTGAAGGAGTACCTCAATTTGAAACTGCTTACTTCCCTGGAATGTTCATTCTTTACTTTTTGATGACCAAAAAATTATTTTTAAAGCTATGAATGTTTAAATTTTCCTTAAATACTAACCACAAAATTTTATGAGAAGAAAGTTCCAATAAGTAATAGCTTTAATAATTGTTTCCTATTTAGCTTTCACAACCTGTCACATGAAGGAGTTTTATCAGTGAAGGAAGCCAACACTTTTCTTGATGGATGGGTGAGCCATCCTTGCCTTACTGCACTCTAATTCCTAGATCTGGCTTTTTAAAGTACAGAATTTAAACATCCGGGAATCAATAATTCTTTCACAGCTCAGCAATATAGAACCCTTCAAAGAAATAGTCAATGCTTGCGTTGAGGATATGAACTTGAGCATAAGAACCCTTCATGGGAAGTGATGTAATTAAAACTTTGAAAAGTATCAAGCATGTATGTTTTACAATTGCACCTAAGGAGATCACTTCTGTTTGTCGTTGCTGTTGACTTTCACAAAACTCCCTTCAAATACTTCCTTGAAAACATCCTATCATTCTATCCATAAAGGAATCAAGATGTAATTAATATCTCATACAAGTGGTTTTTAATTTGCAGGAAGTCCTGGTGAACTTTATTCACATGCAGTCTTCCCAGTTATGATGCCACTTTCACGTAGGTCTCTCAGCTTGGCTTTCATCCAGCTGTTAGGTGAAATCAGGCCCAGAAAATCGGATTATTACATCCCGAGGGAAAGGACTGATAAGCGGCAGATGATTGCTCATCTCCTTGCTACTTGCTGGTGTTGAGGTGTTGCTAGTTGCAAAGCCAATTTGTTAACAATTAGTGCTCATTAGAATCATTTCCTGTTATCGATTCCAAACATTTGACAAAGCACTTTTAGGAAATTGGACTCCAAAAAGTAGCCATACGTCAGTGTTGACCAATTAAAAATCTTCAAGATGCAATGTAATTCCTAACCAGAGTCATCAGTTTCCAAGTAATTATTTTTGCTTTGGAACCCACCTGCTATCCTGTCCAGTTTAAAGATGTACTGGAACAAGGACATACTTCTTAATTAGCAGAGGTTGTGGATAAGTCAGTATGGGAACAAAAGGAATTTTCTTTTATTATCTGCTTTAACTGTTTGTAGTATATTTTTAAGAGACAAAAGCTGCCAGCTTGCAATACATGTATTTGCAAGTGTGAAATTCAACGTATTATTTCTATTATCTAAACATCTAAGCTTAGTTTTTAAGTCTATGTTCACCTTTGTACATTTTGAACTCTAAATATAGAATCATAAATGGAGTCATTGTGCATTACGTTGGAATTTAAATATTGCCAGTGTCAGTTTTCTGAAATATTATATATGACTTTAATAAAATTAGCATAAATACTATATGCATTTGAATTTTTCTGAGAAAAGGCATTGTATTTCTATAATTTTTCAATATAGATCTACATGCATTATAGTGCTACAAATATATTTTCAATAGAAATGGCCTTATTATCTAATTAAAATATTTATTATCTGTACACGTGTCATCTACTCATGCTTTTGCTTTTTATTGAGACTAAGAGAATATGCCTATTTCCTTTTTCGTAAGTAATAGTCTTTACATATGAACTATTCAGTTATTTTTGTAAGACCAAAATTAAAACTGAATGATACCACCCACCTTCTGTTCCTTTCCCATATCATCCCCCCAAATTTTCCTTTGCTTCTGTATTTATTTTATAAATTTAAATAATTGCCCCTACTCATTTTCCCCTAGATTTAATAATGCTAAAAATATTTCTTCTTATTGTTGCAAAACATGGAGATGTGAGCTAAGTATATTTCTGTTTCTGAATTTCTTATTCCCATGTTAAAAGCTTGTATCAGTGGAGAAATTAAGTATGTGTTCTTTTTTGAAATGCCCTGTGCTCAACCCCTCTATCCTTAATAAACAGAGATGGTATTGACACAAGTGAATTTTGTTTAACCACACTACATTTGCTTCTTAATTAGTGAATATTCATCTGTCATCAGCAGCAGCTATGACACCCCTCCCTGCTAACATGTTCTGTCATAAATAATCAATGAGGCACTATTAATATTCATGAGCTGGAATCTGTGTAGTCATGTGCACTGATGCAGAGACGGGGGAGTGTTGCCATGAACTGACTGGAAACTCTGTGTGTGTATCCGTGAGTGCAAGATACTTAGGGAAAGCGAAGAAGAGCATGCTGCTACACAACACCCTGGCTCATGCTTCCAGCTAACAGCGGTTTGTCTGTGTTTCTGGACTGAAGTGACTGATGAAAAACAGTAGTCAAGTCTGGAGGGTGATTCCCTTTCAGTTCACTTGCCTTTCAGTTCTGGGGAAATTAGAAGATTTGCTCTCTCTCTCTGCTTCTTAGAATGGGCTGCAATTTGTGCACTTTTCAGAAAAGAGAGGAACACTACAAACTGCTCTATGAAGTTTCCCAGGTGAGTGCAGGGTCTAATCCCAGCAACCAAAACAGCCAGGCTTTGTGTTTGTCTGAAAGACGGTAAATGAATTCTGGCTAGCTTTATTTTTTTCTTTCAGTACATTTCAGAATTGAGGGCAGACTTGCTGGTTTGGGGCTTTTTATTTTGGTTTTGGGTGGCAGTTTTCAGCTTCCTTGCCACTCCCCCTTCAGATGACTTCCTGTGGGATTCTTTTTAACATTTTGTGTATCTACTGCCAAGATGTCAGTCACATAAGAGGAATAGTACTGAGATCCATGTCTGTAATATTTTGAGATACCTCTCTCATTTTGGAATGCTGTTGACATTTGAAAATCAATTGTATAATTGTCTGCATAAATATTGGGATTTAATAGATCTATGATCTCAGTTATTTTGAATAGAGAGGAAAAGTTTCTTGCCAAATCTTGTTAGCCAGAGGAAATTATTTG
>NW_012137191.1:6664522-6706593 GCF_000956105.1 Propithecus coquereli | reverse complement strand
TTGTCTGTGAGTTTTTCCTTCAAGTGCTTCCTAAATCTTGAGAAAATAGATAAACCGTACTCTTTATTGCCTCTACCTGTACTCCTCCATATATTTATTTTATTTTCTCTACTCCTATGTTGCAGTACTTATGATCTTTAATAAAGAGGGCAAGAAATGAAGTATTAGCTTCCATTTAACTGGCTTTTATTAGGTAAGTTAAAACCCCAGCTTAAAGGTCTTGCATGTGTTTTCCAAGGGGAGCTCTCCTACAGTTTGTCCCCAGCTTTGCCTTCTATTTTACTGAGTTAATGGAATAGATAAGATATCAAAGGAAACCAGTGATAGGCTCATATAATACACTGGAGCCCCGTGTGGTGCTGAAAACTAGTTTCTATTTTTATTTGGAAGGAAAGCAGCTTAGAGCAGACATGAAAGTGAACATGTTCTTAACCAGGTGTTCAGAAGGCACATAGCTGCCCCCATAAGAGAGGAGACTATTAACAAAAGTGACTTGAGATTGGAAGCCTGAGTGTTTCTTGCTGGTATATTAAAATGAATTAACTCCCAAAAACATTAACACCTGATTGCCCAAATCATATTTATTTATAGACTTTGTAATTCTCAGATCACCTGCCTTTTTGTTTTTTTGTTATTATTTCTTAAGAGCTAAGGCAAATTGAAATTGACCAGGGATGTGATAATTTAAGATTAGCAGTGAATACTAAATCCAGGACCAATAGTCAAATATTTACTTCTTTATAGTGGAATCTTTATGATAGAGAACTCTACCACATTTTCTTTCTACATTTAGTGACTTGATAATACAGGCCAAGTAGTATACAGTTGCAGGTTTCTAACTGCAGTAAACAAAAGCAAATGTGCTCACTGAGGAGTCTAGAGAAACAATCAGAATGATGTGCTTAGGTGTGAAATGAGGTCAAGTTTATATTTTGTTGCTATCTTTTGCTCCTGTAGAGGAGCTAAGACTTTCAGTTGGCATAGGAGACGGAATGTCGCCTCAAGAAAATCATTTTCAGCTGGATTTGGGACAATCAGGCTCCAGGATGCACACAGATGCAAGAATCTAGAATTTGGGTAGATCTGTAATAGTAACCTGCACACCAAGCAGTTTTCGTGTGTCTTTATGCATCTATTAACTTTTGCATGTGCCAAGGACACAATTGTTACCTGCAGTGATTTTATTCAAAGAGGTTAAAATTTTATTAACCTCTTAAGAATTAATAAATGGGTCATTTGAACAATGCCCTTCTATTGACACAAACTGAATTGACTGTTTCGTATTAATTTGGTAAAATAGCCACCTGGACCAAGAGAACTTCAATAGCTTGTTAGGTATTTCTGACCTAATAATAGATTTATTTCTGAGTGAGGTTATATGGCAGTAGTTAAATCTAATGACTTCTTAGCTTGAATTTTCCACACATAAATCCAATGTAACTTTTTGATTGATTAAAAGATGGTGGTCATCAATGGACATTCACTGACGTTGAATAATGTGTTAAAATTGGGAGCAAATATTTATAAGTTCACACTGTTAACACAAAATTGTTTATAGGATTTTACTAAAATGTAATATGCAAGATTGTGTTCTTATTCACTTGCCACATTAGATAAAAGAAATTAATTTGCCTTCAGTCTCAGGAAAACCAGAAGTAGAATAGTGCTAGTTCTCTCTAGGCAGTATCACTTCTGTGACTGCTGTTCTCTTCGAAGTGGATACTGTTGCACAACACAGAGCTGATTTATAAATTTGAATGGTCTGGCACAGCTGAAATGTCTCCCTACCACCCACACCCATGAACTGGTAACATAAACTGAAACAGAACCTGCCTTGAAAGTAACAACAATATCGGCAGCAGCTGACGGTGAGCACCTACTGTATCCCTGGCACAGTGCTAAGAACTTTTCCCTAATCATCATATGTCATTCTCACAGAAACCCAATGAGGAGTTGCAGGATCTCTCTCCACAGTTTTTAAATATGCTAAAGTCTCCTCTATTCTGCAGGGTTTCTTAACGTCCTGTAATCTCTCTTGTCCAGGTACTGTCCCAGATCCTTCAGAAATTTTTGTCTTAAAGTCTGTAAACCCAACTCATAACCTCTTTCCCCAAATGCCATCCTTTTCCCCACATTGCTTAGCACTAGTGAAGGTCTCTCCTTCCTTCTTACTTTCCACAAAACTCAAAACCACTGGTGAAAGGAACACTTCTGTCTTCATCCACGCAGTGGCCTCACTGGTTCTTCAACTTCTGCACCTCCCCCAGCATCAGCCTTGCCTTCCCACAGTCACAACTCCTTTAACCAACTCTCTTATATCATGGTAAGAACACCCCCTCATGGAATTTGTCCGTGTGCCTGGCCACCTTGATTGCTGCTACTGGAATAATTTTGTAGAAAATGTTTAATGGCTCCCAATGACTATAAAATGAAGTGAAAAATTCTTATTCCAATATTCCAGGCCCTCCTGAGCTGCGCCTTTCCAATTTCTCATTGTTCTTCCCCTAGTCCCCTAGTACAATTCGTAATCTCTCCAGACCCTATTTTTTTTATTTTTTTATTTTTCACTTTAAGTTAGCCTTGCAATTTGGACCTTGTAACTTAGTTCCTTTTCTACAGCCTCTGGGGAACATGTTTTATATCCACCTCCACCTCTATTTTTTTCTATCACTAGTTATTCAAATATCTCCTTGGGCAGAGAGATTGCTGCAATTGCTGGTTTGAAAAAGTAATCTCTCCCACGTTGGGTAGCTCGGAGCATTTGGTTACGCTTTTTGGAGCTCCTTGTTAATGTTTGTCTGTCAGGTATTGTGGTCGGTTGTGCATAATTGAATTGTAAGCACCTGGAAGGCAGGTCAGGTGCTGTCCTTCAATCTTCACCATCCCAGCAGACACTCATGAAGACCCGGGTGATGCCTTGCTCATCCACAGCCTCTTTAGAATAAACTTCCCCATCCATAGCTTCTGGCAAAGGACCATATCACTCTGCCTTCCTTTTTACCCCAGACCTAGCAGCTGATTAAACCAGGAGCGAGCACCTTGTGCATAAAGTTGAGGGGTTAGCTAGATTTTTTGCGATCTCAGAAACTTATACTAGAGAAAAGGACACCAGTAATGACATCAGGATATAAAGGAATGAAGAGAGAGCATGCTAGAGCACTTTAAGTAAAGCTGGGAACTTGAGGATCTGTGGTCCACCACATCTGTGAGAATCGGACCTACCAGGGGAATCAGAAACACCGAAAAATAAAGCAGATGGGCCATGAGAAGGAGAAGCCGAAGACAAAAGTGGCAGAATGGCTCAGAGTGCCTTCATTTTCCCAGTTCTAATATATTCCTATAATAAATCCCCATTTTATTTGCTTAAATGAGATGTCTATTGCTCACAGTCAGAACAGGTGAAGACACATCATGATAATGTCTTGCTTTTGCCAACCACTCAGCAGGTGCCTTAAACTCTAGACATGTGGTTCAGTTCAAAAACTTTCAGTAAGTTCTGATTGCTTAATATATGCCAAGTCCTGAACTTTTCCATGTGACTGTCATTGCTTTTGAAAAACACACAGTCTGATAAGCAGAGGAGAGGCACATAAGCAGAGACTTTTCATATAATATGGTAAGTGAAGCATTCAATCAACAGAGACGTTGACAGATGGCTATAGGAGTGAAAAGGGTCTCAATGTGATGGGGGCTTGGGAAGTGGGGAAGAATAAGGAAGAGGAAACCAAAAGATAAAAGGGTGGAAAAGTCCATGGAGATGGCAAATAGGTGATGGTTGTGAATGGATTTTAGGGAGGAAACTATAAGCAATAAATGTTGCTAAAGCCTAAAGGTAGGAGGTAGGCTCCCCAGACATGCCCAAGTGGGGACAAGATCAGACGCTGGAGAATCTCCCAGGCTCCAATTTTTTGTTTGTTTCTGTTTTTTAGAGACAGAGACTGAGAGAGAGAAAGAGAGAGTGAGAGAGAGGAAGTTAGTGGTCGAAACAGTGTAAAGGGACGACAAAATTGAAACTCATAAGGAGGATTGAAACCCATAAGGATTCAGTGGGTTTCTGGCTTGTGAGACTGGATAGATGCCATGAAATTTACAGAGAGAAGAAATAAGAGAAGGGAAGTGAGTTCTGGAAAGGAAGAGAAGGCTGTTCATTTCACTTATGGGCTAAGTGGTGTCCAGCAGACAGTGGAATAGTGAGTGTTCAAAACAAAAACTTGGCAAATATGTGTCTGTTGGCAGAGATAACCCAGGTGGGTGTGATAAGTGAGGAGAACTAAAAGGTGAGGAGAGTTGTGAGGCAAGGATACAATATTGAGACACAGGCCAAGGAGAAGAAAGAAAACTGAAATTGTTATAGAGTGAGGAGGAGGATGAACAGAAGGTTGTAGGAGAAGTCAAGACAGAGTTTTAAAAAGGGAGTGGGCAAGGTGGTCAAATGCATTAGAGTGTAGAATAAGTTAAGAATTTCAGTGTCTTTGGATTTGAAAATATATAATACAATACCCAGAGCCCTCTTCAGAAAGGACTGCCCCAGCTTCTGAAAGTGCTGTCAGCAAAAGACTTTAACTGTTAGCTCCTTCAGAGACTGTCTTAGCTGCAGAAAGCCCTCTCGCCCAAGGTCATTCCCTTTCCTGGGAAGCCCACAACCAGTGATGAGTTGATGCAAGGATATAAAGGTCAGGCCATCTTAGCCTGACTTGGGGCACTCTGAACGGCAGTTTGAGATCAACAGCCTCCTGTAGCTGGTGTTGGGCCTGCTTCACAGTTCAGTCCTCCTCCTGATCTTGCTTCCTTCTTCTCCCTTCCACAAAGGGAATACTCCATAGTAAACATCTTGCACACTACACCGTAATCTCAGAATTGGCTTCCTGGAGCGCCTAATCTGGTGATGAATAAAAAGCATTTCAGTGCAGAAATGTGGAAAAATAATCCAGAAAGGGATGGATTCAAAAGGGAGTTAAGTGCACTTTTAAGAAGTTAAAATATGACACATTATCAAAAATGAGGTTACTGCTGAGGTTAAAGCTGGAGTACAACTTTTTCTTGGCCTTTATTTGGCTGCAAATTGCTTAAAACTGTGAAGATTAAAAATGAAAGTTATTTCAAAGATAAGGTTAAGATAAATTGATTTCACATCTTAAGCCATGATATTCAGCTAGTGGTGATAATATAGTGATTAAAAAATAAAACATGTACATTGAGCTAGAATCTCCCTTATACAAGACTTTTGAAAAAAACCTTACATGTTAGAGTGGTTTTGATATGCGAAAGTCTTTTTATAAAAAGAAATATTTTTGATGATTATAATTAATTTAGGTAGCTTTAATAAGTGAAGTGCCTTTCACTACTGGAAGTGTCAGAATATCATATATTTCATTAAAATGTATACATTAATTTCTTTATATTTTCACCATTTATTTAATTGATGTAGACCTAGGAGAAGGTCAGCTCTCTCTTCAGATGAAATGCTGTAGGAAAACATTTTCACTGGTTCAATATTATACACAAGGGAGGCATGTAACTAAAAACTTAACGAGTAAACATGCTGAGATATTTGACTCTTCAACTCAACTGAAGTTGGTGAAGTAGGATAATTGATTAGAAAATTCTTTAATTTCAATTTTTGTTGAAAATATTTCAAAAATACATGATCTGATTTACGTAATTACTTAATATGCATTTTTGATGTTTAGTTCCAATCATGTTATTAATAGTAACAAATGAACTGCATATCATTAGCAAACTGTGGTTTCTTTATAAAAGTTATTACATAATTAAGTATGAAGACTAATTGATAGTGAAAAATCCCTCCACAAGAGTCAATCACTGTCCGGTACATTCATTTCATATGAGTAGATTTTCATATATTGAATTTTCACAAGTCATTTAATAGGTATTCAATCAATCTTATTAAGTGATTAAGAATTAAATCACTAGGTAGTCAAAAAGAGGCAGCTGGCTTGTGGTTTTATGAAGGATCCATACTCTTGAAACATTTATAATTAATGGGGGGGAGTGAACAAATTGCCCAAAACAGAGTCTGCCTCAATAATTCAGTCTTTTCCAGACACTGTTTTCTCTCATTATCCATCCTAGTGCATACACCTTAAGAATTTTAGGTGTTATTCTTAAGAAATGTCTTCTTCTTGTGACTCACATGGATTTAGGTACCATTGGGTGATAATTTTGTCTTCAAATTTAGGATTCTAGATAATTCAAGTGCAGCTGTGTTTTTCATCTCTAACTGCAACATTTCCAAAGTTGTCGATACAACCTGTCCCATCTCCGTCTCCCTTCCAGCTGTATTCATTTCTTCCTTCCTAATTCTATCAGTCTCAATGTGGAACACCAGCTTTAAAAGGGTTATTGTGAAGTTTATTGTTTGCTTCAACAAAAAGCTTAAAAGGTAGCAGCCCCATATTCTCCTGTATTCCGACATATAACATCTAATTGCTAATTTGTGCCATTCCATAACAAGCTGTAAATCTTGTTTTATGGTTGTTTGGGTCCTGTGAAGCTTTGTTTTTTCCCCTCCCTTCTGCTTTATGTAGCTTTATAGAAATACTGTAGAATTTTTTTTTTTTTTTTGGAAACTTGTTTTCATTTCAGTGGAAATTAGATTTTTTCCTGAACTAACCTCTTACTCCCAAGCCTCTTAAGGGCCTGTTTCAGATACTTTTATTTTTTATTTTTTTAAAAAAGACTCAAGAATATGTGAACAAAAAGAATTTCTAAAATAGTATGGTTTAAAAAATAATAAATCCACAGATGAAAGACCACTATTGTAATCAGTGATAATGTTTTTCTGTAATTGAATCATGGTAGAATTCAGATGTTAATATTTTTTAAAGTAAAGGAAAGTTTATGAAAGAGCATTTCTCACTGAATAACCGCAAATAATTACTCTGCATCTGCTTTACGCTCAGTACTCTGCTAGATAGTAACACAGAATACAAAAGAAGCATAAGCTGAAAAACTAATCTTCAAGGAGTATACCATAACAGTAATTAGAAGACAAATGTGGAAACGTGTGACACCAATGTGGTGGACCTGGCAGAGAAAAGACAGTTCTATGTGAGCAAGGATTGTCTAGGGACTTCAGCTTAACAATGGTTATTATTTGGAATGGCCTAGGTTAGGAGCCAGGGTCCATTTTTTAATTCAGCATAATTATCGCATACCATTCAGCCAAGGGTAATGTGTTTAATGTCCAGGATATATTATAAAAGCAAAGTCATAGAACGATGACTTATAAGACACATTTGGGGGACATGGGAAGAACAGCCTTACTAAAGCAGGGTATGGGATGAATGGGATGACTATAGTAGTTGGGGTTCTTGATGTCCTTGCAAAAATGACTGGACTTAGTGCCATCATCACCACGAGACATGTTACACCCTGGGGATGCAATCAAATGGAATCTTAAGACAATTTCAATCAAAAATATGTGTAAATATTATTTGCTTGGCATTTTGTTTAAAAGAGCACAGCCATGGTAAGTTGACCTGCAAACGATAGATTTTGCCATTTACTCCTTAAGCATGCTCTGTATTTCCTTATTGACTCATATTTATAATATTTGAAGTCGATTTTGCCTATGCAATTGTGAGCCTCAGTGTTAAGACAACATGGAAAATAGTGAAAATGTTTTACTAAGTTGGAACTAAGTTGGCATATCACTGTCTTTTATGAGTGCATGCGAAATACCAAGTGCAGTTTGGGGAAAGGCACTATGCATACAAAAAAGAGTAGAGGCTTTTGAATCAATCAATAACACCACTTATTTTCTCTCTGTGACTTAGTTACTTAACTTCATTGAGCATTTGTTTAATTGATTAATATCAACCTTGAAGTGTGTTGTTGAGGATTAAATGAGACAATATGTTTAAAGAGCATAACATATTACAGACATAAATGACTCCATAAATGGTAACTTTTGTTGTTATGATCCCATTTCAGTCTAATGGTGACCCTGTGAGATAGGTAATATTGTCTCCATTTTACAGAAAATTGAGGCACAAAATAATCAAGTGAAAAATTCATATTTTCATCAAGCAAGGCACCTGGAATTCAAGCCAGGATCTGCCTAATGCTAAAGTCCATGTTTGTTTTATTTTAAATATCAAACACCCTATTCCCTTTGAGCATATTTATCCACTGAACTACTGATCCATAACCATTTGCCCTTTTGGGCAAAATGAAGAGAAAAAAGGTCCTCTTCACTACCTCTTTCCCCATCATTTTAATAGCCCAAATCAAATTATCTCATCTAGGAGAGCCCATCAATATAGGAAAGTGACTTGTCACTCCCCACTTTTGAGGGCTTGAAAGCCTTTCCCCACATTTCCATAAATCTGTGCCTGGCATAACAGGTACTTCACAATCTGCTGTCTTTCCTCCATTCTCTCCTAACAGCCCAAACTTTAGCCAAACCAAACCGTAATGTTCTATTTGAAATAATGTGATTTTCCCCATCTTTTTGCCTTTCAGCACAAAGTCCCTTTTGCCTAAAGTGCCCTTCGCTTTCCCCCGCTTGTAAAAACTTTAATTCCTTAGGACTTGATACAAGGTTTGCCATCTGTGAAGTCTTATCTCAACTCAAGACAGAGTCATTCACTCTCCTCAATGCTCCTCTTCAGCGGTGCTTTGTAATTTCCAATACAGTCAGATGCTTCTGTGTTTGTGTTTAGTTTTGCTGTGTCTCCATTATTCCATACAGTGTCCAGCCCAGAGCAGGTATTTAATACAGGCTAAGTCAAGGAATAGGAATGGGGACGTAGTCACAACTGCATTCACCAAAGAAATCTTATTTTGCATTGTCCCCAGGATTCACTGAGTGCTCTCTGAAAACAAAATCATTTAAGAAACTACATATGCTGTGTTTTCTTGATTTTGAAGATGTCATATATTTTAAGACAGGCCCTAATTGTAAAGCTCATCGTCAAATTTAAGAACAGTTGGGGGAGCAGGGTCGACATATTTTAATATGCACAGTTTAATATACATATTGATTTCAAGCTACATCCTAGTTTCAGAAACAACAGGATACTGGGGGAGAACTTGCATCTTAGAATTGAGGAAAAATGTTCATTACTTTTCTCAAAAAAAAATTAAACAACAACAACAACACTACTGGCCCTTCCTTTACTCCTACTCTGCTCTTCTCTGCCCTCTTATCCCAGACTGAGGATTTTATTACCCAGGTTTATGCATATCAGGGCCTTATTGCAAGGTCTCTAGTCAATATGGAAAATGGTAGAATTTTCATTACTCAGCTGTCAAACAGGCCAACACACCTAGCTGTTCTTCCTTTCTAGAATTTCCCCATTGTTTCTCAGCTAAGTTATAGTACTCCTCAAAGCGTGGGTCAGGTATTGCCTTTTGCAGGAAATCTTTCTAGAGTCCCTGGACTTGAGTAGGCCCTCTCTTTTCTCTTTCCAAGGTACTCAGTGCTTATCTCTGTCATAACACGTATCCAGTGCTATACTTTCTCAATTTACTTGCAGATTCACTGGTCTCTGAATCTCTGGAGGTCAAAAACCCTATCTTCAATCTCTGCATCCTCAACCCTAACCCAGTACCCATACAGATGTTTCTTGAGTAAAGGATAAATGACTAAAGACTAAATGAATTCTGTCTGCAGAACAGTATGATAAAAGTGACATAAAGACAAAATAAGATGGGATCTCTGCCCTCAAGGTGTTCACTGTCCAACAGGCTTTAGTAATAGACGTGTACACAAATAAGTACAGTACAAGGAGCAATATTAGCTCTGAGAGAGAGAGAAGGACAAAGTGTCTCGAGAGTCATCATGATGACGATTTGCTGTAGCATAGATTAAAATTAAAATAAGGTACCTAAAATAGGACATGTCTATGTATGATTAAATGAATCAATTATTGATTTAGTGATTGTTGTGTTTCTCCTTTTGCTGCCTTCTATGCTGTAAAATTGAATTAGCTATTTTATGTAAGAATAGCTTAATGCATATATCTTTTTATTTTACATGTTTTATATGCATTATAGAATTAGTAAAGTATGGCTAAAATTGGTAAACTATTTATTTTATATATGCTCCTCTTCAATATAAAAAGAATTTAAGATGATTATAAAATATATTAGATATTTTCTAAATTTTCTCTGATGATGATGCCTTTGGGTTTCATAATTATTCTAGCACTAAAACGAGAATTTCTCCAAGTGCATATATCCAAATTAAAATCATATAAAACAAGAAGTAGCCTAAGAAAACCATGAAAATTATTTTTAAAACTTTAAGCTCTAAATAAAACCTAATTCAATTTAATAATATACTAAAATTGAAATATATTAAAAATTGAATATACATAAATTGAATATATTGAAAAAAATATTTTCAATAACTAAAAAACATATTTCTTTTACTTATATCATTAGTTACTACTTTAACAGCTATGATATTCTTTGAGCCATGAAGAATATGATGAGAATAAAGATAATATCCCCCCATAAACCCAGTATCAGTTAAGCTTTTTAGGAAATGTCCTAACTCAGTGGCCTACAGATAACTTTAGATAGAAAACTCAGAGAGGGTAGAAGTTATTACATTTTAAAAAGTTCATTTTTTAACCTAGGTTAATTTTCTAGTCCATGAAAATTAGCTCTAAACTGTGACCAAAATGCTAAACATATTTGCCATGCCAGACTAGAATCTTATTCAGATCCTAAGGAAATCTGAAGCAGAAGGGAGGGAAGGAGGAAGGAAGGATATTTTTACTGTCTTGATTATGCCATTTTGAGAACTATACATAGAAGTAGGGTCTCTACTGGAGTGTAAATTTACTCAACCTTCAAGAATTTGTATAAATGATGTATGTTTTTTAAAATGTTTTTGGCATTACACTTTATTATATTTAATGCAATTAGTAGAATTGAGAGGAAGTTCAACCAGAACAGTATTCCATTCAATATAATCATATTTCATTGGGTGTAAAATTTAGACCAAAACATTTAGGAAACATCTCCTCTTGAATTGGCATAAAGTTAGATGGCTTAATTTCTTTTTCTTTTTTTTTTTTTGGAGACAAAGTCTTACTCTGTTGCCCTGAGTAGAGCGCCATGGCGTCAGCCTAGCTCGCCGCAACCTCAAACTCCTGGGCTCAAGTGATCCTCCTGCTTCAGCCTCCCGAGTAGCTGGGACTACAGGCATGCACCACGATGCCCAGCTAATTTTTCTATTTTTTTGGTAGAGATGGGATCTCTTTTGCTCAGGCTGGTCTCGAACACCTGAGCTCAAGTGATCCTCCCGCCTCAGCCTCCCAGAGTGCTAGGATTATAGGAGTGAGTCACCTCACCCTGCCAGATGGCTTACTTTTGTCTTTTCCAATTCTACCTTCTGGAATAAAATATCACCAATATATACCAGTAACCTCAGCAAAGGTATAAATATTAATATTACAGATTCATTTGTATGATGTGCATATGCAGAGTAGATTATTAACAGATATATTTAAGTAGAGTCAGTGACTGTACATTCCTTTTTAGGCTTATGGGCTCCATTTGGATACTAACTATTCCAAAAAGTTGTTGAAATTAAGTTAAATATGAATTTATAAAAGCAGTTGCCTTTCAGATCTTTTATACTGTCACTCTAGTCTCTTGAAAGCAAGTAATAGGTCCTAGATTTCAGGAAGATAAAATGCTTTCATACTTAATCAATGATAACAATAAAAACAAAGCAGTGATGAACACATTTAGAGCAAATGGTATACATAACTAGCCTCCCCCAGAATTCCTATCTAAGATCATCACACTCATGGAATGATCTCTCATAGATTACCATTTTCTGGTCGAGTAATTGACACTTTGTGGCTGAAGAACATGACCACTATGTCTCCCACTGGCATCTTGGAGCTCACCCAGTAACAATACAATAAATGTTCTAATGACTGCTCCTGAGTGTTTTCCTCTTCCTCCTCCCACCACAAATACCTGGTTCTCATCTTCCACTATAACCAGAAAACAATTTTAAAACTAGTCCCTCACTTTGAAGTTTGCTTTGACAGCTTTGAAGTATTCTCAGCTTTCTGGCCAGTATTATCTGTGTTTCATAGATGACAGAAAATTCTGAAAGAGGGAAAAACACTTATTAATTTGAGATGTGAAATCTTCTTGATATATTTCATATAGGTTTAGTTTCATTTTTTTAATATCCTGTAATAAATGATTGCTTTTGGAAGGTGCATGAGAGACAAAGAAATGGCTAACAGAATCTTGGGAAACCATCTATTTACATATTATTAATAATATATTAGCAGTTGTAGGTGGGAACTAATGGATGGTCATTTGATGCCTAATAGGACCTTCAATCCCTCAAAAAGGAAACCTAGCAAATGGTACCCTAACCCTTGAATATATTGATACACTGTAATTAGTTCTTGGACTCTATCTGGACATAGAGACCCACAAGAATCAAACTCCTTACATACACTATTAAATGTACTACATTTTAAATTTTTTAAAAAGCTAAATAAAAACACCTTTTTGTCTGTGTTAAGTCCTAACAAAGTATAATATGTTACTTGCTAATTGTGAACCTGAATGTCTTTAGTTATTTCATTTAGCCCAGCATTTAAATTATCTTGATTTGCTGCAAAGAAAAGAGTTTTGATTGTATATGCTGTCTTAGGTTAACTGGCCCTGGAAACAGGCTCTGAGACAGAGATTTGCATGTGAGAAGTGTGGAGAGTTGTCTGAGGAGAAACACCTGGGAGAGGGAATGAAGGCAGTAGGACCGGGCAGAGGAAAATGTAGAACTGTGATGCAGTCTTAACAGAGACCTCCACTGATTTGATCACAGAGAAACCCCGAAGGCAGGATGGCCCTGTAGAGTTGTCTCCAGCCAGGCAAAGCAGCCATGCCTTTGCACTCCGGCACTGTCTAATCTTTGCATGCGGTTGCCCCCAGGGAGTGGGCAAATCTTTGAACAAGGTGACTCTCTTTAACAGAGCTGGGTTCCAAGAGTAGGACAAAGGTGCGAGGCTGCAGCAGCCAGGGCTCCCAGGCCCTGAGGGTGCCAGCGCCTTGATTCTGAAGAGGGAAGCTCAGGGCTCAGCACCCACTGCGTATACAAGTTCATCTTATAATATGTGGATGCCATTTCTAGGCCATGATAAAATTTTCCTTCCAAAGAAGTTTTAATCACTTAGGAGACAAGATCAGGTTCCTTAAGGTTAGATTGTTCTTCTCTTCTTTATCCATTTTTGTTGCTGGCTTAAATCATTTTCTAGAAGTAAGAGTGTTATGGGAACGTATTTTGAGAATGTGACTTTGAAAGTCTGACCTGTGGAAACGTGATAAATTGTGTCTAGAGATTGATTTTGCTGAGTGCTAATACCAAATCATGTAGCGACATAGTTTCACTTACTAAATATTGCCCAGGCCGTATCGTTGAACTCTGCACTGCCACGGTCACCTCATCAGGATGTTTTCTGTCCTGTGACTAGTGGCTTCAAATGTACTCATCCATCTTCTTGTTGCAATATGTTTTGTGTGACTGATGTTCTGTGCCCATTAAAATTGATGGGAAAGAACAAAGAGAAGAAAAATGTGCCCTTCAATTGATTATTTCTCTGAAAGAGCAAATGAGAATTCTGAAGTGTGAACAAGAGATTTAGAGTGGTGGATTTCCCACCATTTATTAAGTGCTTTAATTAGCAGGTTTACTAAACAGAGTCTCGTGTATATAAGGGCACATTATTCAGTCTGCTTTAAAATTCAGTCTCCCTCTGAAATGTATGATCTTTATAAGATAAATTTAATAGCTGTAACATTGTTTATGGTCAGGAGTTATTTTGGTGAATTCTCAGTACCAGAACCAATTAAATCGGATGCCTTCCATGTCAGATTTTTTTTTCTTCTGATGAGCTATCATAATGGCTCATTTTATGCTCTGTGATAGCCGATAATTAAATTGGCCATTGTTGTAAACTGAAGCCAAAGCCATAGTGATTTTGGAAGGCCCAATCTCCCTAGGTTTTTCTTGGATCTATTGAATGTTATCTTTGTGTTCAACAAATTGCAGAACAGCAAGATATTTCTGCAATACTCACAAAAACATTTGTTTAATTGCATTATTTAATGCCTTAGGGGAAAAATAAAACCTGCCCACTGGCAGCTACCAGGCTTTGGCCTCGACACCTCATTTCTCCTGAGGTTCCTGTCTTTGAGTTAGAGGAAACAGTATGGACTTTTTTCTTAGAAGACATGATAGAGTCACATTCCTAAAAGGTGTATTTTTTTCTTTTTTTACAAAATTCAAAATGAAATAAATTTGATTAAATAATATGAAATAAATTATTTTGGAGTGAATTCCCTTGAAGGAGTTTGACTTGCCAGAGATCTATGGGATAATTTGAGTGCTATGGATAATATGGTCTCTTGAGGAAGACAGAAAAATAAGAAACATTCTTCCATTTTGACCTTGGTCACAAGGATAGCAGGAGCTATTCTAGGACTTTGACCATAGGAGTATATCTGTGAACAGCTGTCAGATTGGCCGTGGCCTAGCTGGTCTACATTTGCAGCAATATTAATGATCGTGTGCTACACAAATACTTGGACCAACTGTAGGGAAAATGGACGGGAATCAAGTCCTTTCACTGCTGTAAAAAATGATCTCAACCAGCACTATGTAATAGAAATTTCTGTGATAATGGAAATATGCTGTATCTATACCATCAAGCACAACAAGCCACTGCCACATGTGGCTACTGAGCAGTTGAAATGTGGCTGGTGTAACTGAGGAAGGGAACTTCTAATTTTATTCATTTTAGTTAATTTAAATTTCAATAACCACATGTGGCTACTGTATTGAACAATGCAGGTTCTAGAGATTCTTGAGGAATCATATCCATGCTATGGAAATGGTGTCTTAAAACCTCAAAGTCTAGAGCTCAATTCCTACTTAAACGTAGCATTTAAAAAATCTCTCTGTGGAAATTTTTTTGGCTGCGGTAAGGTTTTGCTTAGGTATGTAATGATTTTTTTAAGAACTAAAATAAAATATAAATTCAGAAAGCAAGCATAAAAATATGAATCACATGGCATAGCCTACAAAGAGGAGGCTTAGAAACCAGAACACTAAAAAACCCCCTTAGAAAACAGAAAACTGTGTTCAGTTTACAGAAAAGATAGTTTTATCATTTTATGACTTACAAATCTTGAAAGCCTGAAATCTGGGTCATTGTACTCCAGCAGTGGGAATAAAGAATGAATTCATTTAATCCAAATACAAAAGAGTTGCATTTCTAGAACTCAAAAAATTGCCATCAGTTGGGGCATTCTCAGCAAAACAGGTTCCCTTTCAACTGGAGCAACAAAAATAAATAAAATAATAAAATAACAAAATTAAGAACAGTATAATTGGAGTAACAACTTGTATTGAACCTCCTTTTGAACTCCTCCCCAATCTTAGGATTCTGTCCCATAAATCATGTACATTAATCTGAGAAATCCTCATGAAGTGCTGTTTCTTCAAAAAGCACTTAGTGCATTTGGCTCTAATGAGAATGTCTACAATATTATGTCAGTATTATTTTGTAAATATTCAATATTTACCCCACGATATGTGCAAGTCAGTCTCACTATCTGGTGTTAAACCTGTCTTTTTTGAATAGAAATTCTCTCTTCTTCCCAAGTAGGGGTACCACAAGCCATTCACTCACTAAGTAGGGAACCATTGTCTGCCCTTCTGTGTTCCTCACCCTGTCTCCCCAACAACCACATCCAGTTTGCCAAATTCTGGTGTATCTCCTCTGCAATATTTCTTTCATTTATGCTTCTTTCACATTTATGCCTCTTTTCGTTTATTACCAACCTTCTAGATTCATTGAACCCACATTTTCTCTCAACCCCTAACCTATCTCTTTGCTTCTTGTCTCTGAGCTTCAAGCCGTCTTCTACTCTGCTGCCAGTACATTGTTCTGCTAGCTTCTTCGACAGATTCCCCAACGTCTACAGGACAAAGTCCAGTTATCCCAGCTATGTCTAGCTCCAAGAACGCTACACCCTGAAAGCCTTCTACAATCATAACAATCAATTGGAACCAATTTCTCTCTTCCCTAGGTTAGTTGACTTTATTCCTTTCCAGGACAACTCTAAACTTTATGATGGAATTAATGATTGTCTATTCTTTTAGAGATTGTAAAACGTTTTCAGTGCCCTACCTCATGTTTAAATTTCCCAGAAATCCTCTGACCTAAGCAGGGCAGGCAGGAGATTTTCCCATTTTGTAAAGAAGAAAAGTAGTTGAATAAGAGGTGAGAGAGTAACTCAAGATTACACAGCCAGGAAGTAACCCGATCTTTGGTTCTGTACATATTAATAATATAAATGTTTCAGTAAAAATATTAACCCCAGTGCCTAGAATAGCACCTGGCATGTAATAAGTGTTAAGGAATAAATGTTGGTTGAACGAATGGGTAAATGAATGAATGAAGACATATTGCAATGGGCCTTCTTAGTATCATGACTGGTGTTTCAACTGGATAATGAGCTGTCACTGGGTCATGTGAGTAGGCTAAATGGTGTGGTGACAGAGGGGCACAGGTAAATCTGACAGAAAATCAGGAAATTGTTACAGAAATGAGGAGATTCTATAATACAGTGTGACAGTGGGGCCTAAGGTAAAAATGAGAGAGCAAGAGAAATTTTAAAGAAAGAGTTTAGAACTATTACTTCTTGACATTGGTTGAATGGCAGGAACAAAGGAGAAGACACAACCAAACATCACACCTAGGTTTCCAGCCATGGTGTGTAGGTGAAGGGGGAGCCCACACCAGAGGGAGAGAAACTTAGAGGAGGGTTGTTTCCCTTGAGTACAGATGAGGCTTTATCTGTGCTAAACCCTTTGGCATCCGATTATATTACATATTATCTCATGCTCTTTACTGGGTCCATATCTAATTATTCTTTTGTGAAAATATTGTTTTTCTCTCTCTTTTAATTCTTTATTGTTCCCATGGCACCAAGCCCATCGCCAAGCAAAAGGTAGACCCTCCAAGAAGTATGAAAGTTGATTAATTTGAATATGATATGAGCACGATGCTATTGAATTATGCCTCATCCTCTGTAACAGTTGAACTTAGGCATAGGTTTTATAACCAAATATATTAGTTTTCAGAAAAATAGCTGATCTCAGAAATACAGGCTGCATTTTTCCCCAAATGCATTTTGCAGCTGGATGTTTTTTAGAGTGGGATAGAAGTAAAATTTAACAATACAAACTAACTTTTTCACAGAGGAAAAGTTGCTTGAATTTTAAAGGCTATTTTTTTTCATATTTTCTAACAAATACTAAAATAAACATTTAAATTTCCTCAAGCTTTGTGACAAACTTTCAAGCCATGAGGCAGTGAATAATCTTTCTCCCCCCTTTTTTAGCTACAGTAGAATAAAGACTGGATTCTCGTTACCCATTTGAGTCATGTGGTTATGACTACAATTTCTAGGGAACCAAGACCTTTTCCATCAATGCGTATTTTCATTGTACCAATGTCAAACATTGGCATTTGTTTTAAATTAAATTTAAGTAATTTAATTTGCAAGTTTAAAATGTAGCTCTTGTAAATAATTGAAAAGCATTAGTGACTTTTTGGTGATATGAGTAGTAAATTAACCCAGTGATTGATAGTGATCATCCAATTAAATTCATTGCAGATATACTGAGTGCATTCTAGGTGCCAGGCATCGTACTAGCACAGTGGGAGCTCCAGAGGTAAGACAGGACCTTGATTCTCTGGGGGCTTAACATCTTTAGGATAAGTCATTATATAGTGAAACAAAATGCAACTGATAAGAAGAGAGGGGGAAAGGATGGGGGAATTGGACTAAGGGGACCACCAGAAAACCTCATGAGGAACAGACAAGTCAAGCTGTTCCTTGAACATGGAACAACACAAATGGGGGTGCAGCATTCTGTCTGTAAAGACAGTGAAACTGAAGGATCAGAATCTGGGAAATTTAGAGGGTGTTAGCCTGGTATGGTTGGACCACAGGGGATTTTGGGAAAGACAAGAGAAGTTAAATGACCAAAAAGTAGGACAGGAGCAGATTGTGGGAGATTTTGAGTGCCACGCTGAGGAAAGTGAGTTTTCTTTTATAGGTGGTTAGAAACCTCCAAATGCTTTTTGAAAGAGGAATGGCAAGATCAGATCTATGCTTGGCTAAAACGAAGGAGTGTTACTATCAGCAAGGTAGGGCAGGGGATTTTCATACTAGTTTTTAGGAGTAGAACCATTTTGTTTTTCTGATGAAATAAGGAGCTCCAATATATAAAACAGAGTTGCCTGGCTGAATCCTAGGAGTTGAGGAAGGTGGAGGGAGCACTGTGTGCCCCAAGTGGCCCCTGAGGCTCACGCAGGTGGAAGTGGTAAGGGAGGCAAGTAAGAGAGACTAGAGGTTAGTAGAAAATCCCCGTCTCTGGACAAGAGACATGAGAATAGAGGCACGGAGCGAGCTTGGAAAGGGTGGCTGTGAGTGGGAGACAAGCCAGAGCGTCGGGATCTGGGGACTGATCTCAATGGAGAAAGAGAGAGAAAGGAATCCAAAAAGTTGATGTTTCAGATTGGAGAAAAGGGGAAGAGAACAATGGCACTAACGGGGATAAGAAACACAGGGGGCAGAGGAACAGGTCTCGAGGAAGAGATGAGAAATTAGGTTTGGGATCTGAGTTCAAGGGTTTGTAGAATAGTAGATGAGTGGGTGCCAAGAATTCAGACAAATATTGACATCTTTATTCAGTGGTTTGCATGAGCTAAATATCTGTCCAAAATCATGTCAGCACACTCCAGGTTTATGGGAAGGTGATTTGTTTGTGTCTATTTTTTTTTCCTCTTTTTTTTTTCTGTTTAGTATATCCTGTAGCTTTGTTAATCTGACCTTTTATATACACCAACATTTCAAAACAACTTGAGGAAGTGCTAGAGGAGAGTTTTGAGACCTGGCATATGATCCAAGCTGATGTAACAAATTTTAAAATGTGTTTTCATGTGCAAGTTAAAAATGTGCAGCTTAAAGAGGAGTTGAAACTCCATATGCCTCTTTTGGCCAACATAGTAATGCAGCTTGCAGAAATATAAATGAACATTCAGAAATTGGAAGCATGCCTTTGTCTAAAATCTGGGCCATATTTAAGCCTTCTTACACACTGCAACCTTTCAATTAGCCATTACCAGACTTAGCTATGGAAGCATTTACTGGTGCTTGATTCCTCATCCTGTCTATAGTTGAATCAGATTCCATGCCTAAATAAATGCAATGTTTTTAATAGCCTTTATTAACAGCCTTATGCACCCCAAGATTCTATTATTTTCAGGAAGCTGTTATGAACAACAGGTTCTAAATTGTGAATGCTTATTAGACACTATAGATCATTTTGCCTTGCAATAAACATCAATTAAATGTACTTCATGTGCCACAATGCATGGAGCTGATTGATTTTGTAGACAGCATAGCCCTGCATCACCTACATACAAGAATGTAGGAAAAAATGCCCATTAAATTAACATTAGCTTAAGAAAAATGAAAACTTTGGAAACAATTACAGCTTTAGTATTTTGACTGAAGGGGGAAAAAAGATGACCTTTGTTCCAGGAGATGTGACTTGAACAATGCTATTCTGCGTGAAATTGAGAAATTGCCAATGTTCCCAACCTGACGGATAGTGTGCGTGAGATCTTCGTTCTGCTTCATTAGGCTCCGGTGAAGGAGTGGCAAATTTTTCCTATTTATACACTTTCTGTCAGGAGTTCATAAACATAGCCTGCCTAGCACATGTTTTTACTGTTGCCATTTTGTTTATATATCGGTTGCAGCTTTGACAAGAGTTTATTACTGTATTGAATAAATATCCTACTTTTTAGATAGTTAAATAGTAAGAATAGGTAAAATTATGCAGTTGCTGCTTTTTATAATATTGCACGTTAAACACGCAGTCTTTAAAGCTTATGCTTGTTCAATGAATTTTCATTCATATTTTCAAACATATTTAACTAGTTTCAAACTTTCTAGCACATAATTCTTACCATGCTGGAAATGAAGCTTAATAAAGAAGCATTTCCTAAATGAAACTTTTTTCCTTGTTCAACATGAACAAAGCAAGTCTGGAAAAAAATGAATTGTTCACAGATGAATTAACTTGAATTTTATTTTGAGAAAAAAAATCCAGAGCAAGATGCCTATACTAGTCTTCTGAAAGTCTACTTAAAGGCAAGGGGATAGACAAATAACCAGCTCAGACCCCTTCTAATTATGTCAATAAATTTTTGAAATATTCAAATGTGTCTTAGAAGTTGTGAAATATTTTGTAAATAATGTTACTAAAAATTATACAAAAGTACTTAATGTTCACAAACCATATATATGTATATGTTTCTATGTGTGTGTGTGTGTGTGTATGTATGAATATATGGAGAGAGAGAGAGAATTAGTTATTCTATAATCATCACTATTACACCCTTGCATTCTGCTGTGCTTTCTTGAGTGGAAAAGAAAAAAGTAGAATTATGTCTTGTTATAAAATACACATCTAACCCTAGATGAATAAGTTCATGGGTATTTGTCTGTGTGTCATGAGCAGGACGGCTTCATGTTGCTGGACTGAGGGACAGCAAAGTGGATGGCAAAGGTTCATTGGAGTTTCAAATTGTTCCGTTTGATTTCTGCATATGCATGAGGCCTCTTTCACTTCTGTGGCTGTCCTCAGGCATAGCTCTATAGCTTCTCCTCTGCACTGAATGATGTTCTTCAGAGTTTCCCTGCGTAAATAGTGGGGCAATTTCCCTAGGCCTTGGTCTTTAGAGAGACCCCAGTCATTTGACTAGGGCTGCAGAGAGTCCACATGCTTATGCCAACCAAACAAATGACAAGCACAAACGCAACAGCATAAAACAACCATTGCACTGCACGAGCATTACTTTCCTAGAGAGAGAAAGAGAGAAGGCTCCTGACAACCACATCTCCACATGCTATTCCCTAGTGATAACTTCCCTTCCAAGCATTCTTTGATGTTCATATATATTAGCCAGATTTCACCCATATAAAAATATTAAAATGTTGGGAACAAGGTTGATATGGTTCTTCCCTTATTTCTTTACCTTTAGAAATCCCATCTCACCTTTAAACCCAATTGAAATGCCACCTACTTCCTGATGTCTTTTCAGAGCCCTAAATAGAATAAATGGATTCACCTCCAAAAATCCATAATATTATCTGAACCTCTTTTATTGAACTTTTAGCAAGTGCTTTGTATTTTATTCCAGTTGAGCGCTTGTCTGTCTTTCTCCTTTAGAGCAGGACCTGTCTTTGTCATATTTGTTTTAGTCCCTCAACCTACCCCTGGCCCCATAGAAGAATGTTTGCACATAGTAGATGTTCAGGAAAATGTTATTCACGTTCATATTTTAAATTAACCTCACGTTGTGCTCCCAAGGGTTAGACTTTTGTGATAGCACTGATTACATTCATCTTGATATGACTATGCCAACCAGTAATTTAGATCACCTTCTGATCTTGATTCTCACACCTATTCGGAATTAAACACAAGAAAATTAACTTCTTTTCTAAAGGGTCTTTGAGAAAAATATCCACTTCATATACCATTTTTGTATACCACAAAGTTGCTTAATACAGGGCTTTTACAAAATAGATATTCAGTGTTTGTGGAACTAGATTGTTAAGTCAGGAATACCTATAAAACACAGATGGATTCATTCAACTGCTGAGTATGCACTTCTTATGTATATTTCTCATAGAAAGTTAATGTACCAGGAAGCCTTCATTAAGTTTTCATTATGCTTTAACTCTAAAAAGGTATTGACATGGTTTAAAAGTCATTGATCATTAGTCACAAGATGCTGCTAATCTCTCTACCTGAGTAAAACAAATGAAGCTCTCCAGGTAAAAAATGGCTCACCACTTAGTCACTCCTTCAGAGGAGTTCCTAGACTATCTTTAAGGATATGCATACAGTGTGCCCTAAAAAGTGACTTCTGCCTGTATTCCAGTATCTTTCCTAGCCAACTTCTGAGAAAAAAGACAGAATATTGATTAATGTCAAACCTTGACAAATCAAGCAAAAAAATATGAGAATTTTAGGGATAGAGGTTTCTTTGCTATAGAAAGACTATATCACAAAAATTGATGAACAAAATTATGTAGCAGTAATTCTATGAATTTTTTCAGAAAATGGTCTTATAAGAAAACACAAGAATTACAATAATTCGACAGTGATATTAGCAAGAACATTTGGCTAGATGTGAAAGGATTTGGGGTCTGTCCACTGCCAGACCCTAGGCACATCCCAGTTTTCTCAAGGACCAAGTGGAGGGATGGAATAAATGACCCCTGAGATCACTTTTTTCAGTAGCAGGCACAGCCACGATGCCTTGCCAGCCTACCGCCAAATATGTATTTTTAAAGAATATCTACCTGTATCATTCCCTCGCTCAAAAATCTTCAGTGGCTCCCAATTGTCTATAAATGACAAAATCAGGAGTAATTAGCAAGTATTTTAAGATTTCAGTGCTATGATAAAACCCACCTTTCTCTCAAGCCATATTTCCCTGCTCTTCCAAAAACATAAATGCCAGACTGTGCAGCTGATTTTTTTACTTTATTTTGCACTTGATCCATTCCATGTTCTTTGCTGGAAACATTTTCTTCACCTCGGGATGCCTCCCCAGCCCTGAAGCCATCCCTGAGTTCCTCAGCTGTACTTTTCTAAGTCCGTACTACTCCTAGTTTATGTCTTGGAATGGAGTTCTTCATACTCTGCCTTGTTTAGAGTTATTCAGATTTTTCGGGTTCATTCTTAGGTTATAATATCCTTGGAAGAAGGAGCCCTGTCTTAGACTCTTCTTTCCTTCCACAATATCTAGTACAATGTCTTGCTCATAAGCAAATGAGAACCCACAGCACTTTTTAGGGCACAGTGTATACAATAGATGTAAAGAACCGTAGAGTAGACTATTATGAGGTGACCACCACATATATATTCAGCATGTAGCTCTCTTGATAATTCAGATATGAGGGTGCACTGTGAGATATTTAAATCTAATCATTAATTGTAATTTATTCACACCCATTTGGTGTTTAAGTAAATTTTTGTTTCCTATTCCTATTGATTTGATTATCAGAAAGCAAATGGACTTAGAGTGTCTGATAAAGTGGAGGACAGTATAGATTCCCTCCAGCAGTTAAAAATCTTGTCCCAGTGAAATATGGATTAGCCATTTCCATCTCCCAGAAGGCTCCAGTCTGGCCAAACATCTGGGGGATTCTGGGAACTCAGTTCACCCAGAGGACATGCCTCAGCTTTGGGCACATATGATGACCAGAGCTCTCATGGCTTCCACAGCAAATCCGTTGTGAGGTTGGATGTGCATCCCCAAGGATGCCATGAGAATAGAATTCAGTTACTTCCAGAAGTGGCTGCTTTGTCCTTCACACTCCACAGCGGCAGCCATGTTCAACCTGAACAGTCAAGCAATCCTGGGCCAGCATAGTCTGGAATGAACACAGGGGCTGGATACATTCAACAGAGGATACAACTGGCTCTCTCCAGAAATCCAGCGGAATGCCAAGAGAATTAGCCCAATTCTGGGCTTCCACTGCACTAGCTTCCAGAAAAAATAGAATGTGGCTCTCATATCACAATTCTATAAAACAGAGGAGTCCAAGTTCAAATGTCCAGAATGGTCACCAGTGCCTTCTCACTATTTCCATTATGATGCCATTCAGTGGAGTCACTCATTCATTTAAGAATGTCCAGGGAAACAGCAGTCTAGACATGGGATCAGAATATTTTAAAAAATACAAACATAGTTAATATGCATTCTAAAATTGTAGTTGACATAGTCTTTTTTCTCTTTCTTTTTTTTTGGTATGTATTGTTACTTTTCCTCTTCTGAATTAAAGACATATTTTATAATAGAGTTTACATATGAGAATTTATAAATAAAAGCAGCCAAATACTAACTTACGTCTTTTTCTCTTTAATTCACTCATCTGGTGAATTCCTTCGTCACTCTTAGAAAAAGTCAAGACATCATGTGACAATGAAGACATTGTGTGATAACTAGAGCCTGTTTAGAACCATCTGGGTTGAATTTCGTTGTTAAATGAGTGAACGAATGTTGTAGTGTCTCTTTTACTTTTTATCCTCTAAGACAGTGAATGTGAATGGACAGCTGTCATACCCCCAAGTTATACTCCCTTCTTGAAGGGCGTGTGAATGACGTATAAATGTCCTTCTACTTACACGGTTTGTCCTCTGTGTTAAAGGGGGAGAAGAAGCCCTATGTTGGACCAATATAAAAGAGAAAAAATAATTATGACATCCAAGCACATAACTTCTAATTGCTTCACTACACATCTAACTAAAACTATTTTTCTTTTTTTCTGAAATCTTTTTTTCTAAATCAAGAAACTGAAGAAAATGTGCATGTTTCTGAAAAATCAGTTGAGCGAAGAAAAGCAATGAAGAGATATTATGTTAAAAAATTATAAATGGAACGCATATAGATTGAAAAAATAGCAAGTGCCCTCATTTGCTTAGAGTTAGATTAATATAATAGCATTTATAGATTATTTTTTTTATTCTAGCAGTTGTTCATCTTTAACATAGCTCCTGTTCTCCCTCCTTTGTCCCCACTGCTACAGTCTTGTGTTGTATATGGACAATTGTAGAATTAACTGGTCTCTCTCCAGTTCACCGTGGCAGTGCAGGTGAAGAAGAGAGGAAGGATGTGGGGAATTTTTACTTAACACTATTTGAATTTCCTTCCAGCTGTTTATTTATAGACTCTCACCCAGTGATATTTATATAACTTAAGTTAAAATGGCACAGTGCTTTCGCAAAATATATGCATGACTGTTTTTCCATGTTTTCTTTTTTTAAATAGCCTTGGTTTCGATGTCAGTCTCATTTCATTATCAGTGTATTGTTTGCCTCATTGTCCAACACAACTGTCTGATAAAATCCTTAATTATTAAGTATCTGATAATACTATCCAAACTGCTTTAATTACAGCACATTTTGTGCCTTATTTTATTACATTTCATGCCAGAATGAACCTAGCCAGGATCTTTAATAATGCCATATTAAATCCAGGCTAGAGGTTAAAACTCACGAGGCTGCCTTGATTCTCTGCCTATTGTGTAGGGAATCTCATCAGAAAAGCCCCAAACTTCATTAAAGACGGCTGGATGTGGGCCCCCCTATATTGCCATTTACTTTAAGGGCTATCACTCAGGGGCAATTATTGGTGTGCTCTCATGATCCCTGTTATATTAAGGCAATTTCTACACCTAGGTTAGGCATTAATACCGCCATTATCTCCAACACAAATCCCCTGACAGTTAGAAAAGCAGGAGAAATTACAGACGGATTAATCTCTAGTGCCCGTCCAAAAAGAAAACCTTTCCCCAGAGGGGAGAGAAGCGTATGTTGAGCTCGGTTAAGCTGTGTTAGATGTAATGAAAAAGAGACCCCTGTGCCTGCCTCTGTCAGAGACGTTAGATGACCTCTTCTCAACTTGTCAATATCCCTTTTGGGCTTTCCTTCTCTCCACTACTAGGCTTCTCTGAGTTTTGTGACATCTTTAAATAATTATGTTTGCATTTTTCAAAAAAGAGAGCGGGGAGGAAACAACCAAGCTTTCCATATAGGAATGTTGGACAAAGTAATTCATTTCATACAAAAAGAAGAAGAAAAAAGAGCCCAGTGTTTTCACAAATCCTTTATATTTCCAGTGTTTTTTTCCAGATGTTTGTGGGTGTCACACCATGAACCATGCTGAGAAAAGCAGATCATAGAATAAGGACAAAGAATCCCACTATGCACAAAGGAGTAGGAAGACAAGAGGATGCAATGCCTTGGCAGGTCATTCCCAGTGTACCCTGCTTTGCCTGATAAGGATACCTTTGACAGTGGCTGATGCTGCTGTTGACGCGCCTCTGTGCTTACTGCAGGATGGCTGGGGTTTGGGAAAGCAATGATAAGGAACACAATGAATAACTAACAAAGCTCCTTTGATGAATGCAGTCATTTGCATTACAGCACAAAATAGCTTTGCTCTTGACGGGAGCATGGCATACCTAACCACAAATATTAGTTTGTATCTTTCAATGACATATAAGGACAACAGTAGAGAGGGCGAGAGTTTGGGGGGTGGGAAGTTTCAATTCATTGCATTGTAGCAGTGTAGAAAGCAGTGACCCGGAAAAGATTTTTTTTTTTTTAGTGGTGTTGGCCTCAAAAACTAATGAGGATTTTGGTTTGAGTGAAAATATTTGTAACAAAAGTACAGTCTCTCAAAATCTATTATAGTTGAAATTAATATCCCATGTACCCTTTATATAAATGTGCTAAGGAATGATTCACAAATGAACGGTTGCCTCAGTGCTACAGAAATACTATTAATATTTCATCCCACTGTATCCCTGTCCTACTCAATAGGACAAAATGAAAGGAGGTTTTGAGTGTGTAATGGTGAATGTGAAGGACTTTCTGGGTTCTGTACTCTTTCAGAGGAAGCAATTGGATGTATTTGTCACTATGGTGTGGTTTAGCCATTTTCCCAGAACTCAGCAGTGATTTGCAGGGTGAACATATCCACTCTTACCTTACCACAAATCAGAAATATAAAACTGTGACCCAGAGCCAGCTGTGGGCTATAGCTTCACCCCTAATTTTGATCTACTACCCGATGATAACTGGTGACTCCCAACTCATAATACAGAAAGCCCCAGGGGACTCAGTACTTTCTGGCCAAGTAAAAGCTAATATAAAGTGGAAAATCACTTATTCCATAAATTATTCATAATTCATGATGTGTTCCCCTTTTTGTTGTTGTTGGTAAACTGGTTGCTATTCTGGCTGAAAGGCTCTTTTCCCTCTGTAAATTTCTTAAACAGTATATTGCTGCTGTAATCATTGATGGTCTTATATTCACTCAACAAATACCTATTGAACACCTACTAAGTGCCAGGCCTTGCATTTTGTTGATAGAAAATAGAGATAACCAAAGCAAACTCCATGATCTTACATATCTCCTCTAATGGAGGAAGAAACGGCATACAAATATTTATAGCCCAATGTGAGGGATGAGGTAATAGAAGTGTGGGGAAAATACCATGTGAACATAGAAAACGAGCCAGTGAATATTTAGAAAGATCTTCCAACTTAATTCTCTATCCCTTGGATTGAGTGACTGGATCACAGAAAATATTTGGAAAAATCTTTCGTGGACTTACACGGGCATTTGAAGGAAACTCTTTTTCAACCATATGTGTGAGGGAATGTTTTCCCTTTAAAAGACTACAGAGTATTGTTGTCTCTATATACCAAGCCCCAAAAAAGGTATGCTAAGAATAGTTGAGAAATTATAAAAGGAATACTATAATTAGTGAAAAAATTAGGTAACTCGTTATTAACCAAACCTGTAAAATCAAAAAATTTCAACTTACCTTGTTGCTAGCAGCTCAATCTATGTGAATTTTACTCTGTATGTACATAATTATTTTCTAAATTCCAATTTTTTATAAGCAAAAGTAAATATCAAGTTAAATACAATGATGTGTATTGTGTTCTTTCTACGTAGACTCTTGTCATAGTTTTTGAAAAATTTCCCATCTAATTTTTGGAATTTTTTTTTCTTTTCCCTACACATTAATCAATCCAGTTCCATTTCTTGCTGCTATTAGTGTGTCTGCTAATTCTGTTTTCCATACACTGAAACCGTGAAATAAGAGTAGATAGCTCAGTATTAGGTCTCATAGATTCCCCCTTGTGTAAAGTCCTATCATTTAACACTAGGAATTTGTGACATTCATTTATTTTGACTACTTGAAGGCCTTTAAAAGATGATTTCTCGTTCTCTACTGTGATTTACAGAGATGAGATTGCCAGAAATTTTACAAATTCCTTTTAGATTTGTGGCTACAATTTGAGCTCTCTACCTAGAACCCCTCACCAGTGACACAATTAAATAAATCACCCTCATTCTTAATAAATTCGTGGTGGTGGTGATAAGGAAGCTTAAACTTATTTTGGCAAAGATCCTCTGCAGGAGAGAGAAAAAAATTAACTTGGGGTTGGATACTCTTTTTTTATTGGCAGGAGACTTTCCTCCATGAGATTCAGAGACCCAGGTTCCTTCCATCTTCTGTCTCTGTTATCGTCTGTGGTTTCACAATCCTCTGCTTCCAGACAGCAGAAGGGGAAAAATAAAAGTAGAAAACCCCACCAACTTCTTAAAAGTCCTGACTAGAAATGATATAGATCACTTCTGCTCTTACTCTGTTAGCAAGAACAAACCACATGGCCATAACCTATACAATGAAGGAGTCAATAAATACAGTCCATGGCTCAGCCCAGCCACAACCACACACCAGGACAGCAGGAACTTCTAGTGGATAACAAGCCATGTCAGCTGTAGATAATAAGCAATCTCAAGTTCTGGAAAATAAGGAAAAATGTACAAATATATAAGAATACATACAGACACAGATAAAATCATCTAGCTCCACCAATATGCAAATTATTTATTTACCAATGCTGCTGATTGAGTTAATCATACACTTTGAATGCTATTTTTAGTAGCACTGGTGGTTTGAAATGACCCATTTAAGAAACTTGTGGATGCAGAACTACAGTAATGGGGAAACTTTCTTAGTGAAAAGTGCATCCCTATGGCACCCTCATAAACAACTTAAATACTTTGAAAGCATGAAAATATGCAAATGCTGAAAGAGTAAGGGTAATTTTGTTAACCAACACCATGTTCTTTTTTTTTTCTTACTCTTGCTGAAGGTCTTTAAATATGTTTATTGGTTTATTTGTGTCTGCTATTTCTTGTCACATCTAACAGGTGAAGTCAAGGAGAAATGTGAAATGCAGACAATTCGAAAGTAAATTGTTTTTGTTGCCACATCTCGACATATATTAGAGTAACTGAATTTAGTTTTAAAAAGAAATTATTCTTTATTTTGGCAGAGAGGACAATTCTATCTATTGGTTTGTCTTTAATTTATTGCCTTGTAGACTGTAGGTATTTAATAAATATTGATGAATTTTAACAGACCATTTGATGATGATGATGATGAGTGTGATGATTTTTATACAGAAACTCAGAGATAGTTGTATAGATTAATGAATGCGTGTTGAAATTACTTCAGCTCTTATGATGAACTGTGTCATCATAATAATAATCATTATTATGATTATTAGGGTGATGATCATAAACATAAATCATTGACAAAAATATGCTAACAATAATGCCCCATTTAAAATATAATGTGATAATTTTATAAAAATGTCGTTATATAAGTCAATTTGCTTTTTTAAAAATATATTTTAATATCCTAAGTTTCCTTGGAGCATAATTGATTATATTAACTTCAATGTAATTGATAGGTGACAAGTGATATTCTCAGTAAGTCAGTTCAAGTAATAAAAAGTACAGGCATTTAATAATACTATGATACTGTATTACTTATTTAAAAGACCAATTCTATTTGAAATACCTCATATCACACCACTATTTGTTGATCAACTGTGACAAAAAAGAATAGTTATATTTTCATAGATAGATATTTTTGCTAGGACGTATTTTACCTCCTCAAGATCATTCAAAAGTAATTCATTTTCTTTGAAAGTGTTTCTAATTTTTTCTTTTTGGTGGTCAAAGAATTTTTTATTAATTTATTTTTAATTGACAAGTAATAATGATGTATATTTATGGAGTACAATGTGATGTTTTGATCTATGCACATATTGTAAAAAGATTCAATGTTTTTAATAAGAAGTATGCTAGGCTTGTCATATCCGTTTTTACTGTGATTGTAAGTTAATAACATAATCCCTAGCATTCACTGAGATTTTACTAAGTACCAGGTGTCACTCTAAGAGTTTTTTGTATATTAACTCAATTGCTCTTTTCAATAAACATATGAGATGATAGTGATATTATTTCCATTTTAATAGTGAAAAAACAGGCATAAAATGGCTAAATAACTTTCCCATAGTCATTGCATCGCTAACTAGTGGAGAATATTTGAACCTAAGAAGTTGAACATCAGGTCCCTTGCTCTTGGCCACACTAGACTAAAGCTGCCTTTCTATTAAGAACAATTGAAATGTTGATTTTAAGGTATTGAGTTTTTACATAATAGTTTTTGCAATGTATCTAAGTAAGCATAGTATTACTGAGCAACCAATAAGTAGATGAAGTGTGTATGTACTTTATTACTATATATAAAAAACAGAAATGATAGTGTTCACTATTTCTTTTGATTTGAAAAAAGTCTTTTGTTTTTAGAAGACTCTCAGAGTCTTCTAAACAGAAAAGGCAAAAAAAGTTGGAAGTTAATCAACCCCATAAATTAGCTAATTTAATAAAGATTTTTTTTTAAAAAATAAAGCATCCTAGAAAAGAATAAATAAAATATATTTAACTGACCCATGTGAAATCACCATTTTTGTAGGTCGAAAATGGTCACAAATGGAAAATTCTGTATGATCCAACCTATTACTAACCCAATATTACAAGTATTTATTAAAGGGTGAGTCAAAAACTATGATGGGGAAGATGCAAGGATTCAAAAGGAGCAACACATGGTCCTCATCATAAGACAGTTTACAACGTGATTGTAGAACAAGCCGTCCATACATGTAAATTGATAATAAATGATGCTCTCAGGAGATCTTAGAGTGCTCTCGTATTCAGATGCTGGGCTCCAAGAGTCTTCCCTGGAAAACCAACAGAAGCACGAGGGCAGGAATGAGCTGTCAGGCTTTCAGAGAGGGCCTTCCAACCAATCCCCTGTCCCTCCCCAGAGCACTTTGGTGCTCCTGCCTTGTTTCACCAACCTCTGCCCTGGGGCCCATGGAAACTGTGCTCACTGAGTCTTTCACTGGATTCAAGCTTGCAGTCCTGCTGGTCATCTCTACTTATGTGTTCACCCCTACAGCTCAAGCCCTGCTGACCTGCTCGCTGAGCACAGCCCCTATCTGCCCCACTGCCCCTGTCTCCAGCATCTGATTTCGTCTCTACCTCCTGTGTTCAGGGGAGCTGTCTGCACTGTTCCTCCTGATGTCTGACAGGACCCAAACTCCTACGTGGCTAAGTTCTAAATATAGAGTGATAACGTCTTTCAAAGTAACCAAAACCGTTAGTATTATAATTTTAAGGAGAGTCTTTGAGAACCAGAGTATTTAGAAAAAACTTCACTGAAGATGGGTAAACCTTAAATGGAGATTTGAACAACTGATATAATTTGGATGAATGGAAAGATAAAAGTTAGGATATTCAGGCTGTGGAAACAGTGAAAGAACTAAAAGAACAGCTCCTGGCATGCAGAGAGGATGAGAAATCAGCCAAAGTGAAGATTTCGTGCAGTGAGAGATAGAAGAGAAAGGTTAATTAAAATAGTTTGTATCAAGTCCTCAGTGTTAGGCGGAGGGCTTTGGATCACAACCAACAACAGTCACCACATACTGAGCATCTGCTAGTGCTGGGTACTAATGTATGACCTCCCAACTTTACCAGACTAGAGAAATTAATTACCAATTATACAGATGAGAAGCTGAGATGCAGAGAGGTTAAGTGTCTTATCAGAGGCTAAATTTTTTAATTATTTTTTAATCACTTTTAAAACATTTACTATATAACAGGCTCAGATCTAAGTGCTTAGCAAAAATGAACTCATTTAAACCACACAACAACCCAGTGAGGAAAATACTATTATTACTCTCATTTTCTGTTGGAGCTAAATGAGGTACCCAGGGGTTACCTAACTTGCTCAAAGTCTCATAGTTTGTAAATGATGGAGCCAATATTCAAACACCGAAGTCCCTGCTCCAGGATCTGTGTTTTTATGCACCTTGCTGATAGCTGTAAAACTGGGGGGCTGAGGGCACTAAAAGTTTTTAGCAGGATAATTACATAACAAAAGCGGCTTGTAAGTATTATTAAGTACTTCGATGAGAAGTCGCGTGGAAGATTGTGACTATCATTTTAATCTGAAATGACTGAGGCCTGGATTAGGGCAGAATTGGTGAGGACAGAGAGAAACAATGTGAGAAATCTTACCAAAGAAGAATAAAGCAGATGTGGAAACTAATCAGATACGAAAGATAAGTGCGAAGGAGTAAAATATGAATCTGTGGATGTACACCTACTAGCTAGATTATGATAAAACTATCTAAAATAGGAAAAATTGACAAGAAACATTTTGAGTCAGATTTTTGTGCCCAGGCTAGAAAATGCAAGTGGAACTATCCGGTGAACCCCTTGGACATAGTTGCCTGGAGTTCCCATTGTGCATTGTATGTACTTACATTGCATTCAAGAGTGTGATTATATTTATTATACCATGATAACGTGTTTATGTGTCTGCTTCTCCTACCTAGAGGTGATTTCTAGGCTCTCTTATCCCTTTTAATCCCCATTGCCTAGCACAGGACCTGGTAACATAGTACATGCTCAATAAATATGATTGAATGAATAATAATTATCCAGATAATAATGATAGCTATGGTCTTGAGTCCCTAAGGAAAATACTAGAGAAATGAGGACTAGATGTTAGATTTTTCTTTCTTCTGGAGATCATGGTATCAGCTCTATATTTTACTAATAGATTCTAAAACTTTCAACCTGTGAAACTGTAGAATAAATAAATCACCAGATGTTTAACAAAATATTACCTTGGAACACTCTTAATGGTTTAGTAGTTGGAATCAATACATGTCTATTACTTTTATGTCTTTAATTATGTTTATCTAGAGTACTTGATTGCTAGGCTATAAATAGTGTGGAGAAACAAATTCTTTGCAGCTTTAAATGGTATTGTAGGAAATTCTCCTAAGAACATTCATGTACTGAAAGTAACTTTTATTTCTTGATTATAAATAACAATGTATTTTGACCCTGTGTTCTGAATCTAAACCACCCTAAAAAGAGCAGATTGATGACACAATATTAGCAGTTGAAATCGTATTTATTTATTTCATACATACTATCATAAAAAGCATGATTCCTATTCTATGCATATAGTGTTTGAGATACATTAGAAACATGGAATTCCTGGATGGTATGTTGAACACAATACTTATAGAGCCTTTTCTACTGACCCCTTTTGCTCTCTTCTCCCTGTATTTCCTTCTCTTGGCTTTAGGAGTA
This sequence comes from Propithecus coquereli, assembly GCF_000956105.1. Classification (NCBI taxonomy): domain Eukaryota; kingdom Metazoa; phylum Chordata; class Mammalia; order Primates; family Indriidae; genus Propithecus; species Propithecus coquereli. The sequence continues at coordinate 6,673,375 of NW_012137191.1, read as the reverse complement.
AATACTGTCTGTACCATTTATTTGGCACTTGCTACTTGGTATTTTAAGTTATAGTTTCACACATAGATCTTTCAGCTCCTTGAGGATGTGTCTCAAGCTTCTAGATCTTCTTCAGCACCTGGCAAACCCCCATTCATACCACACTTGCAGGTACACACAGGGAGTGTATCCAAATGTCATTTGTTGATTGACAGCCTTTTGAGATTCAAAAGTACCTTGAGGTTAGTCGTTTAGTATGCCCTGTAGGTACGTTATTATGATTGTGAAAACTTTCTTATCTGAAGAAAGAAACAAGATATTGAAGTGAACATTGTCTATAGAAATATGGTTGAACAACAAAGTCAGTCTTTTAAGGGATCGTTCCAACACAATTTTTATGCCTGATTTGTTTCTCTTTCTTAGGTGGACTTTAAATTTGTAATAGTTGTTGTTCTTGCAAAATTGACTGAAACTACTTATTTCCATACTATGTATGCATTGCTAAAAAGCAGCATAGAAAACCAGCGGTAGAATCACAATTAGAAATTAAAATTAAGAGGTTTGTATCTCATTTTTTATTCTAAGTTGTTAGGTGAGACCTAAAATGAACTGGTATTTAAATGCTATCCTTTACAAAAACTGAATTAGATGACCAGTTAAATGTGAAACAGATTACCTTTTCATTTAACTACTGCTTCACCCATTTAGTGTTCTTCTAATGTTTGTTTACACCAGGCAGAAAGGCCTAAAAAGCCTCCCCCTCCTCCTGCTCTTCCCTCAGGAGCACCTGAAACATTTGGTCTACTCTGAGAGCTTTGTTTGTTGTATTTATAAAAAGCTCCTCTTATCCAGGTGTTTCACTCTTTCGGGAAGGTGCCACCTTGTTGACAGCTCTGATAGTGAAAGAAAATTGACAAGCCTGAGCACCTAATGTCCTCACACTACCTGTTAATGATGGTGGTGCCCATGCCTGCCTGGCAGCCTCGATCTCCAATTAAGCATCTGTGGAAGCTGGAAAGCAGGCCTCTTAATTGGGAAGCTGCAGATGCAAGTCAGGTTGCAATTTCTGCCAAGACATTTATCAGTCAAGCAAGCCTCCTTCCCTCACCCCCATGCTTGCATTTGTGTTTTGTCATTCTGCTGTCCCCTATGTTGCAAGACAAGGAGGCTATTTGGTGAACATCTGAATATACGAAAGTCACTTTGCATGAGGAACTTTTAGCTCCATAAATAACCTCCTACTGAACCAGGATCCCTGACGAATTTCGTCCTAATTACACCTTATTCTCACCCTTCCTCCACACCTCCTATTAAGATATATTGCCTAGGACACATGCAGGAGATCTGTTTGCAGCTATCTTTTACATAGAACTGATTGTTTAATTGTAGATTAAAGATTAATGCAAGTATAATGATTCCATGAGGACACTTCAGACAAAAGCATCCTACATCAGGCTGCCTGACTCCATTTTTCAATTTGACCATAAATTTGGCTGGGAATTAAATAGTAAGTAGCCGTGATTGCAACTCTGGTCTCTGAAGGCACTCACGGGAATGAAAATAAATGAACAGGCTCTCACACAAAGCATGTTTCATTATGGTCATTAGTGGTCAGATTCTCAGCAGTATTGAAGGTGAAATTGTCTAGAAGAGATGTTGGCACATGTCTGTTAAGGATAGCTGCAAAGGATGTTGAAAGTATGGAAGTGGTTTTGGTTGGGGAATGATTGTGGCATATTTTTTGAATTTTAATTCCTTTTGTTTATTTCCATTGTTTAAAAGGCATCAGGCATCAGCAATAGGTTACTTATACTTTAGAACCACATAAACGTAAGCATATTTAGTATGGGCATGATGCACAATCTGAATATAAATGTAAATGATGGTTATTGGTAATTTGACCAACTCTGCATAAAACAGCCAAATAAAATCATAGAATAAATGCGATATTATGAAAAGCCCACAAGGGGCTTTATCATACACATGGTAATGATTTTGATTGTGAAATGCTTATCTTTGGATTTCTCTTGTGTTTTTCAGGTAAGAGACAGTTTTTCCTTAAAACCTTTGGCATTGTTGACATGTGGGCCATCCATTGTAAGTATGACATTAAGTTTATTTCATCATTTTTTTATCCTGCATATCAGTGAGCAAATTAACCTACATGATTATGAATAAGAGGACAAATTGGCTGCTCTGGTCTTTTTTCTTGACCACTGGCTTCTGTTGCCCCAAATAACATATTTCATTCCATAGGTACTTTGAATGTTATTATGCTAATAATATGTTAATTTAAAGATCCTTACACATACACTAGCTTGAGTTATGCTGTTATCTGAGAAGCTAGTTTTTCTTCTTTACAAAGGAATAGAAGACTAGAGACTATTCCTATTATGTTAATGTGTTTTCAAATAGTTGTACCTGTTGTTAACTTATATGATGCCAAGTCATAAACTAAAATCTGACAAGACCCAAACTTCCCTCACATTCTACACAGTCTTGTAGAAGTCCTCAAATACAACTGCGGTAACAACAATGACCCAATAATGATATTTACAAAGAAAAATCCAAAATGGTTTATAATCATGATGAGTTTGGTCCCTTCAGCAAGAAAACACACACACACACATTATTTCCCAGTGTTCATGATATCCAGAAAACTGTCCTAAAAAAAATTGATGAAGCTATGGTAATGCTAAATAAATTGTTAAAATTGCCTCAGAAAACACACATCAAATGTCAAGGCTTAAGTATTTGTAGCAATATTCCAAGTCAAAATTCTGAGGGAAAATAAGAGTGTCTTTAGGTTAAAATAAGGAAAAAGCAATCCCTACCTCCCTTCCACAAATAAATGTAATTGTGAAAAAAAATAAGTTTTTATCTCTGTTATGAAATTCATTCAAATATTCAACATCACAATTGCCATGAAGATTTCAGGATAAGAAATAATGACTTTTACTAATGGCATATTAATGAGATACAATGGGGAACATCAGCAGATAAAAAGAATGTAATCATATCTTAACTTGGACATGGGTATCTGTTTTCTTCCTCTCGAGATTGGTATAGTATTGATTTGTCAGGAAACTAAAGTAGATGACACAGTATTTTTTCTTTTTTTTTTTTACAGTCCAATAGAGCAGTGAATATAGTTATGATAGTGTTATGATGCTATATATCCATTCATTTTTACTTGGTTCCGTTGTTACTTCAGAATTCTTCTATGACTGAGGGAATGATTGAATAACTTCTCATGTGCATGGGATTATTTTATGAAGGAGGTTAACCAGCTGCTCACTATTTTCACTGAAGAGTGAGCAAGAAGAAATAGTTTAAATTGAAGCCGCAGGTCTCTAAGTCGCATGGGAATCCTGATGATTGCCGTCATCATCAGTTGAAAGTCTCCCTACAGGTTGAGTTACTGCTGCACAGGGCAAAAAGTTCTTCCTCCCTGGAAAGGCGGTTAGATGCAAGAAATGCTTGAGAGAAGAAATACCAGAATACCCATTTGTATAGATCTCTGTATAGAAACATATGAACACATCCCTTCGTTTAAGATATCAAAACAATTTTGCACTAAAGAAGATGGCAACCCAGTAAGTGTGAGAAATGTGTGATTTAATTAATGTATGCACATATTAAAAATACTTTTCCATCCTTAAAACCACTCATTTGGTCCACCTGACTGTTTTATCCACTCTGAATAACTATTCTATTAAATGTGAGTGAATATCACTGGTCCATAACTTTGTGAAACTAGATCAAATGACGTAATGTAATTTGCAGGAACCAAGATCATTCATCTCTTGTGACCATGCAAATTTTTTGCATATTCTAAGTCTGTATGTTTCATGCTCATGATACATTGGAGCAGAATTCTTTCTCTCTAAATTAATTATTACGATTAAAGATTCAGGAGCATGATTTCGTATATGTCAGCAATTTCTTCTCTCACTCACAATAGCCATCTCTTTTACCAGCCACCTGTTGTAAGAACAGCTGGCCTGTTTATTGTCTTAATGGCCGTGCAGTCCTTCAGCAGTGAGGCTAGCTTATCAACCCCATTCTAGTTTTGGTCCTGTTCACAGACATGTGGGACTCACATTAGCTCATTGCTAAGTCACCGAATGGCTTGGATATTATGCACAGTCAAGTCAAGTTAATTGGTATTTGAAATTCTTAAATAAAATATATTTCCATCTCTTTATTCTATGTCTATCTATTGTTCTAAGAATATAGATTTTTTTAATGGAGTAAGACATCTTGCTGTGATTTTGGTCTTTTTGAGACTGATTCTAGATTGAATGTCAAAACGTAACATGCTATGACGATGTAAAGCTGTTAGTAGAAGGTTTTACTTCATATCCCAGATGCCCTGTGGAAAGGTTTCTCCCATGTAGCTTTAAGGAGTATAATAAACAAAACCCTTAGCAGTTGCTTTCCTATGACCTGAGTCATGGTCTATCAGTTTCTACCAGTGTCGCCCATCAAAACGGGGGCACTTCTTAGTCATCTATTTTTTTCCTCTTCCCTCTGTGACCACCCATGTTTAGATACCCATGCCAGTCACTGTCACTTTCTCTTCCTTCCAACCCAGCCTATAGAGTACTATCAAATCACTCTTTCTCAAGAATGAAGCTACATATCCTTCTTTGCTCAAAACCCTCTTGCCTATACCAAGTCCAACTTGTTAACTTGGCATTGAAACCTCCACAATCTGCCCTTTACCCCCCATCCCTGTTCTTCTGCGTGAAAACTTGTCTGGCAAATCGGTCTTATCACCTCAAAAGTCTTCCTTCCTGTACACCATTGATCCAGCTGTCTTTTCCTGGCTCTCTGTTTATTTTCCATTTGAAAACTTGTTTTTTAAATTGTTATTCAAAACAAGCCCAAATCCAAGGCTTCCATAAAGTTTTCCCTGATCATCAGCAATCTGGAGAGTTCTTTACATTCACACTGGGGGTTTGCACTACTGATTTAGCACTTAGAATATGCTATATTATTCTTTATCTTTTTTATATGCATGCCCTATCTCTACAACTAAATTGAGAGCCTCTCCAGACAAAAACCATATCTTATATTTATTTGCCAATCTAGTATTCATTACGTTGCCCTACATAGGTTAAGTATTTACTAGGTGTTTGTGATGATAATGATCAATTTATCAGATTAAGAAGAATGATTTGATTACAACTTTATAGAGGACTTTTTTTTTTTAGTTTTATCTTTTTTTTATGCTTTTTGGCTGCAAGTAACATAATACCCCAACAAAAGTGAATTAAATAGAGGACTTCAAGTTCGTTTTAATCACATCAAAACATTCCAGAAATAGTTGTTTACAGCTTGGATCGGTGAGTCAGTGATGTCTGGGGATTGGGTTTGCTTCTCTGTCATTCTCTGGCCTTCTCCTCATTGTCACAAATGGCTGCCACAGCTGCAAGCGTCACATCCTCAAATGGCCAAGCCTACAGTGAGAAGACAGAGAAGGTGTTTTTCTTGTCACCACTCTCCTATATCAAGATGACAAATCCCAGAACTACCTTAGCAGATTTCCCCAGAAGTACTTTAGGCCAATGTAGGTTTCTACGTACATACTTGCCTCTTAGCTATCAAGGAAGTTGGAAAAAAGTATTTGAAATATTTAGTCTATTATGGGAATTGGGATTTTATAACAAGCAAGAAGGAAGAATGGAATTGCTGTTGGGTGGGCAACCAGTAGGATCTGTTACCAGGTAAGATTGAGATGCAATCATTAAGCACCCACAGCGGCAGGATCCATACTAGCTGCTGTCACATATGTTCTTTATTTCTCGTAGCAATCCTGTGAGATTAATATTATTTTCCCATTTTATAGATGAAGAAACTGAGGCTCAGAGAGGTCAGAGAGTTATCAAAATTAAGTAAGTAAGAGAGCTGAGATTTAAGTCCGTCTTATAAGGCCAAACCAGGCAGGGTGTTTTCTACTATACCTCAGCTGAATCTCAAAGCAGAAAATTTTAACCATATGTAAAAAAGAAAACTAACCAGAACAGGACAGGAGAGTATATCTAGTATATGGTGAGAAGGGTAACAAGAATAGCACTACTGCATCAGCCTTCTGATCAGGTGAGGCTGCTTACAAAGGGATAGGGAAACTTTAGCCCAGGATCAACTCTAAGAGTTTTATGAACTTTTTTAAATTATACAATTATTTTCATTTATAGAAACACAAAAAAATTAACTTTTTGAGAAATTTATCCTGACATCACGCAAGTATAAATATATATATATTTATGTGTGTATGTGTGTGTGTGTGTATATATAAACATTTAAGAAGCGGTCATGAAATGGAATTTTTCAGGAGATACAATTTATGCAGGCTCTAAAGCATAGCCTCTATTTCAGCTTAGCCTTTAAATATTCTTAACATTTTATATTTTGGCTTCTTTATTTCAAAGGATAGATAGTAAGTGTCCCACCAGGGTTGGTGATTTTTTCTTTATTTTTAAATTTCGTTTTTTAAGGTTATCGAAAAAGTAGCAGTTTATTTTCATTCCTTCAGTAAGTTTAAACAAGACTTCAAAGAGAAGAATATCAAGAAGACTGAAAAATAACATATATCTTTTGAGATTTCTTTGGATTCTTATCATGTCTCAGGACTTCTAGAGAGCAGGATCCTAAATATCTCTTTTTTTTATGGTAGGGGGAAGCAGTTGGGGAGGAAAAAAGAGTTGGTGGCTGCGATTCCCACGTCCATCTCCCTCACTCCCACCCCCTGCCATGTAGGCAGCTTCAGAGCAGTGTTAGAATTGATGTAGGACATGCTGTTCCTTTGTAAAAGTATCAAGGATATTAAAATACTCCTATTATCTGTGCTTAGCCCCAAGCTTCGTTTAATGATCTTCCTAGATCTTGCGAGAACTCAAACTAAATCGACTCTATGAGTTCAAATGGTAGCAGCAACACAGTGACAATTAATGGCTCTTGTCAGGATCCATAAATTATGGCATCTAACGGCTAGTCTTTTCTATCTCTCTTAAAGGTTCTGGGCAGCTTATTAAAGCATCTAGTCTTTGCTCTAATGTGCCCTCTCAAAGGAAAAGAATAAACAACCAATCAAGTAGAAATTCTTTCTGGCTTAATTCAGAGTCCAGTAGTACACACATTGAACCTACATGAGTAGAGACCTCTTCATCTGACATTTGAACTAATTACTCTTTTTGTCTAAATTTGTTATGCTCATTTTTTTATCTTTGTTAAATTTAATCTGAATCCCACTCTGAAAAAACATACATTTTTCAAGTAGCTATATAGATGGAAATTTCTTAAGAGTGTATGTGTAGGCCGGGCGCGGTGGCTCACGCCTGTAATCCTAGCACTCTGGGAGGCTGAGGTGGGCAGATTGTTTGAGCTCAGGAGTTCAAAACCAGCCTGAGCAAGAGCGAGAACCCATCTCTACTAAAAATAGAAAGAAATTAATCGGACAACTAAAAATACATAGAAAAAATTAGCCGGGCACGGTGGCACATGCCTGTAGTCCCAACTACTTGGGAGGCTGAGGCAGTAGGATTGCTTGAGCCCAGGAGTTTGAGGTTGCTGTGAGCTAGGCTGACGCCATGGCACTCTAGCCCGGGCAAAAGAGTGAGACTCTGTGTCAAAGTTCTTTACATTCACACTGGGGGTTTGCACTACTGATTTAGCACTTAGAATATGCTATATTATTCTTTATCTTTTTTATATGCATGCCCTATCTCTACAACTAAATTGAGAGCCTCTCCAGACAAAAACCATATCTTATATTTATTTGCCAATCTGGTATTTATTACGTTGCCCTACATAGGTTAAGTATTTACTAGGTGTTTGTGATGATAATGATCAATTTATCAGATTAAGAAGAATGATTTGATTATAACAACTTTATAGAGGACTTTTTTTTTTTAGTTTTATCTTTTTTTTATGCTTTTTGGCTGCAAGTAACATAATACCCCAACAAAAGTGAATTAAATAGAGGACTTCAAGTTCGTTTTAATCACATCAAAACATTCCAGAAATAGTTGTTTACAGCTTGGATCGGTGAGTCAGTGATGTCTGGGGATTGGGTTTGCTTCTCTGTCATTCTCTGGCCTTCTCCTCATTGTCACAAATGGCTGCCACAGCTGCAAGCGTCACATCCTCAAATGGCCAAGCCTACAGTGAGAAGACAGAGAAGGTGTTTTTCTTGTCACCACTCTCCTATATCAAGATGACAAATCCCAGAACTACCTTAGCAGATTTCCCCAGAAGTACTTTAGGCCAATGTAGGTTTCTACGTACATACTTGCCTCTTAGCTATCAAGGAAGTTGGAAAAAAGTATTTGAAATATTTAGTCTATTATGGGAATTGGGATTTTATAACAAGCAAGAAGGAAGAGTGGAATTGCTGTTGGGTGGGCAACCAGTAGGATCTGTTACCAGGTAAGATTGAGATGCAATCATTAAGCACCCACAGCGGCAGGATCCATACTAGCTGCTGTCACATATGTTCTTTATTTCTCGTAGCAATCCTGTGAGATTAATATTATTTTCCCATTTTATAGATGAAGAAACTGAGGCTCAGAGAGGTCAGAGAGTTATCAAAATTAAGTAAGTAAGAGAGCTGAGATTTAAGTCCGTCTTATAAGGCCAAACCAGGCAGGGTGTTTTCTACTATACCTCAGCTGAATCTCAAAGCAGAAAATTTTAACCATATGTAAAAAAGAAAACTAACCAGAACAGGACAGGAGAGTATATCTAGTATATGGTGAGAAGGGTAACAAGAATAGCACTACTGCATCAGCCTTCTGATCAGGTGAGGCTGCTTACAAAGGGATAGGGAAACTTTAGCCCAGGATCAACTCTAAGAGTTTTATGAACTTT